>NC_138786.1:59433547-60177297 GCF_965178545.1 Coloeus monedula | reverse complement strand
CAGGGGATTGTGGATAAAGTTGTAAGTCCCCCAAAAAAACCATCTAAAAGAAGTCTGCCAGAGATGCCCTTTCTCTGCCCAACCCTGGAGCACGTCCAGTGCCTTGCAAACCCTCTCGCTGCCACTGTCACCTCATTAGTGCCCACAGCCTCTGTGGCCAACCACAGCACACGCCTGCTGCCTGCCAGCAAGCAGCTGCCCCACAGCTTTGGAACACTGCAGCACAATTCCATGAAATGTTCTTTTTTAGACACTTTTTCTCCTTCCTAGGGTGAAGCTGGGAGTTGTACCAAGGAAAAAAGAGAAACAGCAAACATCCTCCAGGAGGTCTGGCCACAGGACAATGGCCAGCGCGTTTCAGCGGCTCCATGGAGTCCTGCGGCCACGTCGGTGGATAAGCTGCACAGGGAGTGCTTTAAATCCATGTGGAAGCTCAAGTTCCTTTTCACACTGGCTAGTTCACTTGAATTCTGGCATATATTTGGATTAGTGTTTAACCCTTCCATCTTTGTCCCTGGCTGAATGGCCCTGGAGATATGCAGCTGCAGAAGTAAAAGTTGATGCCCACAAGACCTAGTGCTGTGTGCAGGAGTGCCCTTCCCATCCCTCTGTTGGAGTGGTCCAAAGGATGGAGCATCTCAGCTGCTGGGAAACGTTGGGCTGAAGAGGAGTAAGTGCTCTCACTTCTTTGACAGTGTTCAGATTGCTGGCTTGGCACACAAGTAAACAGCTGAACTTGGGCTTCTCCAGTGCATCAGAGATCAAACCCACAGCTCTGAAAGCTCAGCCTCTGCCCTGTGTCTTCACTCGCACCAAGTGGTTTGGCTAAGATCTCCTGAACAATTTTGCATGCTCAGCAGGAAAAGTGAGGGGGTGAACAAGGAGAATTTCAGCTCAAAATGAGAGTTTGTTGCTGCCTCTTGGCTTCTGTTGACTTCAGCTCCCACCATTTCCCTGTCTCCTCCTCAATTATAACTTGTCATGACACTGCGTGGAACTAACTCAGTTGCTCATGATGATTTTTCCATGATGTTAAAGCCAGGATCATATTCACTGAGTCTCACTTCTTCTGAAAAAGCCATGAGCTGGAGACTTATAAAATGGGATACAGGATTCATCCATGTGGGACAGGTAATGTGTGTCTCCTGGAAGGGCCAATCAATGCCTGCACAACTTGCCTGAAATTCTGCATGCAGGCAGCACAATGGGAAGAGTAACTTGTTGAGCTCCATGCAGATCTTGCTGCTCGCACATGATGTCTAACAGCTGTTGTTTCCTCAGTCTTACTGGCCTCTATTCTTTGATTTCAAAGCTCAAAAAGTGCTTCTCAGACTTTACCATATCTGTAATGACATATGTCAATATTGAGCCTACAGAGGACAGAGATTTATTTTCTTTTGTAACAAAATACTCCTTCAACACTGAGCATTGTCTTCCTGAACACCAGTTCAAACCATGTATGAATGGTCTCCCAATTTAGACACAATTCTGCGTCTCCAAAGCCCTCTGGGATGATGTTGCTGGAAAAATATTCCTGCGGCCACTGTTGTGCCAATGTTTTAATCCATCTTTTAATAAACTGTAACTGAAGAACAGAGTGTGGAATTCATCAAATGGTGTGTTGTACCTCACTGGGGAGCGGGGTGTTGGAGCCAAAACTGAAGGCAGCTGTTGCAACTGCTGCCTGTAATTCAGCCTCACCAAAATATTGACTCTTGTTACTTGTGCCCCAACATGGAAAGCATTTAGCTCAGTGTCGGTATTGGCAGCACTGTCATTGTTGGAGTCAGGGCTCTGGAGTCAGTGGAGCGGGCTCAGCCCCCACAGATCTGGGGGGAGGTGGGGTTAGGTGGCTGGAAAGTGCTCCCTCGATGTACACAGCAGCCTTTGAAACGCCATGCAATCCGTGTTGATCATCTGTTCTTCATAGAGAAAGGGGAAGAGTTATTATGAGAGAATAATTAAACCAGCCGAAAAGAGCAAAGTGTTGGCAGACTGCAACCTCCCTGCACAGACCACACAACAGCTTGCTGGGATCAGCAGAAAGGGCTGGGGAGCCTCGGGGGAGGCACAGGAGGGAAGCTGGCGTGGTCCTGCAAGACCCTTCTCTCACCCCATGCCGGAGCTCAAACCCGACCGCGCTGATGCTCCTCGGAGCTGAGCTGATCTCCAGCAACAGTGACACGGAACTCAGGCTTCCAAGTTGCTGCCTCTGGACAGAAGGTCCAACAAAGATAAGTCTGGTGTGGTCTTAGGGGAATTTTTTGCACTCTGAGAGTGATCAAACATCGACACAGGCATGAATTTCAGTCCTTGGAAATTAAAGTCGAAAATTCTGCTAGAAAAATGCCCTGAGCAGCCTGATCTAAGCTGGCTTTGTCCTGAGCAAGGACTGACCTCCAGAAGTCCCCTATGACCTCAGCTATTCTGTTATTCTGTGCTTCCACCAGCTGGCCAGGGCACAAACTGGCCTTCCTCAACAGGTGTCACCTCTTCATTTTGTGCAAGGGACTCTCTTGATTAAACATTGGCCTGGTGGGGCCTGTGAAAGTTACCCATTGGTCACTGGGGTCACACTGGGAGCCAGTGTTTGGCCATTTCCCACCACTAGAAAAAATCTCCACTTGAAGACTCTCAAGAGATTCACATCTTTTCTTGGTGGCTGAGTCAAATGGTTAATTGCTTTCATTCTCTGAAACACATCTCCTTTTCTTTCAATCAGAATTGTGTTTGACTTCTAGCTGCCATTTCAGGTTCGTTGCTTTACCTGACAATATAGTCTAGGAGAGGCTACTGAAAACCCTCCTCTCCTCAAGAAGGTGAACTCCAGTAAGTCTCAGTGTGATATCTTTAGCTTGTGGCAGAAGAGTAATTCTTCACTATTCTTCACTTCTATCAGTGGGGGACCAAGAGCAGGCAAACTGCTGTTGTGTGGTAATGTCTCTCACAGCAGCCCTTTGCTTTGCTCTTAGCTCTTAATCTCCACAGTGGAAATTGTGCCTGTAATCCATTTCTCTGTTTAGCTGGTGTTTGCTTCCTTCTCTGTGCTGAGGCATTCCAAGACCATGATGGCAGAACTTCTGCCTGTGCCTCTGCTCCAGGCACCAGCATGTGAAGGGCTGAGATGGCAAAGAAAGAGGGGCTCAAAGATTATTGCTCCAGGGAGTGAAACAGACTTGTGGTACCTTCCATGGTGGTGTGTCCCAGGGTCAGGTTCTGCCACTTGTGGCCTGGGCAGGGTTTGTCTCACCTGGCTCTTCCCTAGCCAGCTTGGGGACCAGCAGCCTGGCCATGGCAGGGTTTACTGCTCGTCTCACTTCAGAGTCAAGGCTCAGCACACCCAGGGCTGTGGTGGTGGTGTAAATGCACTCTGGATAAATCCCAGCTTACAGCAGGGAGTGCAGCAAAAAATGAGCTGACTTCCTGTCCCACAAATGAGGATCCCAGAAGTCCTGTTGGGAGCTAGTAGTCAAAGAACAGCTTGACTGTAGGGTTGCAAGCCAGTCTGTGAACCAGTTTCAGGACAAGACTGTAGAAAGTGCCTGGTACTTCTGCTCTGCCTAAAATGCACTCAGAGATATCACTATGTCCACTTTAGAGCTGGACAAACACAAGCTCAGCTTTTCGTGAGTTTAGTCAGTGTGACCAAGGTGGATTTTTGCTCTTCTTTCCACACCATATGGCCTGGGATGGAAGTCCTGGTTGTTAGGGTGTAAAACCACAGCTGTTAGTTCATAGTTGTGCCAGTGTTCCTTACCCTGGTGGAAATCACTGGTGTCAGGGGAGGTGTCCCTGCCATTCAGCAGTGTGTGACCTCAGAGGACAGATTTCACTTCCAGTGTGTCCCTGGAGATAACTGAGGATGCAAGTACGGACTGAAGAAGGTGAGGTTTGCAGTGGATGCAATCCCCCTCCTTTCTGAGATAAAAGGAAACACAGAGCCTCTGATGTTCACTGACATATTGAGTGTTTTGCACATGTCATGGCACAGCTGGAACTTGCTCTCACAGTGGTATTTCCTGTCCTGTACCCTCCTCGGTACAAGAAATGTTCATCCCAGCATTCATGGTGCTGGTGTAACTGGGGGAAGGACCAGGCTGCAGCCACTGACCCCAGTGCTGCCTTTCCCTCCCTGCTGAGAAGTCCTTGGACTGATGCAGCAGAGCTCAAAGATCAAATTGTACTCCCATCACAGGTGGGAAAACAGGACACCAGAATGCAGTCTGGTCCTCTAAGAAGACTATTCAGCTTTTGAATTGTTTGTATCCACTAAAAAATCTGTCTTCCATTTCTCTTGTTCTCCCAAATAATTTTTAATAGCATAGGAACCTCTTATCCTCATTTTATAGTGAACTATACACTGAGGACAGTTGGAGTTTAGAACTATGAAATCAAAAACAAACATTTCCTGGAAAGCTGGCAAAACAAAAATGGACTCTTAAGGTTTAATTCTTTCAGCTATCTTTCCAGGGTCAAGATAGACAATATGAGACAAAACCCCCAACATATTGTTGTCATTCCCTGAATATTGCAACAGGACTCTTATGTCTACATTGGCCTGAGTCAATGTCTTGGGTTCACTTTTTAAAATTCAGCCTGTTTGGAAGTAACAGTGATACCCTGCTTTGGTGGGCTTGCATGGTGCCCTAATTCCAGTCCACTAATTCCAATTACCAAGAGAAGGAACAGAGCAGTCTCTGCAGGAAAACAAATAACCTATCACTTTCTCTTGATCATCTCACATGTAGCTATTCCCAGCCATTAGTTTAAGGACTCTAATTAAATTCTTCATGAAACTCCTGATTATATACCCCATGTGCAAATAGCTGTTTGTGCCGTGTTGCCAGAGGACCTCAGAGCTGACAGTGCCTCCAGCAAACTCCAGCTTCGGGGAATTCTGGGAGCATTTCTCCAGTTCCCTTTCTCATTTTTGATGATAAATAGCAAAGTACCTATTTCAGCTTCTTAGGCCTCTGTGAAATTGTGAGCTCTGAAAGAAAATAACCTCAGTACTTAGAGCTCACAGAGAAGAGGTGGGCAAAGGATGGGAGCCAAGAGCATCTCTCTTAGATTTTGCAGGCAAGGGAGAGTGTTGCCCAGAAAGCAGAAGATAGGACCAGGATATTACAGAGATTTTTATTTCAGGACTGATTTTCATGTAAATGTGGATGACAAGGAAGCTTGGGTCCTAGACACTTCTTCTGTTCATGAATCATGCTGGTGAGTGCTGGGGCACTGCTTTAAGAACTTGGCTAGCAGCTCCAAAATGAGAGCATGGGACTCGCATTTCTAGAGCTCGTGACTTGAAGGGAAGCTCCCTGTGGTAGTAGAAAGTTTACTGAGCACTACCTGGTACTAGAAGGAAGACACTATTAGAAACTGGGTTTGAAGGAGACCAGTGGCAGAGCTGTGAAACTGAAGAAGCTTCTGTGTACTCAGAAAGTATATAAAATGAAAAGCTCTTTCAACTGTTGGAGTGGTTTTTGCATCCACAAGATCTCCCAGCTTTATAAAATTTTGGTCTTCAATGCCCTCTGGCTGTCAAATAAGACGGAAGGTATTTGAGTCAACCAGTCTTTCCAAAGTTCCTAAATCTCCTGGACTCAGTCTTCTCTCTTGTGCCATATGATGCTGGCTCAAAGCACTTTCCAGTCTCCTAGAAAATGTCACCTCACGTGCTGACTACACTGTAAAACCAGCACTTTTTACTCAGCAACTTAAACCATCTTACTTTTTCTCATTTGAATGAGCTTTCAGTAAGCATATTTAACTCTCCTGCTCCTAAATGTCACTTCCAAATCCTCTCTGCTGTCACGCTTAAGCAGCTTGGTGATAATTTTGTGACTTCCCGTGGAGAAAGGGAAGGGTGTCTGAATGCTGTGCAACGAAAGCTCTAATTTTTTCTGGCAGGTACGAAACATGCTGTGGTTTTCATTTAACCTTGCAAGAGAATGACCTGTCTGAATAATGAATTCAAGGGAAAGTTTAGAAAATGGAAAGAACAGAGGTTGCCATGCTCTGGCTTCATGTTGGGGCCATCTGGTTCCTGCGATTAATATGAAATGCTGTTGCTGGTAACAAAAGCAGAGAGTGTGTGGGGGGTGGGACTGCAAAGCCTCAGGAGTGCCTGGTGTCAGTGGTTTGTTTGGCAACCAGTGTTGGGCAGGTGGCAAAAGTGAGGATTGTGTCTCATGTAGGCAGGTAACCCAAACAAACTTCTTTCACCCTGTGCTGGCACCAGCCCAGCCAGCTGGGGAGGGTGCACTTGCACACTAACCTTTAGATACCCTGGCAGTGTGAAAGAGCCATAAAACTCATGGATGTGACCATGGGACATAACCATGTTGTGGGCTAGTTTTTCTTGGTGCTGTGGAGCTTGTGCAGAGCAGACACCAGCAACAGCCTCCCCTTCTGAGGCCAAAGTAGATGTGCTGGGCTGCCAGGGCTGACGCCACAGACCTTGCACAGACCAGAAAACTTCACTGGTTCTTGAGCCATGGCTGAGCTCGGGTGCCCACACCTGTGCCAAAACACACCTGTGTTTGCATCTGCTTGTCTCATGCTGTTTCATGCAGTGGTGCTTGCTGCTCCTTGGATCAAGTCCAGCAGCTGTGGACACTTCCTCCTTCCCTGTGTTCAGGTAGTAACTGCCCTGGATATTGTTGGCTGACCATTCCCCACTGCAGAATTTTCTTGATCCTGAAAGGAGAGGAAGAACTTGGTCTCTTCTCACTGTTGCCTAGAAAAAACTCACCCTAAAAAAAAAGAAAAAAAATAAAGAGTTAAAAAATATAATGCCACTCACAAGAGTGCCTCCTTGCTTCCTTTTTGTGCTTCCTTTTTGTTGTTTTTTAAGATGTAGAGACAGGAGGTTCTTTTAATACATTTAGCTCTTAAGTGGTGCCTGCCAGTTACATCTCTCCTAAGCTGGCAGTCATTTTTCAAAACATTTACCTTTTCCCTTATAGCTTTTCCCTGTTATGGTCAATAAAAAATGCAACTATAGAAAAGCTTTCTCACCTTCCACACTGTGCTTGTTTTACATTTCCATATAGGCTTATGCAAATACATGCACTCTGAACCCCCCTAATGAAGCTCTTACCTGCATCTCTGGTAATCTTACAGCTACCATGCAACTTGTAGCTGAGTGTTATTTTATAAGCCCCAAATCCCAGTGTATTCACTCTGGTGTCATAAACATACTTATATTTTAGGTCATCAAGTGAAAAGCTATCACCTTGTCACCCAATGACAACATTTTTATTCTGTGGTGTTTCCCATCTGTTAATCTCTGCTGTGAACTGACTGCTATGATAAACAAACTGTGCTTTTTCTTGGGCCTGGCTTTATCTGCACCTCCCAGGAGATTTGAAGGAAAGATCAAACAGAGGCACTGATGGGTGATGGAGAGAAGAGGTTCCTCCTGGGCTGGGATCCCTGTGGTGGCTAACAACTATAAAGCTCCTAAAGTTTCCAGTAATTTCCAAAGGGGTGGCTGTTGCCCAGAGCTGACTACCACAGCTTGAAAACACTTCACCAAAAAGCCTTGCCAGCATCTGCTTAATTTGGGGGCTCTGTTGGATGCAAGCACCTCTCTGATTTATGTCTGGTGAAAAACACCTGACTTCTGGTGCAATGTGAGGGGACGAGCCATGTGGGACCCCATTTCCAGTGGGACAGGAGCACCCATCACCCAGCCCAGCCCTTGCCCAGCGCAGTTCTTGCTGCCCCAGTGGTGCACATTGCACAGGGCCAGGCAGACAGCACGGCTCCAGGCTGCAAATCTCCTCCAGGAGCCAAGGTCCCAGCCTCGTAAACATGGAATCCGTCAAGCCTGGAGGATGTGAGACCTCCAGGCCATTATTAGCCAATATGAAGCTTATAAAAGACTCTATAAATCAACCCCTGATAAATAATTTCACGAGTAAGGCTGTGGTGGTGCAGAGCTTGTTTGGTGTTTGAAAGCCCCTGTAATGTGCTGCCAGGGGGATTAAATGCTATCACTGTGTTTCAGGTATTTTACAGTGTGCTGGGAGGGGTGTGTGCGGTTCTTGTTTGTTTGTTTGTTTGGTGAGGATTCAGTGTGAGAAGTGTCAGAGCCAGAGAGATCCCACACATGCACATGTAATGGGGAGCAGGATCTGGAGGACAGGGGCTGATTGAAGCTGTGGGACAAACCCGTAGAATGTGAGCTGGGCATGTTCTAACATCTATTTTGTAGATTCTCTTTTGTCCAAAGCTCACAGGCTTTGATCTCTGACACACGGATGCCTCACATCTGAAAGTGTTCCAGGCCAGGCTGGATGGGGCTTGGAGTCACCTGGTCTGGTGGAAGGTGTCCCTGCCCATGGCAGGGGGTTGGAACAAGATGGTCTTGAAGGTCCTTTCCAATCCAAACAGTTCTATGATTCTAAGTTGTACTCCTGCTCTGACACATCTCTCCTGACTCTCTGGTTGTGCTGTTTAGCTGTGCTGCCTTCAAGGCAGTAAGTTACTCCTTCCAGAAAAGTCTTCAAAACAGTGTGAATCATTTTCATACAACACGAGTTTTGTTTCCATGGTTATTAGAACCAGGTTCCCTTACATCCATCCTTCCTTGGCACAAAACGTTTCTGTTGTCTTTTCAACTTGTGTATTTGTCTGGGCTCCTGCTACTGCTCCAAGATAAGAGATGTTTTTAAAGGAAAATATAAACAAGAGGTATGAAGTTCCTAGTTTAGAAGCTAAGAGGGGTATAGAATCAACACTGTGTTCTTCAGAAAATGAGTTGGAAGGTTTGAGTCAGGCATAGTCCAGCTCATCATCTGAAGCTGCTGTTGCTGGCAATGGATAAATGTCGGTCCCCATTGAAAATGCCACTTTGATTGGTTCTTTGAAACAAACACCCAACTCCTCAGGAGAAGACTCAGTCTCCAAAGCAGAAGTGGCAGATTCTGACCCACAGCTGGTGCAGAGGAGTAGGAGGGCATCAAGGAGAAGGCTATTTCTCTTGTTTAGTAAAACCATTGCTGATTATACGATTCTGCTTGGGCCTGTTCCAGGTCCATTAAAGTAAATGGAAAATCTTCCCTTGACACAAATGGTAGCTGGCCCTGGCTCCAGGCATTAAATAGTGTACAGGTGGATCTTCACAGGGGAACAAATCATGATCCTGCTGAGCCAGTCCCTGATGAGTTTATTTTACATTCTTGCCATTTGCTGGCCTCACGTGTTTCATGTGCTGCCTTGTGCTGTTTGGCTGTGCCCAGCTACAGAGGTCACAGTGGGCCTTGTGTACCCCAAGTTAGTGCCGAGCTCTCGGGGCACCAGCTGCAACACCCTTGGGGACATGTGTAAGCCTTGCTCCAGAAATGGAGGGGGTAACCCCACAGCTCAGCCTTAGCATCAGATGCCAACTTCTGAACGAGGTGATGCCTTTCTGGGTGTTACAGAAGGTCCTGGCTGGTAACAACCACTTCTCTGTGAGCAGCTTTCTCTGAGACAGAAAGCTGGCACCAGCAAGGGATCTGTCTTAGCTGGGCCTGGCAACTCACCTGGTGTAGCACCTGGGAGGCTCTACATAAATAGTAAATATTGAAGGGAGATGACACAGATATAGAAGAATATAGCTGGGAAATGGCAATGTGAATGGAACTGTAAAAGCAGCAGATCTGATTAGAGAAAATAGCTTTAAGTGCTTCTTGCTTTTCCTGAGGGAGGACCTTTCTGCAGTTTTTTCTTCCTTCCTGCTTCCCTCTATTTTCTTGCCCTTTATAACCTTCACTTTTGCTTCTTCAGTTTGGAAGTCTTCCTTTCTCTTGACCCACTACAACAGTAGAGCCAAGGTGAATCTTTCATTGTTCATCTTTCATTTTCAGGGCTGATGCTGGGGGCTAAACATGCTCCTGAGATCAGGAGAGCCATCCTGAGGGCTCTGCCTCGGAGCACATGGTGACTTCAGCAACACAGGAGCCCTTTCCACAACTTTTTATTTCTGGGAGGAGCCCAGAAGAGCCTCAGATCATCTGTCTATTCTCAGCAATCTGCATACCCTGCTATGCCACACACTGAGCTATCAACAGCTCTGCACATGCAGTTGGTGCACAGGAGGAAGCTCCTTGGAGAGATGTAAACACTGGTGACATGGGTTAGGAAACATCTGTGTGGAAACTAAGGATGGTTACAGAGGTGCCTCATGAAACAAATCTCACAGCAGCCATAGAAGAACATCATCAGAAGGTGTGAAGGACCTGCCTCAAGTCATGGAAATCTCTGGTGGTTGGTGCTCCAGAAAGAATTCCTGGTGCACCTGGTGGCACGGGGAAAGGCAAGCACCCTTGCCTGGACAGCAAGGGGTCATGAGAAGAGAGAAAACCCCATCAGAATGTTATATTAAAAGCACATCTGTGCACAGTCTGGAATGGTAAATACATTCTCAGACTCCCCTCATAAAGCTGCAGTGTTTAAAAGTGCTGATAAAGTGCATTCCAATGTCCTTGAAGTATTGCAGTGTGCCACACACACTACACAGTGTTTATCCGGGGGATAAATGGGCTGTATGTGTGCAGGGGAAGGATTCATGGGTTGTCACCAGAAAATGGGGTTCAGCTGGCTTGTCCTGGCCCTAGAAACCCTGGGGCTCTCCGTTTCACTGTGCCTAAAACAGGCTGGGAAGCTGCTGGCACAGCAGGGAGGCACCAAGCAGCTCTCAGCATCCTTCACCACTGACCCATTTGTATGGGACATAATGGTCCATATGAGGCCTGTGTGCAGTCCATAACAGCTGCCCCACTTTTTAAGAGAGGAGTTCACAAGTTCTGGGGCTGGTGCTGCTCTCCCTCCTGTGCCAGGTTTTTCTTGTAGGTTTATTATCACTCTTCATGCCACTGAATTCCTCCCAGGCTCCCCTTCCTATTCGACCCTCTCCTTATGCACTCATGAGCCATGGATGGGATGTTGCTGCTCTCAGAGGAGCTGTTTTCTCCCCCCCTGGCCCACAGAGGAGCATCCATTCTTTGCACCATATAAGAAGACGCTTTAGACTCCCTATTTATTTCCTCAGAATAAGAGAGTCCTTTGAGAGTGGCTTGGAACAGAAGTTTCAAAGCTCTGTTAGCAGCACAAAGCAGGAGGTGAAGATGGATGGTTTGGAAAGCAGCTGCAGAGTTGGGCCAACACCTTTCTGAGGCTTGGCTTTAGTGGAAACTGTGATCTATTACAAACCTCAACAATTTGCAATACAAGTTTTGGGCAAGGGCTGCTGAAGAGTTTATCATGTAAGACAGTATTTCAGAATTGAAATGCCTTGGACCATGCAGTGTTGTGAAGCATTTCTTGCTGCTATTTGGACTGTGACTGCCTAATTAAGCATCTTTACAATAAATTGGTTAAAAATGACTGGATCTGGAGGGTGAGAAAGCAGCAGAGCTTGGGAAGGAGCTGCATTCAAGAAGGTGATTGTGTAGGCAAGAGGGAAAGTTCCAGTCTAGAGGGGCAGCAGGAGGGGTGGCTGAGGCTGGAGAGGGGGAAAGGGGCAGGGGAAATGGTGTAATGTCTTGGTCCTGCCTGAGCAGTAGCATGGGAAGGAGGGAGAGAGGTGGTGAAGGTGAAACTGGGAGGCAGACAGAAACCAAGAAGAAACATTTCAGACACAAGACAGCGGGGACACAGCACTTTCCTGTGACATAAGCTGCAAAAATGGCAGGCAAAACATTGAATATCAGCGTGCTTATGATGCCCAGTTTCCCAAGTCTGATGTAAGTGGATGTAACTCCCCAGGAACCTGTAACTCTTCATGTCTTGCACCTCTGGAGAATACTTTCGTGGCTGCTGACATCTCTCATGCCACCTCACACTTGCGGTGCCACCCCACCACCTGCCCAGATTCACTAACACTTCTGCTCCTATGAAATGTATGAATCATAACTTCCATGCCACGGCTCTCTGCAAGATGGTGTTTCCAGAAATAGCATCCTGCAAGCCAAGAGACGTGAGATTGCCCGTATGGTGGTGGAGGCCCAAAGAGAGGGAGCACTGAGGGAGTGTAAGGAAAACAAACCACCCAACAGTGCAGCGGGAGGAAGGGAAGTGCTGTGCAGGATCCAGTCCTTCATTGGGATTTTTGTTAGTTTGAAACTATCAGAGTCCCAGTGCATGACGAGGTTTGGAAATGGGCCCTCTATTGGTGAAATACTCTTTGCACTACAAAAATAGATCCACTAACATTTTAAACCAGGCTAGTGAAGGAGAAGTGTTTGAGCTGAAATACTGTGTGATATTTTAATGTCACTTCATAAAATCACAGAATGGTTTGGGCTGGAAGGGAAGTTCAAGACCATCCAGATCCAACTCCCCTGCCATGGCCAGGGGACTTTCCAATAGACCAGGTTGTTCCAAGCCCTGTCCAACCTGGCCTTGAACACTTCCAGGGATGGGGCATCCAGAGCTCCTGTGGGCAACCTGTGCCAGGCCCTCAGCTCCTTCACAGTAAAACCTGCAATGTTTCCTAATACAAATCCCTTTTTTCCTGGTGTAGGTTTCACCTTAGACTTTCCAGGAAGTACAGTATTCCTTTAACCAACTCTGATCCAGTCAGATATTTTATAAAGGCATTTATTATTGGAAATTCTGTGAGGAGCATCTTCTGAGGTGTGGAATAGCCATTACAACTGTGCAGCTTGTGCCATATTCATAATTTATTCCTAATGCTTTGACTTCTTATTCATGCACATGCTGTTGTTTATACTCCCTGGCCAAATCCTCTAACATGTGGTAAGCTATTTCCATCTGAATTGATTTTAGTCGAGTCCTAATACACACTTATTTTTGGTAAATCAGTCTCACAGGTACCCATTAGAAGCAGAGCTATGTTTATATGAATATTATAATGTATTAAAAAGGCCAGGGCCTTAGAGTAAATCTTGAGCTGAGGTTAAATCACAGTAGATTACCCATTTAACCACCTGCAATGGATGTTTTGCTTAAAAATGGTTCCAGAGATAATGTTTTGATGTTGCTGTATCATGGAGACAAAAGGTGCTTTTTCACTGCATAAAAGAAGTGTTATTTGGAGAAGTCATTCTGCTTTTCATAGGGTAAGTATTTTTTAGGCTCTCTGATTTCAGTGATTATACCCACTTTTCTAAGCCGGTCTTCACCTGATGCATTTAAGGAACACAGATGAATGTCATTGTGGACTATTTACTACCAAAATTTGCTCCTCTCCTGACATATAAATGCTGGTTTGGTATAGTACCACCAGGGATGGACTTAGCACATCAAATACACCTGCCAAAGCAATGATGGGGGAAAATAAAGAGGTAGGAAAAATGGAAAAGAGGTATGAAAGGCAACATTATGCTTCTTTTAATAGTTGCTATTTAATTCTTCTCACTCCCCTCTACTTTCTGTTCTGCAGGCTTAAAAGCTGTATTGTGTGAAACTAGCCAGTAAAAGTTTCACATTTGCCAGATGTTCAGCTGAGTAAAACCCTCAGTAGAGATTTTTGGAAGGTCTCTTCCTGGAGAACCAGCCTTTCCCCTGCCATCCAAATCGAGGTCTGGACTTGCCGAATCTTTTGACCAAACTCTACCTGCAGTTTCTGTAAGTCAGCATTTATTCCTGTGTAGGGCAGGAAACTGGACTTCGATGGACCTTGTAGATCCCTCCCAACTCAGGATATTCTGTGACTGATGCACAGAGGAATAGAACTGACCAGTAAGGGAGGCAGCAGCATTAGAAGTTGCTCTCACTTAATTCCTGCCAGATATTAATTAGTAGCCTACCATCACATTCATTTAATAAAACAGGTTTGTAATAAACTGTGTGAGAGTCTATTTGGAGAAGGTTTGTGGTCAGACTGCAATGCCGGGAATTTCTGCAGCATTTGCAAGTCTTTAGGAACAATGGGAAAGCAGGAAAAAGGCCGGTAAAAACTCTCCTGACTGTTGCAAAGGCTATCGGGGACGTTTCAGCCGGCAGGGAAGCCGGGTGGTCTGAAGAAACTGGGTAGGAGGCTCTGCTGGGAGTTCTTCTCCTGCATGAAGCATGGAGGTTTGGCTTTTGTGGGTTTTGGCGTGAAATTAATGTTTTGGGTTTTTTTTCCCAGTGTGGTTGACCAAAGCCAGAATCACAGTATTCTAGAATGGTTTGAATTGGAAAGAACCTTAAAGATGACCTAGTTCCAGCCTCCTGCCATGGGAGCTGGCATTTTGAGGGGGAGTGAGTGTTAGCTCCATCCCCATACGCTGTCAGACACAGCTCTGACCATCTGACTTAAAAGGACCTGGAAAACAGACTGGAAATACCCAGGAAGAAATAGCTGTCCTTCAGCATTACAGATGCCAAAGCAAAGTGTTAGCTCTACATGTGACAAAACCTGCTGCTCCCATGCCCAAAATGAAGGTGGGGAGAACATGCCAATTGTGTCCTCACCAAACATTTAGAAATAAAAATACAACAACTTTGAAACAGCAGGAGACTTTTCCAGATTATTCATCCTGTAGTGGTTTTGTTCCTGAAAACTGAATGCCCGTGCTTTCTCAAGTGCTAGGCAGCAGGCCATCTTCCTGACTGGTATCCATCAGCAACAGCTCCATTCATTCGGATGGACCACATTTAGCCCATCTGGACACTAATTTGTCTTTCTGACAAGACTTGAACACTCACTTTGACATGCTCAGGAGCTGAGGCTGCCAGCAGTTGTTTCTTTCCTTGGCAAACCTCTCCAGTGCTAGCACAAGCACTTTTTCCCCCTTACAGCATGCACAGGCACCGCAGAAGGGTTTAGCTGCTGGTTGTAATGATCTCATGTATTTTTGGAGCTCAGCCTTTTACGAGGGTGGTGCCTGGGGTGCAGACAGATGGGCTCTGCCCACCTCTCCTCTGGATGCTTGAGGCATCTCTCAGGTCTTTCCCTACACTGTAATTTTGAATTTTGTCTCTTTTATTTGTCTTTTTCACTCATTACCTGCTGTTCACCTCCTTGGGGCTTTCTTGTTATAAATTTGATTTGGAAGTAGAAATTGGAAGTAGAAATCAGTGGTTCTGCGATTACAACAAGGAGGGAATGTGTCCCAAAGGCCAGGTGGATGTGGTTTGACTCAGGCTCTGGATACAGAGCTGGAAATTAAAACCATTTTCTATTGATGTCCCTTTGGATGTCTACAAGAAAAAGACTACCTGGCCCTTTTCCTGGAGGTAAGGCTCATCAGGGAAGCAGCATATGTGCTGATGTCTGGAAAAATAAGCAGGCATTGCTAGCAAGGTGAGAGAGTATTTTTATTGAGAAAATTTAAAGAAATACGGTTCTGTTCAATAGCCATATGTTAAACTAAAGGGGGAAAAATTTTCTTGCTTGTAATGAGATTGAGGCTGATATTAAAGATAACCTTAAATGTGGCCTGAAAGCAAATCAAATTCCTTGCCTCAGTTGTGAGTAAGGCAGTGAAGTGAATATTTAAGGCAAAACCAGGTAGGGGAGTGATAATGGGGCTGTGGGTGTCAAAATTACCACATTCATGAAAGGAGCCAATTTCAGACTTGAGTGCACTTGGGCTGGTGGCAACGGGACAGAAACAAGGCAGAAAATCTCCAGCCCAGAGCATGGAAAATGCACAGTCAGGAGCAATGGTGGCTCTTCAGTACATCAAACTGGGGAAATAGATGATGACTGAAGGTACAGGAAAGACAGGTCTGTATATAATGAGAGAGTGAAGCCCATTGCTGTGACCCCAATTATATGGATATAAATGAAAAATAAAGCATGAAGTTAAATAGGAAATTGGAGAGAATGCAGCCCAAGCCTAGCAAAGACAGGTTGTGATGTATAAACCTGATATCTTTGGTAAAATAATGGATTTTTCTAGACATAGATTAGATCTATGGCATTTCCTAGTTGGATTCAGTGAGGTGAATATAGTGCCTTGTGAAAAATGACAAGGTGAGCTGACAGGAGAAGAATAAAGCAAGAACTGGAGGTGAGGGGATACAAAGTGTCTAAAAGAAAGAACCAGTGGATTTTCTAAAAGGTGAATTTTTGGGGGTGGGAAAAAATTGCTAGGGAAGTCCCTCAAGAACTGGCCTTGAAATGAGGTCTAATTTGTCGTCAGTGAACTTGTGACAACTGGGACAGCACAAGGTCTCCCTGACACAAAGTCCTGGAGTATCTTCTGGGGAGAAGTGGGTGACTTTGGAGAGGGAAAGAAGGGTACTGGGATGGGATAGCATGGCTTCAGAATCATGGGAGTTCCCAGTAAGAGGGACCAGTTCCCTTGTTTGGATAGAAAAGGGAGAAAAGAGGTATCTGTGGGTATTAATAGTTAATACTGTCCTGAAATATTAGGAAGCCTGATGTGAAAAAGAGGTGGCTGGAGCTCATAATGGCAGAGAACGATGAGATGAGCTGGTTTGCTTGGCATGGAGCTGAGTTCAGACTGACTCCATGGTGGGAAACAAAACCAGGGACAGAAAGGATGATGGTGTTAATAAAGGAGAAGTGTCCACCTGATCCACAGGGACTTGTCTCTTGCTAGCTCAGATGGGAGAATCACCCCTGGGGCAATGCAGCCACTCAACTGGGGATCCTTCAGCCCAGAGAAGACTGAGATGTCCAGATGGTCTTCAGGTACCAAAAGTAGCTGCAAAAAGGAAGGAAACAAACTAAACCTGATCTGTAGCTAGACTAAGTGTTACTCACAGCTTTTAAGGTAAGGATTGCAAACTGGTGTGGTAGAACAGCGTGGAGGCTGTGGGGTGTCCATCACTTGAACTTCTTGGGTCCTGTTTGCACCATGCCAGGTGTTCACCTTTGGAGAACTGGAACTGTTGTCTGACAGAACAGAGCCCCTGGGCTGGGTTTAGGAGGGATTTTTCCATGGGGTTTTGGCACAGAACTTGCCTCAGCAATGGCCCATGAAGGCAGTGGCTTGGAAGGAGCGGGTGCATCCTGTTTGAGCCGTCGCCTTCAGCAGCTGTAGTGCCAGAGTTGGATGTAGATGCCAATAAGACTATCTGAACAGTTCCAGTTTTTGTGCACCTCGTGGAAGACTTGGGCCATAGAAATTCATCTCTGTCCTCTAGTAACAGCCCCCTGAGGGTTTTTCCCATGATCTAGGCAAGGAAGGCAATGGATTCATCTGCCAGCTCCAATTCTGTTATAGAGGCTTTCTTGCATCAAAGGTGTTTCTTCCAGTAGTTCTGCCTTTCCCGAGATGAATAGAATAAATTAAAGGAGAATTTTTAAAGAGCCTTTAAAAAAACCCCTTTGTGGGTTTTTTTTTTTTTGTTTTGTTTTATTGTTTTTTAATTTTTTCCTTTTTAAGTGAAAGTCCTTGATGTAGTAGAAAAGTAATATATGATCTGGGCACACTGGGGAAAACTAATCCCATGGCTCTCGTTGCTTGTCAGGAAGTCTGGATTGGTGATTCCTGGCAGTGTGGCATGCTTTCAGGCTCTGTGTGCATATTTTCCTCCTTGATTTAATAGTATTATTTTTCACATACATTACACTTTTCATCTTGAAGGATGCTGGGGCACTTCACCACCTACATACAGCACTGCTGAAGAGACAGAAAATAACAGGCACATTTCAGAGAACACCTTCTGGTCCCACAGATCCTGACCGAGATCCCTCTGGTGCAATGCACTCTCTGGGTGGAGTGTCTCCTATTAAGGACTGAAGTCTGATGCAGTAAATACTGTGTTATAATAAAATGGAAATTTTAAAACTTTGCAGGTGATCACTACTGAGCATTATCATGACCAAATAGTTTTGAAAAGTATGATGATTATTGTAGTTATTAAAGAAGATATATGGTGATGATGTTCCCTTTAGCCTGTGAGAGGTGAGGTCTCAGCTTAAGGCTTCTGGGCTCTGAGCTCCTTGAAGTATCCTTCTTTTTTACTGCTCATAATTAAATCCACACCTGAGTATGCTCTGTAATTTACTGCAGCAGCCTCTTCTCTCCTTTGCCACCAAAGACAGAACTTCCTTAATCTTTCCTCCTTCTTCATTAAATTCACAGCTTTGGTAATTTGCAGATATTGTGGAATCTGGCCCTGTTTTCCACCCTGCACACTTGCAAGGCAACAACATCGTTTAAGCACCATATGGTTCTCGACAAAGTCAGGTTTCACATCCAACCTAAACAGTTTAATATTATCAAAAGCCTGAGCTCGCTGCAGCAATAACAACCCCTGCTTCCTCTCCCCGCATTGTATAACCAGAGGAAGAAAGCTCTCAAACCTAGCAAGCTGCTGTGATCTTGAACAGGGGCTGCAGGGCTGGGGAAAAGCCTTTGTAGCACCTTCATTATGATCATAGGACGAGTGCCCACCTGGACCACAAAGGAAGTGCAAACCCGGGTCTGGTTTCAATTAGGATGCCTTAAAAACACAGACCAGGTTTAGTTCCTATTGTTGCCATATACAATTAATTTATTTGATGTTTAGGTATTAATGAGGGAATGCTACATGCCTCCAAGCTGCAGAACACACAGTTGTCTGTATTATAGCTTAATGTAGATTTGGCTTTTTCTCTTTTAGGGGCTTGGACTCCAGTTCCCACCAAATATAATGCAGGTAAATATTTTCTGTCGGAGTTAATGTGTTCAGCATGAGGAGGGGAGGACAGGCTGGGTGGGGGCAGGGGAGCTGGGCTGAGTGTTCATTCCTCAAGCTGCACTCGTGATACAGGGATTGGAAAAGACAAAGTCTTCCACTTCCTCACTTAATAGACCTAGAGGTCTCTGTAGATGATGAGTAATGCTGCATGGAGCAGATGCCAAAATGGAACAGGAGCTCTGAGACACTTTTGGTGCAGTACCTTGTAGCAATCAGAAACGATTACCCTCCTTGTGCTATGATGCTATCAGCTGGCTGAAGACCTCGCACTGAGTCACAGCAATCAGCATCCCAAATGGCTGCAGACATCTGCACTGCACCAGGATGGCAGCAGTCACCTTGCTGTGCTCACACTCCTCCTGACCCACATGGAAATAGGCACCCTGAGGGCTCTGGCTGCTCCCTCAGCCTTCTGAGGCTTGCCTGGCCATGGAGCAGTGTCCAGCTCATGTCCAGCCTCTGGGTATAAGATACAGCCTGGAGAAGAGATGCGAGAGACATATGTGCCTGTTAGGTGACAAACCTAGGAAGACTTTTCCATTTACCTGTTGGGAGCTTCTACTATTTATAGGAGAATAAGAAGAAAGTATAAGTGGTGGTTTGATGTAAAAAGAAAAAGCCATTTACAGATTAATTAGCATTTTGAAGAGCCACAGGGGCTTTTTAGGAGAAAGCTATATGGAACTACCAAATGAGGAGATTTATGCAGAAGCAATGATCTACAACTGTTTTCTTGGTAACTTACAGGAGGGTGAACATGTTAGAGGTATTAGCAATGGGGTGTCTGTTTGTTATCTGGGACTAAATAAATCATCTCTGTAACAGGATGCTTCTTGTGAAGTGACAAAAGCACCCAGATGTGGCCTTTCCTACCAAGCTGCAATGCAGGATTTGCTGGAGAGGGGTCAGATACATCTCCCTAGCAAGAAAAGGATTATCTCAGTAGATGATAAACAGGTCAATTAACAAAATAGTCCTTTCCTACAGGGGGCTAACCCCGATGCAGCAGAACAGGTACCGTCGATGTAGGATGCAGGGGATGCTTGTATTCTGTCTTGTCTTTACTGGAGTACGTGGATTGAATAAGGGGTTTGTGATCTCAGCGTTTGCATATTGATATTGGGAAGAGCTCCCTGAGGAAATGGTGGAGAGCATTTGCATGGGGAGCTTTCAGGGAAGATGTGAAATCAAAAAGGATTGTGAGTTGACAGTCTGAGAAAAGTCAACTCATTCATAACAAAAGGCAAAACTCAGCCTCTGGGACACAGAAGGAAATCAGGGAAAAAAATCCTCAGCTCTTCTTGCTCAGCGTGCCTGTTTATTTAGTTTCTGCTGTGGAAAAAGGAATAATGAATGTTACTTTACATGCAGTTAATTAGGTGTGGTCTTTTGATAAAATCATATTGTGCCTTGCTAAAATCTTCGTTCTGCCAACAACAAACCTGGTTGGATTATATCAGGAATAAGTTGCTAACACATGATTTACCAGCAATGTTTTTGTTAGATGCAACTATTTGGCTGGAAAGCAGAAAGGCCCTTGTATCCTGAAAACAACCACCTTCCTGTAACCCCAGCTGAGCAGATCTGTCATTGACAGGGAACAGCACCACTGAAACCTTCGGAAATGCAGTATTGGATGATTAAAAGGAGTTGTTTTCCACACCAGGTCTTGCCTCCCCCTCTGACTTTGGCATCCCAGGAAGAGGCAGGCAGGGGGAATGACGTTTATGCACTTGTGTGTGTTTGTGGTGTTTTCACTGCAGAGTCCAGTTGAGCTGGAGGACAGTCCTGCTAAGTGCTTTGATTCCAAACCAGCAGAGGTGAATTCATGGCAGGGCAAATACCATGTCTCATCTGGGCAAAGTGTCCATTAAAGTGAGTAACAGAACCATCAAAATGGCTGAAAGCTGAACAAAGTGCTCCACCCAATGTGCTTCACACCCATGGAAGCAGCAGCCAGAGGGGCAGAGGGGATGGTGTTGGTCACTGGATGCCCCATACGTGTCCTCAGTGGGAAAGGAATGAACATTTTGTGCTTCCTAGCTCTTGCAAGGAGACCTGTGGCCTTGCAGGAGGCTGTGAGCAGAAATACCTCAAGGAACAGTTACAAAGATCCCACTCCCATGGATCCATGTGACCAGGACACACTTGGCCCTTCTAATTTCAGTCATGTTTGCACTTTGACACCGGCAATATGTCTTTATGGGTTTGCTGTCCTGTAAAACGAAGAGATTCTCTGGGATTTTTAAATTTCTTTGCTGGAAGGATGGCCAAGCATTGGCTTCCTCAGGCTGCCTGAGGAAGTGGGGGAATCACTGTCTCTGGATGTGCTCATAAAAGCTGTAGAGGTGGTGCTTAGGCTGGTTTGGTGGTGCTTTAGTGATGAATCTGGCAGTGTTGGTTAATGGTTGGACTCAATGATCTGATCTTTTCCGATCTTAATGATTCTAAAATTTTAAAGGTGGGGTTTTTTTTGTTGTTTCTCAGGTGTGAGTTATCTGAGTCTGGCTTAGGAATCTGGTTGGGAATTTGGGCTCCACATAAACAATCACCAATAAAAGCTGCAGCTCTTTGATGAATTGCCTGGAATCCTTTGCCTTTGGAGAATGTGTTCCTGCCTTCTTGGGGGAGAAAAGGGCTGGTTGGTTACTTGATGTCTGAGCTGCTCTTGCAGTCTCACCTCATCTGTCTAAGTCCTGCACCTGCTATATTTGATCAAGACAGGGGTTGCAGTTTCTCCAAATGCTTGGAAGCTAAGAATGATAGATGAGGTTGTCATTTTAACCTTTCCATGCCATTGTGGAAGTGTGCAATTTTACTAATTTTTGCCATGGCTAAATAAGCTGTTTTGGTCCCCAGCTCATTCACAGACTTGACTAAATCAGCTTCACTTGGATTTTCTCCCTAAAACCACCATGGCATAAAGCCAATGACCTTCACCAGGAAATGCAGGGCTGGAAATTAAAATATAGAAGATTTGCCCCTCTGGAAAGACTCATTTATGGAGAACTGCAGGTCTCTCACCCCAATAAAATCTTTTGAGCCACCTGGCATAGACATAACAAGATTAGAGCTCATGAACACGGCGTCATCTCGCTGACCCTCCTGACGTTTCACGGCTCCATCAGTGTTTGCAGTGTGGTGAGCGTTTTCTGGTTGACATCAGCAGTGGCAGATGGTGTTTGTTTAATTCAGCTTGCTCCCAGGATGGTGTGGGCGGCTCTTTGCTGTCCAGGTGGAGCCAGGCACAGCGGGATCTGGGACATCCTGCAAGGCTGCCACCATGGGACGCTTCCGGCACCACCGGCACACTGGTGGGGAGGGAGGTCTGCAGCCCCCTATGCTTTAACCTCTCTTCTGCTCAGTCTTCTTTACTTTAAAAGTGTAATTCAAGCTTTGCTCTGATGAAACAATTAGGCTCAGACATGCAAAGCCTTTTGGAGAGGCTTTTTGGAAGGTGAAGTCAGGTCCGATAGAGGAATGGGATGAAGGGGTTGCAGCTGGGGCGGTGGGGATGCCCAGGGGGGTCAGTGGCTTGCAGAAATGACTGCCAATGTGAAGGATGTGCTCCCACCTGAATTTTAACTTTTAAATCTATTATAAAATGCTCAGTCCTGCATCATTTTTAAAAGCCCAGGAAGTCCCAAGGCACGTGGACTTTACGTGTCATTGGCCCTGGCACTGCTGTGGTGTGGTGGGTCACCCTTTGGAAAACACATCCTCCCTATAAATGCACAAGGGAGCATGGCAGGAGGAGAAAGATTGTGTGTTTGTGGATATGAGAGCGTGTGTGGTGTCTGAGGGTGGGTGTGAGAGAGGGACCGTGCCAGAAGGGGAAATGTGACCCTGTGCTCCATCCTTCCTGATTGCAGCTATGACTTCTGTTAATGGGAATCTAGGATGTTTCATTACATGGTTTGTTTAATCTAAATTTCACATTCAACCCCCCTGGAGACAGGTTGAATGAGAGGTTTATTTTCCCTATTGCACCCCACCACGGTGCTGGAGACCCTCTCAGAGATAACAGGTGCTGCTTTCCTCCCCGAGTGGGTCTATGACCCTTTCCAGCAGAGGGGCCCAGGAGATGTGGCTGGGAACAGCAGCTCTCTTCCATCTTCTAACATCCTGCAGTACATATTTCACCTCCTGCAGCATCCCTTAGGGGCTACTAGGGATGCCACCTGTGCCCAGCTTGGCTGTCCCTTCCCTGAACACGGAGGAAAGCCTAGAAGTTGTGGGGCCAGGTTTCCAAACAATAAATAAAGAGGTCAAGGGATGATAAGGGAGGGGATAAAATACAGCCTAAGCACACTAAAATGAATCCTATAGGAGCCAAAGCTGAACTGGGACTGGCTGTTCTGTGTGCTGGTGTCAGAAAAACCAGTGTGGGGTGTGACTTTCCATGTAGCCCAAAAACTATGCAGAAAGTGGTTCTGTCCCAGCAGAAAATCTGCTGGGGCTTGTAACATGAAGAAAACTCCTTTGGGTAAGCACAGCTTGATCAAAATCTCTGCTTCAGACATGCCAGCTACTCTCTAAACATGGAGTGTAATGTCTTTTGTACTTGTAGATTTCTCCTTCCCAGTTTGGATTGGGATCACATGTTGCAGCACCCAAAATTAGAGCTGGAATGGGGAGCCTTACATATTCATTTCTTGCTGAAATCAGTTTCCATTGAGGCTCCTTAGCATTTTACTGATAACTCTCCTTTGCCAGCAGAACTAGGCATGGAGCCTAATCATGCCCTTACTAAACTCACTGGAAGTTTTGATGTGGATTTCAATGGCACCAGCACTTTCTCCCAAAGGGACATTGAATTTTTTTCTTTCTTTTTTTTTTTTTTTCCCCCCTCTATGACTCAGTCCTGCAACTGGTTTCTGATGGGTTTTGCTGTTTTCCTTCACAGGACCAGTAGCCCTAGCAATGGGCAAATAAACAGAAATGGTTCCCAGAAATGGACCCAGACAAAGGGTCATTTCACTTAGAAATTAGAAATTTAGCTAAAAATTTACTTAGAAATTCCCACATCTGGAATTCCTTTTACAGTAAAATGACTCAGATCAGGAAGTGTTAGATCCCACAAATTCCAGTTTGATTGCTAGCAGGTGCAAATGCAAATGAGGAAAGCATCATACCTGCACTTTGGCTCTGGATTTTGCCTTCCCAAGTCTTCCAACAAAAACTCTTCATTAGAATTTTTTATCCCATAGAAGAAAACTAGAAAATTACTGACTTTCAAGTTGGTTTCCTTGCTTCCTTTCACAATGAAAGCATCACTTGGAAACATGTGTGCCTGCAAGTCTGCTTGGAAGCAGGGCTGCCCCCTCTAACCCAGCTCATTTTTTTAATTCCTTGAAGGTGCCGAAAGACCCCCCAAGAGCTTTTGATCTTTGAAGCTGTTTTATTACTACCCAAAAAATTATAAGCACAAGAAAAAAATATTTATTTAAAGACAGGAAAACAGTGAACTCCTGGGTGAGACAGATAAATTAAAAGCTGGAAAATTAATCTCCAACTTGGCCTGTGAGTTCTGGCAAGCTGAATGTCCTCATCCTGCTGGTCACTGTGTGCATCCAGACAAACCCACCCTGTCCCAAAATGTCTTTTTTACCCAAACTTCCCTAGGTTTGGAGCTGGGCAAGCAAGGAGGCTCTGAATGCTTTTGGTGGATCCAGTCTGGCTGATTAAAAGGGTAAGATCTGTCAGAAATTGGCACTGAAACTGGGAAATCTTGGGAATGGGGTGTGATGGAGATCTGAAGCAGGGTGTGGAGTACAGCTCTGCAACAACCTCCTTAAAGCCCATCAGTGTCCAGGAGGATGTTAGGAGGGTGCAAAACCTCAAGGAAGTATTTCAAAAGGATCAAAAAGGAATCTTGCTGCATCCTGTAACTGTACAGGCCAAAGGCTTTTAAAGGGTTTGAAGCAGATAGACACATTTATGGGAAGTAGATAGACACATCTGTGGGTGACAGACCACCTGTGGCCATCAGGTACAAACAGGGATTTGGGAGATGGCCACCTGCTCAGCAGCAGACTGATCTACAGTGCTACACCCTGGGAAAGGGCCTTTGTCCATCCCTCATTTCTTACATGCTTCCCCAACACGTTCTCACTTCCCGTGGGATCCCTTATCCTCCCTCCACGGGGACAAATAAGCATCTCTGTGAGTTTGTCCTCCTGCCCTAATTCGATGTCACTCTTTGAAGCATCGCCAGTGACAGAACTCCTCCTGAACCCTCTCTATGTCATTGCACAAAAAAGCCCCCTCTTTGCCAAGGGAGGCCCATGGTATTTCATCTCGCTCGAGGCAACAGATGAGAGAGTTTCCTCTTTTATGGGTTAGCTCAGATGTAGAGCCCACAGTGCTCCCTGGCAGATTATTAAAGCATTAACCATGCTCATTTAATGGCATTGAGATGCAGATAAGATGTAATGTATCATGTATTGTATTCCCCTCTCAGTGTGGCTGAGCGTGCTTTTTAATGTCAAGGGCAGGTGTTTTTGTGTGATACCTACTTAGTGGTATTTATGGTGATACTTGTTCCAGGGCTGCAGTTAATACCGTGTCCTCTGTTTCGTTACACTCTGAGGTTAAACTGCACGTCTGGCACATCGTTTATTCAATTATTAAAACATCTTAATGAAGGTTAACAGCACAGTGCAGCATGGCAGCGCAGAGCCGACACGCATAAATCTGCCAGGCGTGGTGTTGGAAAAGGCAGCTGAACGGCATCTCCCCAAGTGCAGATGGGGCAGATTAAAAGTGCATGTAGAGCACTGCCACAAACAGCTCTGAACACAGTCCTTCTGGGAACCAGAGCTGGGGACATGAAAAAAGAGCTATAATGGGTCTCCCTGCCTTCAGCTGCCAGGAGTGCTGAGAGGTAAATGTGACATTTTGGCTTTCTCTCTCTCTTGCTGATCTTGGGTGAACCCTTCTGAGCTTTTAAAGACCAGTTCCAGTGCAGTATTTCTCTGAACATGCCTGGTTAGGGTTCTCCAGGGCTTTAGGGGGATGCTGGGGCTCTGCTTTGCCACGGGGAACCCTTTTAGTGACCATGCAGATGGAGAAGTTTCTGCTGTGGAGCCTCCGAGGTGGAGAGCTGGCATGGGCTGACCCCAGCATGGACCATGTCATGGCACTGGGCTAGTGCTAACCACCAGCACAGGTATCCTGCATGGCCCATGGAGGATCTCAGAGCTACAGAAATGGTGTCCTAGTATCTTATTCACCCTGGGAAAAGGCTCCCTAAAATCCAGGAAAGCCTTGGGCTGCAGCCTTGCACCAGCAGCTGCTGGGATAGTGTTCAGATTTTTTTGTTCCTTTAGCAAACATGAGTTGAAGCCTAGGAAAATGCTAGAGGGCTTTGTTGTCATTTTACACAGTATTATTAAGGAATAAGTTAAATTTCCAAATAAGTCTGGAGTCAGGAAAATTCTGTAGCTGTCTCTGAATTATCTACAGCTGATCTGCCACCTAAACCTAATCTCAGGCTAAAGGGCTTGATGGATCAGCTCTACTTCATCAAAAAAAGGATGGTACTTGTGTTTCACACCAAATATCCATGGGCATCCCAAAATGCTTAAATGACACTTTATTCCCCTCATCCTTGGATGAGAGACATTGGATTCACGTGTTGTGCAGGAAGCAAAGGGATGTGCATTTTGCTCAGCAATTTGTTGATATGTTCACCAATTGCAGCTACATTTGTTGCCCAGTGGTACAAGGCTTAATTGAATTGTTGCCTTGTTAATTTTTTAATCAACTCATTATAATCTTTTAATGACTTTGGAGCAGTAGAGGTTTTCCAGATCAGGATATGCTGATAACCTGGGGCTTGGGAGCCAGTTTGAACGATCTTCAGTAAATCAAGTCATTCTACTGTACACTGTAGTTCGCACAGGGATGGTTGTTTTACAGATTTTACAGATGTCTTAGACATGGAAGCCAAAATCAGCAGCAAAGGTATTTCCTGTCTTCTTCTAGAGTTGTTCCTGTGCCCTTTGCTCATTCCATCATGTTTAATTATTTCATTCATTTCTCTTGAGATGAAATTATTTGTCCCAGAGTTCAAGTGCTCATAATGCGCTCCTGCAGTTCAATAGCCATTCACTGATACACTTCATGACCCTGCAAGCATTACCTGCCAGTCCACTGGTGGCCCTGCTGACATCACCACCCCCCTCCCCAGAGGTAATTAATCACTCACTGCCTCATTCTCCCCACTTCATTCACACCCTGCAGTGGCTGAGCCCAAAAAATGGTCACGTGAAAACACTCCCGAGCATGATGCTGGTATGGTTGGAGGACACTGTTGTGTTTCTTCCTTCACTGCACATCTGCAGGTCAGTGGCTTTCCAATGAATATGTCACAGCTCAGACTGAGGGAGAGGAAGACTGAGTCCTTCACCAGAATTCACTCATCTTTCACTCTGCTCAGTCAGGTTTGGGAAACCATAAAATAGACCTTTCAAGCCTATAAAGATCACCAGGGTAGAACATTTACCCGGATTTAATGGGGAAGTAACATGAGTGTCATTGATGCAAAGGAAAGCTCTCCATCACTCCAGTTTAAGTCCCAAATGTGATACTCTGTGACACTTCAAACATATAAACAGTGTAGTGAGAATAAATATAATATATGGGCTTTGCCAATGCAAATGAAAAGCAATTATCCCAAATCGCAGTCTTAATTTATAAGCAGTCAGTATAATTTGAGAAACTGAAATCTGATGTTGCTAAATCAAATTCCTGTAATTCCACTGGGCATTAAGCACATAATAAGATTACACTGTGCACTGAGCATGTCCTTGTTAAATCTGCTGGCTACTACATTTTTATTGCTCTCCTGGGGGTTTATTGAGTTTACACTTCAAGTAAAAGGTAATGTTTTCACTGTGTCTTTGGTGTGTTGGCCACACAAGTCTGTCTGCAGCAGGCAGAATTGTTAAGCCATATAATTTGCTTACATCCCTTAGCGGTTCAGTTGGAAAAAGAAAAGGCAATTAAAAGACACCATGCAGTTGTATATAACCAAATTTAAAATAATAATGAATCTGCTGTACTGTAATCAGTAAGGAAAGGAAGCCATGCATAATGGTGAAGGTCTAGCCGTGAGACAGCTGAATTGATGAGCTCTCCTGTTTAGACTTGGTTCTGAATGCCTGAAGAGTGGTGCTAATACAATATCTGCAATTTATATACAAAAGTGACCTTGAGGCTAGCTGCTCTCCAAGCAATCAGGAAGAATAGGATTTCCTTGCAACAGGCTGTCTGTAGTCTTGGGAAATGGAGGAGAAGGCAGGGGATGAAGGGAGGACACCAGGTAACTTGGCTGCTGGCCAGTGAGAGTCCCTGTGAGCCGCATGATATTTCCTGAGAGGCACAGAGATGAAATGTGCCGTTTTAGAAGGAGGCAAAAAGCTAAGAAGAAACAAATCCCCTCCCAACAAACTGGTGCAAGACAAAATGAATGCAACAGAGACACCGAAGGGAATCACACCTGTGAACTGTTAGCATGGACAGCCTTGCAGGACCATCTCAGTGTCCACCTGCAGATGCATTCTCCTGGTGCTCGATTCCCTCCTGCTCTCTTATAAGAGTTGGTTAAAACTTTCAGGTGTAAAAGTCTTCTTGAACATGCTGATCGTTAATCAGGATAATGCTGGATAAGCTTGATAGATGCATTAATCTACATTTTAAATCTTTGCTGTTGTGTCTGGGACAATTCCAGTGTAAAACTGTGGGCTCAGATCTCTCCTAAGAAGTGACACTTTAATTCACTCGGAGCTTACAGGGTTGTGTAATTATCCTGTAATATTTAAATCTCAGTGCTTTTGTAGGGTCATCCTTTGTTCCCCTAGTTAGCTCACTTTCCAGAACACTTTTACAGTCAAGGTTCCAAGAACACCTTGCTTCTACAGCTGAATTTTGTCAGAAAAGAACAGACCAAGTGTGCATTCCTCTCTGGGAATAAAGATAATTCTGCTCAGCAGGATTTGTGATGGCAGCATGAGAACAGTGCACCCCGTGACCACTTAGAGAGCCTCAAACTTCTACTTAGGACCAGGTCTGAATTAGAAAGACAGACCATAGGATCACAGAATCATGGAATGGTTTGGTTTGGAAGGGATTTTCAGGACTATCTCTTTCCAACCCTCCTACCCTGGGCAGGGACAACTTCCACTAGATCAGGTTGCTCCAAGCTCCATCCAACCTGGCCTGGAACACTTCCATGTCAGACATTTCTCTGGCATGCTCTTGCAGTTTCCAGCAGCTGACCCTTGGGAAAAAAAAGAGCTAATTATTTATATATGGTTCCTGATGTGTATAGAAAGCTTCCTGGACTGACTTTTTCCTTCATCACTCCTTGTTTTCTGCAGATACAGCATTACAGAGCCAAGCACATGTGAGGTCAGAGTCTCACTTCTGGGGTGTCCTGCTGCTCACGCCAGCTTGTGTGGAAAAAGTGATGGAGGGTCACTCATCATGCAGGGAGTGCTGCAACTCTCTGCAGGGACTCATTTTGCTCTGGGTTTAATGATTTGCAGCCTGGAGGGATTTCATGTGTCTAAAACCTCATGTCCTCTAGCCAGTCACCAGCTATTCCTGAAATTTTACTGTCAAGGCCAAGGTTTGTGTCAAACCTGCCCGGGCAACTCTGGAGGTTTCTGTTTGAAATGCTTTCTCAGGGGTAGATACACCAAGACTTTGACTGAATTCTTCCATTATTTGAGATTTATTGCTGGCAATGGACAAGTTCCTTTGGGAAAGCCTTAACATGAGCTGACAGTAATTCACCAGAAGTTTGGCATGGTTTTACCCAAGGGAACTCTAAGCCAGCAAGCCTTCCCATGACATAAATATCACAGAGGTCACAGAGCAATTAGGATTAGGGTTACAAATGTGTTTATCAGTGTCAGGACAATTATGTCTTCTAGCTTTGTTAGATGAGCATCTTGAGACACCTACTTTGGAAAACTTACTGGGAAAAGGAAGAGATTGAATCATAAACCTCATGAGTGCTGTGTGTGCCATGCAGGCTGCCCCTTAAGTGTCAAAAACATATTGGCGGTGTCAGAAAGGGCTGGAACTGGATTTTCACCCATTTTTTTTCCACCAGAAAGACCAGGAGGAAGTGAGTAAAAACTCAGCACACACAAAAGGAGTGCACCTTCCCATGTAAGGCTGGTGCTTGTGGGACAACCACAGTTCCTTGATCCGCTGTGGGTACAGGTGTTAAAAAATTTAAGAGGGCTCCAGCAAACACTAAAGAAGTTCATGCAAGAGAGATGCACAAAAGCCACATCTGTCTTGGGAAAACCTTGTGCTGAAAGGGGCTGGAAGATGGAGAAATAACAGTAACTGCTTCCCTGAGCTTAGATTCTTCCACAGTCATCTTCTCCTGAGTTAGGCTGATTTGTGTTCCGAAGGCTGTGGCTGTGTTGGTGTGTTGTGCTACAACCTTCCACATTTGGACTTTGGGGGCATAAAATAGCCCTTGTTGTGCCCTCCCTTCCTCACCTTCCCCCTGACATGCTGCATCTGATGTGTGGGATTAGACCCACGCAATCCTGTGGCCTTGTGCATGGCACATCTCACATCAGAAAAGTAGGAACAAGGTGTGTGCTCAGAGGCCACTGCCAGAAAATTATCCTAGAGGGAAGGCAGTTTTTATTTATGACCTCAGTTCATCACATTAGCAATAACTCAGCTTATTCCTGCTCAGGGGTGGTGCTTTTCCTCTGAAAGGATGAGATGCAGCTTTTCATGAGGACCACACTCATGTCTCTTTTCCAGAGAGGAAATATGAGGATTTTGTATGTTTTCCATGCTGTAATCAATTTATTGCTTTATGGGATTCAGAGCTCCCCAGGAAAGTGTCATGGATTGTGTCATGGTGCACACTACTTGCATGGAGACCTTTGATTCAGCTGGCAGACATTAAAAGAAGACAAAATAAGTTTAGCCAAAATGCTCAGTAATGACTGCATGTGTGCAGCTGCAAGAAGAGCAGTGGTAATTGAGACAAGAGTGGGAATTATTGGCAGCAGGGTCAGCATTCATGCGTGATTTATATATTTTTTCCTGATTTATGATTTCTTTACCAGCTGTGCAAGGTCCCTGCTATGTCCCCACCTAACTGTTGTCCACCCTGCTGCCTTCCCAGGGCTCTTCTGATCCATGGCTGAGCATGACCTGCTCTTGACATTGGCTTCCACTGCCTGAGAGTCAGGGAGGTGCTCTTGAGTTTGCTCCAGGCATAAACATTTGGGGTGATGTAGTGGAGTAAGAACTTCCCCTGTATACCTTACCCCAGGTCTGGAGGAGCTGGAAACAGACTGGGAGCTCAGGAACTGGGGCTGAAGCCAGAAAAACCAAAGCCATCAAGGGAAAGCTGTTTCAAGCTTCAATCCAGCTTGTACAACCCAGACAGTAAATCTCCACCTCAAGGCTTGACAAAATTGTCCTAACAAGACAGATTTTGTCCTCAGTGTATGTTTTCTTCCTCCTCTCATCATCAGTGGGGCTGAGAGCCTATTGATAGCACTAGTGCCCATCGCATGCTGGTTTAACACCTCCCTCACCTTCTCCTGCTGGATGCAGGGTGCAGGCTGCTGTTTGTGCTCAGGGCAGCTGGCAAGGAAAAGGTTAAAGCTGTTGAGGAAACGGTCCTTTGCAGCTTAAGTCATTTTTACAAAACCCTCAAGAGCCAACTGGTGGGCAGAGACAAAGAAACATTCATAAATACGTCCCTGGGTTAAGGGGTGCTGCAGTATCCTCTCTACTTGCTGTGGGTACCTTGATGTAATTCCAGGAGCAAACTGAGCTGAAGAAGCAGATTCTTGAGGATTCCTAGTCTTAAAGTGGGTTTTTCCTGTGTTTCTATAAGCAACTTAATGACCAAGGTAATGTTCAGCTCCAGCCAGGACTGACAGCCCATGCTTGGACCCATATTTTGGATGTCCAGTGGGTACACCAATCAGGAATATTGCCATAGGATGGAGACAGACCAAGAGTCCCAGCAGTGCTGGTAGCTGCTCCCATGGGCTTGCAGAGTCTCCATTTGTAGGATAAAAGGGAGAAAAAGAAGGATGCTTTCTCTGGCTTGTTAAAACACAGGGTTTCTGCTGGGCAAAGAAGATGTCAAAACTCCTGGCCTTACAGCAGTGAGGAGGCCAACAGAGCACAGCAAACTGGAAGTTTGAGACAAAGTACCTGCTTGTAATGGGCTGTTTTTCCAAAGAGTTGTTCTGCAGACTGGCTGGAGTCTGCACACAAACCTCCCCCCATCCCAGCACAGGCCACAAATCTCTGCTGGGGCTGCTTTAGCTCAGAGTTCAGAAGTTAAACAGAGTTATGTCCTTGGAGAGATGAAATCCTGGTCCTGTTGGCCCTGAAGCCAAAGCTCCTTTTTCACATTTCATGGAATTATAGTATCATTGAGGTAGGAAAAGACCTTTAAAATCATAGAATCCAACCATTAACCCAGCTCTGCCAGGTACACCACTAAACCATGTCCCCAGGTACCACATCTACATGTCTTTTAAGCACCTCCAGGGATGACGATTCCACCACTTTCCTGGGTAACCTGTTTCAATGCCTGACCACCATTTCCATTAAGAAAATCTTCCCAATATCCAATCTAAACTTCCCCTGACACAGCTTGAAGCTCTTTCCTCTTGTCCTGTCTCTTGTTACTTGGGAGAAGAGACCGACCCCCACCTGGCTACCACCTCCTTTCAGGGAGTTGTAGACCTCTGGTCCATGCTCACAGGGACAGGGACAAGAGATGGTGCCCAGGATAGTTTAATTTGCTGCTGGGGACTGCTGAGGAGGCAGGACCCCCTCTACAGATGTGTGATTTGGGGAGCTTGGGAACATCAAGGCCTCAGTCAGGTGCTGCCACTGGAAAGGATGGCTTTTCCTTCAGAGGCAAAACCTCAGCAGGGACTTACAGGGCTCCTAAAAAGCCCTGGGGTAATTCCTGAGCTTTGCTGGCCTGGCAGCTCTGAGTGCAGCCGGCTTTGCGTTGCAGTGACCCATCCCACTGCGGGGCTGGGGCAGCGAGATGCCCATCAATCCCAGCCCATGCCCTGGATCGAGTTTCCCGAAGAGGCAGAGGGTGGGTTGAGGGGCGGCTCAGAAGCCTAAGCCGCACCCCCTGGGCAGTGCCCGGGTCCAAGCCACCTTCCCTTGTTCAGGAAAATTCCCGGTTCCTCGGTTGTTCACTGGTTCTCTGTTATAGCTCCCGCCTCTCGGTTCCCCCAGTGGTTCTTGTTGAATTGTATCCTCCCCCTGGCTTGTAACTCATTGGTTGTTTTCCCCTTTCACCGGGGTTTTCAAACTCCCTATAAAACTGAGGACAAGCCTCGGGGGACCATCCCATCACTTCCCGTCACAATCCCATCGCATTCCATCCCTTCCGAGCTTGTTCAGGTTGCGAAACTTCTAACAATAAAACCTGTTAGGAGTCGGACCAGGACAGCCTCTCTCTTCCTTTGTCTCCGAGCTAACGTGAGCCGATTCCATCGTCTCCTGCCGTGTTTCCTCTGCAAAGCAGCCAGCCAGCCAGCCCAGCCAGCAGCTCTTTTCCTGATGCTGAAGTCGCTCCAGCGACGCACAGAAGAACCCAGCTGGACTCTCTCTGACCTGGGGCACGGCAGAGCTCGTGCCTCGAGCAAGAACTGCGTTAGTCTTGGGCTGGGCTTTGCTGGGAGATGGCACAGCAGAAGCCACACCATCTTTTCAGAGTTTTCCGCTTCCGTCTCTGCTCCTGCAAACAGCAGAACTGCCTCTCACACCAAGCTCTGGTGTTTAGGAAGGTGTGATTACTGTGGAAGTTGTGAATTTTTGTTTTAAGAATTCCCTTTCTTCTCTCTCTTGTGATTGCGGAGAGATTCTTGCAAATATAGCACAGGTTTATTTTAAAGGTTGGAACAGCAAAGTGCAAGAGTGTGTTGTACAAAAAAATGAGAAACAGATCCCAGCTGTACTATTCATTTGTAAAAAGACATGAGGCTTTTTACACTATTTTGAAAAATTCTTGTGGGTCTGCTTTTGCCTTACAAGTTATAAAATCAGGAGCCTGCTGTTGCTAGATTAGGTCTGAGTTAGAGGCAGAGAGGGGATGCTGCTTTTACAGTCATCCCAGGAGTCCTGTGCACCCCCGCTTCAGTACCAGGAACACATGGGGTGAAATCTCCCACAGAGGGATGTATCTCCTGAAAACCTCATGCATAGTTCTTTCTGGATACTTTCCTTATCCTCTTCAGAGGTGTCGGGTTTTTTTCCTCCCCCTGGGGAAGTTCTACCCCAGCAGGAATACAGCCTTTGGAGCCATTGCCTTTAAACCCTGGCAGACGGTTTTCAGGCAAACGCATCCTGTTTGCATTTGAGGTTTTGTCCAGGCTCTCCTGTGTTCCACAGCCAGAAAGTGTGAGTAGAAGGAGGATAAGGTCTGGTATACCAATTACCAGTGCTCTAAATCCCTGCTAGGGGAAGGATGTGCCCTCAGCATCAGGTGTCTCTTGCTTGGGCCCAGCTGTATCCCAGTGCTTCTCTTTGAGGCAGTTTTTCAAAACATGGGGGAAGTTTCTCCCTTTGTTTGCAGGGCTCTTGAATTTGCACAGGAATGCTCCTGAGCCCAACACCTGCCATTTTGGTTCCTGGCCTGGAGATAGGACCTGGCAGAGAATCCGGAAGCTGCCCCACTTCTTTCCAGCCCTAAAACTCAGAGTGAGATGTGTAAAGAGCTCCATACACAGGAAGCAGGGTGCATAGAATCAACAAGGCTGGAAAAGACTTCTAAGATCATCAATTCAAATCATTAACACAGTGCATGTGCAACATCCTTCAGAGGGAAGGATGCACCTTAGGAGCCATGGGCTACCTCGAATATTAATAATCCTTTCTGTTGTAGAGGAATTACTTGGATTCTGGTATGATTTCATTCAATCTCAGGTCTTCTGTTCCTTCCATTTCCCATTTTGCCCTTCATTTCTCTATGGCAGGCTTGTGGCAGGGCCTGTGCATTGTCCCAGGGAGCTCCAGGTGCCTCCAGGCTGGTGTAAAGGCTTGTGGGGAGCAGAACAGCTGGGGATGGGGCACTTCCAGTCACTCACACTCCCCCTCCTTCCACCTCTATGTCTCTTTCACTGGTGCCTGCCCAGGTTTGGTGCCCTCCAGTCCATTTGCACCATCAAAGAGAGCAAGCTGCCATCTCCTGGGGGCAAGGTCTCAAGGTGAGAACATGGGGAAAACCTGGCAGCCATCAGAAGTCACATTACTTCCACGGTGTTCCCAAAGCAACCTGACGTGCTTAGCAATAATTGCTACTGATACAGGAGGTGCCAGGTTTCAGCAAGCTGCTCTCTGTCTGAGCTGTGCTCTTTCCTGATGAAAATAAGGCTGGTGCCACAGGGAACGAGGCAAAAGAGCACACAGAGAGATGAAACTGGTGGGAAAGGGAAAAGTGTAGCTTAAAAGAGAACCTGTTGTGGTGTAGATTTCTTTAGTGGTTCCATGGCCTCATTTGTGTTTTGCTGTGATTAATGTGATTAATGGGATTAACGTATCCTCCTGCTTGGCACTGACTGTGGTTCCTGAGTAATTTGGGGTCTCTTGGGACTGATCATAGAATCCTACAACATTTTGGGCTGGAAGGGATCTTAAAGACCATCTAGATCCCATCCCCCTTTCCACTAAACCAGGTTGTTCAGAGCCCCTTCCAACCTGGCCTTGAATACTTCCAGGAACTCACATCCACAGCTTCTCTGGATGACTTGTGCCTCACCATCCTTCCAGTAAAAAAACCTTCTTCCTTATATCTAATCTAAATTGACCCTCTCTTAGTTTAAAACCATTACCCCTTGTTGTACTGCAACAGGATGTTGCTGACTGAGTTGGATACTGCACTGGGGACACCAGAGGTACCAAATACTTTCTCCAGTTTCTCTGCTAGGAATAGCGGCCAAATTTATCCTCTGCTCTTTCTCACTCTTTGCAAGACGTACACCTCCAGTTGCCATTGCTTTCAAAGACTTGGGATCGCTCATTCCAGGTGGGATATACTTCTTTTTTTTTTTTGAACCACATGAGGGCATAAGTACTTCTGCAAAGTTGAACTGGAATTTCATGCAGGCTTGGCCATGTACCCTCAAGACCCAGCCTCCCCGTGCCATAGGGGACTGATCCATAGGATCCAACATGGGTTGAATCAAAGTGCTAGAGCTGAGGAAGAACTTGTAAGGGGGACAGTGAGACACCTGTATGTTGCATGTAGAAATCCCTGTAGATGGCAGTTTGGAAGAACAGGTCTCTGCTGGGAAGGGATGAACCAGAGGTGCATCACGGATAAGGGACAGTGAGGACCGGCGAGATATGATGCTCCTTGCAGTCTCCCAGGTGTGTGACCAGCTCCCCATATCCCTAAAGACCAATTGCTTCCCACTTGCCATGCATCAACCCCCCAGAATGTCATGGTCTGCAGAGGAATTAACCACCACACGTGTACAAAACGCTCCTCTTTTCTCAGCAGGATGATCCACTGGTTCCTGGCTGGGATCTAACACCAGAGCTGCTGCTGTGCTCTTCGACCAGCTGCTATTGATTTTTATTTCATGCACATTGATAGAGATGGTGCAGGTGGGAAATTGTGAAAGGAGACGTAAATAACAAACCAAGAAAAGCTGTAGCGGTGGGGTGAGCAAAAAGCAGTCTGGCATTTACTGGAAAGCAGCGTTTAGCAGGTAATTTTTCTGCACAAAGACAGTTTTGCTACAGAAAATGTTGGGCCTGCTTTAGCTGTTAGTTATGCAAGGGGAATTTGGAATCAGTCCTGGGCCAGTGCAGAGAGTGGGGACAGAGTCAGCACCACTGCTTTCCCTGTGTCTTTTCCCATGTGGCAGTGACAGCAGGAGTCAGGAATGGTCTGCTGCCACTGCCAAGTACCTGGGCTAACAGTGGCTCTGCTGATCAATTAGCAACTCCAATCAACTTGGCAAGTAGAGTTTTTTAATCAAGATTTTTCTTTTGGGGAATGAACTAAATTGTCTTTCCTGCTCACCGTTCAGGTAGATTTACTGAGTGTGGGATACTTTGAAGGGAAAGGAGGCCCAAGTGAGGGCTTGCTAAACCCAGTATGAGTTTTTAATATAAGGTGAAAGACTTGCCAGCTGTCCTGGACCAAAATTATAAGCTCCTTCTCTCCTGTTAAGCAGCTTTTATTCAGGAGATACTGCACAATGCTGTGTAAGAATTAAGTAATGACCCAGAACATAGGCAGGAAAAAGGGATAGGTCATTTCTGAGACGGGTGAATCCAGCATGTCCCTCGGTGCACAGTCTGGGTCTTGTTTCTGGTGTTCACCAGAGCTGCAAGTCCTGTCCTGGGACCCAGAAGAAGAGCCACAAGCTGTAGGTGAGACTCTTGATTTCCTCAAGAGAAACAGAGCATGCCCCAGGTGTGCTTACAGCTGTGTCATGCTGGTAACAAATAACCCACAATTTCCAGTTATCTGCTGATAACCTTCACTTTGGTGAGGAACGGAAAAGGACGAGTTATGTCTAGAGCTAAGCAAGCTGTGGACAGTGAGGAAAGGACCTGCAAACCACTTGGAGAAGAGCAGTAGAAAACCCAGAGTGAACAGGAGGAGGACTGGGACAGAAAAACCCAGATCCTCTCCCTTCTGGTGTCTTTGGAGCAGGTTGTTTTACCCACCAGCTCGGTTTCACCCAGCGCCCTGTGCACACCCGATGGCCTCTCCCCACTGGCACAGAGGGTGCAGCTCTGGGACAGGCTGCCTGCATTTCCTGCCCTCACAAAGCTGCCCACAGCACGAGGAACCTCCCATCGCTCCCGAATTGTTTCTCCAGCAAGGAGCATTTATCAGTCAATTTGCCCATGGTGCAGATGTCTGTCTGGAACTGTAATGACATTTGCTAAAGGGGAGTAGAAATTATCACTGGGGGACTACAAATAATGAAGCCAATGCCTTTTATTGACACACGTGGAAGCTGTTTAATTTGGGATGTTGGCTGTCAGAAAATAGAGCTCTTTTGTGGCAGCAAGGCAATATTGTGCTTAATTTCAAGGTTCGTGCTCACATTTAGGAGGGAGCTATTTTCAGCTTTTAGGTTTGGAGTTTCTTCACAGCAATAACCTATCAATTCAACACACATCTAAGTGTCTGATCTGCCTCTGCCTGAAAACTTTGATGATTTCTGCCAAGGATTTCTTGCTAAGAAATTTTTTTGATTTTTCCCCTTCCAAACGCAGCTGCAATCCAAGCCCTCAAACCTGGGCCCTTGGGTGCCTTTCAGCCCCCAGCTTCTGATTTAGATATTCTGCTTCCCATTTATGATAGGAAACTTGGATTTCTTGGTATTTTTTATGTGTTTAAAAGAGGCATGCTCTTTGCCACCTTGTTGTAGAGTCAGCCAAGAGGACCAAGACCTCTCAAAGTGGTACCTAAAGCTGAGCATCGTAGGTTTAAAGACCAGGAAAACAGCTCCTGTTAGGAGAGGATCCAGGTGCAGACCTCCTAAAGTAATCTGGCTCTGTTCATCTCACACAAGAGACTGTGGGGTGCCCAGCACCTCAAAAACTGGGTGATGAACTTGGATGGTGCAACAGCAAAGGCTTGCACAGCTCAGCTTTGCTCCCAGCTGCAGCTCCCGCCAGGGCTGAGGTGCTACATGCACACATATCTTCCCATTGAAAAATAACTGGAAAAAAACCCAGGTTATTCTTGCACATGTAATATAGAGGGGAGGGAGGACAGGAGTATACTGATTTTTTTGGAAGGGGGATCTTTGCTGTATGGGCTGCTCACAGCCCCGGCAGAGTCACCTCTGGGATTAAAGCCCTCGCAAGAGGCTCCAATAGCAATCTCCTCTCCCAAAGGTATGTATGCATTAGGGCTTATCTCACTGCTTCATTAAGGAATAGGACCAGGGCAACCTCAGGGGTCACCAAATCCTGTCTCCTGCCATTGCAGGTAGGCATGCTGTTAATCCCTTTATTATTGTACAAGGGCAGAGGCAAACATCAGCAGGGACCTGAGTCCGTGCAGCCTGGAAATGGCACTGGGAAAGGCCCATGGTCCTTGTGCATGACATCTGCCAGGGTTACATCCATCTCAAGACACATCTGGGACAGTGGAGCCCAGGAGGAGGCAGCCTGGCTTATTAATTTTGAGTGTGCTTGAGATGTTGTAGTTTGCAAAGCTATCATGATGAAAGGGCACAGAAGCATGTAATCTGTGCTCAGCCTTACAAAGAGACCTCTGTTATGCTCAGTCTTCTCCAAAGACCAGTTATAATCTACATTATTTATGTGGAAAAGTATTATTAGCCGAGTTTCCTTTATTTTCTTTCTTTTTATTTTTTTTTTCATGGAAGGATTTTAAGGGAGTTCTTTGTAAGGAGTCCCAGAAGCTCTGGGACTTTCTCTCTGTTTCCTGGTGGGACAAGATTTTTTATTTATTTACTTTTTTTTTTACTGAATATTTGAAATACCAGGAAGGGATATAATGTTAGAGCCAAGCCAGTCAATGTGTAATTGTGGCACCAGTCTAGCCGGTGTGAAAAACGGTATTTTCTGTGTTATTACCAGAGCCTGGGAAATTTAAGAGTTTACCTTTTAACAGCCTCCATAAGAACATGGGCACACACTAATGATTGAAATAGGCAATTAAATGCAAAAATGGCTGACACCCTACCCGGCACAGGGTGGGGTTTGTAATGAATTAGACCTAGAAATAGATATTGGCAAAAAGCACCTCCGGAATCATTTAAAAAAAAAAAAAATTAAAAGGAAGAGCTTGCAGTTTGATAATGCACTGCAGAAATCTCAATCACTGTGACAGCTCTGCCTCTGCCTTGAGTTTGTGGAGCAGAGAGGTTTCAGTGAGTGTCCCCTGCTCATGTTGCCTGGGCAGAAGTCCTCCTGCCTGGTGGCCATTTGTCCAGGAAGCTGTTGCAGAAAAAAGATGGAAAATGGGACAAACTGTTGGGTTTGGGGATAATCCAGAGCAGATCCAGGGCTGATCTGCCTGGACTCAGCAACCCCTTCAAGCATGTTTTTGCACTGACACTGAATTATTGGCAAATGGTGTTCTATGGAAGCAGGACCTCAAGGAGCCAGGGTGTTCCATGGTTCAGAAAGAAACCTGCAGAAACAGAGAGAAAGTACCTATTTAGAGTTGCTCTGGACAGCACTGCACTCAATGCATAAGTGCATTAACTCATCAGTGCCTTGTTTCATCAGGCATTTGGAATAAATGCTGGTGAACAATTGGGCATTGGATTTACCAGGGGTCTAATGCAGCCCTGCAGGATGTGGTGCTTTGCATCTTGAGGTGCAACCCAGCCCTGAAATGGGCCCTGCACTGGATCCAGGCTGGCTCTGGTCAGGACTTGGACTGGAATATCCTCGTGGGTCCCTTCCAATTCAGGATATTCCGTGACTCTATGAACCAGGATGTCTCTGGGCCATTCTTTCCCATCTTGGCATATAGCACGATTTCTTTCTGCTGTGATTTTTATCCTTCATCCCCTGCAAATATTTACAGCATTGGTTCCAAATTAGCCTTTCTGCCTTTTGTAATGCATAAGAACGAGCCGCTCACTGAATATTCAGAATATTAAGCAAAAAAAAAAAAAAAAAAAAGCCGTGTCCAGTATTTGCTGCAAATATGTATAAACGCTTATTGGATCTTACCCAGTAGCACCTGTTTCTTCTGATGAGGCCTGAGATAGGGAAGAAAAATGCAAACAGGAGCCTTCTAAATGAAATGGCAAATTTAGCTGGCGTGGTGCGGGGAATACTAATGAGCACCCTCCGGAGCCGCCGCGATCGGGCACCGCCGGCACCGCGCAATGACCTTGCTCAGCCGCGCCGGGGAAAGGAGCCCTCTCACTCGGGGACGAATAGATGGCTCTGATTAAACTACAGCCACCGCACCTCTCCGGGGACCTTCAGATTAAAGAGCTGACGCTCCCGGCGAGCGCCTGAATTCAGCTCACGCTCCGCAGTGAACCTTCCCTCTGCCCGCAGCCCCCTTCCAGCCCCGCCGTCATTGTTACGGGGCGCTGGGTGATGTCTCCTATTAATAAAAATACCAGATCGGCACTCTGTTCCCTCCTGCAGCCTCAAGCCGGTCAATTATCCTGCTGTAATTACCCCCTTGAACATGTTTTTTATAGGCGTGGGCTTTGCTGTGTTTATGCCTAACGAAGTAATGAAGTGATGCAGTGATAAATTCACTCTCCTGCTTGAGGTGGGGATGGGGCATGACAAGTGAAGGGCTGTGCAGGTGGGGATTCAGAGAAGTTTAGTGCGTTGGTGCACTTCAGGGACACAGCTTTTTTTTCTTTCCCGGCGGAATGTCTTTGTCTCTCCTTTGGTTTTGCAGCAATTTTGATGTTTTAGCATAAGTTTGTCTTTTATTATGCGACTGAATATGAAAACGCTGAAAGCGTCTTTGTTCAGCAGGTTAATTTTCTCGCTGATGATTAAAAGGAGACAATCATTTAAGACAGCAGAATAAAAAATCACACTTGGGATTTTCACTAGACCAAGAAATAGAGTGGAAGGATTTTAATAAGGGGCTGTCTAATTTGGATTTCTTTCTTTCTAACCAGAACATGGAAACTGCTTTCCATAATGTAAAATCAATAATACCATTTTAAAATCCCATTTTCATATTTAATCCTTTGCTTCAGCTTGATGTTGGATCTTTCTGCCATTCCAGCACTGACCTCAAAATCCACTGCAGGGGTGTTTTCTTCAGTGGCTTTCTCTGTAAAACCAGCTATTATGTCTTCCTGCAATGATCACTCTTGCTCTGTACTGGGGAGAACAAAAAGTTGAAGAGCGGAGGAGATGTTGGCATGATGGAGGTGGGGTGTGAGTGGGCTCTGAGTCTTGTGTGGACTTTGAGCTTCTGCAAAATGACTGGTCCAGGGAGGGGATTCCCCCCCATGTGCCATCAGCAGATCCCTCTATGCAACCTCCCCAGCCCAGGAGTCACCACTGGAGCTGACACAGCTTGAGGGACTCCTGCTCGTACCCTGAGGTCCCCCTACATTGTTGCTGGTCACTTTTTAATTCTAGCCAATATTCAGGCTAGGAATATTGGTGGATATATAGAATAACTTCCAAAACCTGATTTGCTGGGGCCAAAAGATCAAATGCGTAGTGTAATTTTTTTTTTTTTTTTTTTTTCCCTCTGGCCACCTTCTCTACACTCTTGAGTGCAGCTGAATCCTGTTTCTATTGTAGTGAGTTTGTAGTTTTGTTGTTTTTTCCTCCAGAGTGTAGAGGGCCAGAAAGATTTCTCCCCTGGAAAAAGGAGACATTCACTATGATTCAAGTGGCTGAGACTTCTGCTCATGCTCATGAACAACTGTAAGAACTGACATGAAACAGGTATGGAGCATCCTGGATGGTCTTATGAGTCAGACAAAGGAAATTTTGGGGCAGGATACTGTGGAGGCCTTTCTTCTCCAGGAGCACTCATAGTTCCACAGTCCCTACTTTTCCTGGTGATGTCCTCAGCTACTGGTGGCAGCCTGGAGCCCTCCAGCTCTGATCAGCCCTGCAGCTCCTTCCATGCACAGCTGGAAACCCTCTTAGAAAACTTGTTAAATTAAGTGAAAGCCAGGCTACCCCGGAGCAAAGAGAGCTCCCTCAGAAACAACATTTGATTTGCAACCCCTCCCTCCTGTGAGCGCTGCTCAAAGCAGCCCTGTGTTACATAGGTAAGGATGTGGCTGAGCAGCTATTGAAAATATGTAAAGCTGCAGAAAATAGATGGGCTGGACCTGCAATAACTCTCAGTGCTGCCTGTGGCCTCTTGAAACAGCCATTTCATCACCGCCCGCTGCCGTGTGTCTCCTCACATTTACAGACAGAGCGCGGCTCCTCGTGGCACGCGGGGAGAGGCTGGGGAGAAAAGGGAGCCCTGGGCAGGCAGGATGTGAGATGCAGACGTCCTGGGGTGAAAGTCAAAGGCGTGGAATGGGAGGAAAAATTGTTTCTCAAACAAACTTTGCCTTACAGGCATGGGCAGGGTGTTCAAGCAAGTTATGGTAGCAGGGAGAGATGGTCCCATGCCCACTGCAGCTCTGTCCCATCCTACGTGGGGATCCTTTTGGTCCTGGTGATTTTCTCTACCTGGCTTCACAATATCACCGTCTTAAACCTCTTGCTTTCCCCACTAGGTGTTAGGAAGTTCAGATTTTTCCTTCCTGCTTTCCTCCTCCCCTCCCTTTGGCACTCTGCAGCATTTCCATACATTCATCTCCATGATCTCAGCTCAGCTTGGCCCACAGGCACAAGAGTTTCCCATCATGCGAGCTGCAGACATGCATGGTGACTCTCAAACAATGATGTTTGGAGGAAACAATCCTCCAGCCTCCGTCCTCCCTGCTCAGGGGGCTCTGGAAGGAGCAGAGGCTGAACAGGCACCAGGCTTCTGGCCAGCCTGCACTTGACCGTGTCAAGCATTGCAAGGCAAACGTCATGATAGATCATGATTCTGGCTGTGGGAAGGCACCAGTTTTTGCAGAATAATGCTGTCCCCTGCTAGAGAGTGGAAAATAATCTTGTCTGACAGAACATGTCATCCAGGTCCACCCCATTGTGGCCCATGGTGGTTATTGTTCCTACTGAGCAAGGGAAGTCAGGGCAGGCTGCAGAGCAGAAGAGACATTGCCTGGAAAACTGGAGAAGCCCACATGGCAGGACCTGAGTGGGGAACTGTGGAATAGCCATTTGTCTCCACTCTTCCACAGACACTCTAGCAATGTCCTAAACTCCTGGAGGATGTGTAGAGACAGTAGTATGAGGTGGGAAGATTTGCCTTGCTGGCTCTGTCTGGCTTAGGACAAAAGGTCCAGCTCTGGACACCTCAGTGGCCTTTCCCTGGAGGAGGAACGCTCTTACCCAAGGCCACACATAGCTGCTCATGACTTCAGAAGGATGTCTGGCATCTCCTGAAGTGGCAATACAAAGCCCATCACCTGTCCCCGCTGCTGTGCTGTCATGTACATCACAGTCTCTGTTCAGTCCCCCAGCACACCCTCTCCTCCCAGTGACACACCACCAGCCTTGCCTGCACACATCTGCATCAATTCAAACACTCACATCCTGTCAGTCATGCCTAAATCATCTGAGATCTCTCCCTGCCTGTCTTAAACATCACAAACGTGCCAGTGGTAAAACCACCTCCAATTTCCCGTGCTGCTTCCTTGCAGAAAATCCCTGCACAGGCAACAAGGCAAACCTCTGTGGCAAAAGTCTTTCCAGCTCAATGGTGATCTTCTGCAGGACAGGAAAAACTCCTTCATCAGCCGAAAAAATAAAAGTTATGGATCACATTGGGTGCAGAAAGGATCTCTTACCTGGGGAGGTGCAGGTTCCAGCTGCAGGTGTAGCAGCTGTACTGTGCTGGGTGAAAAGCACACAGAGCTGTAAAAAAGTACACTTTGATTTACCTTCAACCATAGCCAGCAGCAGATGCCTGGGGAAAAGCAGCAGGACAAAACTTGCCTAAAGTGAAAATTCTCCGATAGACTCCTCCGCTGTGCTGCAATGCAGAGAGTTCACAGGTCAAAGTTGGTATCTTTGTCAATGACCCTGAAGGTTTTTTCCTTATAAATATGGCTTAAAATTGCTTAAGCAAAGGAAACTTCCAGCCATCACTGTGCCCCAGGGTCAGGAGCACCACACTTAAACCCACAAAGTGTGATGGAGCAACTATTCTTTTTTTAAACTGGTGGCCATTTGTTGCTGCTGCTTTTATCTGCCACTGATAATTTCACAGGCTGACCCTCAGGTTTTGCAATATGTGGGCTACTGAGTAAAATCTCCTCATTCACCTCTTTTGGGTCATTTGTCATCTTCAGTTTCTCCCTTTTCTCCTTTTCTGGGGTGTCTCAGTCTCCTGGTGCTGAGCAGCTCTGTACCCCTGCAAATGGGTCGCCCTCTTCTGTGCCATATCTGGTTCATCTTGCTGAGAGGGTGAAAGGCAAAGAAACACAGTATTCAAGGTGGAGGCCAATCATAGTCTTATACATCTGTTCAGCAAGGATTTCTGGCTAATTCTCTATTCCTGATCAAATATTTCACAGTTCTTGTCAAGGGTTACCAACCTCAATGCTGATGTGTCACAGAACCATAGAATCAGAGAAAGGTTTGGGTTGCAAGGGACCTTTAAGACCATCTCATTCCAACCCCTGCCACGGGCAGGGACACCTTTCACTAGACCAGGTTGCTCCAAGCCCCATCCAACCTGTCCTTGGACACTTGCAGGCATGGGGCAGCCACAGTTTCTGTGGGAAAAGTGTCACTGTGAAGTCCCTGGAGCACTGGGTTAACTGTCTGGAAAGTCGACTGAGTGCGTTGTCCAAAGGCCTTGCAGAAAATTGGTTGAAGATGTAGACAAATGGACAATATTGTAGCTAATAGGAGGTTATGTTGGCTCCTGTAGAACTAACTGAAAATGCTGCCAGCTGGATACAAGAAAGGAAAAGTAATACTGAATAATTTATTTTTAAATAAAACACACATATGTTGCAAAGTGACTGGATTAAAGCTTCTGGGACTTGGGGAATTTTGTGGAATGCGTGTGAAATTCAAAATGTGTACTGTGCTGAGTTGAAGATTAGGCTGTTTCCAACTTTGATATTTCCTAGCTTTGCCTCACCTGCCTTCCAATGGCCCTGGGCAGTTTAAGCTGTGTTATCAGATGTGTGCTGGACATGTCTGATGAATGCCAAGATCTCACAGTTTGAGCAGACAGCTACTGCTCTGATCTGAATCGCTGCAGACTTTGAACAGGCTGTGTTTAAGCTGAAAGTGGGTGGTCTGAGTTGTCTGCAGACAGTCTAACTTGAGAGGGATCTTATTCCTGGAGCATATCTAATGCCATATATCAAAAGTTACTTTGATTCTTATCAATATTCTGGAGGCAAAACTTCAAAATATGCCATTAAAACAAAGAGGCATGGCTGATCTTTTTAAGAACTCTTGTGAATTTATTGTTCTCCTAAAGTCAAATAACCTAGGAACAGAAAATGTATTTTCTGAGCAGATATATAGGTTAAAGAAACTTCCTCTGGAAAAAAAAAGTAAAAAAACCTTTGGAAAACTATTTTTTCAGACCTTCCTGACATTACTCTGGTTGCACTAAAGAGTCTCCTTAAAGCCATTCTCACAGCACAGCTGAAAATGACCTCCAGCAAGAGACAATTCCTTCAGCAAACAGCCAGCAAACACCCTATTAAAGAAAGTATCCTCATTCCTCACATGACACACAACCTAAATAATGGGCTTGTGCCGTCCCTGTGTCTTGATGATGAACATTCTGAGCCCAAGGGGATTTTCCAGAAGGACAAGGGCATGGATGGTGAGAGGGTAGATATGCAGCTATGTAAATACACAAAGATTGCTGTTATTTTATGCTCTTTTATATTTTATGCTCATTTATATTAGCTGAAGATAATATAACTTCCTGCCCCACCTACATCAGAGATACAGGCTGTGTTTGTACTGCTCTGTTACTTGAAAATGTCTGTGATTAAGAGTGGTTTTATTATACAAGAAAGGGCAAAGAAAGGGAAAACTATTCTGAGAGTTCTGCACTCTCCTTAACTTTTTCTTTGCTCGGGTCAAACGAATGCATTATTTAAACTTGGAAATCTCTTGATGAAAATTCAAGAGTCATTAGGTTAAAGACACTATTATCTAAACTTTTTGTTTGTTTAATCTTTTTTTGGAAGGAGCAATATAATTGATGATGGTAGAGAAAATCCCTACAACCTCTTCCAGAACTCTCCACTTGTGTTTCAAAAACCCTGGGCACAGACAAGACATCCACATTCTCTTTCTGATTCAATCTTAAAATATTGGTGGGCCAAAGTCTCCCCAACTGCTTTGGAAAGCAACCAGCAGCTTCCTCGTTTCAGCTGTGTCATTTGGTGTTTCCATGTGCGTGGCAGAGGGCAAAATGTGATTTAATTCACTTTTCAACCCTGTGTGTGCTTTTAAGACACAATGTTTAAATGATTTTAGGCAGTCTTGTGTTGGAGACAGGCTTCTTATAAAAAAACTCCCAACTCTTATTGTGTAATTACTCATAACAAAGCATAATGTAATTTTACAAACAGCAAGGGCTTTGTTTTTTTCCAATTTCACATTAATTTTATTGGCCCCAAATCCAGGGCTGTGTTTTTGTATTTGGGCTTTTACCAGGAGTAGAGTATTTCCTGTCAAAGTGCTGTTAACTCGCTGGCACTGTGTTTCCTCCTCCATAGTTTTGCAGTGAAGGAGCTGGTAGATTTATATAAGCTGAACACACTTTCCTAGTGACATTTTTTTCTGGTGATCATGTTTCCTAGAGGGTGCAGGCTTGTCTCTTTGGTTTACACTGTTTTCTGCCAGTGGGGAAAGCATATACATCTGTGTCAGTCCACTTATACAAAGAACAGCTGTTTTAGCCCCTGTAGAGGTATTTTCCCCTTGAAGAGGATTGTTTGGTCTTGTCTTTACTGCTAAATTTTTTTAATTTTTTTTTTTTTTTTCTTTCCCAACCCCAGGGGAACAAGTGCTCATCCAATATCCCGAGGTAAAAGCACAAACAAGGCAGTAAAACTGAAGCACCCTGTGAGATAAATTTGCAGAGGTCAACTTCAAGTGAGATCACAGCATTGACCTTGGTGAGTTTACCCACAGTAAAACCCAAGCCCTCTGTCTTGGCTGTGTTGTTTACCTCAAGAGAGCTGCTGGCCATTAGTTATCTTCCATTAAAAAGAAATAGAACTCTTTTTCACTAGTGAAGACAAGTCTTTGGAGAGCTGACAGAAAGTTTGGTTGTATTGTCAGAATTTAAAACAAAGCGGAGATCCTGCTGCCTTTAACTCCTGAGAGCAGCTCCAGCAGGAAGGCACCTGGGACATGCTGGCTGAGCAAGCCCTCCCTGGCCAAATTTGCTGTTTTCCTGCTCACCTTCACCACACTGCCTCATGCAAATTTCTCAGGTGGACCTGGACCTGGATCTCACAGAATAACAGAACATCCTGAGTTGAAAGGGACCCACAAAGATCACTGAGTCCAACTCCTGGATGTGCACCTGACAGCTCCAAGAATCACACCATGTGCCTGAGAGTGTTGTCCAAATTCTTCTTGAACTCAGGCAGTTCAAGAGGCTGTGACCACTCAAGCTCAAGGACTTTAAGTCCACTGTCCTGCTTTTGAACTTTCCTGCATCCAGAAACATTTATCTGATAATCACAGAATCACAGAATGATTTAGGTTGAAGGTGCCTTAAAGCCCATCCAATTCCAATCCCCAGACACGGGCAGGGACACTTTCCACTAGACCAGCTTGCTCAGGGCCCCATCCAGTCAGGCCTGAAACACTTCCAGGGATAATCCTATCAAAATGAGTCAGTCTGGAGGGTGCAGTTTTGGTAGCAGGGTGAAGGTTATAGAGGAGCTAGGATAAGACATTTGGAGACCCAAAGGTGATGGTCCTTTGAGCTTTGGAAAGAGCTGTGAGACTTGGCTAGGCTTCACCTTCAAACTTACACAGCCATCTCCACAAACAAAGTGGAGAACAGACACATTCATTCTTTTTCCTGGCCTTGGAGTTGATAAAGTGGCACTGCCAGTAGTTAGCATTATTCTAAGCGGTGTCATTTTAAATCACGTGTGCACGCCGCCCCACTGCTGTCCTTTGAATCCCGTGGGATTGGACTGGGTTGGGGGACCATCACTGAGATGCTGAGGGGGCTGTTGGCACATCTGCAAGTGCTGGATGTGGTGCTTGGAGAGAGGATGGAAAGCAAGTGCCAAAGGACAGCACTTTAAACTAAAAAGCAGAGCAGAGGCAGGCCAGAAACCACACTGCAAAGGTCCTTAGAAACTGGTAATATTTCCTCTCACTGGCCAAAGAGGGCTTCCTGCTGGTCTGTGCAAACAACCCCACTGCATTAATGGGTTCCTCAGGCATCTGGGGACAGATGGGGTCTAGAAAGGAGACCTGTCCTCTGCAAATGGGGTTAAACAAGCCCCAACTGCATTTTCACATATCCCCAGTGGGGCTGCAGCCTCGGCACCACCCAGGAATTAGAAACTGGGCTGAACCCCAAGAAAACTGTCTCTGAGAAAAGGGAGACAAGCTCTTAGCCTCTCTCCTTCCTGGCTCATCACCCTGCCAGTATAAAAATCAAGAACTGCTTAGCTGTTGTGGTTTGGAAGGATAATATTTCAAGCCTGAGGAAGTGCTTGTTCCTAAAAAAAACAAAACAACATTTTCAGAAATGTACTTTTGAAATAATGAGCTTTTTCAAATTATATCATTTGCTTCCTATAAACCTGGCCTGGAAAGATTAAGTGTTTCCCAAGGGAGCAGAGTATTTGAGATGGTCCTGACCTCTCTCCATGTGTAATGTGTGTTGTCAGAAGGGCTTTCACCAGGTGTTGTTTGTTTAAACAGACTTCTGGTGACAGCCTGGCTACATATGACCTTTAGGGACCAGGTTGATAAGGATGGAGTAATTAAAACAAACCCCTGAAAGCAGATACAGAGAAAGGAAGCCAGGGATGCAGATGAAAGTACATTGGCCCCACAGCTCTGGAAAAAAAAAAAAAAACAGGGAAGAGTCCTGTGGGTTTTAGGATGGCTGGAAGAGGATAATATTTCTGGACAAAGAGATTATGAGTCAGTCTTGGGGTTACAAATGCATGTTTTCAATAAAAGTACAACTGTATCAATGTACCTGCCTGCACTGACAGGGTTGCTGTCTTAACAGAAACAAACCAAAAGACCTCAAATATGATGAGATCAGAAAGGGTTGCAGCGATTTATTCATGGTTTTGGCGTGGGGAGGCTCAACAGGTGGGAAGTTGGCAGAGGGCAGGCAACATGCATGAGGCCACTTAGGAAATCCATGTCAGAGAGACTGTTCTTGGATGTCTTAAACTCCAAACGAACATCCTAATCACCAGAACATCCTTTTGCTCTGCAAGAGGTCTCAAGTCCCCGTTCCTTCTGTACTAGGGCTGCTGCAGGAGCCAAATAGTTCAGCTTCATCCGTTCCTTATTCCATTTTATTTATTTGTTTCACATGGTTTGCTATTTCAGTATGGGGTGAATCATCCTAGAGATCCAAGTGCTTGACTCAGAACTTTCCCCTCCCAGGCACCATTCCTCACCCAGTCACAAGCTTAGGGTATTAACCCCCCCTTAGCCCTAGCCCTCCTGTGAATTTAGTATGTTTTGAGCCTGTGAAAAGATTTTGCATTAAAGCCTAGGGCATCAACTGATGAAAAATGACTCAGAAACCACTTTAGGTCATAATTCTTTTCCTCTCTGTGTCCTGGCTGGGTGGGAGATTACGGCGAGGTGATCTGCCAGCCATCCAGGTGCTAATGGGAACAGATAGACATTCCTCCTCTTTCAGGGGTGCTCGGTTGGGTTTCCCTCCTTTTTGTGCAGGTGATGAGTTTCTCTTTGTCTGTTAACGGAGAAACAAATCAGTGGGAGCGTTATCTGGGAGGCATCTACCCGTCTTTCAAATGTGGTTAAAATTGGCAAGCTGGTTCAAAAGTTCGAGGGTGGAGAGGAACCAGCAGGCTGTATCCTCATATAAACCTTGTTTCCTGAGGTAAAAATGGCTCCTACTCCTTCTGCACAAACTTCACCTTCTCTTGCTGTGTATCAGGCAGCTAATTGCTTGCGGTTAATAATGAACTCATCTGTTCTCAGCTTGCCCTGACTATGTCAAAGGGAATCCTCCTTCACTTTCCAGCTCTTCTTGCCACCACCCAAACCTGCTCTGCCTTCCAGGGTCTTGGAGGTTTGAGATCTACTTTGATCCCAAGCTCAGCTCTGTGAAGAGTAACTCTCTCCACCTGGGATGTGTCCAGCCATTGTTATCTCTGGGCCTTTGAAGCTGTCTATCTGCAGTGCACTTCCCTGCACCGCTGTTTTTACTTCTCTGAGTCCTTTTAACAGCCCCTTCACAGCTGCCCTTGCCTCCACCGCAGGCATCTGGCAGTGCAAAACCAAACAGGGAAGTGGAATCACCCATATTGTTAATTAAATATTCCCCCTCCATCCCATGGGCTGGAGACCCTGGCTCTGGGACGAGGACTTGCTGGCTGTGGTGAGGGATGCTTTCCTTTGCCCAGTGTCCCACTGGCTCTTTCCCACGAGGAGAACTGCAGGAGTCTGCCATGGCTCCAGGGCTAAGAGCAGCACAGTGGGACAAAACCAGTACAGCTGTCATGCTGATTGGAAATGAGCCCAGGGGAAAATCCCTGCTTCAAACAGCTCTGAGCTTTGCAAAGAAGTTTTAGCCCAGGACCAAGAACTGATTAGTAAGTGGGGTTTTTTCCTGAATGCATTTATCCTCTGCTCATCGCCAAAATCCCTGGGCCTCTGGCAGTGGTAAAACAAGCCAGATGTTGAGATATTCAGAATCTAGTCAGGATCCCATCCTGATCAGCTTTTGCTCCATCCAGCCTGCCCTCGAACCCCTCCAGAGATGAGACATCATAGCTTCTCTGGAAAACCTGTGCCAGTGCCTTGCCACCCTCATGGTCAAGAATTTCTTCCTAATATCCAATCTAAATCTACTCTTTCAGTAGAAGGACAATCATTATAGAGGATTACAGTTCATTTTGAGGGTTAGGTGAAATCTCAAAGTGTGTGTTGGTTAACTGGGAATAAATAAATGAATTCTTCATGCAATTTAACCTTTGCTCAGGACAAGTGGTTGAGTCTCTTCCCCCGATCTCACTTATCTTTGAAGGTGCAGGGAGTTCATTAGAGCTGTCTGTCTCTGAGCAACTAAAGATTAAGGTGTGCACACATTAGCCCAAGGAAAACACATCAGGCCAAGGAGAGAAAATAACCTGGGCTCTATGCACTACAGTTGTGTGCAGCCACACACCAGCACATACAGCCCTGGATCTCTCAAGTCTGATTCTGCACAGGAATAATTCAGGAATGAATATGGGATCTATTTGTACGTCAGCCTGTCGAACTCTGAGCGTGACTCCCGGCAGAGGTTACTTGGAACAGAGCCCACGAAGTCCCACTGAGATTCCCATTGAGATACATATAGACCATTGTGTATTGCACATTAATGCAGAGTAATTATGTCGTGCTGGAAACCTTTCAAGTCAGTATTCATCATTCAGAAGTCGTCTTAAACCAGTTTGTGCTGTTCTTGTGCTTGAAAGTGAATTGTGCGAAGTTGGCAGCCATAACCAGCACTGCAGCAGAATGTATAAAAGCCTTTTCATTGTGGAGTTGGTGCTTTTACTGTAACTTCCCTGTCTTATCAAGGAGTGCCATAATTCACTGCAAAAATCTGTAACTCCTGCAGCATCCAGAGCCTCTGGCTTGCTGAGCGTAAGTGACCCCAGCCTGATCTGTGGTGGGATCATTGCTCCCTGTCCAAGTGTGCCATCAGGAGAGAGGTTGAGCAGACACACCCATGGAAGTTGGTCCAGATTGCCCTTCCCAGGTGGTAGGGCTGTGCTGGCTGGATGGGAATAGGGCAGGAGGAGGAACGTCATCTCAGCAGCCGTTCTCAAGCTGAGCTAATAAAGAGGTAAGCAGGCATTTGCAAATATCACGCTGGGCAAATTCTCCAGGGCCTCTGTCGCAGCTGCAACATGAAAGAGATGATAATGAATATCTCGTCTGTTCCGTGGCCTTTCAGGCTCTTCCTGAGTTTGCAGCAGGAGTGTGGTATGCAAAGAGCAAGCCTCCAGCCTTGTGCACCAAATTAGGTGGTAAAAATAATTGTGAAGCAATTTGCGGCTCAGTTTCATTATGTTGTTTTTTCCTTTCCTTTAGGAGCTGCAGACACATAGGAATAGCCTCAAGACTCCTTTGGTGAAGATCTTCCAGCTCAATTATGTTTTCTGCATCATTTCAATGTCCAGCATGTAAATGAAGAACGATGCACCCAGGTTGCTGGTGGTGGGAAGGAGTGAAACTGAGTTAAAAACCCCTTTGAAGAGTACATATAAGACACTGTTCCCACTAACTTCAATGTTAAAATATCCATAGATCTCATTACAGACAGATTTTCACCAGGCTCCAATTTAAGTGGAGCTGCTCACATCCTTACAACAAGAATCTTAATAAGCTTTTGCAAACTTGAAGCCTTAACTCATGGTCCCAGCTGCTGGATGTGGGGAAGATATATTAGTCCCTCTTTTTTGCCATGTGGAAGACTGCTCTCTACATGACATTAATTGCTCTCTGCCTCGCTTAATAAGAGTCTGCTTTCAGCAGCCGAATATAACCATGTAATCAGAAGAATTTCTGTTTATTGTTAAAATGTTTTCATGCCTAGAAAATGAAGACTTCTGGAATGTGTCTGATGGCAACACGACATGGGCGTCACGAGTGAGCGCGAGCGTCTGGAGTGCTGAGCTGCGATTTGCTCCGCAGCCGCCCCACGCCCTGCTCGCCAGTGAGCTGCAGCTCAGCTGGAATTTAATTTCAGATTAAGGAGCCTAAGGCAGAAAGGGTATTTCATCATAAGAGAGGGAATAGAGCGCCAGTTTATGCTGCCCGTGTGCGTGTGCTTTGGGGGTGTGAGCACACGGGCGTCACCAGCGATCCACCGCAATCCGAAAGGATGAGCAGCTGGGACGTGTCCTGAGCACACGCACCATTCCTGGGGTGAGGGTGAGCTGTCAGATGTGTTACAGCTTCCCCACAGCAGGGATGGCATGGACACATCATTGGCAATGCCCTTCTTCCCAGGATAATCCCACGCCAGCTGTCCACACCACCCGCCACAGATAACACCACAGGAGGGAGAGGACAGTCCATCCTTTGGGGTGCCAGCTTGCACTTTAGGATGCTGTCACCTTGGGCCGTGTCCCTGGCAGTCAGCATCCCCTCTGGTTCTCCCCATCCTGGGAGGTTGTCCCATGTGTTTTCAAAGGAAGGAGAGGGCTCCAGGGTAGGGGTATGTCATTCTAGAGAGGAACTTTCTCCAGGGAACTTTTCCCGGGTGCTCTCATTTCTTGCAGGAACTGTGCTGGAGAAAATCTGGGTCAACAAAAGACATCTTCCCTCCAAAACAAAATCTCATACTGGTGCTCATGATTTTTAATCGGGCAGCACCCTCTCAGCTAAGTTAACTGGTGCTCATCTGGTTCCTCCTGCTGCACACTTCCCTACCCAAATCCCAGACTAGCATCCACCTGGATCTAATTAGAGCTGGAAGAAAATGAAGATTTTGAGAAGCTGTGTCTGAAACAGGCATTTTTCAGAGGTTCTTTTGGCTATCGGGTGTACATTGAATGGAGTCAGGGCACGCTTCCCCAGTGTCCCCTCTCTAAGCATCACAGAGAGGGGTTCCTACAGCACTCAGCTGCTGTGGCAGCAGCAACACACATGCCCCAGGCATCCCCTGCACTGACTGGCCTTGGCTTTACCTATTTATTTCTTAGTAAGTGCATCCAAGCCAGAAAAATTACTGTTTTGGCTGCTTCTCCCTTCACCCGTGAGTGATTTTTTCATCTCCAGGCAGCCACCTGTGTGCTGGGCACAAGGGACTCAGTAAGGACTGAAAAGCCCAGATTTTTTTTTTTTTTTTTTCCATTGCATCCTGCACGTTTCCAAGGGGAGCCCTTTCCCCTCTGCCAAGGTTCAATGCAGCTCTTATGCACTGGATCCACAAAAAAAAAGCAGTAAATACAGCACAGAAGCATGCTTTGTGTGCTCTCCTGCCCGAGAAAAGTGGTGTAGAGCAACTAGGGTTTCAAAGCTTCCTTCGATAGGACATTTCATTCCCTGTGGGATTTTGGGCACCATGAAGCCGAGCTAACTCAGCAAATGTGTTTACTTTTGTGAGCTGGAGAGCCACAAGGCAGGAATTCACAGCAACCCCAACTTCTTAGCACAGAACCAATAACATTATGAGCACCTCAGGGCAGCTATGAACAAGGGCTTCTTTTATAGGCAGGAAAGTGTAATACAAAGTGATTCTCAGCCACAGGAAAAGGGAAAATCGCCCAGGTAAATGTGCAGTGGGAGCTGCAAACTGGATTCTTTCTGAAAAGTTTAATAATTCTGTGTTATTCCATGAAAGCTTTCCGGTATTATGAGCCATAACCCCCTCCTCCATCCCTACATGTTAAAGTAATTAGATTGCAAAATGCAATGGCTATATAATGTATCTATGGCTTTTGTTATTTAGCAGGGATTTTTTGGTTTGTTTCTCTGCCCCCACGATGAGTTTAATTGAAGTCCAAATGAAATCAGAGGCTAAAATAAAAAGCTGGGTGCTCCCTCTGGGTCTGCGACCTCACTGACATACACATTTCTTCAAAAATGTCTAGGAAATGTAAAGCCAAATTAGAAAAGTCTCAATATGCCAAGATGTTGCAAGAGACGTTTGGCTGTTCCTCAGGAACTGGTTCTCTGGATCAGTTCTTTAAGTGTGAGGATTTTCCCATCCAGGCAGCCTAGCACAGTGGTGTTGCTAAATGAAATTACACACGGATCGCTAGGGCAAGGAAAAGAAAAATAAAATGTGTCATTCCTCAAATAAAGGGCTGCAGTGTATCACCTTGTCAGGCTGGAAGGAAACTCCAGCTTATGAGGGAAATAGCAGCGTTGGCTCTTTTCTGAAGATTAAGCAGCACTAGTGCTGCCTGGAATTTAATTAAAGATACATGTATTTGCTTTATATTCTTGCTTGCTGTTTGACCAGAGAGGAGTTTGGCTGTAAAGTCAGGTGCTTCCTAGAGAGCTAAGAGACACCAGGAAAAGTCCTGGCTTTGCTTCCATCCCTGCAGAGAGGGTAAAAGCCGAGGTCACATCCCGAAGGGACCGTGCTGGCCTGTCAGGAGAGGGAGCTCTGGCCACACCACCAGCTGGGAGCCCTCTCTGCTTGCTCCCAGATTTCTTGGCAAATCTTCGGTTCCCTCTGCTCTGTACCGGCTCGTGCATCAGCATCCAAGCTCGTCTCCCTCTGCTCTGGGTAGCTGTAGCAGAGATCTCTGCATCGCAGTGTTCCAGTCAGGCAAACGAGATCCTCCCCACGGCACTTTTGGGGCTCCCCAGGAGACAGCTGGAGGGTGGCTTTGGTGCCTGGCAGGGGCCCCTTTCCCTGTCACAGCCCAGACCAGCAGTCCCCGTGGTCCTCTCCGTGTTTATGGTGTGCTGGGGAAGCTTTCCATAAGCAGTTGTTCTTGACGGGGGCTTTTAACACTTGCAGCTGTAACGCTGAGCAAGACGTGTCATGCAGAATGCTTTCAACTAAATAAATGAACTCCAGTTATTTAAATTTATGCAAAAAGGCTGCAATAAATGGAAGAGTATTTTTTAAAATGCATGTCACACAACAATTCTACAGAAAATGCAGATACTGAGGACTAGTTATCAGCTGCTGGGATCCAGCTGATCAATATGTATCAATCCAGAGGACAGCAGAAAATGATGAATAGGGATTTCTATCATCATATTAATTCCAGTAGTACCTGTTGGCTTCCCAGTCCCCTAATTAATTTAGCCTCATGACCTCTGGAGGTACCAGGTGCTCTCTGAAGGGGAAGAAAAGCACAGACCAACACACAACTTTAGTTCCAGGCCTCAGCTCTTGGCTTAGATCATGGAATCACTGAAGGGTTTGGGTTGGAAGGGAGGGTGCCAAGAGAGGATGGATCCAGCCCTGTCCCATACCATCCCAGTCCTATGGAGACCACCATGCCCAGATGTCCCTCATTTCTTCTGCAAGATGAGATGAGGTGGATTCATCTCATTTTGAGCTTTGAATGAGCTTTGAAATGAAGTCCAACAGAGGTGGTTGTGAAAAGGCACAAAAACATGTTGCCTCTCCCTGCTCTAAAATACACTTTCAGCTGTAAAGTGTTTTGTTTCCTCAATCCCCTTCTAGACCACAACCTGGCTAGTGTTTCCCTGTGCTGGGATTTACCTTTCCAAGTGATTTGGTCATTGTTTCCACTCCAGAAACTTCCCAGATGGGGAGAGCTTTCCCTTTCTCAAGCATTCTTTCTCTCTGTGTGTAAAGTGCAGCCTCAGCCCCTTGTAAATCAGAGCTCTCACCTTGAACAACGAACAGTTCTAACCACGATTTAATAAAAACCAAAGGAGGTCACAGTGGGAGCCAAAGCAGCTGGGACCAGGAGGCTTCCTTGCATCTCCAAATGCTCTCCTAATGCTGAGGAGTGTTACAAAAGACAAATGTTCTTTTCTGGAAATCAACACCAGCATTTCTTTACTGGCTGCTGCCAAGAATGTCCCCCTCAGCACAGGATGAGGCCAGTTCCAGCCCTTTTGTGCTGCTGGAAGTGCTGGGCTTGGTGTAACAGCCTGTGACCAATGCTGGGGCTTACCTGGCTGTCCAGTAGCAGTTCACAGGGTTGCAACTTCTCCCTGGAAGATTTTTAAAATCCAGTGTAAAATATCATGAAAATACGAAGAGCCTTGTTTGGCACATAGCATCGACTTCTCTCCCCAGCTGGCTTCATGTGATAGTCTGAAATATTACTTGTAATATTATGAGATCCAGAGTGATATTCAAATTGATGATGTCCCTTTAAAATGACTTTCAAAAAATCCTTTTAAAGTAGATGACAGATTTTTAAATACCACCCGCGGAGTTCAGCATGTATCAGTGTCACTGCTCTTGCACAGCTGTAGCAAACCCTCTCCATCTGGACTTTAAAAGATTTGACTTTAAAAAGGCAAAACAGCAACCCCCCGATCATTAACCAGGACCCATTTGCCAGAGATTGATGAAATTAAAGAGCACTCGTGTTAAATTACTTCCATCCAGCATGTATGACACATTGAATTTGTTACTCTTGGGAAATCGTGATATTCCTTCTGCTATTACGAGGCAAAAATACAAAAATTCCTAATAAAAGAACACACATACACATGAAAAATCAGCTTCTTATGGCATTTCTCTTTGAAGCTGCTGTGGCTCAGTGCCAGTGAGAAGTCACAGACTCATCTGCAGCTGTGTTGCTGGACCCTGTGTGCTAACACAGACACAGAATTTAATGCCAAAATATGAATCAGTGCCCTCCTTTCTCTCATACTACTATGACCAGCACGGTGTTTTGCAGGCCCAAAAGGGATCTTCCATTTATTTTTTTTAAAAGTTCTATTTCTTGATTTTCAGAAAATGCAAACTGTTGCTGTCTTAAGTGCAACAGGTGACTGCAGGGAGAGATCTGCAGTTAGCACCAAGGGACATTGTCTGCAAGGGGAAGTCACCTTCAGGTGTCTTCTACAGCAGCATCTTATCCTCAGTGTCTGCCCTCTTTAGCTGACAGTTTGTCCTGGTTTTGATGGCCATCTGTCTTTTATCTTTTGCAGGTTATCCAAGGACACGGAGCCGGAGGACTCATCCAAAGTGCTGGTGGCATCCAAGATGCTTGGGTTATCTGAGGAGTGAGTTGTGAGCATCAGCAATGAACCATTTAAATACAACGTGCTAAACTGTTGAGAAAAAGGGCAAGCCCCTGTGAAGCCTTGCCTCCTCCTCATCCTCCCACATCCCAGCATGGGCAGACCCTGCTTCCACTGGGAAATGTACAAATAGCCAGGAACCCAGATGGTGTGAGGGAGGGGAGAGGGTGAGTCTGCGAGAACATGAAGAACAAAATGAGGAGGAGGAGTGGATTTTTCTTGATGCTTTCCACAGGCTGACCTTTGTCCTCTATGGAGAGATGGTCTTCCTTATCAGCTCCTTGCAAATTCCTTGTGAGGTGTGCACAGAGAGGATGCCCAAGACTCTGATGGATAGAGGGATGGAGATGGATGGATGTAAGGACCCATGCAGAAACACAACTTCTCCTCTCTTCTCCTGCTTCTCCAATTTTCCTACACAAATATGCATGTCCCATCACTTATCACTTCCTTCAATCCTGACAACTGATGAGAAAGTGTTTAGGACTCAAGGTCTTTATTTAGTTTTCTAATCAAGTAATTTAAATGTATGAGTTGACACAATAGGCAAAGAGCCATAAGTCCCACTGCTTGCTATTATGTGTGATTCTCCTTTGAGCAAATATATAATCACAGCCCTAAGTTATAATAATTATGTAATATTTCTTGATAGAAGCAATTGGAATCCATTGTGTAGGGAAGTAATTACAGCCTACTTTGGTTCCTTTGTTTCTGAGTGGGTGGCATTTATGGGCAAAAAAATTATGCATGCTCAAAAATCTTTATAAAATGCTGGGTTCTCAGAAAATCTTGGACCTCCTCAGACATACAGGATTTTTAAGGGATAATAAAATCTCTTTTTTTTCTGCAGTGCAAAAAAGCGTATTCAGTTAACCAAGAAACATTCTTGTTCTGAGGATGATAGAACATCAAGGCAAATGTTTTTCTTACAAAAAAAAGAGGAGAGTTTGTAAATTTACACATTCAAATAAGCTTGATGGGTGTGTGCACATGTTCCCTCTCTCACACACAGAAGGTATGAGCTGCTTTTAAGATGACACCTTAAACAGGGATTTTTATCCTGTAGCAGTTTCACGTTGGAGGGTTCTTATTTGTAATTAAATTCCTGAGAAAGCCTTCACAGTAGTGACAGAGCAAAAATTGGCTTAAAGGAATAAATTAACAGTAATAGCACAAAAGAAGAAATGTCAGGCAGACTGCTACAACACTGTCTAATTTGCTTTCCTGATCACATCAGTGAAGGTCTGGAAATAACCAGATGCATTAACATTTATCTAGGAATGATAGAAGTTGCCATCCTGCCAGATACTCAGTTGGTTTATTAATTACCAGCAGAAACCCAAGATGAGATGTGTGTTGGTTCAACTTCTTAACTGCTCACTGGAGAATGTTTTTAAAGGGATTTCCTGTAGAGAAATAAGAGATGTTTGGGAAATATTTTTGAAGCTTGAAAACAAAAATGTTAAGTTTCAGTTCCTGCCATGATCTTGGTAAATCTTTCATCAAGTGTATGGGGAACTGGTAAAGGATGCAGGAAGTGAGCTGAAGAGGAGGTAAGATCATAGGAACACAAATATTTATCCTGGAGGTATGGGGTGGCTTTTTTTTACATAGCAAGTGAAGGGGCTCTTCTAAAAACATGGTGTTCTCAATCAACCCTGCTCCCATTACTGTCATGCTGGGTGCCAAAACTGGTGTTGGAAAAGCTGTAACTGGTGTTTTCCATGCAGACTTGAGCCATCTTCAGTCCTGCCAGTGCCTTTTCTCACTAAAACTCATTGCTGGCTCTGGACATTAGATGAGACATCTCCCAGTCAGGGGCATGTCTGGTGCACTAAGCATTTCTTCACTTAATCTGCCTATTTTATCTGCCTGCTTCCCATGGAAAGTTTTGCAAGTGGCTTCCTAAGATGAAAAGAAAATGTGTTATTTTCTTCACACTGCACATAAGCCCAGATATTTTTGTTCCTTTTCACTGCTTCCCGATCAATAGGCCAATTTTAGCTAGTGACCCTTTTCAGAATGTTCTCCTGGCCACAAGAGATTCTCTAATTTTCTTAACAATTGCCCTGGCGAGAGCAGAAATGGGCAGTGTGGCCCCAGCCCTGTGCAGTGCAGATGCATGGGTTATATATATAATTCCCTGGGGTTTTGGGGTATAGACCTACATGCAGGCTCCCATTGGAAGCCTTTTCTCTGTGGCTGAGTAGCACTTAGGATGAATTTTTTTTTCATGTGTATTTTTAAGATACACTTTTTCATGCGTCAATTTTATTCTGGATGCCTGCTGCCTAAAAAAGTGATGGCATGATAGCAAAGCCCACCCTCTTCCACATATTTTGACTAATTGCCTCAAAACATCCTGTGTTAGATTCAGGCTGTTTTACACCCACATCACCACCATTTTCTCATTCATTTTTTTTTCACTGGCTTTCTGAAGCAAGGCTGCCAAAGCTGCCAAAATCCTCGGAGATAAATTAGAGGTCAGAGTTGGCTGCTCCTGAGTGGAACGGGCAAGGAGAAAGCCACAACTGTTCCCTATCCTACAGGGCAGCTCCTGTGTAGCTGTAGAAAACTTCATTTGCCAAGAGGATGAAGGAACTTCATATTGAATTTGATGGGAAACATAATTGATGGGTTTGGACAGGGTTTGGGGAGGCGGATCACTGCGGGCTGCTGCTTTTTGCATCCCTGGCTGTGGAGCCCAGTTTTCCTCCAGACCTGAGTCTCACCTGAAGGGAGACTTTCAGGAACAGCCACTTCAGGGATGTGCCAACTCCATAGCTGCTGCTTACCTTATTGATGCTTCGTATTGAGATTCAAATTCTTTCTTGAAAGATTGCAATTTACACATCAGTGTTATTGTAGCTGTGGAGATTTCTTAATGACTTCCTGTCAAGTACAAAATGCAAGCTAATTTCTGATCCTAAAGAAGTGCCGTGACAAAGACATTTTTAATGACAATGTTTGGTACAACCAAGCCACTCTGCTTCTCCAGGTCAGTATGTGCAGCTCATCCTCCTGTGACTCCTGCCCTCATGTCCTTCACCCCCTAAAAGCAGCACAGCTTGATTGGGAAAAGTCAAGACAAATTAAAAAATAATTTGTTTTCACAGGAGTCTTAGAGTGACTAATTTGTCCTACTGGTTTCAGAACATGAAAATGTGATCCCACCTCGGGTGACAGCTTTTAGGAATATGACTGGTAACTCCAGAGTGTGACTTCCCTCAGCACCCAATATTAATAAATAGCACCTCTTATTAATAAATACAACAAGAGAAAAAGACATCCCAGAAGCAAAACATCTCTTATAATTCATGAAAGAGTTAACAGGCAATCCTACACCTCACAGGGAGACCTTTGCTACACATTTTTAATGGCCTGGGCTCTTGGTAGGTGAAAGGAAAGTTCCAAGCAATAATTCAGTTTTAAAATACTGTCTCAGTGCCAAGTAATCAAACTAGTTTTAAGTGAAGCAATTATCAAGCATTAGAAAGGCAGCTATTTCCTGCTTGAAGGTGGTAAACTCTGTGTCTCTTATTATGATTTCTCTGGGGATGTGAGTAATGGGCTACAGAGTTTTTGGGGGGGTTTTGCTTGCGTGTGTCAAAATACTGACAATGTCCTAAATCCTTGCCAATTTACTAGATACAAATGACGATGAGGGTGGAACAAAGTCCTTACTCTGTTCTGGTGGTTTGAGCAATATGTGTGCCAAAATCAGTAAGGTGGTTTTCTCATTAGTTCCTTAAAAACAGGTTTTTCCTTCCTGGTTCTGCCTTACCAGATCCCCATTTCTGGGACCAGCCTGGTGCTGGAATGAGCAGATGAGGCAAAAACTGGTCATTCTGCTGCTTTTGCTAGATTTTGTTTCAGGGGTTGATGAAACACAGGTGGGGACCACAACTCCCTGAAGGAGAGCTTTCTCTTTGAAACTACTTGATTTTTTGCCAAAGGGAGCTCTCAGAGCCGCATTTCCAAGGTGAGGTGGCTCCTGATGGGTGCAGCTGCATCAACAGTCTGTTTTAATCTAAATGGGTGCTTTTGGAGCCAATCTGTCACTTGTTCTTATTTCCTACCCTTTACTTTGTGAGTAGAATTTACCTAAACTTAACCCTGCAGCACCAGAGCAGGTCTCTCCCCCACCTCCCTCAGTGCCTCTCTCCTCCACCACGGCTTTATAAACTGGCATCCACACCTAAGGCTGCTTGGATTAATGAGAAACCCCCCTGCTGGGCTTTGAAAAAGGCTGTGGGGGCTCAAAGTGAATGGACAAGCAGCCAAATAAAGGTGAGAAGCAAGGCTGACACCCTGCCAAAATGCTTGAGGGGCAGGAACGTGTCCCTGAAGTCTCAGCACCAGACAGGGCAAACCCCTGCCCAAAGGGAAACCTCTACATGAGGTCCAGAACCAGAAATTCCATGAATTTTTCATTGTAATTTATTATTTTTGTTCTCACATTGGGGAAAAACCCCCACCTTTTCCAAATGAAAATGTGAATCTTAGGGAATATTAAAACTAATTTGCTTTCTGTCATTTTTATTCCTTCCCCAGCAAACTCAGAAACAGGTTGGAAAGCCTGAAAACCAAATTCTATAACAGCATTTCAGTTTTTGGCCAGCACATGCCCTTATCTAGTACTGCTCCTGATGAAACTAGTTTTATTTTACCAAACCTGGATCATAAATGTGATCAGGTGGAATTTTTTGTAAGCACCAGCTGAAACCTGTGCTGGTAGAGTTATTGCTGAGTATAAGCAAAAAAGGAAAGCACACAAAACCCCCATGGAATCTTACCTCAGGTTAAAGAAACAATGGGAAGTTTGGCAAAAAATGGGGAATTACATACTTTTATTCAAAGACCTGAATTTGTGTAACCACAGAAAGCAGAGGGAGAAGGTCCCCCTCCCAACCCCTGGATTTTCAATCCATTTGTTCTTAACTTTTTCTCTGAACATGTAGGACAATTTGGGTTTTTCTGACAGGGTGTCTAAGTATTGAATATAACCACAACAGTGCTTAAATTATCAGATTTTGTGGCTGTGCTGGGAAAAAGAGCAGAGAAGAGGAAGAAGCAGCATCCCAAACACAGTGGACCTCAACCCAGATAGGTATTGGCAAAAGAACCTCCTGTTTTGGAAAAAGGGGAATGCCTCTTTCCCAGCTGACAAGTTGGCTGATGAGTCTATCAGCTCACTGAAAAGTCTCTTGCCTGCTCTTTATTTCTTATTATAGTGGCATCTGTGCAAAACTCGGTGATTCTCACAGCTTTGATTTTCACACTCAGGTTTTTCTGGTGGGGGCATGAATGCCTTTACAGCAATCTAAGCACCTTCCTAGCAGGCTTGAATTCACAGAGAAACAAGCCACAAGCTGGAAACTATTCACCCACAGCTGAGAGATGTGATATTTTCCATCAGAAAACGCAGCATTTGTTTTTCAAGAGCTTTGCCAGCCCAGCCTGCTTCAGATGGAAATTTTGCTGTGTGTCTTTGTTCGGGTCAGACCCCTCAGAGATGGGCACTAATTACATGCTGCTGGTGGCTTTGGTCCCCAGCTTGTGACCCCCTTCTGCCAGACACCAGGGTGAAGCTCTCATGATTTCAGACACAGCCAAAGGGCACCTGTATTGTGACCAAGTAAAGTGCTGTGGAAAAAAGCACTCTGAAAAATCCAGCTTTGTGCTTTCTCAAATTAGCAGATGCTTTTAACGGTGCTGACCTTCCTATCTCTGCAACTCCACTCCCCGTCTCCAAAAACGGGGATAATGGTATCATTTTGTGGCACAGGGCTCTGCTGAAGATACACCCATTAGTGCTGGTGAGGTTTTCAGTCTCAAAGAGAGAGCACTTCACAGGAATGCTGAACCCAGGGTTAGAAAGATGTGCAAAGGGAAGGAGGACGAGAGGCTGTGTGATGAACAGGGAGAGAAATACCCAACAACAACCCTGTCTGGGGATCTGGATCATTATGGATGGAGCAAAGCAGGGTCTGATGGAGGGCAGACAAATGGGTCTGTGATCACATCTTTCAAAACTGTGCTATAACATATGCAGAGGAGACTAAACCAAAGTGGATGGCACTGTGTGTGTGTGTGCATATATAGGCACAGGATCTAATTTTAAATTAACAGCTTGGGTAAAGCAGTCATTTTGAATGATGAGATTCACAGGCATGATGTGAAGTTGAGGGTGGCTGTGAAATGTGTATTTATCAAAATAAAATAAAATAAAATAAAATAAAATAAAATAAAATAAAATAAAACCAGAGGATTTTCTAATCCTGCTATGGAAAGATCCTCTGCTGACATCAAAATCAACAGAACAGTAAAAAAATAACCTGTGGTAGCAAAGAAATCTCAGGGCATCACATTCTGGCACAGGGCAGATACCCAGGCATTCAGGATGACAATAAGCAGGGCTGCTAAGGCTGACCTCAAAGGTTCAGGATTTCACCAGAAACCAGGATCCTTCCAGGATGTCCACCCACCTGTCTGGGCCAGGAGACCCTCCTGCACTGCTCTGTGCCTGTGTCTGGGGTCTCCACTGCTTCCTGCCTCATCTGCCCCTGCCTGATCCATCTCCTCCTGGCTGCCTTTAGCCAAGACCTCAGTGTTAAGGTGATAGTTGTTGTTCCTGAAGCTGCATTTCTTGAGAGCTGGGATTGGAAAGGCAGACAAATGGCTGTGCTGCACAGCTGGTGGGGTGGTAACCTCTGGTTAGCTGGATGGGGCAGCTGGGGCTGCGAGAGGGTTACAAACCTTTGATCTGGGGGAGTGGTCACTGCAGGAGTTGGGATGTGTAATGTGCCCCCCCCCTGAAATATCTAATTGCTTCTGCATCAGACTTTGGAAGCAGAACAGCAAGATTTGCATCTTACAGCTTACGCTTGCTAGCAACATTCTTCAAACTCTCCTCACTACCTCTCCCCCACCCCAAATACAAATGTCTTTTTATATGTATTATATTTCCAATCTGAGTGTTTAACTTCATTGCTATGCTGCTCAAGTTTCAAGATTAAATCCTCTCTATCCTCTATTCGCTCCATTTTCTTTCAGGCAGGCCTGATCACTGCTTGAAATATTCCCATTCCATCCAGCTGATGGAGATTTTTCACAATGGAGCGCAGAGCATCTCCACCTGAGCGCAGCAGTGCTGCATTATTAGCTTGGGAAGCTATGACCTTGAAGGCTTTATATTTAATTTATTTCAGCATTCCAGCCATAGAGATGTTTGCTCTGATTAGACCCAGTAAATTACCCTCCACAGATGAATTATCAGGGGATTTTCTTCTATTTTTTTCCTGACCATTCTCAAACAACTCAGAATGAGCCTGGGTGCTTAGCTCTGTGTGGCTGGAAATCTTAAACGACTTCTTTTCCACACCACAGGTCTCCAAGCAGTTTACAGTGAGTTTTTCTGAACAACTGCCCATCATTTATAGTGTCACCCACTGGCTAATGAGACTATCAAAACTTTTCAACAACTAAATAAATCACAAATTATTTGCAGTTTTGACCAATGATTAGCAAATAGGTAGCAGATCCATGGGGATATCCATATATGCACCCTTAATAAGGCTTCATCCCTGGAAGTGTTCAAAGACAGCTTGGATGGGGCTTGGAGTAACCTGGTCTAGGGAAAGGTGTCCCTGCCCATGGCAGGGGGTTGGAATGAGAAGATCTTAAAGGTTCCTTTCAACCCAAACCATTCTGTGTTTCTGTGACTCCATGATAAGTCATTCTCTTGGCATTCTGGAAAGGAGGTGATATTTCTTATCAATTTGGATAGGAGACAGAAACAATGAAAAAAAACCCAGAAGGTCTTAATGAACGTCAACAAACTGTGGCTTTCTAGAATTAAGCACCTTGATTCATATAACCTGCTATGGCAGTGACCATGCCTTCTCTAGATGAATAACATTGCTAGCAGAAATATTTGTTATTCTGGTAATAGAAAAGTGTGAATTTCTTCTTGGTGTGTGAACTTCAGACACACCGAGCAGCCAGGAGGAGAGCTGAACCAAATCCTTAACACTTTCTGCTTCCACACGAGCAAGAGGTGTGCAACATTTTCCCACCAGAGATATAGCAAGTACCTGCAAGCAGTTGAGTAATAGAAGCTTAAATCTTTATCACTTTTGCCCCAGCAAGAAGCCTTGTGGAGCCTGAGCCAAATGCAAATGTAAAGCAAAGCGCATTAACTCCAGTCACCCTGCAGGGACATTTTGTTTTGCATGTGCAGGAGCTCTAAAAGTCTGCACATGGGTAGCCCCTGTGCCTTACTTTGTTTGCAGGAACTTTTTCTGAGCTTCCCTAATTCAGTCACCTGCAGCTACATGAATATTTCCCTAGGGAAGAGAGGGTTACATCAGCATTTAGAACAGGGCTTTTCCCAGAATGACTCAGAGAGTGAAAACAAGGATAGATGCACACTTCTGGAGGTGTTTTTCTCCTCGGGGGACAGGTTTTCTCTGAGCAGGAGCTGTAGCATGTGTGGAGGCCAGGTTTAAACCAGTGTGCTCGTGATTCCCAGCAGAGCACCCAAAAAGCCTGTCAGGACAAGAGTTCACCCTGCAAGACCCAGGGCCGTGCTACCTCCCCTATCACCTGCTGAGCTTCCTGCAGGCCCCTCAGCTTCACCTCACTTGTGGAGCAGTGATGAATATTGCCTGCTCCCCAGCACCTCTCTCCTGGCATGCTTCCAGCCCTGGCCTTGGGGACTCCATCAGGAATTTATCATGTATGCAGAAACAAGCTATCATTCCAAAAAGCGTTATTTGCTAATATCTCTGCAGCTCCATGAGAACGTTTTCCCCCACAAACTCATCTTCTAGCTTAGATGAGGATGGAAATGATGGAAGGTGGTGGCTCCAGGTACCCTGACGTTTGTTTCCTAACAGTGATTTGGACAATGCTTCCCAACTCTGGGGGGAAGGAAGGCTGGATTTTTGTTTGTTTGTTTATTTGTTCTTATACCAAAGGCTAGAAATTGTGATTTAATCCTTGAACTGTGTAAATTAAATCCTAAATGCAGAGTAACTGGAAAAGGCACAGGGGTCACTTCAGCCAGGAAGTAGCCACATCAAAACTCAAAGTGTATTTTGCACTTTTCAGATCCAAAGAGAAAGTGTTGCAATAAATGAGGATACATAGTGATTCGAGGTCTAGCATAAAATACTGACATAACATTCTCTTGCACATGAGCTCTTTGGGGTTTCTTTGGGGTCTGCATAGCTACAGGCAAGCCAGAGCTTTGGCAAGTGAGGATAACATGTTTAAGCCCGGGCTCCAGTGACCTCACTAACCAAACAGATGAAGCTAAAAATAAATGTGAGATGTTGTAGACATACAGGAGCCCCTGTTCCCTGAACTGTTTGCAAAAGGAAGAGACTGATTCTCCTGCTTTCAGTTTGTTGTTGGAGATAAGAGCTCACATCAGACAAGTTTGGGTGGGGGGGAGTCCTTTGGTCTCATTTTCCCAGACAGCAAATACTGCACAGAGATCCTCCAGAAATCCCTCCTGCTCTCTGCCATTCCTATTCCCTAAATACTTCAGGCCTTTGCATTTTTATGGCTAGATAATGAGGCCAGACCAAATCTGTCATCTGATCTCTCTGCTAATGTAGCAGACACAACTTTCCAATCCCAGCTTAAGCCGATTTTACTTAACTGTGACCTCTGTAGCTGATGGAAGCTGAAACAAAACTCCTTCAGTTCAGGTCCTGGGGTTTTGACAATGTGTGATTAAAGCTCTCTACCAGTCCATTTGAAAAACCATAAAACTACCAAGTCAAGATGCTGAGTTTAGAGTAACTATAAATTATCTTAAGCAAATAATTAGCCTCAATTGCAGAAGTGGAATATTTACCAACAATTTGAGAATCAAATGGAGCTGGCACAGAAAGATTACAATAGACAACAGAGCATTTTCAGTTTTCCCATGTAACATGGACTCAAAATGATTTCAGCAAAGGTTTGATGTGCTGGACTACAGGACATGAAGGTGGACCCCCATGGGTCTTGATGAATCTGATTTTTCTGAGGCTACAAAAGCAGAATTGAGTGATGGTAGATGGTCATGAAGGTGAGAAACCTCTGTGTTGACACGGCTCTGATTGCCAGAGTAGACTTCATGTGTCTTTATCCCAAGATGAGAGTGGAAAGGACATTCCTGTGGATTAGTGGAGCACTGGGAGACTTTACATTGGCTGGGACAGGCAGAGCCAGGCCAGTGACAGCACCAGAGGTGTAACTGGGACAACCAAAGAGGCTGAATTTCCCCTAAGAAAGTCTCACACCAAACGGCCACACTGAGCCAGCTGACGCTGGCAGGGTCTCCACAGACGTGGCAATCTCTGCCCTGTAGAGGGAATAGGATGTTCCCATTGTCCCTTCCCCTCTTAATTAGGCACGGTCTTTTAATAACAAGGCTGTCAGGTGCAAAGGGACCTGGGTCCCATGGGCTGCACAGGGAGATTGGCCACCCCCCCCCCCCAGCGCCGCTCCCCACATTGAGGCAATTTCCTCCTTTTTGTATTTGGAAGGGAGTACAGGGGAACAAGGTTCTTTAGGGGATATTTGAAATTATATTTCCTGCTGGCAGAAGGGGAGAAAAGGCTTCTAGAATGAGACCTGACCTTTTGGTGTGCCGCAGCACTGATTCCCAGAGAGGCCTGTTGAATTCCTCCCTAATGAGAAAGGACTTTGTTTCTGCGCCACATCGGAGTTCACTGAGAATAGCCCCATTTTCCTGCCAATCAGCTGGAAAACTTCCTCTCTTGGGGCTGGACTGATGGCTCCTCCTGCCCCCTCCTGCATGGGGAGCCCACCACATACCCCTCAGTGGAACCTTCTGCCCAGGAGCAATATGGTGTCTTCAGCACTTCTTCCCCAGCTGATCTCAAGGTGCTCCACAGATGATCTTCAGTTTGGGGAGGTTCAGGAGCTCTGACTAAACCCCAAATGCCTGATCTGCCTCTGATCTTAAAAGAGCCGCACAGTCCCAGCTAGTCCCAATGGAGGGAGAATTTGGGATGCACAGACAGGAACGGCAGAGACACCCCCTCCAATGCTTGCTACTGCCCTGTGCCCCAATCTGTCCTTTGTGCTGTCCATTCCCTTTGCTCTCCACTGTAACAAACCTCACCTCATCCCTCCATCCCTCCTTCCTTGCCCTGGAGCATGCTACAGTGGAAGGCATAAACATAGTTTCCCTTCCTTGCTCCAGGCTGTAATGCAACTTTCCTTATTTTCCCTCTCTGGTCTCCTAGGATCATCTCTAATGGACTTTACAGGTTAACCCCAGTGTCAGCTCAGCTCTGTGCAAATTGTAATACAGGTATGTAAAGAAAACCCCAGAACATGTCCTCTTTTTTTTTTTTTTTTTTGTAAGAATAAAGAAGGAATGTGGTAGGAATGTGTCAGCTGTAGCAGCTGCAGCATGGCAAGGGGAAGCAGTTGGACCTGGGGTGAGAGTTGAGAAGAGTCTCCACCAGGGGTACCCTGGAATGCAGGAGGTGAAAAGGGAGAGAAAAGGGCTGAAAATACTTGACAAAAGGGAGATGAAAGAGGGGGTTCAGTCTTCCTTTCCTCCGTGCTGGTGGGGCTCAGCAAGGACGTGCTTGTTTGAGATTTGCACTTCGAACTCTGCTTCTTTGGCCTTGAATCCCGTTTCTGCTTTTGGCCAAATCACTGGGTCTTGCTGCATCTCATCTGCAAGGGATATTCTCTGTGTGGATTGTACACAAACTTCTGCATTCACAGCCCTGAAGGGCTTGAGCAGAACAGCACCAGTGACTGTGCACAGCCAAGGTACACCATACATCCTTTTCCTTGCGAATAGCAAGGGTTGAAGCGTGTTTCCTGTGTCACAGCACCTCTGAAGGGGCTGACACGTCTCACCAAGCAGGTACAAATAATTGCTTTACACTGCACAAAGGCAGTCGAGGGCTAGGGACTGGCTGTTAAAATGTTTGTGGTGACACTGTGCCAGGCTCTGTGATGGGAATTCACCTTCGTGTAATTAATTCTGAGGCTCTGTCACTGAATCTAGTTCTCAGATAAAGCCGGTGTTAAATAGGCTCAAAAACTTGCCGTGTCAGTCCACTTTGTACTTGAGAGGAGACATGTACCTCAGGGTAGGGGGAAGGGAGTGGAGGCAAATATGCTGATGACTGAGAGACACTGAGATATGCTGGTAATGGGGCCAGCCAAGAGGCAGAGAGAGAATAAATAAACATAATTTGGAAGTGACAGTCTGTCTGGCATTGTACTGCGGTCTGCTAAGATTTCTGTTTTTAAAGGATGCAGTAATTTAGTGAAAGCAATATGGTAAAAGGGCTCTGGTATTATCGATTAGCTTTGATCCATAAATTTCTGCTGAGCTCCTTGAAAATGCATGAGATAAGGATGCAGGATAGATGGAGGCCAGATCCAGACTGATGGTGCAGGTCTCAATGGTGCTGGCACCACAAAATGTGACCTTAAAGACAACTAAAGTGGGAATGAAGGGGCTTTTACTAGTCTGTGGCAGGTTTTGATTGGGTATAAAACTAGTGAAATCATAGTAATCATAGAAAGCACTGAATAATTTGGGTTGGAAGGGACTTTACAGATCACCCAGTTCCATCCTCCGCCAGTTCCATGGGCAGGGACACCTTCCATGACACCAGGCTGCTCCAAGCCCCATCCAGCTCTCCCAGGGATGGGGCAGCCACAGCTTCTCTGGATAATCAATGAAACTGATCTTACTGAAGCCCTTCACATCCTCCTATACTTTAGGGAGACTGTGTTGGGCTGCAGTGACAGGGAAGACTGTTTAAAGGTGTCTCAGGATACGTGTGGATCCCTGCAGAGATGGCCTGCTGAGCTGGCAGATGGAGGGGAAGCAGAAACAACCCAGACCAGTGGCTGGCAGAGCTGATGGGTCCCATCATGAACCATCATGAGTGTGGGCTATTCCAGTATCCCAATGCATCCTTTCCGTCACATGTTTGCTCTTGGTTTTAGGTGAGTGGGGTGCAACCCCTTGGGGCATTGGAAACCTCATTCCTTGTGATGCTCTCTCTACTTGAGCTTTCTTTGCAAGCTTAAGCAGGGCAGTGTTATCAGAAATGCTTATCCCCACTGGCAGACTCGAGCATCTGAGTCCTGTTTGAAGGAAATTCGACAGGTCAGGTTTCCACGGAGCCTGGAACTGGCAAGTGCATTGCAAGCTGCCAGCAAGCCTTTGCTGATTTTTCTTGGTGACCCTCCAGACAAGCACATTCTCAGATTCTGGTGATTCAACATTTTATTGCATCAGGGACCAGCTGTGGTCAGATTTGGCAAAGCCAATGGCTTCTTGCCAGCTGTCAGATCTGTGCTCAAGGCTGGAGTTTCTTCAGAGAGGTTGTGTGAGGAACAGACTATCCCCTTCTCATGGTTCAGATGTAGAAGGGGAGCAGCTTATTTCAAGTGCCTGGTCTTGCAATGATCTCCAGAGTGCTCCAAGGACAACCAGGGAAATTGTGGGCTTTTCTTTGGACCATCACTGCTTCCTCATAGGTTTTTACACTAGCTAAGCTCTCTCCCACAGTATCAGGTCCTTTTGCAGATGATGTCAGAGCTCTCTTGACTCATCCTCCCATGGAAGTCTGTACCCACCTGGCTCCAACCCAGTGACGTTTCTCATCCAAACAATGACTGTTTTTTCAGGATTAGGCCCTGCATGCTGGTCTTCCGTGGCTTGGATCCAAACCCTAGAAATGTCCATGAGGAAATTTCTGTTTGTTTCAGCTTTGGACCTAGTGCCAAGTTCTCAGCACTGTGCTGAGTACGAGCCAGGATCCTGCTGGAGGCAGTATCTGATGCAGTACTATGTCACCCCTTTGGATTCCCTGTCTTCAGCTTTTAAACCCCAGAAAACGTGTTTTACTCAGCTCCCTAATGGTTATTCAAGAACACAAGATCGGAAGATGATTCCTTGAATCATCAAGGCTAATCTCCTGTTCCCTCTGGCAACCATGCCACTCAAATCCTTGCATAAATCTCAGTTTTGACTGTAATTAATCTGTTTGACCCTTGAAACCATAGCTAGGCTCTCATGCATGTTGCATGCTTTTTCTGCCCAACATGCAAGTGTGTTGTAGAGTCTTTTCTAGCAGAACTTGGCTGCTCTCATTATCAGCTCACACCTTCTACTCCCACCCCATCTGTGCCTGGCACTATTTTCATGCATAATACATCGATCATCTGCAGCCTGGTAGGGGGGAAATCATCACTTCAAGTCACTTGTCTGAATTCAAGCCCCATATGAGCTATATCCTTTGCTGAATTCCATATCCATGGTTTGATATAAGGGAGGGAAACCAGTGAGAAGATTTCAGGCTCCTCCTGTCTGCAAGGACACCAAAGCAAATATTGTATTTAAAAGCTTTTGAGAGCCCTATGGGCCACATTTAAAGCTGGTGGAAATCCATGCAAGCCTGAAGCACTCTTGCAGCAACGCCAGCTGATACCAGGCAAAGGATAAGGGCTCTGTTGTGTTCGCTTGTCTTGGTTTTCTGCAGTGCAAAGCCTCTCCTATTTACAGGTTGTCTTGTGAATATTTACTGATTTTCAACCATGCTGCTCTTCATTGACACCAGCATGGCTGGGAAGAGCACCAGTGTTTCATTCTGGAAGACAGATCTTCAAAGAGTAACGTACACTTAACAAACTTGATTTTGAAGTCTCTCAGGATGGCTTTGAAAACAAAGGCTCACATTCCAAAGTAGAAAGACCTTGGTTCCTAGTGGTGAAAGCTTCCTACCAGAATTATTCCCAGAGGCAGTACAGACTTTACATTTTGCCTCATCTAAATGCATTAGGAGGAGTATTAAATTTCACATGTGCTGCATGTTGATGTAATTCTCCTGACATGTCTGTTTGCACCATTATGAAATAAGGGATTTCCTTTTCCTTTCTTTCCACGTTTGCCTTGCTCCCTAGGGATCTTAAGGATATGATCCATTGGCATGCAGGGATTATGCCTTTTACACAGAGGACTTAAAAAAAGCTTAGTCATTGTGCTAACAAAGGTCTCAGGACAACATCCTGCATTAGCAGTGCTTGATTCAGCTGACAACCTATGGCTGGGAGAGATCCATTAATTGTCCGTGTCATGATCCCTCCAGGCCCTGCTCAAACTTTGTGAGGATGAACACTTTTGGTGCAGGAGAACCCTGAGGGTCTCTTCATGTAAAAACAACACCTCTGTGCCCAATCTGGTGTTTCCTTCAGTAATATTTTTTTATGTGGTGTTCAGGGGGAAGGATGTGTTTAAATAAAGAGCCCCCGAATATCGCCCCAGTTATCTGCAGGTACAAAGTTATCTCGTAGGGTGCTCTGCCACACTGCACACCCCTCTGCAGACCTGGAAGGGTGACAAGCAGACAAGGTGACCCTTGGGTCCCATACGTCTGCTGTCTCAATGCTTGGCTCTGCTTGTGACTTTATTTGGCGTCACAGCTCCACACTGTGACAGGGACGATGTAAATGCCAGCTTTGAGCAGAGCTAGGGGCCTTTTCTTTCCCAATAAATTCTGAATGCACTTTGAAATCCTGTGGGCAGTAGGGAGAGGGCAGAGTTCAAGGGAAGAAGAGGGAGAGTTGGGATTTTGTAAGCCTTTTTTTTTCCTAACAGGCAAATTTAGATTGCTGAAAATCTAAAGTGCCATAAAATGAACTTAACAAGCCAAGAGAAATAGAGGAGACAACCAATTCCTTGATAAATCAACACTGACCTTACTACACAGACTTGAAGGCATGCTGCCTTCCATCTCTGGGGGATCCCACCTGTGCCTGTGCTCTCAGATCCTTTATACAGGGCTGATCACTCTGTTTCTCAGCTCATCAGCTGGATGGGACACAGGAATGTGTGCTGGAAGAGATCAATATGCATACGGTTAGAAAAGGCACTGGAGAACACACCTTGCTTTTACCTTCAGGTAAAGTTGTTGGCAAAGAGCCTGTTATTCTTAAGACCTAAAGTTATATAGATAAAGTTATATATATATATAACTTTGTGTATATATATACATATGTAAAAGTAATGAGCACCTACACACAGGGAAGCACACATGTGGTCTACATCAGCATAATGTGCATACAAAATGCTTCCATGCACAGCTATAAACTACATTCCTTGATTTTGTCTATGATTCGAGCACTTTATCCAGGTGGATTGGAAACCCTCCTGCCTGTCTGTCCCAGACAGGGGAACAGGGACTGAAGGAGAAGTCCTTCAAGTGGGGTTTTTCTGCATGGTTTGTGCTGTGCCTCTTTCTTGCTTGGATTGATGGTGACATCTGGAGGCTCTGTCGTGTGTGTGCACAGTTACTTCATAGAATCCTAGAAACGTGTACTGGTTTGGATTGGAAGGGACCTAAAAGATCATCTTGTTCCAATCCCTTGCCATGTGCAGGGACGTTCTCTAGACCAGGTTGCTCCAAGTCCTGTCCAGTTTGGCCTGGAAAAGGGCTGGGATGAGGTAGCCACAGCTCCTTTGGGCAACCTGTACCAGGGCTCACCATCCTCACAGGAAAGAATTTCTAATATCTAACCTAACCCTGCCCTCTGTCAGTTTGAAGCCCAATCCCCCTTGTCCTGTCACTCCATGTCCTTATAAAAAGTCCCTCTACAGCCACAATGCACTTATTGTCTCAGCTGATGGACACATGTCCCTCAAGGGGGTTTACCTATTGCATAGGCTGATCCCAAAAATCAGCCACTATCCCTAATCCCACAGGGGAGAGTGCTCTGCCTATCCTTCTTTATGCCCCTTCTCCTCACCTTGCTGTCACCACGTATGACAGATGGCCTTGATGGGGGAGTGACAACATTTCTCATTTCTGCAACTCACTGCTCCACTTTTTTTGCCATTTGTGAAGTAAGTGTGGGCTTTGGGGGTTTTAGCATGAGTTTGCCATTCTCTGTTTTTGTCCTTGAACCATATTCACTGAGAAAACCATGTGCCAAAGCAGGGCTCTATATGGAAATTTCCAGTCATGCTTTTAACTTCCCAGAAGAGTGGCTAGAAGGCACCCTGGCTGCCACACCAAAGCCCTTCCCACTCCGGTATGGTTTAATCCTGTTCATTACTACAAATGCCAGTATGCAAATTTCACGCACCAAAAATTGTGCTTCTCCCTTGACATTCCTAGAGGATGTTTTCCACCTTCACTGCTTGGTTTGCCAAGGCAGGCTGAGCTCCTGTAGACATCTGTGAGATGATGACTGGGAAGTGTTGTTACCAAACCCCAGCCCTAAAAATTACCTGTCTTCAAGCAAAAAGTGTGGGCAGCTTGTATTCAGGCTTTTGCCCAGAGACCTGTTGCAAGCAAGGAGTAGCCTTTTACAACCACTGCTGGAAATTCCTCTTTTTGGCTTCCTCCTGGCAATTTTTGGCCATTTGGCATCACCCAGTTGTGCTACCACTGTTGTCACTATACTCAGCCTTTAAGCACTTTGTAGACCTTGTTGCTGGGCCATGTTCTCTAGGAGCTGCCCATGCATTTCTGGTACTGTAGTGAGCTCTGCTGCATCCATTCTTCATCCCATCACCAACCTGAAGGCTGTAAGGAAGAAAGAAATAATGGAAGGAAAGGAAGAAAGGAAAAATATATTTAAAAAAAAACCATTTCAGTGGGGTCACAATTTATGTGTTGGAATTTTATACTGGCAATTGGGAGACTGGCTGAAGTTCTGCAGATATTGGCATTAAACTCTAAATTATTTATATCTACTTTGGGGCAATGTACAGGCCCTGACCCCAGCACTGATTTGCAACAGACTTGCACAACAGAGATGCTGAATAGATCCTGCATGCTTTGTGAAGACTGCTTGGATAGGGAGAATTGGCGTCCAGCAACTGGAAGGTGCCTATACTGGGCTTCTTGCATCTTTCTAATTGTCAGGCAGTGTGTATTTTATTTTGAGATTAATGCCTGGGCTTCTGAAGTTGATAATAGACTGATATCTGCTTAGGTTTCATCCTTGGTTTCCAGTAAATCTCCAAAGCCATTTTAAATTTAAGACCTTTTCTCCATGCCAAAAGATGAACAGTGATCTTTTACTTTTGAAAAGTTTCACCTCAAACCACATTTGTTCTTTAAGAACATCAGCATCTTTCTGGCTAATCCCTCTCAAGTTAGCCATGAAGTTAAACTGTAAATTGCACCTCCCTTCATTTTTCAATGACTCATGCTTGTTATTATTATTGTTCTGCTTATCAGGGTATCTCTCTTTCTGGGGATGTATTATTTCATGTTTCAGCATCTCACCACAAAGTACATATGTAGTTTCCAACCACAAATGTACGAGTAATTGAAAGAGAACTTTGGAAAGTGTTTATTCAGGAGACATGTCTCCTAAATCATGTTGAACTGGTAATCAAATGGATTCAATAATTGCCCTAATTTTAACTCAGCATAATGAGTGTTTCCAAACCCATGGTGGAGAACTACCCTAATTGAGTCCAGAACCCCTTGTGATAGTAAATGCTGATTTTCTAAACAGATTTGAGTTCACGTTCTGTGTTGAAGGTGAGACTGTCTGCAGGAATGCAAGAGCATGGACAAGGCTCTGGAGGCAGAATTTTTGCTCCCCCCAGCTTTTTAGCCTCAGAATGGCTAAATATTGACTTTACTAGTAATGTAGTGAAGTCAGTGTTGCCCCAGTGTTGCCCAGACATCCATGTGAGGGATCGCAAAGGATCCCCCTTCCTCACAGTGTGAGACCTGGTGTATAACCTATGTTCAAGATCACTTTGAATCCTGCTAGAATGGTACAAGGGACTTGGCTGGCACCAAAACCTGAGGGTTTTATTTCTTTGGATGTGATCATGAGGGATGGATTACAAACAAGCCTTTGCAGAGTGATTAGTTACGTTTGTTAAACCAGTTCTGAGCTGGATCCAGCCTTTTGGTCACGAGTCGGGTGAGAAAGCACAAGTCCAAGTGTGACAGAGTGGAAAACAGCATGTGTGTGGCCCATGCTTAGCAATGGCTGTAAAAAACATATCCCACTGGCTGTGTGATATTGTATTAGCCAAGGAAGGTGTTCCACTGCTTTGAGTCGTGTCTCTGCTTCCAGAAAAAAATAATCTCTCCAAAAGAACTGGCTATTAATTGAGGGAGACCTCAAACGATCCCTTACAGCCCTCATACTAATTAAAGACAGATCAAAGTGTAGTTTCTCCTGTTCTCTCTGGAGGCAATTAAATTTCTGAGGAGAAAAATAATTCCTCATGTCTTTTGCTTGGTTTCAAGTGCAGAAATGCACACTGTTTCCTAGCTGGCAGCAAAGATGTGGGTGATGTATGAGGAGCAGCACAGACTGAATGCAGGAACATGTTGCTGCCATTTAATCCTAGATAATATATTTCACAATCCTACTCCTGGAGTTTTTCAGCAACTGGTTTAATGTATTGGAAAGTACTTGGCTTGCCTTGGAAATGTTTCCCCTTTGAAAACAAGCTGCAGTGGGACAGCTGGCAGTTGCACAGGAGGCTGCTCCATGAAAACTGGATTTCCCCGTGTGGCGCAGTGGGAATGGGTCACAGCGAGGGCTTTGAGCAGCTCCCAGAAAAGGCTCCAGGCTGTACAGATCTGCCAGTGGAGAATCCTTCTGCTTGGTCTCCAGAGGATTTCTGTCACTCCGTCACTTGGCAGAACAGGGATTTTGGAACAGATTTATTCCTGGTTTCTGTCCCTTGGGCAAGGAGAACGTGCAGAAGAAGAGCAAAGCCTGGCTTATACTCATGAATTAAAAATCTTGGGATTATTTTATATCTCCAGATGTGGAATAGAATCTCTGCTCTAATTCTGCTTTCAATTCAAGTCTATTTTTTTTTTAACCTCAGCAACTACAGAATGAATGCCTGGGTCTAGTTTATCAGTAAGCGATACCAGGACACCCGGTCCTGGCTGAGAGAGCCAGAGGTCTGATGCATGAGTTCGGGTGATACACTGAATTTTCTCTGGGGCCCTGTTACCTGCACAGGAATCAACAGTTCCTCCTTCCAAGGGTGATGTGAGGACAAGTTCTTCTGCTGTTGTGTGATGCTCTGAGGATGATAATGCTGGAAAAGGCTGCTTGCTCCAGCCCTGGAGAGATTTGTTACTGTGCCTAAGCCCTTCTGGAGACAGATTTATCATTTAGCTTAAGAACGAGGAACAATATCACATCCAAAAAATCGTTCTCCCACCCTGGCTCACAGCTTTCCCAGGCTTTCCCCTTGCCTTTCCCAGCACAGAGGACCACACACCCTTTGGTGCTGGTTCTTCATTCCACATATCTGCACCTCTTATCTCCACTCCTCGTGCTGCATGAGGCACTGCCTGCCCTCCAGGCTGCTGCAGAGTGGGCCAGCCCCACCAGGCCCCAAAGCCTGCACCCAAACCTGCCTTTTTGCACATTTTTTCCAGACCAATCCCTTTCCCTGTGGGAGAGGGGGTGGGAATGTGTGCCTTGACCCTGCAGCAGATATTATGAATAGGAAGCTTCTGCACAGAGCACATGATGGGAGGGCACCCCACCATTGGCACCTTGCGTGCTGCCAGTGAGGATCCTTCACATGATGGTTTGCTGGCAGAAAGGCATCACATCCCCAGGTGACCTCCACAAAGCTGCCTCAGTGTGGGTATAAGGCAGGGACCTTGGCTGGACCAGTCTGAGGTGCCCATCCCCATCTCTTTCTGGAGAATGAGGCATTTTTTAGCCTTTTGCAAGCTCGTGAGAATGGGATAAAAATACAGGGAGGTGTCCTCTGGTTCCCACTGATGCCTAGGTTTTAACTTTTATATTTTTCAAATTCTGTACTCCCTAGTGTGTAACTCTGAAGTTTCTTGTAGCCTGTTAATTTCTGCCCTCTCATGCTAGGTAGATATAACAAAGCCTCTCCAGGCCTGCTCTTCAAGGACACCCAGACTGTCCTAGGGCCAAAATGTGTAAACCAACATCTTAAGAGGGGGGTGAGCTTGGGGAAATTACATCATTAGCTGAAGTTTTAATTGGAGAATTAACCCTGATATGCAAATGAACCAAACCTATAAAAGGGTGAAGAACTCATGACCTGGGGTCCACCTTGGGGTCCATCTTGGCAGTAGCCTCTGGCTCCCCAGGGGTACCTTTGAAGGCCTTTCAGATAAATCCCTGCCTTATTCCCTTACTCCTGTCCAGTCTCTGTTTCTAGGAGGCCTCTTCAGGCATCATCCCTAACAAAACTGAGCTGCACAATGGGAGGTGGAGTAAAGCTACCCAAACCTGGCAGGGAGGTGAAGGGAAAGGGTCTGCAGCACACAGCCACTGGAGGGCACAAGCAGCAAAGCTAAGACCCTTCTCCAAAAGGCCTCTGCAGGAATAAGGATTTGTGAATGGACAGCCTACTATCTCAGAGCAGTTGAGCTTCTCCCAAGACGTTTTATCTTTTTTTTTCTTCTTTTTATCCTTGTGGATGTGTTTTCTGTGTTCCCAGGCTGGCACCTACAGTTGAAAGGACTGTAGGAACCTCAGTTCCTGGTGCCTGAAGGAGGACAGCCCCACGATGGCCATTCCTGCCTAATGTTTCCTGGATCCCCTGGCCTTGGATGACTTTTTCATTCCCTCTGTGCCACATCCTTACCCAGAAGCATGGCAGGAGGAATGAGTTAAAAAGTGAATTACCTGGAAATAGCTACACAGGACAGATCGACTCCTGGAAGTGGGAAGTGCTTGGTTTTCAAGGCTCATTGCTAAACATCCACCACAGCAAAGGAAAGAGAATTTGTCTTATTTTGCTCCAAGAGCCACTGCCTGGCTCTGTGCTTGTTGTTTACAGAGTCCACAGGATATCTGTCTTGCCCTTCCTGAAATGTCTAAAAAAAGCATCCTCAGTTGCTCTGTGTTGCAATGGGACATCAGCAGCTTGTTCCAGGGCTGGGTTGTGTTATTTGGCACAACAGGGAGCAAGTGGGACAGTGAGAAGAAGTTGAAGAAACCCTCCATTAGGTCTGGGTGACATCAGACACCAGGAACTGGCATGGAAAGAATTATGAGAGGCTGTGCAAAAAGACTATTGCTCCCCAAGGCAGGACCATCCCCCCTAAATCAGCCCTGACAGTCCCTACATTAGACTGGGAGTGGGGTTAATGATCCTTCTAGGAAGGGCTGGGAAAAAAAGAGAACAGAATGATGCCTGGAAAATAATAATGTGGGTTAATGCTTGGTGAGAGGGGAAAACAGAGAGGTGAAGAGATCCCTGCCTGGGAGCATCCAGCTGCTTTCTCTGCCTGGCTCTGGTGTTGTCATGTGACAGCAACAGGATTCTGGCTTGTACAGGGACCGCTGTACCCTATGGTACCCCTGCTACCCTTCCTTGATTTCAGTCAGGTTTTGTTCCTGTTCTCATAAAGGTTTACTGACAGTGAGACATATGAGGTGAGAAGACAGCCTTGAGGGTAACACTGGAAAATAATTTGTGGAGGGAAAGAAAGTACATATTTGGTTAGGTCTACATGCCAGGTCTTGAACCAGCAGAATTGCATTGGCAAGAAGCATGGCTCTGACTGAAATAGTAATGAATCCAACTTCAAGGCTGATTGCATCTTTATGACCTGAAATTGCTTTACAGCTGTAATTTATTCTCACTTTCATGCAGGAATAACTCTGGCATGGGCTGGTCATGCTGTAACTAACACCGGGAGGGTGAGCAAAGAAGAATTATTCAGTCTGAAAAAACAGGAGCTTGAGAGGCTCACAAAAACCTGTCAAGTGACAGGTTCAGCACTGTCAGAGCGAGGGACTTGTGTACTAAAGCTATGGACTGCCATGTGGGGGTCCTGTGGGCACTGATGCAAGTTCAGCATTTGGGCAAGTTCATGGACTTTGATGTACAGAGACCCCACGTCCTCTTTGGGCAGCCTTGTGCCACCAGCTGCTGGAAGAGGGGTTGGCCCCCTGTGCTGGGGCATGGCAGAGCTGCCTGATCCTTGCACTGCTGGGGGACACATTAGGCATCGTCAGAGATGGTGTTGGATTGGACTGATTTTCGCTGTGATCACAGACACACACGGGATGTTTCACCTCTATGACTTGTCTGCCCCAGCTGCTTTGCCAGCTCTTCAGGGTTGGGTTTTCATGCACTTCTGGCACACAGAAGGCCCGTGACACAGAGATCAACTCTTTGAAGGTCAGCATCTTCACCCAGAGATGGCCTGCAAGCCAGACAGCACGTCTGAAAAACCACACCCAGATCTGACATCCTTTTTTTTAACCTTATTGAAGGTTTAGACACCACTCACACTTGGAAAGCCACAGCACCACAGAATCATTGCTAAATGGCTTTATAGTTCCTGTAGAATCCAAACACAGCAGCAAGGACATCTCCCTTCAACCTGGTCTCTGTCCTTATAAAAAGCTTATAGAATTAAATGACTATAAAAACTGAACTAAAGATATGGGTTTATGTGTTCTTTATAAACACCATCAGACAGGTTTTTCAGAGCCACAGGGATAAAAGCTGAAACTGCCTTTATTCATCTCAGTATAAAACAGGAAGTGGTAGAATCAATCATTTCTAACATGCTAACCTTTTCATAACCCTGTCCATTAGATGATTCTGGTGTCTCTGAACTGAGCTCAGGCCATGTCATTTAAACGTGTCTTTCAGACCATAACACCTTATCCAATATGATGGCTCAAGTCAGGCATCTATTAAGTTATACACCCTTATTTATTCTTCCAAAGGTGCTATGCAATGCCTCAAAAAAGCTTGTGCATGTCAGTTCCTGGAAGAGACATGGTTTCTTGCAAGCTGCAAAATCCAAATACAACCAGCAAGCTCCTCCATGCCCCTCCTCTGCATTTTTGTGAAAGCACCTTAAAAACACCTTGCAAAGCAGGTGCACTTCTCAGGCTGTTAGCACAACTGAGCTGCAAACTGAGGAGCAAATTTCTTACCATTAATATTCAGGCTTAGTGTAACTGTAAGTCTTGAGTTCTAAAAGGTCATATCTCAGCAAAAGGTAGGAGAAATTTTATTTCTATGGGGATTTCTTTAGAATAATTAACTAGCAATTCTCCAATGAAGAATTCAATTCTCACATGTTATGGCAATAGTTTTGTTATTATAAAACACTTTTTTTTCATTTTTTGTGTGTTCAGAATCTGCTGTTAACGACTCCACTTTCTGTGCATCCCCTCCAGCATGTGGTGGTAGCAGTTCTTCTTCTGGAATAAATTGAACAGGCCAGCATCTTCTTTGCTGGCTTCCTACATTGTCCTTACTCACCTTTCCAATTTGCTGGAGATCCTTGACAATTATTTTTTCAGTGTCTTCTAGTACTGTTGTCAATAAATTAAACAGCAGAGCAATCCAGGCAAGGCCAAAAAGAATCCAAATGGCCACGAGCACTCGATAGTAGGAAAAGTATTTCCTGTCAGACTGTTTACCTGAAGATAAGGGGAGAGAAAGAAGGAGAAAAATTAAAAAGTTAAAATTGCCTTGCCAGTGTAAAGTGGAACAGTCTAATGAATTCATCAATATGTTTTATAGTGAGTACTTTAAGATGACTTTTTCCATTGTAGAGGAGACTGTCAGCTCCATAGCATTAGGTTAAGGTTGGGCAACTCTCCTCCTGTCGCAATAAACTGATATATGCAATAAACATGGTACAAATATGCTGGCCTGTCAAATGACACACAGGGATTGAAGCAAATAATTCCGTGATTGAGGTGAATTATCATCAGAGAAGGATATTTTTTCCCCCTTACTGCATATCAATCCCAGGTCAACTGCTGCATGCACAGGTAAATGAAATAATGTGGGAAATAATGTTCAATTGTATTGTATTGTATTGGAATTACTCCCAAAGCAGAAAAGCAGAGCACAGTGGGCCACTGTAACCACACAACCATTAAATTATTATCTGGGTTATTGTAATTCCCTGTATTTCTATAGAGTGTGATTATAACCTAATAAATATTTCCTTTAAATTACAGGTACCTGCGATCATACAAAGAGAGTACTTGCAATTCCTACCTCGCTTTTGAATGGCTTCAGGAGCTTCCTTCATTAAAAAAACTAGTGACTGATGAGAATTCACTGACACATGCCAAGAAGAGAACTTTCTGTGCTGGAAACCAGTGGACCAAAGCTTATTTCATGCAGTCTGATCCTCTTAGCATCAGCCAGGATCTCACACCCGCTGTTCTGCATGGGTCATTTCGTTTGATCCCTCACATGTCAGGAACCCACCCCAAATGTACAGAGAGCATTTGCTCCCACTGAACTTGGCCCCACACAATGTTTTCATCATGGCACAGATGACGTGGCCCTGGCACCTGCAGGAACACTTGGTGATAATGCTTATGGATTGCTCTAAGTCACTTCCAAGGGTGACTTCACGTAATTGGTAACACAGCAAAGTGCGTGGACAGGGAGATCACCACAAACCTCGTGGTGAACCTGCCCAGAAGGAGCCCAGGTGCTGGCAACTCTTTTCAAGTCCTTCAGTGCCTTGTACTGCATAGATCAATGTGCAAGATTTTTGCTCTTTATTATCCCAGAGCTCTGGAAATGAGACAGCAGTGGGCAAGTTTGTCCTCACGGATAGGTATCCAACAGCTGCTTCTTTTTATTCTGCTGGACTTGATTGGCAAAGGGATTCTCAGCCTCAAAGCATCTCCTTGTTGTGCTCTTATCTGGAGTTCATGATGTGGGGTTAACAAAGTCACAAGTCATATCTTTGTAATGTTAACCCAAAATTGGACTTCAGCAGTTTACAATGCACAGGGGGTTTCACCCTAGAGGTATCTCCTATAGATACATGTATTCCCAGCAGTTAAACCCAGTCTGAGCCATCTTCCTAGCATGTCTCCCTATCCCAAACAGGTTCAGCTGCAAACCAGTTTTGAATTACTAAAATGCAAATCAGCTCAAACCTGTTCTGTTCCACTTGGCCAGTGCAAAACCATTTGTCATCTGTAAGCAATTCTCAGTGCATAATTCTCAGACCAGTCATTGATTCGGCTCGCTTCACTGTGAAGATGTGAAGTATTAAACTTATCCATATTTTATTACTGTTGTTAAGGCCCATTAAGCTAAATACTGGCACGGAAAAATATTTTAGCTCCAGTTAAGTCATCCTAACAAAGATGAAATCATAGAGCCATGAGGCCTATCTAATTGTTATTTTAAAATAACAATTAAAAAGTTAAAATACAATTAATTATATTTATAAAGCAATACTGCTGAAGAGGAGGAAAGTGCTATGGAAGTCATGGTTTTCAGGATGTGACTTGCTATCATTATTGTAAAACCCCTGTGATTTGGACAAGGAAAGACAATGCCACATTTTGATGCTCAGTTTTTCTCCTGCATGGCACCAGCCCCTCTCCACCTTTCTGTATTGCAGACTATTTTGAGGAATAGATTTTGAGAAATTATGGTCAGCAGTGACACATCAGTGTCTAGAAAAGTCTGAGGGCTTCCTCTGTCAAAGTCTTCAGCCTTATGTAAGAAATCCTTCCAATGCTCCAAGGCCTGTCTAGCACCTCTGCAAAGCTTGAGAGCCTGGGGTTTGTTGTGTGGTGGATGTCTGTCCCCCACAAAGGCGTGTGAGGCTTCCAGATCCTCTGTGGGGACAGCACTAGTGCTCAAATATTAGCTACAGCTTCCTTCACATATCCCCACTGAGAAGTTCAGGCTGGCAAGATGCTGGCAGGACAGGTTCTTGTAGAAAAATCTTGGATGCTCCATGGAGTCCAGGTGCTTTACTGCTTCTTGTGTGGATGCTGATTTGTCTCCTGGTGATTATTCTGCAGTTCCTCTGGAAACTTATTTCATGGAGTGTATTTTGTCCAGTGGATCCACAGAAATGTTTTGAGAAGCATTCCAGCATGCTTGAGTTCAGCTTAAAGAGTTTTTCTTTAGGGGAAATCCTAAGCTCTGGCACATGAGGATAGAAAACCTCCAGAGATACTCAGGAGACTAAAGAAGGCCACTTTTGCAGTGATGTATATATTTAAGCTCTACTTCTAATAGTGTGAGTAGATTTACCCACACATTCCCAGGATTGGGATTTCCACCTCTCAGTCTGTTGTGTAAAGTCATATATTCTGAAACGTGATCATTTATTTCTTCACTCTACACTGTGAAACATAACTCTTAGATGGCTAAAGCAGTGATATAAGCCTTGTTTTGTATGACTGTCATCAACTGTTCCCTCTTGGTAACAAAAATTCCCAGGCTCATTGAATTCTCCCCTTGCACTTTCCCTCTCCTCACCAAAATACTTGTCTTCTTTGTACCCCAAAGCACCTCATTTCCTTATATTTACATTATTTAGTGCTTTTATCAGCACATACAATCCCAGAGAAATGAGTACTTCCCCCAGAATTATACAAGGCAAAGACTAGTCAAAGACTCTGACAGATTTTTTCCTACAGTCAACCCATGGGAATTAGTCATTATCCTGGTGTTTTGACGTGCTTCCTCTCTGGAATCAACCTTACCTACTACATAATCTCCAAAGCCAATGGTGCTGAGGGTGATAAATGCAAAGTAAATTCCTTCGCTATAGGACCAGCCCTCTGTTATCTGGAAGAAGACTGATGGCAAGCACAGAAAAACCAGGATCCCCGTGGCCAGGAAGAACAAAAGGGTCAGAAATTTGATCTTCTTCTGAAAAATAAACCAGTTCAATTAGAATCATGATTTGAAGCACAAATAAGCTATATATAATAGTGGCTATTCAAAGTGGGTGGCTATCTAGGACCACAGGGACTGAAGGATTTCTACTGAGTGCTTTTCCTCTGGATATGCCTTAACCTTGCTTGGAAGCAGGGGGAAGCAGGTGTTATGCATGTTGCATGTCCACAGCAACCCTGGAAGATGTAGTCTTTTATCTGATTGTATCAATGACCATGACTGTAGGAGGAATTCCTATCTAATGACATTTACCAGAGTCAAATCATTTCCACTTATCACAAGGCAACTTCATTTTTAGTTTTCAGGTATTTAGAGTTGGCACCAAAAGAACGTTCAAATTTTCCTGGGAAAGCAGTCTTTTTTTATAAAACATAATTGCACCATTTCTGACAGTTACTGACTTTATTTCTCATTACATCAATGACACAACTTGGCTCCTACCCAGTGGATATCTTACTACAAGAAGAATTTTAACTAATGAGCTCTTGATAAAGAAGAGCCTGGACAGTGACTTTTAAGCCATTCTAATTCCCGGCAGTCATGAAGAAGCTTTGACTAGAGAAAAAGCTTGTTATATGTAAAGATTTATCATCCAGACATGCATAGCTTTTACATATAGAATTTTCTAAATCCAGATAACCTGGAAATTAATGGCAACTGTTGGATAACTTTTCATGCCTTCATACATTGTGTACATGCTTGAGTCTGTATCTGATTGAGCCCTATAGTCTATTTAAGTTTGCCAGATATGACAAGAAATTCAGCAATCTGAACAGGGCTATCTGTCGCAATCATACCTTGTCCTGAAAGAGAATTACAGTGGGAGACACAGAAAAGCTATTCTCACTTCCTCAGCAGTGCTGAGAGAAGGGGAGGAGCTGCAAATAAAATGGGGCATAAATCAGACAAGAGACATCCTGTCTGTAGCTTGTTACAGGTGTCTCCTCATCTTTCAGCAGCCGGGCTCAAATGGACAACTTCAGCCTGATGCTTCCTTTCAGTCAAAGTTAAGGGTGGAGAGGGACTGAAGGACTGGGTAGTTAGGAAGGGTAACACACTATGCATTGAGTCAATATCCATTGAAACCTCTACACCTCACCTAATTTTTACAGCTTTTCACAGCTCACCTGCTTTTTGCTGCCTCAAGGTGAGATGCTTAACCACCCTTACTGGTTTTAAAGGGATCCATGCACTTCCCCAGGGTGTTAGCTCCTAAGTGTCTCACCAAGTGGGGTGGGATGCTCACTCTCTCCACTGATTGCTGAAGGGGGCTGGGTGTCTGCCATCTAAATGGGAAGACAAAATGCATCCCTTTCTTTGAATATCTCCTCAATGGCTGACAGGTCTGCTTAGCTGAGCAAGGGAAGAATGTCTCTTTTCTTGTCCTAGCACAATGTCTAACCCAGCATGAGAACAAATGTAATTGAGGATAAGGCAGCATAAAACTTGAGAAAAACACTAGAAATGAGCACATAACTGTGCCCAAGTAAGTAAAACCAGTTACCTTTCTCATTCCTTTCTCGTACAGGAATTTCCCCAGCTTCGTACAGAGCAGTGACAGCATCTTACCGACACGGTGCAGAAAAACAATGTTCAGAGGGATTCCAAAAAGAGCAAAAAACACACAAAAGATCTGTCCCCCAGCAGTTTTAGGATGTAATGTGCCATAGCCTATAAAAAAAATGATGGGTCAGAGGAGATATTCCAAAGAACTGGAGCAATCCACAGTCACATTCTCCCCTATCCCAATCCAGCCTGCCTTTGACCCTAATAGAAGTGTCTAGTGCTTCTCAGCCCAAATGCACTCTTTTTTCCTCTGAAAAAAGCAGCAGGCAGATGAAGTGGTTCACCCTGCATGTTTGGGGGAATGCAGGGAGCACTGTGTGTTCCCAACACAGCCTTAATGGGAACAAAAATACAATCAAGAAGCAGTTATGGGAAACATGCTCTGCCCTGCGATAAATACATGGGAAGTCAGAAAATAGAAGTCTGAAGATCTGGAAGACATCAGGGCTGGAGTCCCAGGCTGCTAGAATCACAGGCAGCCATCTCCAGCTTCTTGTCAATCTGCCTGTGTGTTAGTGACCTCCCTGGCTAAATCCCAGGAAGTTGGTATGTTCAGACACTGACTCCAGTCCCAAGGCAGTGCAGTGTGCATTAGAATAGATGGTGCTAATTAGTCCAGGCCTCGCTGGTGGCTGACTTATTCATGCCAGAGAGATATTTGTCTTAAAGTCCTACTAAGAGAGGATTTATGTAAGTAGTGGGACAACTCCAAACATGTCATTTAGTCTCAAGACTCTTGGACCCCATGAGGAATATCCCTGAGTGCAAGAGTGCTGAACTTTGTGTATGTCTTTACGCTATCAGTGACCCTGGGAAAAGGCATTTCCCAAGCACAGTTCATCTAAAGGCATCCATTACTTGGAAAATGCAATGTTTTCTTTGGGGCAAAAGACAAAACAACTGAGTGATTTTTTTGGCTACTAGATCCCCAAATGCATGAGCTGTCTTGTGCTCCCTGTTGCATAAATATTCCATTTTCATTTAAAAAAAGCTGGTGAAGGGGAGTGGAAGTACTTGATGTACCTTCATAACAGACCTTTGTGATGAAGGAGCAGAGAAACAGGCAGGTTTGGACATTTCCTGGGACAGCCTGTGTTCCTGCACTGGTTTTGGCTGGGAGAGAGTTAATTTTCATCATATTAACTGGTATGGGGCTGTGACCTGAATTTGTTCTGGAAACAGCCTTGCTAATTCAGAGATGTTTCGTTGTTGCTTTGTAACCCTTGCACAGAGTCAAGGCCTTTTTTGCTCCTCACCCCACCTCACCAATGAGGAGGCTGGCACAGGTGGACCCAGCTGATCACAGGGACATTTAAAACATGGGGGAATAAGAAGGAAGTGGGAAATATTCAGAGTGATGGCTGTTCCTCTGCTGCTGCATTGGACAGGCTGAAGCTCCAGTGTGAACTTGAGTCAAAGGGGCTGTGACCTGTGGGTGAATCCATGTGGGAGCAGGGCATCCTGAAGCATCTGTGGGTCTGGATAAGACCAAGCCAGAGCAGGTACATTTCAAAGTGCATGTGGCCATGGTTATGTCTGTGCCACAGCAGGTGCACCTCTGAAGGGATTGTGGCCCAGGGATGAGGCCCTGCTGCAGCAGGTACTCTGATCATAGAACCAGAGAATATGGTGAGTTCAAAGGGACCCATCTGGGTCATCGAGTCCAGCTCCTGGCCCTATGCTGAACACCCCAAGAATCCCACCCTCTGCCTGAGAGCATTGTTCAAATGCTTCTTGAGCTCTGTCAGGCTTGGTGCTGTGACCACTTCCCTGGGGAGCCTGTTCCAGTGCTCATTCACCTTTTGGGTGAAAAACCTTTCTCTTATATCCAACCTAAACCTCCCCTGACATGACTTGAGGCCATTTCCTCGAGTCCTGTCACTGGCCACCACAAAGAAGAAATCAGTGTCTCCCCCTCCACTTCCTCTCATGGAGATGTTAAAGACCGCAGTGAGGCCTCCCCTCAATTTTCTCCAGGCTGAACAGACCATGTGTCCTCATCTGCTCCTCATAAGGCCCCTCCAGACCCTTCTCCATCCTCATGGCCTCCTTTGGACACTCTCTAGTACCTTAATATCTTTCCTATTTTGTGTTGCCCAAAACTGCACACAGCACTCGAGGTGAGGCGGGAAGCATGGGAACCTGTGTGTGAGGCCAGGCTGGAGCAGCTCAAAGCTGCTCAAACCCACAACAGAGCAGGAACACCCTGGAGGGACCATGGCTCACATGTAAGTCCTCATTTGGAGCAGATACAATCGAAGGGACCACAGTCTGTGGAGAAATCCAAGCTGGAGTAGAGCAAAGGGAAGAGTTCATTGCACTGTTAAATGATATAACCTGGCTCAAAGGGGCCAGGGGTGGAGATTGTAATGGAAATACCTTTAAATTGTTGTAACTCATGATTTAAGTTGCATGTTATGGGAATTACTAGAGCAGGAGCCAGGGGAACCAGAGGAGGAGAAGCCTGGCAAGAAGCAGCTGGAGTGCAGCAGTGACCCGACCTGAGCTGGCTTTGGTGCTCATTAATTCCCCCCAACACATCTCCTCTCCTATCCTGAGTGGCCACTTTAGCAGATTGATCCCAAAGTCATGGGCTAAACCAACTCATTGGACATTTGTGGACCTTTATGGACATTCTGCAGACATTTCACAGGGGCAATCTGTAGACTAAGGGAATAGTATCCGTGTATTACATTAAAAGATGGGAAGAGTGGTGTTGAGTAATGAAAATATATTGGACACTGTGAGACCTGAGCATGATCTAAATGCTATGAAATGGGTGGGGGGGTGGGCTGGCTTTGGCTGAAATACAGTTAATTTTCCTTGGGTTTGTGCAGGAAACAGTGATGCTAATTCAGAGGTGTTTTAGTTTCTGGTTTGCAGTGCTTGCACAGAGTCTGCTCCTCACCCCAGCTCACCAGTGGGGAGGTTGGGGGTACACAAGGAGGTGGGAGAGGATACAGCTGGAACAGCATTTGCCTTTCGCCTTTCCATTCAGTTTTCCTCCTGGCATATTACTAATTGAATATGTGAATTAACAGCTCAAAACAGGTTATGGAGACAGTGCCCAGGCCCCAGAAGGATTCACTTCTTTCCTTACGTTTTTTTATGCTTTACAGCACTCTCAGATTTAAAGCCTGGAATAAACACCAGGAAAGTGAAGTTTATCTCTCACCCACAAATGTCAGCAGAGTGAACATTTTAACAGATGGCTTGAAAAGAAGAAACAAGTGGGAAATAATAGGAAAGGCCACTGATTCTTAACAAGCCAAAATAATGCATGAACAGCTGTGCAGTAGTAAGGTCTTAGGACCAAGTCCATGCCTGCTTGCCACCCATGACAATGAAGCACTGGAGTTTTTATCCTGAAAAGCATTATCCATTCATGTCCTAATAACCAGACATAATAAGCACCACTCACACACAAGCACACATAAATGGAAAGCATTAGACCTACCTATTGTGGAGACAACTGTGCCTGCAAAGAAGAAGGAGTTACTGAAATCCCAGTTGCTTTCTTCAAACTGTGATTCATTTCCAACAGGGTATACTCCATTTTGAATGGCTTCAATCAGGTTCTGGGAGAGAAAGCAAAGTTTAGTATTATTATGCCTGATTTTCTCAAGTGCTTGCTGCAAAAATACAGGTTTAGGTCCTTTCCTGTGAGTACCACTCACCTCACTTCAGAGGTAATCTGACACTATTCACACCTTCACCTCCAAGGCTGGGAAGCCATTATCCAGTGGTTTTGAGTATTCAGCTTCTGCCCTGTTTGTGCTGACTGCTCTAGTGGGTGTTTGGAGAGAAATTGTTTCTCTTAGTGTGGCCAAGGACCTTGTTTCTTTCAGGCCAAGTAGCTTGGAAAATCATGATCCTGTGGGTGACTAGGATGTGGTAGAGCACTGGCTTAAGGAACGGGGGGTGGCTGGTTGCTAGATTTGGACTTGCCCTCAAGATGGCAGTGGTGGATCCAAGATCTGTTTGCCCACCTGTATGAGCAGTGACTCGGATCCCTCCTAGGGGTGCATCAGTGTATTGGTAAGTGTCACAGAATTAAATTCAGAGAAAGTCTGTTGATTTGCAAAGCCTGACATACACACTCTTCTCCAAACTGCATGCAGGAATGCACATGCACAAATTTACATATTTATACACACATTCGCAAAGGTGCCTTTGAGAGGAGGTTGGAGGAACATCTGTCAGAGATGGTTTGGGTTTATGGCTTGGGTTGCCCTGCCATGCAAGGCTTGAGTAGATGTTTCTTCCACACTTCTTCAGTGCTACCATTTATCACTTTATGCATTTTCAGACTCTTCCTCGGTTTTAATTCTAAGTCCCGTTATTTTTTATCTCTTTTTTTTTTAAAGTTAAAAGGAAATTTATAAAGCAAACAGTATCCAGTTGTCCCTGTCTTCAGCAAACAGAGAACATTGGATTGGACATCTGGAAGGCAGGCTTTTTTGTACAGAAACAGCTGAGATAAAATCCAGGACAGAGCCCTGCCAGAAGCAGGACATGTGCTGGAATAAATTGCACCAGCAAAGTCTTCCTCCCAGCTTCTTCCCTAACTATGTTTTTTGCTGGTGTCTCAGAAAATCAAGGCTAACAAAAATCATTTCCACAGCCATTGCACAAAGATTTGTCTTAGAAGCTCATCTTTCTTTTTTACCTTCTCTCCTACCCATAAAAAACAACCAAGGTGAAGAGGATGCATTCATGGGTGAAGCAGGGGCTGAAGGGCTGAATTGCTGGTTGTGCTATTAGAAACACCAGTTCTCCCCCGCATTTCCTTATCCTGTGAACTGGCCCATTGCGAGCTCCATTAGTTTTCCACGAGGAAGTGCTTCCAGCAAGGCTTGCACTCCTCATTTTCTCCTGCATTATAGCAGATAGAGCTATGAAATACACAAGTTGAAGAGACAGCCATATTCATCTTCATCTTCCTGTGCCATGATCAGAAACATTTTCCCCTGGCTGGGCTACCTGTTTCACTTCTGCAGCATCCTCAAAAACTAAACTCTGATCATGCCACCCTCCTTGTAGTTATTTGGAGGGTTTTTTGTTGTTTTTTTTTCCATACAGACCTTCCCTTACTGTTCCTTTGTGCTGTGACTGTTGTAAGGGGTAGCCACACCTATTCGTTTCAGACAGCCTCATTTTTCTTGCCATGCTACCCATTGTTTATGAGCACAGCTCCACTGAAAGCAGAATCAATGGGAGGCAAGACCCCAAAAAAACAGGATATTGTGGGATGGGGATTCTTAATAGCTAATACACACAAGGCTTTGTCCAGCTACACAAGCGGTATTTACCATCAGAGTGAGCTGCCTGCTCAGACTAGAGAGGGGTTTGCTGGAAGCATCCAAGTGACCACAAAAAGCAGTGAGAGTTACCTGTGCAGGAAACAACATCTGATGGGGAAACAGGAGGGAGAAAGGATTTCCACAGGGCTCCACTTACCTTCATGAACTGCTCCATCTCTGCCACCGTGAGCTGCGTGAAGTTCTGCAGAAAAGCCTCCTTCATCTGGGCAGCTGCCATTTTCTCCTGCTTCTCGGCGGTCCTCTCCAGTGCCTGGAACACGGCAGCACCCACCAGCAGGTAGACAAAGTAGCTGGCCACCAGCAAAGCTGTCTGCAGCTTGCCACTGCACATGGCCTTCAGGGCGACACAGCAGGGGATGGGGAGCGAAAGGTGACGACTGTAAATCCCTCACACTCCTGGGAAGCCTCCCCCGGGCAGGAAGAGCCCTCCCAGCTCTGGTTTCCGCTGGAATCCTGCACTGGCAGGGACAGCGAGCTGCCAGATGCATTCATTGGGAAGTTGGGGGGAAAAAAAACAACACCACAACAAACCCAAGCTCCCCCTCCCCCCCCCGCAGAGAAAAAACTTTCCACTCTATGGGCTTCAAGCTGTTTAGGGATTTCCTCTTGTCTGTGAAACTCTCCCTCACTGAGTTCTCAGAAAAAGTGGGTCAGGATTTGAGGAGCTGGCAGGTGGCCATCTCCTGCTCAAAAGGCTCTGGGGACAGGTGAGAATAGTCTGTAAGGGGTCCTCAGTGAAGTTTGCTTGAAAAAACATTGTTTGCCCTCCTGTGTCTCCTGCTGAGTCCAAGAACTGGACAAGGCTCTGATACCAGGAGCTCCTTCTTGCCCTGTGTTCAGGGGCAGCCTCAGGGAAATGCAGCTGGACTGTTCTTTTGGACTTTGCTTGCCCACTTGCAGCACAGGGCAGGGTCATGCAGCCCTGCAGAGTCTCAACACTCAGAGTAAAACCTTGGACACACAGGCAGATGGCTGTGGGTTGCAAATGTGACAAATCTGAACAGGTTCTTCTGCCAACAATTCCTGTGCAGTGCATCCAAGAGAATACACTACACTGGTACCGGGTGCACAGTTAGATGGATAAAAAAGTGGCTCTGCCATCAGATCCGTGGAGTCATAAAATCATAGAATTGTTTCGGCTGGAAAAGACCTCTAAGACTATCAGACCTGGTGCTTAGGGACATGGGTTAGTGGTGGGCTTGGCAGTGCTGGGTTAATGGTTGGACTCAATGATCTTAAGGGTCTTTTCCAACCGAAGTGACTGTGATTCTCCATTACCTACAGCAATGTAGCATCTGCTGATTTCAGAAGGATGGTTCTCATGCATCCAGAAGTCACTTATGTAATTGTCAGAGCCTGTTCCCATCAGTTTCAAGGAGAATTTGGGTGCCACTGAGAAGAATTTCTAGGGTGGGGGCAGGAAGCCCTTGAATGAAGACGTTGATTTTGGAACAGACAGCAGACAGGTCTGACAGCTGCACCATGGACATTGTTAATATTCATTAACTTTCTTCACTTTAGATTTTCCAGCATTTTCATTTGCTTTGTGTATAATTTCTTTTGTATTTCAGCAGGTGCCCTACTTTAATAATGAGAAAACACTGAAGCAAATCACCCTTTGAAGAAGCATTTAAAATATAACACCTATTCTGCTCTTCAAGTCTTTGTGTTTTTATTGAGTTTGAAAATACCAAGAAAAGGCAGAGACTCTGGGATTAGTTTTGCAGAACTGGTGTAAACAAGATGCAGCACGTGGCTTCACTCTGTCAAGTGCAGGTTGTCCTTTCACATATAAATCTGTTTGACCTTAGAGGAAAACAGGAAGACTATGAATGAAGGTAAGCAGCTTCAAATACCCTTACATGTTTAAAGATTTTCCGTAGGGTTACTGGAAAAGGGTTTGTAGAAACAGGATGTGTCATGTTTCCTTTAACTTCTTTTGAAGCTACACGTCAAAGGTGTTCTTATTCCTTGAATTCAAATTATTTCTATAAAATAAAGGCAACTATGGCTCCATCCTTTTGCGTCTCTCAGTCTCCCAGCCCCAAAAGATAAGAGCAATCCCTTTACATGTACAAATGCAGCATGTCTTCACCATTCACAAAAGATGTGAAGATAATACAAGTGGATTATTTCCTCAGTTCATCTGAGGGGAAAACAAATGGAAAAAACATGAAACTCATGGAATATCATGAGAATTTCGATATTGATGGCAGCTGCAGTGGTTTGATTGAGTGGGTAAGATGCCAAGAAACCTCATTTTTCTTATGCTATCTCCTCCAAGCTGTATATATATACTAAGTTGGGTTTCCCCCTAAGCACCTCTCCAAGATAGCTGGTTTGCTATTCCTGCCTGCATCTCCAGAAGCCTTTGATTGCAAGGTAAATTAGTGACTTTGGTTTTTTCTCTAGCTCTGGAACAGGGAATACACATCAAACTTTTCTCAGTCTGTTTTTTCATACTAAGAATCTTTAATAACCTTTATTAACTGCTACAGATTGTTTGTATGTGAGAGGGGCATCCCACCACACAGCATCTTGTTCGTACTTGGGTTGACACTTCCACAGGGAACAACGAAGAGAAAGCACATTTCACTTCTGGGATGTTTGCAAATAAGTTGCTTTGAGGAAGAAAGGAAGGGGGAATTCACTCAGTGAAATGCTTTACTTGAAGCCATTCCTCATAAAGGTATTTTCCATTAGCAGTGACTGTTGTCCTCTCCTCATTTTGCCTAGATTAAAAACTGCAAAACATGTTCTTGGTGGAGGTTGCTAGAGCTGTACTGCCTGTTATAGTCACTGAGTGTCAGGGGCTGGAGGCAAAGCACCATTATTAACTCAGTTTCCCCCCGCAGGGGTCTGGGTACTGGGTTAGCTTGACACCATTCCCCCCAGTTATGAAAACTGAGCACTTCCCAAGTGCTGGGAGCTGCTGTAGGTACAACACCCTCATCCAAGGGCCGATGCTGGCACATCACACCTGCTTCAGAATCAGTGATGACCTGTCTAGATAGTTTGGAAGGTAAATGGGGACATTGTATCTGGTGAACCCAGAAGCCATTACCTTTATACATTGGGAGATCATGAATACATCCCACCTAGGTGCAAGTTGTCACAGAAATCAAAGAAGTCATAGAATGGTTTGGGTTGGAAAGGACCTTAAAAATCATCTGCTTCCAACCCCCCTGCTATGGGCAGGGAAGCCACTGCATCAGGAGGGGCCGTGCTCAGGGCCCCATCCAACCTGGCCTTGAACACTGCCAGGCAAGGTAATAGAACCCTCCTTGTTAATCAAAACAAATTACTGCTGGCACCAGCTCTTCTTTCATGTTCCCCAATACCTTGGGCCATATGATCTGACAGACCTATTCAATGGCATTTGTTTCTCAAGAAGGAGCTGAAGAAATGGAAGCGAGGCCTCAACACTGTAGCTTTCAGTTGTGGGAAACCAACAGATCCAGCTACCAAGTGGAACGCTTCTCCACAACCCAAAAATTGACAGGACTTCTGCTGGTCCAGTTCCCTCAGGACTGCCCCACTGCCACCTAACCTGTGGCTTGTAGTTACAGCAACAAGATCCACTGGGCTGCCCAAGGCTGTGGTGAGTTGGGGTGTAGTTTCCTGGCAAGGGTGGTGGCAGAACATGGCTATCATGGCACTGCAAACCTTGTGCCCAGGTGCAGTGAGGGCTGGCAGCTCCCTCAGGGCCCGGGAGCTGGGAGCTGGGTGCGCTAACACCGGGATCTGTCTGTCCCACCGCCCCCATCCAGGGATCTGGAGGCTCTCAGCAGTTTCAGCCAGCCCTGCAGAGTGTTCATGGAGCATTTTCATAGGGACGAGACAGGATGAGTTCAAGTTGGGAAGTCATCCTGCCGTTCAGCCAGGCAGGGCTGTGGGGCCCAGGCCAGGCAGGGATGTTGCTCTACTGCTGGGCTTGGCTTGCTGGGATGCATGGCTGGGCTGGGCAGGCTGGAATGGGCAACCTGCAGTGCCACTGGAACAAGGACTGACAGCCCTGGTTTGGGCTGGAGGTGGATCCTGGGCCATGGAGGATAGAAGGGAAGCTCAGGTGGGTTGGTCATGGCCTTGGCAGACATGGAGGTGGTGTCTGGTAAGGCAGTTTATTATTACTTTTTGTTCCTGAGCTAGGAGAGATCCATGGCGCAGTTAAGAGACCAGGGAAGGAGGAGCCATGCTGACTTCTTCCAGCTGCATTATTTACCCCATCCATTGCAGGGAAACCCACACACTGAGATCCAGTGGAAATTGAGGGCAGGGAGCATTTCCTGCCTGTGACATTATGTGGTGGGACAGGGTTTTCTTACACTGAGTCCTGCTTTTCCTCCTCCACACTCCAGTCATACCCACAGTTCAATCATTTCCTTTTTCTACATATGGCATCTTGCTGCAGCATCATACATTCTGTGTCCTTAAGCAGATCATAGCCTGAAATAAATTCTGGTTTAATGGAAAATATTATCAGTTTCTGTGGGAATTACTTACCATATGATTGTGGTTGTACTTCCTGTTGTGCTTAGTGCTAAAACCATTAAATGATCTGTATTTTTTACACTTTCTTACAGTTCTCCTATAAATATCTATTCCTCATAACTGGTCAGAATATTCAGTCTTCAAACGTGGGTCATTTTGGTTTTTATGCTGTGATCTTATGCCAGATTATTAAACACTTAGGCTAAAGCTGGATTCAACAGAGACCCTCACACTTCCTAGTTTCTTACTTCAGGTCTACAAAGCCAAATTCCTGTGGATAGCTATCAGCTGTCAAGGAAATGGGCTGACATCCATGAGTGAAGAAAATTCTGAGGTTGGTTGCTTGCCTTTCGTAGACAGCTGAGATAAGAGTTCTGGTGTTCAGGAGGTAAGGGTTGCTGTGTCAGGCAACCCAGCATGGAGAACTATCCAAGTGCTGTGTGTCCTGGCCAACAGCATTGGCAAGAGTCAGGAAGCCCAGGAAGAAGGGAGAGGTGTGGTAAAGGTATTTTAAGGTTTGGTTTTATTTTTCATTATCCCACTCTGATTTGATTGGTGGAAAATAAAATATGTTTCACCAAGATGAGCCTGAGCAATCTTTCTGTTCTTGTCTCAACCCACAAGTCTTTGGTCCTTATTTTCTCTCTCTGTCTAGCCAAGGTCAACCGACCACAAGCAGTGAGTACTGATGCCTGCATTCCCCAAGTGAGGCACAGACACCCAACAGACAAAGCATTTGATCAAGATGCCATTTATTGGCCACTTTGCACAGGGTGAAGCTCCCAGAGGGATTGGACTCTCTCAGAAAGGGAGGGCATTCGGTGTCCATGTGGTAACAGGAATCTCTAGTTCCAGGCTCCTTGCCATGGCCTCTTCATCTTCAGATCTGACTCCAGAGTGAGCTTTTGCTGTTGAAGAAGGGTCAGCAAAAATTTCCAGTGCTAATAAAGCAGTGTCTTCTCCATGTCCTGTGTGCTCAGGAATGTGGCACCTGCTCCCCAGGGAGTCATGGATGGGTGGATACTCCTCCTAAACAATAGTGAAGGTACAGAGGCCCTTTTGAGGTACCACATACATGGACCCAACACAGTCAGATCTTCAACTCCACTGCAAATTGTGTCAGCAGAAGAGCTTCTCAAGCTGCAGCTATAACCCTTCTGGAAGGTTCTCACAGAAACGACACCTGTAGTCCTTCCCCTACGTGACCCGTATTTTGGTCTGCTCTTTGTGCATATCTGGTCTTTGATTGCTTCAGGCCACTCTGAGTGGCTGAGTGGGGGGGGGGGGGGGAGACAAAAGGCAAGGCTCACTTGGCTGTGATGTGCTGTGGCTCCTGTGACATCACGGGCGAAGTGTCACAGTGGGGGCAGCTACCAAAGGCCCCAGCAGGTAACGCTGGCCCTGTATTGCTTGGGCAAGCGGTGAGTGCACACGTGGCGGGGAGGCTGGGCTGGGGACAAGGGCTGGGGCAGAAACGCTGCACCCGGGGGAGGGTTCCCCGGCTGCACAGGGCAGGGACAGCCCCTCATGGGAGAGCCTTGGCCAGGGCACGGTGCTGCTGCTGCTGCTGCTGCTGCTGCTGCTGCTGCTGCTGCTGCTGGGGCAGTGGGACAGGCCTTGCTGCCTGCCAGCTGTCTGGGGCCCTGTCCTTCCTGGCCCCAGGCCCCTGTCATTCCCGTCCCTGCTGCCCCCACTGCCGGCTGCCTCCCTCCCCGCCCCACTCAAGGCCTTCTCTCCATCCTCCCACAGACCATGGGTTCCTTGGCATTCTGGTTCTTGCTCTTGCAAAGCCTAGTCCACTACCTGCGGCCCGTGGGTGATGGTTTGGACGAGGCGATGCGTCTGCACATGGAGGCGCGTGCGATGAGCCAGGAAGTGAAGAAGATTCTTCTGGAGTGGGAAGTGGAGCAGCTCACCCTGAAGCAGAGTAGAGGGGCCTGGCGAGAGCTGCTCTGGTCTGCCTTGCAGCACTGGCAGATCTGGGCCATTGCTGGGCTCCTGCTCCTTCTCTTGGCCCTATGGTTTATCTGGAGGGAAAGGAGCCTGAGGAGAGAGGAGCATGAAGAAGAAAACAATGGTGCAAATGAAGAGGAAGTGAGAAATGTGGATGCAAATGAAGAAGAAGCTGTTGGAAATGAAGAGGAAGTGAGAAATGTGGATGCAAACGAACAAGGTGTTGGAAATGAAGAAGACAACAATGATGCGAATCGGGAGGAAGACAACAATGATGATGGCAACGTAGAGGATGTCGGCGATGGTGCTGCAAACGAAGATGGTGCTGGAAATGAAGTTGTCATTGCGGCTGCAAATGCCGAAAACAACAATAATGATGCACGTGAAGCCGAAGGAGGAGAGCATGATATTGAAGATAACAGAGGAAGGATTTTAATGGAACGCATACGGTGGCCTGTCCAGGACCTGCAGAAAGGCTGCGAGTGGACAACTGAACTGATGGACAATTTCACAATTTACTTTGGCCACGTCTTGTCTGGCAGTTTCTACCCGGTCCTGCAAAGAGCCATCGGAGTGGGCAGTGCCTTTGAAGGTTGGAGTCCCCGCGAGCAGGATGTTGTGTACCGCGTGCTCGTGCCCATGACTCCTCCCCGAGGGCACACCTTCCACCTGGAGCTGGACACTGAGGGGCAGAGGCACGTGAGGAACTTCCGTGTCCGTGTGCAGCTGGAATGCACCTGCACGAGGGAGCAGCAGGGTGAGAACATGCTGTGCTTCCTGCACCACCCTGAGGAGGAGCTGAGGAGGAATCAGGATCCCAGCCTCCTTCACACCCTGTGCACCGGCGCCTACCTCGATGTGCAGAAAACTGCCCGCTGGTTCTACCAGCTGGTGAGAGCCATCTGGCCAGCTTTGCCTCAGTCGCACACCTGGCGTTTAGTGCTGCTGCCCTCCAAACACTCCTGCCAATTCCAGGTGACCAAAGGCAGAGAAAGCTTCCGCATTGAGGTGCTGTTCGGGGTGCGGCAAGGCGACTCGGACGTCTTTGTGAGCAGCCAGCCTAGACAGGCCTGCACCCCAAGCACAACGTGGCCTGAGACCTACGCTGTGGCAGAGGTGAAGTTCTTCAAGTACATCGCCAGGCAGGCCCCCCCTGACAGCTTGCACCTCAAATGCCTGCAGTTCTTCACCCGTCTTCAGCTGGGCTTAGGCATTTCCACCTACACCACAAAGACCATTGTTATGCACCTCCTGAACATCATACCTGTGTCACAGTGGCGCAGGAGAGATTTCGTGAGGCGACTGGTGGGTATCAGCGAGAACCTGCGCTTATGCGTGGAAGTGAGATGCCTCAACCACTTTATTTTGGGCAACCGGAGGCTCCCTGGGGAGATCAGTTTGCCCCCAGAGGTGCAAATGGCCAGGACATGCAATCTCTTCCATCACCTGGTGATGGATCCGACTGCCCACTCCCAGGCTATGAGTGAGTATGTGGATCTGCGGATGTGGTTCAGAAGAATCCTCAACAATGATCCTTGAAAGAGGTTCCCTGCTTAGAGCTGTGCTTATGGGACTGGCAGCTGGCAGCAGAGAACCACCTGATAGTACAGGGGAAAAGAGGGGAGATTGCGGGATACAGAGAGGGAAGGGAAAGCGCTGTGCAGCAGCACTCTGCCATCGACAGCAGCAGCAGCAGTGTCGTCCCAACAGTCTCCTCAGCACTGCATCCAGTGATGACCAGGTTGGCTACACAGATCGGGGAGCACGCAAGAGCAAATCCTGCTATTCCTTTTTGTGTTCTCTGGGGTCTGTGTGCAGAATCTACTCCTCAGGGAGGAGCTGACACAGACCTCAGCGTGCAGAACATGGAGAAGGCACTGCTCAGTCAGCCCTGGGAGTTGCTGCCACACCTGTCCTCTAGAGCAAAAGCACGCTCGGGGAGTCAAAGCCGATGAGGCTGAAGAGGCCGTGGCCAGGGGCCTTGTGAGAGAGAGTCCCATTGCCACCTGGACTGTGACTGCCCCCAGCTCTGTCTTAGAGTCCATTTTCCCTCTGAGAGCTTCACCTTGTGCAAAGATGCTGATCCCAGAATCCCAGACGAGTTCACATTTGAAAGGATCACTGGTGAGATCATCTTGTCCAGGGGTGCTCCAGCAGGCTCTTCCTGCTGCGCATTGCAAAGCATTGCGTCCGGAGGGTTCTTGACTATCTCCGGTGAGGGAGACTCCACAACCTCTGGGCAATGTGCTCCAGTGCTCGGTCACTGCGCTGAACGCCAGATGTGCTGCAGACTTGCTGGAAGTCAGCGAAGAATTGACGGGGCTGGTTGAGAAAAACAGGAGCTGGGCCTCTCACCTTTGTGGCCCCTGGCTCCAGCAAGGCCCAAGTGCAGAATGACGTCCGGAGTGAAGCAGGGGCCTCTCGGCGCCGGGTTGTTTCCCTGAGGCCCAGAAGAGCCCCTGCACCTCTCTAGCGCCGTTGGCCTCACTCCACTCTGCAGAACAAGCTGGGTTACGAATCTGCACCTTTAAGGAGAGGAGGATGCATGCAAAGACTCTGGCAGAGGTCCCACGGCCTCTCCTGCTGCCTCAGCAGGTGGAGGGCCACGGGAGGGTTTATTCTACCTCCCTGTATCACTTCCTTTTCCAAAAAAGGTCACACAGATCCACATCGAGCTCCACTTGCGCATGAACTTCCCACTCCCGAGAACACGCATGAAGAGAGCACATGCCTTACGTGCATGGCCAAAGTCACCAAACCCCACCGGTAGCATGCAACTCTTCCTGGCCTTAGGGAAGGGCCAAAAATCAGAGTGTAAAAGAAGCAGGAATGTGGGACAGAAAAAGAAAAAAGAAACAGGGAAAAAAAGACCAAGAGGAACAATCGGCACTGCTTGCCCGCCATCGGTCAGGGGACGGTGCCTGTCCTTGTCCCCAGAAGGGACACCTTTAGGTCAGCATTGGACCAGCTCGGTTGGCACTGACCTGAAACTTTGAATCCATAAGAATCTAGATTTTTATTTCATAGATATAAAGACATAGTCTTGACATAGTATATATTACAAAGTTTATTGATAATCATCAATAATAGTAAATATAATAAAACAAAAGCATATACCAGTATAAATAATATCAAAGACACAAAATATCTAATTATTACATCATGATAAAAATAATTATCAATATTTTAATAGGTAATTATATTTAAACATTAACAATATAGAATTTACAAGATATTGTATATACATATATATATAGTATACGTACTTAGTGTCACTATCCCTCGTGGCCCCTATTAATGCTCTATAGTCAGTGCATTTATGAGTGGCAAGCCAGAAACTGGTTTACTGTTGCTTCAATAAAATGCAATATTGAAGAATCTGGATCATGCAAGACTTTGTTGATCTCAGCCAGACCCAGAGCATTGGTAAATCTCATGTGCTGGGAATGTGGGCTTGTGAAGAGTCTCCTTGAACTCAACCAAACTTAAAGGGCTGAACTGGTTCTAATCAGAAATTAAGCCCAGCTGTCCCCAGGCCCTGTGATCACAGAATCACACAAGGCTTTGGCTTGGAAGGCTCCTTAAACATCATCTTGTTCGAACCCTGCTGCCGAGGGCAGGGACGCCTTCCACTAGGCCAGGTTGCTCCATGCCCCATCCAAGCTGGCCTGGAACACTGCCAGGGATGGAGCAGCCACAGCTTCTGTGGGCAGCGTGGGCCAGGGCCTCAGCAGCCTCAGAGCCAAGAAGTTCTTCCACATGTCCAGCCTAACCCCTCCCTCTGTCAGCGGGAAGCCTCTGCCCCTGGTGCTGGGCCTCCAGGCCCTTGGAATCAGCCCCTCTGCGGGTTGCTGGTGGGCCTCATGCAGGGACGGAAAGGCCGCAGGAAGGTGCCCCCGGAGAAGCCCTTGGAGAGCAGTGGGGCCAGGAGTGGCACCATGAGGGCAGCGGGCAGGGCCTGGCACGGCTGTCAGGGCGGGAGGGCACAGGGCACTGAGGCGCTGCCAGCTGGAGCTGGGAGCTCCGGTGTGCGGCCGGCACAGAGCCGTGGGCTCCCGCAGCTCTGCATCCCGCTCGGCTGAGGCCGCTGCCCAGGCACAGCCGGCTGCGCCCGGCGAGGGAACGGCTCTGCCCGGGGACAGGGCTCCGGGAGCAGGGCAGCAGGGCCGGCAGTGCCGGGCACAGCGAGAGGGGGACACATGGCTGCAGTCACAGCCCGGCTGCCTTGGCACAGGCCCCGCAGGCAGACAGGACGCGGGGCAGGCAGGAGCCCCCGTCCTCTCTGCGCCCACCTGAACACGGGGACATAAGGGACAGGGGCACCGCCGGCGCCGCACGCACCTCCCCAGGGGCACCAGACAGGGGCAATGTCTACACGGCACGCACCTCTCCCCTGGCACTCTCCCACCTCCCCAGGGGCCCGGACACAACGGGGCTGAGGCTCTGCAAGGGGAACCCAGCCATTAGGGGGACGGGGCTTCAGCCAGCACGGATGGACGCGTCCTCAAGGAGAAGCTGGCCCACACTCAAGCTCCTTGTGCTGAGTGTTGAAGGCATCAGGAGCACAAGCCGTGTTCTTCTCTAGCCTTCCACTTGTTACTTTCTGATGCATTGGAGTGCGGACAAATTCTTGGAAGCAAGAGCAAACTGGTTATTTGTAGCGAGTCAGCTGAGCCGAGCACACACCCCCTCCAACAAAACTGCTGCTTTTTCTACCCTTTCGCAGCCGGGGGAGGTCCCTGTCCCGTTTCCCATGGGACGGCTTCTCAGGAACTTCCATTCTCTAAGCACCGCTTACTTTTCTGTCCCCTCCCCTCTCATCCGCCTTCGTTTTTCGGTCAGCTCTTCAGCCCTGCCCCTCTCCCAGCTCTCAGCAACAGCCAACAGATCCACCGGAACAAACCCAAGCCACAGATAACAGCAGAGGACAGAACCAACAACTCTCATTCTTTTATGTAATACCCTTTTTGGCTGCAGCATAACCTTTGGGTGCAGGGATCCCATCTTCCCAGACTGGCCTTGCAGGTTAGCAAAATCCACATGGACATGCGGGCACATTCCAGCACTGACTTGCACTCCAAACCTTTCCATTTTCTGCAAGGAAAATTCTGATTTTTTCCTTCTGCTTGGAAGGGCGTGGATTCCCTTGGTTGATGTGTTTGGCAGAAAGGTTCTCCTCACATGGAAATGCTTCCTGGCAGCCTGAAACTCTCCTGCCCAGTGACAACCCGTTTGGTCCCACTGGATCACGGGAATGCCAGTGCAAAAGCATCATCTTTCTCTCTTCTGCAAGGAGCTGCTTTCACAGCCCAAGCTCCTGACACAGTGCAGGTGGTCCCTGAAGGGAGGTTGTAGCTAGGTGGGGGTCATTCTATTAGCCCAGGGAACAAGCAATGCGAGCAGAGGAAATGACCTCAAGTTGCACCGTGGGAGCTTTAGATTGGATCTCTAGGAAATATTCCTTCAATAAAGAGGATCTCAAGCTTGCAAACAGGCTGCCCAGGGAAATGGCTGAGTCAGCACCTCAGAAAGGTTTAAATGTTGTGTGGATGTGGCATTTGGAGAGCTGGCTGATTGGTGGAGTAGGCAGTGTTAAATTTGCAGTTGGACTGTGAGATCTTCAGGGTCTTTTTCGACCTCGACAACTCAGAGATTTAAGTGTGGCTCAACTAGTGTGGAGTCAAGGCTCAGACTCAATGATCCTCGAGGGTGCCTTCCAACATGGATATCTATGAGACTGGCAATGGAGGGCAGCTGATAAGAAAGACAAAAGAAAGACCAAGGGAAGTTCTTAGAAGAAGATTCACTCAAAAGCAGCCTTAAGCAGTTCACCAGGGCCACTCGGAGTGGCTGAGCTGGGCTGGGCACAAAGGGTGGGGCTGGCCTGGCTGTGATGTGCTGTGGCTCCTGTGACATCGCGGGCGATGTGTCACAGTGGGGGCAGCTACCAAAGGCCCCAGCAGGTAACGCTGGCCCTGTATTGCTTGGGCAAGCGGTGAGTGCACACATGGTGGGGAGGCTGGGCTGGGGACAAGGGCTGGGGCAGAAACGCTGCACCTGGGGGAGGGTTCCCCGGCTGCACAGGGCAGGGACAGCCCCTCACGGGAGAGCCTTGGCCAGGGCACGGTGCTGCTGCTGCTGCTGCTGCTGCTGCTGCTGCTGCTGGGGCAGTGGGACAGGCCTTGCTGCCTGCCAGCTGTCTGGGGCCCTGTCCTTCCTGGCCCCAGGCCCCTGTCATTCCCGTCCCTGCTGCCCCCACTGCCGGCTGCCTCCCTCCCCGCCCCACTCAAGGCCTTCTCTCCATCCTCCCACAGACCATGGGTTCCTTGGCATTCTGGTTCTTGCTCTTGCAAAGCCTAGTCCACTACCTGCGGCCCGTGGGTGATGGTTTGGACGAGGCGATGCGTCTGCACATGGAGGCGCGTGCGATGAGCCAGGAAGTGAAGAAGATTCTTCTGGAGTGGGAAGTGGAGCAGCTCACCCTGAAGCAGAGTAGAGGGGCCTGGCGAGAGCTGCTCTGGTCTGCCTTGCAGCATTGGCAGATCTGGGCCATTGCTGGGCTCCTGCTCCTTCTCTTGGCCCTATGGTTTTTCTGGAGGAAAAGAAGCCGTCAGGCACAGATCAGTGTGGAGGAGGAGGAGGAGAATGAAAAGGAGAAGGAGGAAGAGGAAGACAAAGAGGAAGAGGAAGGGGACCAGACATGGGAATATGATCTGAGATGGCTTCTAGAGGAGCGTATACAGTGGCCTGTACAGGACCTGCAGACAGGCTGCAGGAGGACAATGGCCCTGATGGACAACTTCATAACTGTCCTCAGGCGTGCCTTGAATGGCACTTTCTTGCCGGTGCTGCAACGAGCCATTGGTTTTGGCAGTGCCTTTGAAGGTTGGACAGCCCGTGAGGAGGAAGTTGTGTACCGCGTGCTCGTGCCCATGACTCCTCCCCGAGGGCACACCTTCCACCTGGAGCGTGACACTGACGAGCAGAGGCCCGGCAGGAACTTCCGTGTCCGTGTGCAGCTGGAGTGCAGCTGCCCGAGGGAGCAGCAGGGTGCGAACCTGCTGTGCTTCCTGCACCACCCTGAGGAGGTTAGGAGGAGGAGTCGGCAGCCCAATCTCCTAGACACCCTGTGCACCGGTGCCTACCTCGATGTGCGGAAAACTGCCCGCTGGTTGTGCCAACTGGTGAGAGCAAAGTGGTGGCGTTTGCCCCAGTCACGCAGCTGGCGTTTAGTGCTGCTGCCCTCCAAACGCTCCTGCAAACTCAGGCTGACCAACGACCAAGGAAGCTTCCGGGTGAAGGTGCTGTTCGGGGTGCGGAAAGGCACCTCAGACATCTTTGTCAGCAGCCGGCCTCAGGGGGCCCACACCCCAAGCACAATGTGGCCTGAGACCTACGCCGTGGCAGAGACAAAGTTCTTCGAGCACGTGGCCAGGCAGGCCCCCCAGGACAGCTCACACCTCAAATGCCTGCAGCTCTTGGCCGGTGTTCTTCCGCGCAAGGACTTCTCCATCTATTGCATGAAGACCATTGTCATGCGCCTGCTGAACACTGTACCGCTGACGCAGTGGCACAGGAGATATTTTGTGCTTCAGCTCTCAGATATCCTGGAGCAGCTGCGCTTATCCCTGGAAGAGAAACACCTTGTGCATTTTATTGTGGGCAACCAGAGGCTTCCAGAGGAAATCAGTTTGCCCCCAGACGTACGAATGGCTGGGCCACACAACCTCCTCCACTACCTGGTGCAGGATCCGGCCGCCCACTCCCAGGCAATGGAGGCCTACCTTGATCTGCGCCAGTCCCTGGCAAGAGTGCTGGCCTATGGCCATTTTTAGCGGGGCTCAAGCACAGAGCTGTGCTTGTGGGACTGGCAGCTGGCAGCAGAGTTTCCCCTGATAGTACAGGGGAAAAGAGGGGAGAATGCGGGATACAGAGAGGGAAGGGAAAGCGCTGTGCAGCAGCACTCTGCCATCGACAGCAGCAGCAGCAGTGTCGTCCCAACAGTCTCCTCAGCACTGCATCCAGTGATGACCAGGTTGGCTACACAGATCGGGGAGCATGCAAGAGCAAATCCTGCTATTCCTTGTTGTGTTCTCTGGGGTCTGTGTGCAGAATCTACTCCTCAGGGCGGAGCTGACACAGACCTCAGCGTGCAGAACATGGAGAAGGCACTGCTCAGTCGGCCCTGGGAGTTGCTGCCACACCTGTCCTCTAGAGCAAAAGCACGCTCGGGGAGTCAAAGCCGATGAGGCTGAAGAGGCCGTGGCCAGGGGCCTTGTGAGAGAGAGTCCCATTGCCACCTGGACTGTGACTGCCCCCAGCTCTGTCTTAGAGTCCATTTTCCCTCTGAGAGCTTCACCTTGTGCAAAGATGCTGATCCCAGAATCCCAGACGAGTTCACATTTGAAAGGACCACCAGTGAGATCATCTTGTCCAGGGGTGCTCCAGCAGGCTCTTCCTGCTGCGCATTGCAAAGCATTGCGTCCGGAGGGTTCTTGACTATCTCCGGTGAGGGAGACTCCACAACCTCTGGGCAATGTGCTCCAGTGCTCGGTCACTGCGCTGAACGCCAGATGTGCTGCAGACTTGCTGGAAGTCAGTGAAGAATTGACGGGGCTGGTTGAGAAAAACAGGAGCTGGGCCTCTCACCTTTGTGGCCCCTGGCTCCAGCAAGGCCCAAGTGCAGAATGACGTCCGGAGTGAAGCAGGGGCCTCTCGGCGCCGGGTTGTTTCCCTGAGGCCCAGAAGAGCCCCTGCACCTCTCTAGCGCCGTTGGCCTCACTCCACTGTGCAGAACAAGCTGGGTTACGAATCTGCACCTTTAAGGAGAAGAGGATGCATACAAAGACTCTGGCAGAGGTCCCACGGCCTCTCCTGCTGCCTCAGCAGGTGGAAGGCCACGGGAGGGTTTATTCTACCTCCCTGTATCACTTCCTTTTCCTAAAAAGGTCACACAGATCCACATCGAGCTCCACTTGCGCATGAACTTCCCACTCCCGAGAACACGCATGAAGAGAGCACATGCCTTACGTGCATGGCCAAAGTCACCAAACCCCACCGGTAGCATGCAACTGTTCCTGGCCTTAGGGAAGGGCCAAAAATCAGAGTGTAAAAGAAGCAGGAATGTGGGACAGAAAAAGAAAAAAGAAACAGGGAAAAAAAGACCAAGAGGAACAATCGGCACTGCTTGCCCGCCATCGGTCAGGGGACGGTGCCTGTCCTTGTCCCCAGAAGGGACACCTTTAGGTCAGCATTGGACCAGCTCGGTTGGCGCTGACCTGAAACTTTGAATCCATAAGAATCTAGATTTTTATTTCATAGATATAAAGACATAGTCTTGACATAGTATATATTACAAAGTTTATTGATAATCATCAATAATAGTAAATATAATAAAACAAAAGCATATACCAGTATAAATAATATCAAAGACACAAAATATCTAATTATTACATCATGATAAAAATAATGATCAATATTTTAATAGGTAATTATATTTAAACATTAACAATATAGAATTTACAAGATACTGTATATACATATATATATAGTATACGTACTTAGTGTCACTATCCCTCGTGGCCCCTATTAATGCTCTATAGTTATATATATGTTATATATATTATATATATATAGTTATATATATTAATGCTCATGCATTTATGAGGGGCAAGCCAGAAACTGGTTTACTGTTGCTTCAATAACATGCAATATTGCAGAATCTGGATCGTGCAAGACTTTGTTGATCTCAGCCAGACCCAGAGCATGTGGGCTCGTGAAGAGTCTCCTTGAACTCAACCAAACTTAAAGGGCTGAACTGGTTCTAATCAGAAATTAAGCCCAGCTGTCCCCAGGCCCTGTGATCACAGAATCACACAAGGCCTTGGTTTGGAAGGCTCCCTTAAACATCATCTTGTTCCAACCCTGCTGCCGAGGGCAGGGACGCCTTCCACTAGGCCAGGTTGCTCCAAGCCCCATCCAAGCTGGCCTGGAACACTGCCAGGGATGGGGCAGCCACAGCTTCTGTGGGCAGCGTGGGCCAGGGCCTCAGCAGCCTCAGAGCCAAGAAGTTCTTCCACATGTCCAGCCTAACCCCTCCCTCTGTCAGCGGGAAGCCTCTGCCCCTGGTGCTGGGCCTCCAGGCCCTTGGAATCAGCCCCTCTGCGGGTTGCTGGTGGGCCTCATGCAGGGACGGAAAGGCCGCAGGAAGGTGCCCCCGGAGAAGCCCTTGGAGAGCACTGGGGCCAGGAGTGGCACCATGAGGGCAGCGGGCAGGGCCTGGCACGGCTGTCGGGGTGGGAGGGCACAGGGCACTGAGGCGCTGCCAGCTGGAGCAGGGAGCTCCGGTGTGCGGCCGGCACAGAGCCGTGGGCTCCCGCAGCTCTGCATCCCGCTCGGCTGAGGCCGCTGCCCAGGCACAGCCGGCTGCGCCCGGCGAGGGAACGGCTCTGCCCGGGGACAGGGCTCCGGGAGCAGGGCAGCAGGGCCGGCAGTGCCGGGCACAGCGAGAGGGGGACACATGGCTGCAGTCACAGCCCGGCTGCCCTGGTGAAATGCTTCCCCGAGAGTGAAAGGACTTTTGCACTACTTCAGTGGTCCAGGGCATCAGCACCTGAGTTCAGCATTCTGCTCTGACTGTGGTCTTTGTAAAAAATCTCACTCCTGAGCACTATAGGCTCATCCTCAGTCAGCCTGAGCCAGTGGCTTCCGAGGGTGGCCGCCCAGCTCTGTCAGCTGGCAGTTTGCTCCTCTGAGCCTACATGTTCCTCCGTGTCCCTGAGGCACAAGTGTTTCTAGACACACTGTAAAAGCAGCTGTGAGTTGGACACAGAGACTACAGTATTCACCACTAAGCCAACACTGCGTGCAGGGCTGTGAGATACTTAACATTCAGTCAGACAGATACTAGGTTTATGAAATCTGGGCTGTGAAAACACTAGTGGTTTTCTAATAAAATGTAATGTTCATTGCCCAAGACTCCACCCTCTAAATCAGGATGTCTGCAGACCCATTCCCAGCTTTCCCATTGCCTCCACACACAGTAGTTTTGGCTGAACAAATGCAGCACTTTTCCCCAGACTGGTGAGATAGCAGCTCCCCTCCTCCTTTCAGCTAAATTCCCACTGCCAGACAGGTTTTCAGCCCCCTCCTTTGGCCCAAAGCATCCACGTGTATTTGTTTTGTGACTTTGAAGAGAACGTAAAAGGACTTGTTTTATTAACAGCCAACAGACACTTCAAAGCAAAAATTTAGTTAAGAAATAAATCATTCTGCTCTTCCAAAGTGTGATTTATTGTGATTCCTAAAATAAGTTTAAAATGAACCAAAAGCTAAATGCATTAATCACTCTTTTAAAATAAAGTCAGGACTTCAATGTAAGGTATGTGTACTGGTAAAATTAAATGCAAGGACATCTCATTTTTTAAATTTAAGGTAATATTAAAGTAATGTGTTGGTCCTTAGCATCTCAATGGCTATGGGGAAGTGTTTCCCTTTAGCAGAAAAGGTTTTGTTTGATAATACTTTCCCATATTATTGAAAAGGTTTTGTCCACACTCTTCTTTTTTTTTTTTTTCTGCTGTGTGTGGAAGGATTGTCTAAAAAGCCAAATTAACTTCCTCTGAGGAAATGCCCACTTTCTGTCCTTACCAGGGCAAAGAAGGCCATTGTCTGGGGAAAATGGCTCTGATGGGAATTTGAATTCAGGGACAGGGCATTAACATTTGCTGACTTGGGTAACAAATGGGATAGAGTTCCACCTAAAGGATTTCATTCATAGATTCTTGGTGGATTTATTTTCCATAGTTCTTCCAAGTACACAGTTTGCCAAAAATTGGGAGGAAAATGTGGCCAGCTCTGGGTGCAGCTTCACCGAGCGTATTTTTTAATAACCATCACTGCCAGTTGTCTCTTTGGGAGCTGTTTCCCAGACGCTCCTGGGAAGAGGGTGAGATACACTCTGCCTGCTCCTGTGATCACAGGCTGTGAGCAGACAGAACCCATTTCACAGGTAGGACTGTGACCAGAGGAGCTCCCACAACAACCTTGCCATGTTTTCTCAGCCCATTTCCTTGCTTGTGTGCCTGGCTGAGCAAGGATGCTGCTTTCCCAGCTGTGGCCATGCAGTCTGCATTGGCCTCAGACCCCTTCAGCCCCTTCTAAGCTATTCTCACTGTGTTATAATTCTGTTTCCACTGATGAGTACATTCTGTGTTTTCCTCAAACTGTATAGAACTAAAAATCTCAGTAGGCAGAACGGCTTTGCCTCTTTCTGAATTATCTGTACGCAAGATAGCTTTGCCCCAAGGGCTGGAAAGACTCAGCTTCCCCTAATTAACACTTGTCTAATACACTAAAGTGTCTTGGAATACTTTTATTTTCTGTCTGCCTTGGATTTAATTTCAAAAGCACAAAATCTCTGACTACAAATAAATGACAGCTTTGCACTGCAGGGATAAAGCTCCTGGACAAAAATGCTGCAGGGATATGAAAGGAAAATTCAAACGTCAACATCAAGTCCTTAGACACCTTTGAAAGAGTTTCCTGTTTTGCCAATCCTTTAGGGCCAGGCGGTGAGTTCATACAGAGCTTTCTCAGAGCTTACTAACATGAGCAGGCCAGCTCGTGGTGGGGACGGCACGTATGCCAGCAGCACCTCACTGCTGCAGACAACCAGCTGAATTTACAGCAGAAACCCACCCCAAAACAGGCTTCTTGCTTCAAATCTCGCACCAAAATTGGGCTAGAGCGTCAACCACCTCAGCTTCCAGAAGATGGAGCTGTCCTTCTTCTCAAGATGATCCTGCCTGGTAGGACACTTACCTCACTCATTCTCACTCGTCGTGCTCAGCAGAAAACTTAGATTAACAATATTCTTTAGGCTGGAAAAGACCTCTGAGATCATTGAGTCCAACTGTTACCCCAGCACTGTGAAGCCCACCACTAAACCATGTTCCAGAATGCCACACCCACACACCTTTTGAACACCTCCAGGGATAGTGACTTGATCACTGCCCTGGACAGCCTGTTTCAATATCTGACTATCCTTTCAGTGAAGAAATTTTACCTAATACCTAATCTAAACCTCCTGTGATACAACTTGAGGCCATTTCCTCTGTTATTGTTGCCTGGGGGAAGATACTCACTGCACCTGGCTCCACCCTCCTGTCAGGGAGTTGTAAAGAGTGAGAAGGTCCCCCTTGAGCTCCTTTTCTTCAGGCTGAATCCCCCCAGCTCCCTCAGCTGCTCCTCATCAGACTTGTTCTCCAGACCCCTCCCCAGCTCAGTTGCCCTTCCCTGGACTCGCTCCAGCCCCTCAATGTCTTTCTTGCCATGAGAGGTTCAAAACTGAGCACAAGACTTGAGGGGTACTTTGGTACAGGGATTGTTTTCACATGACTGTCCTTCCCTAGCCCACAAATCACTGTGTCATGTTTGCATGTGTTGCTGCTCTGGAGCTGGGCTGAGCAAAGATGGTGGTGTCAGCCCAAAGAGAGATGAAGTGATTGTGGAGGAATTTCTTTATCACCATCCTGTGTAAATAGAGATTAGAGACAGAACATTTTCCATACAGCTGTGCTTCTGCAAACAGGAGGGAATACAGGGCCAGGCAGTATTACAGAGCCAGCTTCAAGTGTGTTGTTGCAAATCCAAAAGGACATGGACTCATCGTAGTAACCAGGTAAAGTGAGAATGGCCATGCCGCTCTGCCTGTACTGCATTCCTCCACTGGCAATGCCTTGGGGAACAGCAAAGCACCATGTCCACAACCACGTTGCCAGGTTTGTGTTAGTCCGAGCTGAGCCTTAGTGACCTGCTCCTTGAAGGGAGGTCACTGGTGTTTGTCCTCCAGGGGAAGGTGGAGTTGCAGAACCCCTGAGGAGGTCCCTGTAACACTTCTGTCCCTGGAAGTGTTCCAGGCCAGGCTGGATGGGGCTCTAAGCCTCCTGGTCAAATGGAAGTTGTCTGTGCTCATGGCAGGGGGGTTTGAACAAAATGGTCTTGAAAGTCCCTTCCAACCCAAATTGTGTTACAGAATCCCCACTGTAACACCAAACCATTCTGATTCTATGATATACAGATGAGATCAATCAGGAGCTCAAGTTGGAAGTTCAGTATTTGAAGTGTTAATTATGATTGCTTTCTGAGATAAACTGCTTTCCTTTGGGGCAGGTGGCTAATTCTGTGCACCAAGCCCTGAATTCTGATCAGAAGAGGTGAGCTGTGTGTGAGTGGGGTAGTATGTAGTGTAGCTTTCCATGTTTCGGTGGCTGCCTCCTTCCTTGCAAGCTGGCCTTGGAAAACATACAGAGCAGAGTAAAAATAAAATAGTATTCATTGCTGGTAATGAAAAGCCACTCCTACCCCAAAAGAGAGAGGAGTAACATTTTTCACAGTTTGAGGTGTGGGCATTCGACAGAGCAGGTCAGGCTGTGGGCTTGGATGGCACCCAGCCCATGTCTCATTGCTGCTTACTTTGTAAATATTGATTTCCCAATAGGAGCAACTGTTTTACAGTACAGCCAGAGTTAAACAATAGCTCTGAAAAAAAATCCAGCCACACGCGTGCCTCACTTCTGCAGCATTCCTGAGACAAGGCTGTATTTTTATCATCTGCAAACCCAGCTACATCTGCTGTGCTGAACTATAACTGGAATCCCGACTCCCTCATTATGACCTCTGTCAGAGAAGTGAGCCAGCTTCTCTGGGGTATAATTTAAATTCTACCCAGTTCCATGGCTTTCCCAAGAAAAAGATAACACCCTGGTGCATGAAATCAGATGAGAGACTAGCACGGCTCAGCTGCTGCAAGAGGACCTGCTGTATGCACAACTTTATCTTTCCTGAAAATCATTCCAGGTCACAGGTGTCCGTTGCTGCTATGAATTAATCTTATCAAAAACCATCTCCCACATTTTAGCCTCCTCCTGCACACAGCAGCTTTGAAGTCTTGAGCTTTCTCCCTCCACCTGCCTCCAGTGGCGTTGAGTTTGCTGCTCTCTTGGGTGCTGAGAAAACACTGCCCTGTTGCAGGACTGCAGCCACACAGGCAAAGTGGGATCTCCTGCAGAGCTCCCAGCTGCCTGCAGGCCTGTCAGAAATGCCTGGATTCCTCCTTTGCATCTGCCAGAACTCTTGTGTTGCAGAGCTGCTCCCAGAACACCTCACAGGCCAGGGCTGGAAGCCCTTGCTGTCACAGTTATCTGAGGTTTTGCTCAAATGGTCTGAAAAGCTTCAAAATCCCCAAGAGGAGAGCAAGGCTCCAAGTTGGACTTTAGCCCAAGTCCTCTGCATGCTGAATGAGGGATACATCACTCCACAGTGGAAAACTGCAGCAACTCTCCAAGGGTGCCCTCTTACCACCCATCTTTGGAGGTTGTTCTCCTGCCAAGGTGTCCTAATATCAAATATGAAGATAATATACTCCTTTGGTGACATTTTCTTTTTAGGAAGATCATTTCTTCACCCTCTGACTTCAAAGAAGAATTCCTGAAAACAGGGAAATAATGCCAATACCATCTTTGCTGGTCCAGTGAGGACTCCTAGGAGGAGAAATGTTTCTCGGTTTTATTGCATCTGTTAACAGGATTGAATTAAGCTGCCAGAAATGATAAGCATTTAGAGGGACATCAGCCATCACTCCTCACTACCAGACAAAATCTTTGTCATGTCAGTGGTCATAAATCTGTGATTGTACTTGGGAAATGTTAGACACTGTAACTTATCACCTATTCAGCCTATTCAGCTTCCCCCAGGGCACTGTTTCACCTGGTCTGCCAAGGTAAATGCCTTGTGTTGTTGGTACACAAGAAAGGGTGGTGTAGAAATTATGTCTGTTTGCACTGAGAAAGAAAAAAAAAAGAGGTTAAAAAAAGTTCCTTCTAAAGCAGATTAAGGATTGCAAGTGAGAGGTTGGTTGAAAATCAAATTTCCATTCCTAGAGAAAAGTCAGGCTTTTTAAACACCTGGTTTGATACCAAATCAGGGCAAGAAAATGGAAAATATTCCTGTTTTTCACAGGACAGTATTGTTGCAAGGTTCTGGGATATTTAAGCCTTCCTTCCCTGCTCAGTTTGCAGCATACAGGCTGATCACTGCCATGCTGGTCCCAAGAGACTTTGGCCCCTGTTTTTCACCTAGGCTTAGGCAATATCTCTCATAATGCACCCAGGACAGCATCCTAAGTGATGGTAGAGATAAATACAGACTAAAGGGGCATCTCTCTGCACCCAGAGTGCCTGGGATTTAAGAGCAGAGGCAATAGTGGATGGAGGGACAAAGAGAAAAACACAATAATATACAGGGGAGTCTACTCCCTATCAGGGTACAGCCTTAAAACCTTGAGTGCCAGTCCCAGCTTTGATCTTTGCAACCACCATCAGGCAGCACTCAAAGAGGGTGATGAGGTGTTAATGAGAAAAGTAAAAGGCAGCACAGGAGAAAACATGAAGGTGGTGAGATGAAGGTGGAGCAAGACAGTGCCCATTGACCAAATCTGTGCTTGGCCAGGACAGCATTTACCAGGCCATGGAGAGGAACCTCTGGAGAGGCAGCAGACAGCTGCAGAGAGGTAAGATGGGTGGGTAAAGTGATGGGGTAGGAACCATCATCTCTTCATGCCACTTTTGAGAATTTGTGCTCGTGATGAGGATGACACAGGCTCAGGTGGCGGCTTTGCTGCATGGATGGGTTGGCAAAAAGATGCTGAGAGGAGGGGAGACAGTGGCTTGGGCCAAGATGGGAAGCCTCACCAAGAGCTCTCTGGTGTGGCAAGCCTCAGGTTTCCTCAGCATCCTCCTGGTGGGACTTGTCCCCCACCTCTTGAATTTCCCAAATTGCCAGACACTTTTCAAACTTCTGTCAGGAGAGGCCAAGCTATGACCCACTCACAGGTGCTTTTTTCCCCCTTAGTCTCCTAAGGGGATGGTTGCAAATTGCTTCCTGAAATCGGGCTCCTTCCTTGCACACTGGCAGGCCAAACCAGCCCTTGAGCTGATGGAGGCTCTGGAAAATGTTGTTTCACGCTTGGCTCTTTCAGCACCCTGCACCAGGCGCAGGAGGCGGTTCAGTCCTTGTGCTTCATTTCAACACCACCAATATTGACCTTTTCTTTCCTTCATGAGAATGGATTCAGGGAGGTAGGAGAGACAGGAAAGGAGGTTTGCTCTTTGCTCCTGCTCTGTGAGCTGAGCAGAAGAAAGCTCAGGGTTCACTTGTGGGACTTTTCACCTTGACATTGTTGGAAAATAGAAGTGCTGGGTGGGAGGGTTTTACTGCTTTCTGCACTCTGGGAAGGGGTTTTGCCACAACACAGAGGAGAGGCCACATTGAAAATCAGCTGCTCTTTGGGGTTTTTTTCCTCCTCAGTCTGCAGATCAAATAATGGCAGTCTCAGAATGCACTGCTCAGAGCAATGAGATCAGGGTAGAAAGAACCTTGGTCCCTGTGAACTGAAATGTCTGCCCCTACCTGCACTGCCCATGTCCAAAGGTTTCAGTTGGATCTTTAGGAAGGAGTTTTTTTTCTAAATTCCTGTTTCCAGTGTCAGGCAATTGTGATAGAGATTTTAATTTTTGCAGAAGGGGTTGTTTCTGCTGCTACATGTAGGGGGTGAAAGCCATGTCATGTCCTGAAAGCACAAAACCCCAATAAAAAGAGACAACTTCTCTCACTTAAAAATAAACAAATACAAATCTCATGATTTTGGAAAGCTTAATTTACAATTTGTGAAGTCTGAGATTAACAGCACTGCACATCCCTGAGACTTGAACAGCAGTAAGTGATTTCCCTGGCTTAATTCAGTACCAAAAAAAGTAACAAGACCTGAAAAAAAAATTTAATAACTACTTGGCCTCCTGCTCACATACGTTCAGTCTAAGAAGGAATTCCCACCGAAGCTTTCTAAATGGATTCCCAGTGAGGCAGGTAGGAAAGCCAAAGCACACATCCAGCCTTGAGCCAGTGATTTCCAACCTGTCTCACCAGTTGTGTGTGCCACAGGCAGTGCAGGATCAGGCTCTCAGCAGGTTCTGGCCACTGCCCCGTGGCAGCCAGTGGCTCTGGTGCCATCCTTCCATCCTGCTCCTAATGGAAGTGGTGACTCAGGCTTAATGAAGGAGCACACCTTCCTCAGTGTGCGAGCAAGCTCTGTGTCATCTTTGCTTTACCATGGCTGGTGATGCATCAGCCTCCAGGCTCAGCCAATAATCTCAATTCTCTTATTTTGTAAACAGAATATAAAAAATAATTTGCTTGGAAATCACCAACAGATTAACAACCTCCAGCTGTAACTTTGATCATTAATTCAGCCTGATCTAACTCAGCTGTGCCAAAGTTCTCATTTGTATAATTTGACATTTTCCTACAGGTTCTCCACAAGGAGGATGGAAAGGAGATGGGTTTTCAGATGGAGCTGAGGTTTGTTTGAGGTTTTGTTTTGAAACTGTGTGCTCAACAGGGTGTAAAGATTGTGCAGATCGTGTTAGGATAACCTGCTGCAGACCTGTCTGGAAAGAGAAGTGGAAAGGGCTGATCTAGAAATCAGAGAGACATTTTTGCAAAGCTGGAGGCCTGCTTTTGAAAAGCACTGAATTCAGTTCCACACTCACAAAAAGAAGTCTCCAAGTTAAATACTTTTAATATATAAGTCAATTCCAGCCTGTTTTCACCCTGAAGGCATGTATAAGCTTTCGTATCAGAAAAAAAAGCAGGATAAAAAATTGAAATGCAGATACGTATTCTTCATGGCCTTCAGATTCTTTGTTTCTCTTCCAGGCTGGTTTGCTGTGGATTTACTAAAACTGAAAGAATCAGCACTTCAGGAGGAGCAGATAGATAAGCCAAAAATGCCCAATCCAGTGCCATCCATTTTCAGCATTAATTCTGAGGAGTTTGCAGGTTGGGCGTGGGTGAGTAGATCCTGGTTGAAGTTAAAAGCAGCTAATTCACTGTGTGAGCTCAGGGTACCTTTCACCACGGTCCCCTCTGCATCACAAAAAGCTGTAATATTCAGGAAAATATGCCCTCTGACTTTCCCATGGCTGAGTTCATATCTAAGATCAAGTTGTAAAGATACTTTTTGACCATACAGAGTGTGTCTCTTTGCAGGAAGGGAGAGAGGAGGCTGAGGAACAGCCCAGACACATGAACAAAGGGAACAATAGGAACTATTCTGCAGGCAGAGGCTGCTGCATTCTTGAACATATTCACATGGATAAAGGAGATCAAATAAGAGCTTCCAAAACTGTACGATGATAAAGAGAAAAGTATTACAGTGCTGTTCTGCAGGCTGGACTGTGCGGTGATCATACAGCAGTTTGTCCAACAGAGCTCCCCAGGGCCAAAATGCAATCAGTAACCCTTCCCTTAGAATCCTGGCTTCTCTGCAGAGCCACAAGAGCATCTGATAATTCCCTGGCAGCCTCAGCCGTGGCCGGCCTTGTGCAAAGACGTGGTAAGTTGAATGTCCGGTTTGTGTGCTTTCAACATACAGCGAGGCTGGGCTGGAGGCACAGCACAGGGAGGGATGTCCACATCCCTCCTCTGACACTGATCCACTCTTTGGGCTTGGGCAAGTCATCTAGCTGCAATCCAAGTCCCAGGAGCTGCAGCTGCAGGAGGCATCAAGGGAACCAGGACTTTGTGCTGCGGTGCAGCCTTCCTGGACATCTGCACCCAGGGAAGGTATGTCCCAAAGGGAAGGGATGGGTATGGGAGAGAGGTGGAGCAGATGAAGCTGGGCTGGGTGGTGGCAGTGGCTCTTGGGTAGAAGAGCCCAAGGTGGGATGTAGGTGGGTGTACCACTGGTGGGGAGAGGGATGGAGACTCCCCTCCTGTGGTTCAAAAGAAAGGACAAATTCATCCCTTCTTGGCTGACTAGAGCTTCAGTTAGAGGCAGTGCCAGGGCAGGACATTGCTAGCAGCTCCCAAAAGCTGGAGCTGGGATTTTGAAGAGGAACACACAAGGAAATATTATCCAGGGCTTCTTCCAGACAGCTCTGGTTGATATGGAATACAAACAGCAAGCAAACGAGCAGTTTGTGTTGTAGCTCCATTAGTGCTTCGTGCCTGTGCTCTGCAGCTGGCAGGCTGCCTCTGGGTTGGGCCGGGAATGGAGAGGTGTGTCTCCCAGATCCCCTGCTTCTCTGCCAGGGCGTTTCCAAGCAGCTACAAATTGCACCACTTCTGACGCAGGACGTCTCGTAACTGCACCACCTGCCCTGCTCTCTCTCACCAACTCTGAATTTGAGTGTTTATACCAAAACCCAGAGATGTGGCAGTGCTGTCAGAGGCTTGAAAGATGGATGATGTTAAGCATCTGTAAAAGGAGTCCTGGATGTGGTGATGATTTCTGAGCACATGCAAGGGAGCCCCTTCACCTCTGCTTCCTGCCAGCAGAATCATCAGGGCATCTGTGTTATAAACAGATGGATGGTAGCCCAATAAAAACAATGGCAGCTTTTATATACAGCCTTCAGTTCAAGCCCTTCCAGGAGAGGCTGTTTCAAATAGCAAAGAAATACACATCAAAGCTGGCCCCCAGCATATGCCAGGATTTTTGGGGAGCCACAGCTGTGTGGTGAGTACATCGCAAGCAGTCGCTCCCTGAGTGGGAATCCTTCTTCCAGGAATGAACTGGGGAGAGCAGGGCCATGTGGGGCTATCAAGAATGTGCATGTTCAGCTCTGCTTTTGCTCCTGAGCTCAGGTGGGTAGCAGGACATTCCTGGAGCACCCTCCCTAGGGAGTGTGTCAGGTGTCATGCAGGGCTGTGCTCATCTCTGGAAGCAGTGGGTACCAAGAGCTGATATGGAGACTGTGAGCTGAAAGAAACGCCCAGCATCATGTGGGTCCCTTTAATCCAGACTGGGAGGTGTGCTAATAGGATGGTCAGCAGCTCTGATTGCAGAGAGTCATTTAGAAAGAAATGGAGGAAGTGGAGTACCCTGCACCTGAAAAGCCCTTGCATCCCAGAGAGGGGCTGGGTGTCGGGAGGGTCAGGTTGTCAGTTTCTGTCTTCCATGACAAGGTCATTGAGGATACAGCCAAGGTGAATGGATACTCAGCTGCTGTCATCCCCCCCAGTTATCCTCTGTAGCAGCAGCAAGTCCGAGGAAGATCTGGGCTTGGTAACATTGCCGGTACATAGTGCAGGATCTCCCAGGCAGCCCTTCCTGGGGCCAACTTCTTGTACCCAGGATTGGTTCTCTGGACTTTGCAGTGGCCCACACATTGTCTTGGCTGATGAGCAAGGCCAAAGCCAAAAGCCCATGAATTTATCATTAAATCAGTCTAATTTCTTTTTCACGAGAGAGAGAGGGAGAATGCAATCTTGTTCTAGCCAAAAGAAGGTTGGTGCCAGACTGTGCTGGTGCAGGATGGATGGCTGGAGGCAGAGAGGTCATGAGAGCTCAAGAAAAAGCCCATGGTGAGCCATGCCATGACTGTCAGTTGTCCCTGGGCCAGGAGCAGCCCTGGCAGAGCCAGCACAGCAGGCAACGGGACACAACAGTACATTGCCTGTGCTGAAATGCTAGAAAATGACCTTTCCACACTGTTAGCATCTGGTGGGGCACCCATAGCACCTACAGCTTCCTTAAGCCAAAAAGACTTTATTGGAAAGGGTGCTTTTGGCCTGGGGTAGCTCCTTCTACACAGGATCTTTGCTCCTGTAAAAAGCACAGCATAAAATGTTGTCTGCTGAACTGGTGTTACTGTTTCAGTGAAAGTTTTGAGTGTTCTTGACTCAGTGTAAATAAATAATGTAGCAAGAATAATACAGAGCTAATAATGCTATTATCTGGGAATATTGCAGCCTAATCTCCAGCTCAATGAAGATAATGAGTGTTGAATCATGCCTGGAGCATCCTAAGTAAGCATCAGTGGTTTTGATAAAGGATAGCAGCGGATTTTTGGTCTCAGCCTGTTGCTTGTCTATAGATTTCTGAAGAGATCTGTGTGGGTCCCTAAGCTGGCTGTGGGTCCACATTCCTCCTGGTGGCAGAGCTGGGTCAGCCTCCCATTGCTTTCACCCTGGGCTGGCCCAGGGAACAGGCCACAGCAGTGTGACCAAGCAAGTGGCACATGGCACGTGCCCTGGAGCAGGATGGGGATGCCATCCCCAACGACAGTGCCATGCCACTGCAGCCTCTGCTAGACCCCACATGGTGGCTGTGTGTCACCAGAAGGGATCAGCCTTCCCCATATAACTGATTCCCATGAGAAAGAAGCTCGGTATCCCACGGCTGTATGGGCTGCAACTGCAGCTTGGAGAGGACAGTGGCCTTGGCTGTTCAGCCACAGTGAAACACCTTTCACTGGGGCTCCTGTGATGGCACAGGGAGGGTGAATCCGTGGCGTGAGCAAATTCCTGCTTGCAAAATCCTTTCCCCTCGCAGAAAGGCAGGCACAGTGCAAAGGGTTTGCAGGGGCCAGGCTCGGTGGTGCTTTGGAGCTTACATTGTCACCGGCAAAGAGCAGAATCGGCTGCTCTTTTGGGCGGGAATGTGCTGCTAAATGCACAGCTTTGCAGCAAGCAGCCATCCCAAAATAAAACAAAACACCCCCGGACAAGTTGAGGATACACAAAGGAACTGACAGCCTCTGAATCTGGCTTCACATCAAGGAGTCGTAACTTGAAAGCTTTATTTAGACAACTAAGAAAAACAGCGGCGGAAAAGTACTGATGACGTGCTTTAAAGGGGGATTTCTGCAAGGAGAGAAGTGCAGGACTCGTGCTGGACGTGGAGCATCTAGCTCCTTCAAAAATCCCAGCATTAGACTGGAAAGCACTGCAGAAGGGCAGGATTTGTATTACCTGAAGAAAATAAAAATACTTTTGGAAGAAAAAAAAAACCAACAAAACAATTTCAAAAGAATAAAAGCCTACCTGGAGGAGAGCTTAGGGGCGTCGTGAACAAGGGACAGGAGTCAGGGAGTGGATGCAGTGCTTGGCAAGCTTTTGGTTTGCGTCTCCCCCACGCCAAGTCGAGCTTTCCGGTGCTGGGTGATGGCAACGCTGGCGAGAGGAGCCCGTGCACATGGACCTGTGCAATGTTGGAGGAAAATATTTGCATCTGTCAAACAGAGCGAGCTTGTTACGGTACCCAGCAGGGCTCTATCGCCGAATCCCTTTCTACACAGCCATAAAAAGCGGGGAGGGGGAGATAACTCCAAGGCGAGATTCTTGTGAGCTCATAAATCTCTGCGAGCTGGGTCCCCGGACTGATGAAATCACCGGGAAGCCCAGTGGCCTGATTTCCACAGTGCTGCCCGCCCTGCCTCCGCTAGCGACGGTATCACTGGGAGAAAAATGGAGCCAAGCTGTTGGGAGAGGGGTGGCTTTCTCCGAGCAACAGGGAAGCTGCTACAGCCCAAGGCTTTCTTAGGATGAAATGATTTAAGCACCTCTCCGGCATCCTGCTGATCTTTTGGAGGCGGGGAGCCTGATAGCTGAGACTCCTCGGGATGATAATTGTGGTGTATTTGTAGAATCAAAGGTTTCCCCTTGGAGCGGGGCCAGCAAGCTTTGGGAAGAAGAATGGGTCCAATACAAAGGGGTTTTTTAAAAGCCCATTAAGTCGCCTAGGGGCTGAGCTCAGATTCCCACCGCCTCGGCAGTCAGGGCTGAGGGAGCAAGGTTTCGTTCCCATCAGCTTAGCCCAAGTGGGAAAATTCTTCTTCCCCCTTCCTCCCTTTCCCAGGTCTCCACAGGGAGTGGGATCGCCCTGGGGTCTGGGTGCAGATCCTGGAGGGAGCTGGGGGGCTGCCATCTCCCTCTCCTGCACCGCAACTGCCCAGCTGACTGCGGGGAGGCTGCAGTCAGGGTCTTGGGGCTCCCGGGATACCCCTGGCTGGGAGCTGCAGGAGACCTGTGAGACTTGGAGTGTGTTTGAGCCCTATGCTCATGATTTGCGCTGTCCCTTATGCATAAACCAGCATCTGGGAGATGTTGAGACACTCCCAAAACCTGATCTTACCCCCAACTCACCATCGGTCAAAACAGGGAGAGCCATGAGTAGACCAGGTTTGCTGCAGCAGCTGGGGGCTCTTCTCCAAGGCAAGTCCGTGTCCCAAATACAATCTCTGGAGGGACTGAGGTGTTGCAGATATTGTGGAAATGGCTGAGCTGTGCATGCCCATCCCCTCTGGCACTGCCTTGGGGGATGCTTGGGGCATCCTGACCCCCCTGGGCTGGCTCTGTCCTGTACCTGAGTCACCATCCCATTCCTTGCACAACTGCTCCACTCCCCTGATGTGTCCTGAAACTTAAACAGCCTGATAGTCCCATCAGCATTTCTCTCCTTAAGGGTTTCTGGAGGCAACAGACATCCCTAGGAGTCAGCTCTTACTCATGCCGCCCCCATGGAAAATATAAGAATGGGGTTGGTAATCCAGCTGTGACTAAGGAAGTTGCAACTGGGAAGGTCTCTCTTACTGTTATTGTGACCATGACTTCCCTCTCTGCCAGTTTGGCAACACCCTTTTGTCACCAGCAATCCGGGGCAGTGAGGGTCCATCCACCACGGGGACAGTGATACAGGAAGGCTGCTGTTACTGCCATCTCTCCCAATGCCCCCAGCTGCTCATTCCTGCACTCCCAGGGGCTTCTCCTGGGCTCTTGCAAGGCTGCAACCTGAGTCTGAGACCTCTGAGAAGCACCAGCCGTGGGCAGCTTTTAGATACTGAGGGTATCCTGCCAGGATATCAGCCAGAGTCTTGTGCATGGACCTAAAATTACTGCAAGACAGATGGAGGAGGAGAGGTTTGTGTGCTTGGGCAGAGAAAAGGCTGAGCAGAGGAAAGAGAAGACCTGTCCTGCAGAGTCCAACCCTATGCCCAGCCAGGAAAAATTTCCAGTAGGGCTGTTGTTGTGGGTACAGCCTGGATCAGCCAGAGGTGGCTGTAATACCTCCCCAAAACATTCCCAGCACATGACAGCTGATGGAGCCACAGCTGCATGGAGACCCTGGGGTGGAGCAACATCTGGGTACCACGGAAAAGGGAACACGAGCCTGCGGAAGTCTTCGCAGCAGAGAAACTGCAACCAGAGAGTAACCAGAAGCCCTCCAGGGAAAACCTGTAAGAAAATATAGCCAGCCAAGAGAGATGATCTCATGGTGCTGATGTCAGCCCAGGAGTGCCCAGTGATGGAGCAGGGAGGCTGGAGCAGTACTGTGCTCGCTCCATCCATGCAGGATGTGATCTCTAGCAGGGATCCAACAGGGCTCTGCTGCTCTGCTGTCTGCAGCATCGTTGCTCAAGTCCTGTAACAGATCTATCCTGAATTCTGCTGATTAGAAAGAAATGCAGCACCAGGACCTGTAAAAGCCACACTGATGCTCTGAAAGATACCGGGAGCCTGTATGTCCACTTACACAGCTGTCAGGGATGGGAGAAATTTTCCTGCCTGTGCTGGTCGCTGAGTCTTCACATTCCAGCCCTTGTGCTGGGAGGAACAAAACCTCTTAGCTCTGCAGTTACTGGAGACAGGAGGCACAAACTTTAAGTCATCTGGAGTCAGGCGCTGTAAAAATTTAATGATGCAGGACAAATCAGGGGCACTAAAATAGTGAGCAAGATGGAGATGGTTTTGTGATTTATTGTGCTCAGACAGGACTTGGGGTATCTGTGAGCCATTCCCAGGTTGACCACAGACTCCAAGAGTGACCTTGGCTGGGTCACTTTGGACAAATTCTGCCAAGAATTGGCTTAGTCATCTTGCAAAAGTAAGACAGGTTCCTAGAATATTGAATCATGTCAAAAATCACAAGGATTAAGATATTCCAAAAGCAGGTAGGCCTTTGATGAGGGCTTCTTATTCCTTTGGATAAGCTTCTTTCCTTAATGGATGGCAGAATTGGGCTGGGACCCACCAGATCATCTGGGGTTTAACTGTTTTATGCTCCAGTAAGAGGCTGGAGACTCATCATGAGCATAAGGTGACTTGGCACTTCCTCACTCTGTCTCTGCTACAGGTCTGGAGCAAAGGATGCTCCACTGATAAAACAACAGCCTCCCTTGTCTCCCTGGCTGTTTGTAGCCCACTCCCCCAAGCAATGGAGCCAGATCTGGCCAGGCCATTTCCACCTCCCTGTTTTCCCTTCCTGCAAAGCCTTAATCTGAGGTTTTAAATGGGATTTAAGTGACGCTCTGGCTTTTTGCTGGCCCCTCTGCAAAGGCAATAAATTCAACCCCTGCTAGATGTGAACAAATAAAAGCAGCTCTCCCTGTAGGCTATGTGTGCACACATCCCTGTTAAACCCTTCTCTGACAGTCCCAGCAACAGCTGGTGGAAATCTGCAGCAGTCTCTGGCCTTGAGAGAGAGGCACTGATTTACACCCCTCTCCCACCCCTTCACTCCTCTTCCTTCTGCCTCACCTCTTCTCTGGATGCTACCCCTCATCTCACCTCCTTCCCTGCTTTCAGGAGATAAATAACCATGGATGTGAGGAAGAAAACAGGGTACTGAACTTTCATCCATTGAGAATTTGCTCTACCTTGAAATGTTTTGTTGTTGTTGTTGTTGTTGTTTTGGTATTTTCTATAGCAATTCAGTGCAAGAAAAGTTATCTCTAGGAATATGAAGGAGAAAAAAGACCCGAGCAAAGTTACAGATCTCTAATCAGGAATGGCTTGTTTTCTAGCCATGTTCAGGAGTCTAGGTGGGGAAGAGATAGAGCCCTCCAGCCTCCCTGAACAATACATTTTCCCCCAGACCCAGCATCTGAGGCTGGCACAAGACTGTAGGTGAAGCCTGGCACTGGCAGGAGGCTCTGGGAAGGAAGAGTCACCCTTCACTTTGTGAGCAAACAGGAGCCGAGTGTCGGGAGCCTGCCAAAGACACACCAGGTACCAGCAAGATGATCCAAACCAGGGCATGGCCACACGTGCAGCATCTCACAGGAGACAGCCAGGAGGATGGATGGCGAGGGAAGCACGAGGGGCTTCTGGCAGCTGCAGGGAGCAGTGGAGAGAGGAGGAAGGAAATGACAGGAGCACAGAGAGGGGTGGGGTGGAGGGCCCTGGCCAAGGCACTGAGATGATTTAGGGTTTCCTATACCCCCAGCACACTTGCAAGTGCTTTGTATCTCTCTGCCATTCATCTGAGTCATCTGTCTCCTACAGGGCATGGTGTTCTTTCAGGTGCAACAGCCAGGAGAGGCTGTGCTGTCACATCATATCCTAGCAGAGTGGGTCTAGACAGGGCAGGGCTGGACCAAGATCTTGCTATAGCTGTTTGCAGTAAATCTCACAATCTGCTCTCCAACTATTTCTTACATTTTTCATTTCTTAGAAAGACAGGCTGGGTGGGGCCCTGAGCAACCTGGTCTAGTGGAAGGTGTCCCTGCACATGACGGGGGGGTTGGAAACAGATTATCTTTTAAGATCCCTTCCAACTCAAACCATTCTATGATTCTGCAATATGATTCCATGATTTTACCCTTCTCTGAACACACTGGAAAAGAATTCAGTTGCTTGGGCTCGATATCCCCACCTCCACCAAGGTACAACTCCCTGGTCCGCCATAAAGCACTTATGTGCATGTGATTAAATGCCACTGAAGCGGATGGGAATTTGCTTACAAGCAAATTACAAATTCCTTACAAGCTTAAGGACTTTGCAGAATCAGAGCCTAAATCCACTGAGTCTTTGCTAACGCTCCCAGCCGGCTGAGTGCTGCCTTGGGAATGCGTTTATTTTCCCTTTTGAGGCTATGAAATGTTACGCCGAAGCTTTGCCTCCCCCTGCCAGCTGCAGGGAGCTGATGTGAATCTTGGGGTGAGATTGGGCTCGGTGCTGTTGGAGATAACGCTGGCTTAGGGTGTGGTTTGTTTCCACACAGAACATCCCAGCCCAGATACAGAACTGTTAAAGGTCCTCTACATACTCTGAAAACCTCATGTCAAAGAGCAAAATGCATAATGCTGTCTCCTACCTTTGAGCCAAAACCAGCCCTGATTGCTGTGATGGAAATCTTCCCATAAACTCCAATGGATTGGGATGGTGGTAGGGGCTCAGATGGTGGTTTTGTTCTTTTGGTGCAAGTCTTTGGTTTAGACTGAAACAACAATTAAATCAAAGCTGTGGCCTGTTTTTCTGCTGAGCAGATCATCTGTGCATCATGAAAGACTATAACCTCAAGAAGAGAGGGCTTTTTTCCTCCAAAATCAATCTTATTTAATTTTTGTAAGGGGATGGGTTCCATATTCCATTACTGTCAGCTGAATCAAGAGTGTCCTTTTAAGTTTCACTGGAACAGACACATAAAAACTCTCCCCCAGGATAAGACAATATTGATCTGACATGGATTGGTCTCAGAGAACATTTATTAGGGTCTAGTGAGCAGCTAACAATGAACATTACCAAGTATATTCTTACAGATTTAGAACAAGAAACCCATTTTCTTTCCCTCAGCTCAGGGAAAGTCCTGGTTTAGTTTTTCACCCAATGAGCAAACCCTGCCAACCCTCTCCTGTAACAAAGCATTACAGGGATTATTTTCCAGGCAGGTTTGGTACCCATGCTCTCCCCTTCTTGGAGCCGGATGCTCATCAGTCTTAAACGATGACTATTGCATGTGTCCTACTTATCCAGAGAGGCTCTGGGCAGCTGGTTATTGGGTTTTCCTATCTGAATACAGGAGCTTAATTTAATAGGCGGCTGTTGGAAAAACAAGCAGGAAAGCAACACAATGGGGCTTGATAAGCAGCGTCCAAACAAGCTCCGAGGAGGCAATTACAAGAAAATGGCTGAGCAGTTTTGATGAGGAAGATGCAATTCCAGATGCCAACCATTATGCAGATACTTGCCCAGGCTGGGAGCTTCCAGATCAAACTATCACTACAGGGTTAATCAAAGTCCTTGAGGAGGGGAGTGGGAAGAGGGGTCCTGGGAAGGCATTTTGTGGAGGAAAAAAGATGAACAGAAGAGTGAAAGAAAAGCTGTGCTAGGTCAGATGTAGGGACCATCCTGCCCGGCATCCTCTCATAGCCAATGGTGTATGATAAGCCAAGGGTATGAGAAGTGTTCAGGGATATTTTCCCATAAACTCTCCAAGCCTGCAGCAGGCTGCATGCAGTTCCAGGACTTCCTGAGCCCGAGGCTTGTATACAAATACTGTATTGAATAGTCCTGGCCTAACCAGTTACCTCAGTGAAAAATGCTCCATATCTTTGATCACCAGTTCTTTGGTGAGAACAGAGGCCAGAGCTGCTCACAGCATTCAAGAAGAGAGCAAACCAGGAATTTGTACAGCAGTTTTTCCTCTTACCTCATTAACTCCTATCCGTGTATTTGCTTTCTTGACTGCTGCTCAGCAATGAGTTGATGCTTTAATCAAATTCCTTGTTATAACCCAGGATCCTTTTCCTGAGGGGTTGCAGTCAGTTCAGAGCCCATTGCCGTGTGCATGATGTTAGGAGTGCTCCCTCTGAGGCTCATCACTTACATTTGTCTCCACTGAATTTCATCTGTCATTTTGTCACTGAGCATCCCGAGGTCCCGCTGTGGTTTGGTGCCATTGGCCTTTCCAAGCAGCTAAGTGTCACCAGAAACCCTCACCATGTCCCCACCCACCCCCACTCCCACATCACTGATGAAGATGCCAAGCACAGACCCCTGCTCAGATCTCCATGAAACTCCCCATCTCATAGCTCCAGTGCAGACTGACCATCCCAGTCTGGCCTTTGTGGTTTCTGTCTATAAACCACTGAGGTATTTTTTTCATGGCTCCTTACTCCCCTCAAAATGGTTTGATGAAGGATTTTGTCAGAGCCTTTAGGAAATCAATATCTCTTATATCCATTAGATCTCCATTTTCCACCACATATTTGGCTCCATCAAGGACTGTGGTAGATTTTGTGAGTTACAATTTCTCTTGCCAAAACCTGTGTGCTGGTACAGATATGTTTTATCCTCTTGTCCTGCCAGTTTCACAACACCATCATTGGGTTTGCTGCTCCAGATAACCTGCCCTTGACACTTTTATACCAAAACTGCCTCTGTGATTGTAGCCTCCTGTTGCTTCAACACCCGATGTGAAAGAAATCAAGCAAGGCAGGCTGGAGACCAGCATGGCTGAGCAAAGACCTGCTCCTCAAACTGAGGAGTGAGAAGAAAATGCACAGCCAGTGGACAGTTGACCTAGGAGGAGTACAGGGATATGATTTGGATGTGTAGGGATGGGGGTCAGGAAAGCTAAGGCTGAGATGGAAAAGGCCGACGAGAACATGGTCTAGTGGAAGGTGTCCCTGCCCACGACGGGAGGGTTGGAACTAGATGATTTTGAAGGTCCCTTTCAACCCAAGCCCTTCTGTGATTCTATAATTTTACTCCATGAGTTGGTATCAACTCCTCTAAGAATGCTCTTTCTTTACTTCTCCAACACTGGCTTCTCCTTTGTATCAATTTTTGTGCAGACTCCATATGAAACACAATCACAGTAAATCCCTTCCTGCCTTTCAGACCTTCCCATATAGCTGTTGCCAAGAAAGAAAAAATAATTATACAAGATGTAAAAAGCTTGACCTCTTATCCAGAAAAAAAGTTTACTTAAGGTAAAATGTTCCACGCTATTAACTTGATGTGAGTTTTGATTTGCACCAAGACCACTAACTGCTCCTTCTGCCATCTCATGCAGCGAGGTTATTCCCATGCGTGTGGGAATCCAACCGTGTATCCAATTGCTGCTCTGATTCGCATGAAATGGGAACCCCTGGAAAATTGATTTCTTAAATCCAAGAGAATGCCACAGCTTGGGAGGCCTCTGCCAGGCAGCTGCGACGCAGACCCCGCATGTCCGTGTCACCCATGTCGCCAGCCGGGTGAAACTTTATCTTCACCGCTCGGCGGCAGCGGGACCCTCCCGCTTGCCCTCCGCCTTCTCTGCAGCACGGGCAGTGCCGGGGCCCGCAGCGCTCCGCGCGGGGGTCCCGGTGCGGTGTCCCCGGTGCAGAAACCCCGGTGCGGCACCCCGGGTGCGGTACCCCTGGTGCGTTGTCCCGACTGCTGTACCCCCGGTGCCGTACACCCTTTGCAGCATCCCTAGTGCGGTACCTTTGGTGCGGTACCTTTGGTGCGGCACCCCCGGCGGCACCCCCGGCAGTACCCCCGGTGCGGTGCCCGTGGTGCGGTACCCCCAGAACGGCACCCCCGGTTGCGGAGCCCCCGCCCCGCGCGTCACTACAACTCCCGGCGGCGGGCGGGCGCTGACGCCAGCGCGCCGGGCGGGGCGGGCGCGGCCCATTGTGGGCAGGGGCCGGGCGGGCTCCGCGCCGCGCAGCGCAGCGCCGCGCCGGCAGGTACGGCGGGCGGACCGCGGGCAGCGAGCCCTCCGCCCCGGCAGGAACGGCGGCCGGACCGCGGGCAGCGAGCCCTCCGCCCCGGCAGGAACGGCGGCCGGACCGCGGGGAGCGAGCCCTCCGCCCCGGCAGGAACGGCGGCCGCGCTGCGGTGAGTCCTCCGAGCCCCTCGGCGCTCCTCCCCTTTCGGCTTCTGGGGGCTTTTGGCGGAGCGTGTTGCCCTTCTCCCGTACCCCGCGGCCGTGCTGGGGAGGGGTTCCGGACCGCCGGCAGTGGGGCTGGGGGCCAGGGCTTTTCTGCCTTTTCCAAGCCGTGGGGAGGGAGGCGAGCCCGCGTCCCACCCCGCCCCGGGCGCTGCGTGGAGCTGTTGCTCCGGGGGGATCGCCCGGGCCCCGCGGCGTCCGCCTCGCTGCCGGCGCCCCGAAGCACGGCGTGTCCCCGGCCCCGGCGTGTCCCAGGCGGTGCCCGGCCCGGTGGTCGCCGAGCAGGGGGCGCCCACGCGGGGGCGTGGGATGCGGGATGCTGCTGCTGCGCTGCCTTCTCCATGGCAACGCCTCCGGAGGCTGCTGCAGCCCCGGCGCCGGCTGGCACGGCGGCTCCCACCCCTGCGGCGACTCCCACACCACCAATATGACCCCCCTGATGGGGCTCCCGCGGGCTTTGGGGGGTCTCAGCCTCCTGAGTGCCTCGCCATAGGCACAGCAGTTGGGGCAGCCCCCTCGTCTGTATGTGCCAAGCCTCTGGTGCTGGTGTCACACATTTTGCTGCAGGCGTGCTCTGGTCCAGCCGATGCTTTGATGTGGGAGCTGGGGTGGGAGTAGGATTTTGGCATGTACCGGTGTTGGGCTATGGCTTGGCTACAAGCAGGTGTGTGGCTCAGGCACCAGGTGGGGAGGTGCGGTCTGTCATTGGCTGAAGCCACCCAGAAATTCTGGGAGATTCCGGTCAGGGGTCTGCAGGGAGGAGGGACAATGCCCTTGCTGCATGGAGCCTCGGGGGTTGGCACCCACAGCCACTGGTTTGCGATGGCTGTGGTTGGATCCTGATCTTTTGCTTGGCACAAAGTCTTCAGTGTGATCAGGGAGGTTTTGTCCCTGGGGTCTGCAATGCTCGTGTGTCTTTCACATCATGCTGCCTCTTGCATTGGGGCTGGTGTGAAACAGTCTTTCTGCATCCTTAAGTGATCAAGGTTAATTTAAGGCAAAGATGGATGATAATGTGCCTCCTGACAAAAGCCATGTGAACCAACAGGGCTGTGCTGCCAAACTGGGGGCAAGGGGCTCCCTGTGGAAACCAGAGGCAGGTGGAAGATCATGGGGTGCAGCCAAGTCCCCTTTTCCAGGTGCTGGGGAGAGGGGAGCCCATGGCACAGGCTGCCTCAGTGGCTTTGACCAGGCCTGAACACTGCAGATGCCTGGCATTGTACAGCCAGCCAGCTTCTCCCGGCAGCATGGAGAGGGAGAAACCGGTGTTTTCCTTTTTCTCCCCTCTCTGGAGGTTGATTCTGAGACTGCATACAAAATCAGGTGCTGATGTGTATTAATGCCTCAGTGGTGAACCGTGGTGCAACCTTGTTATCCTCCCTTGCCAAAAACAAAGCTATTCCAAAGCTATTGGCATTCCCTGCCTGCTCCTCTTTGAGTCCCATTGGAAGTAAATGGGTCCTGCAGCATCTGGACCTTTTTCCATGAGCACTGGAGTTTGTTTTGGCGTGTGTTTTCCCCCAAGCCCCGAGGGTCAGACATCCACCTTGCTGTTCCTCGATTAATGAGTGACTCGCCCTGCTCTCCCCATGGGCATGTGCCGGGACCTGCCCCTGCTCTGTCAGGAGCAGGAAGCAAAAGCCAAAGTCCACGATCTCCGACCGCCCCACGTTGTGTGACACCGGAACAGGAGGAAGCAGTGACGCTTCCCGGCTCTGGCCAGTGCTCAGCTGGTGTGTGGCTCTGCCGGCAGTGCCCTGACACGGCCTCAGGATTTTTGGGTCCAGCCAGCCAGGCGTGCACCCTGCTCCATGTCCTGGCCTCTGCCCCGGGGAGGCAAACAGGATGGGTGAGGTGTAAAATCAGCACTGAATCCGCTCCCTTGGGCTTGAAACAGAGTCAAACCGGTCTTGACCTGAATTGGCTCCTTATCTGACCCTTTGTTTGTGGCAGGGGTGCAGGAGGGAGCAGGAAAGGGACAGCCATGGCAGGCTGGCTCCTCCGGTGAGGACAGGCAAGACCTGGGGACAGCCGGTCTAACTGGATCATGTTTATCTCCCTGTGCTTCTGTGCTTTGTTTTGGTTTTTTCCTCCTCTTTTTCCCGCACTGTCATGTCACAGCTGAGGAACCCGAGGCAGGGGTGACATGGAGCTGTTGGGCAGCTGGGCTTCCCACAAGTTCTGTTTGTCAGCCAGCCAGGAGTGTGGCTCCTCTCGCTCCATCTTCCTGCTTTGAAGTTTCCATGCACTGACTATCCCTGCTGGGTTCATCCTTAAAGGTCTTTGGCTGATGCACTTGGAGCAGCCCACCACATGCCCAAGTTGAAAACATACCTGGTGCATTTATAACCTGAACTGTTTGCATGGGGATCCTGACAGATGCACAACCCAGAGCGGGTGGTCTTCTGCCCATCCTCCTCCTGCACAGACACCCACTGAGCTGCTCCTACATGGCCACTTTTATCTCTGAAGTATTAATAAATGAAGCTTGCCTATTTCTGTGAGCCTTTCTAAGAGGCTGGCGGGGCTGCCTTGAAGGCTTGCTCGGCACTGCAACTATTCAGAGCTTTTTTCCGCCTGTGCTCTAGCAGTCGATAAGCCAGGGCATCCAGCTGTCAGCTCTGCAGATTGCCAAAGCCTGCTCAACGACATTTCTGCAGGCTTCGCTCACAAATGAGGATTTTGTTGGACGCTTTGGTTTCTGACTTGATGCTGGTAATTAAATATCTTAACTTGGCTTCAGAAAGCTGCCACTGCCGTGGAGTGACTGGTGAGGCCATGTGAAGCAGGATGTGCTTGTTCTGCTGGAATTGAGTGTGACCTAACTACGATTCTTCAACCTGCAATTTATTTTCTTATAAAAATATACTTTTTTTATATAAGTAAAACCCTTTTAAAAGGGAAAGAAAAACCGTGTGTTTTACTGCTGTGCTGTTAAGCTTGCATGGACCTGCTGGGACAGCTGTTTAGTTGCAAGTTGTGGCAGCTGAATGCCATAAAATTCAAATCATGTCCATATTGATTTTTTTCCCCCTCTTTCTTTTAAGATAATCATATATGTACTTTTCACTCATGCAACACAACAGATGTCAAGTACCATCCTGAAAAAAAAGGAGCTGATCTGAGCAAAGGGCTGTAAATTGGGGCAGAAATACTGAATGCCTGATCCTGACTTGTGTGTTGGTTAATTTAGATGGTAAGTCACATAGATTTACTCGCTCTATGTGTTTACCATGCTAGGGGATGAGAGAAACAACTAGTTAAGGGTTGGAAAGTTGTTAAATATTCCAGCAGAAGCTCTTCTGAGTATTGGATTAGTTCGCTCACCTTTCATGACATATTCTTTATGCAACCTAAACTAGAGGAAGGGGTTGGAACTAGATGGTCTTTAAAGTCTGTTCCAACCCAAACCATTCTGTGATTCTATGATTTCCGACTTTCTATTTAATGCAGAAATTAGAGGCTCCACAGCTCCTTGCCAGATACATGTTGTGATTTGCTCTTTGCCTTTGATTCTTCTCTCCTTTCTTCCTCAACTGGGAGAAAAGCTATGCTGGTGCCTACTTACCCTCCTGCCCTCTCAGGAGACCATTTGCACTCGCTATCTTCTGTCCTTGTGGCATGTCATAGCATTCTGGAATACACTGAGGAACCAGAAGTTCTGGGGTAGCACAGAAAATCTTGGCTCAGTGAGTCATAAAGCTTTCAGATCTTTGTGGCCACTGAGAAGAAAACCAAAGGAGATGGAAATGAGAGAAGCGGCCTGGCAGACCATGAGGACGTGGTTAGTTGAGTGAAGAGTTTCAGGATCTGAGCTGACAGTGCTTTGTTTCATGATTGGTGTGGCCTGAACACCAGCCACCTGAATTATAGCAAATTAACCAAATTAATGCCTGAAGTTGTCTGAACATCTGGCCTGTGTTTTCCTCATGGTGGGGTCAGGTGGGGTCATTCCCAAGGGCATCTGTCCCATGCTGTGCCCAGGTCTGGAGCAACCTCTGTGCCCTCACGTGAGTCTCCGATTACCCCGTCCTGTTTGTGCTCCCTCCTGCGTTCACCCCCAGCCTTTTGGGGGGAGTTTGTTGTAAATGCGTTAAATGAAGGAAGTTTGTGCTGCCTGGAGCACCTGGGCAAGGAGGTTGCTCATGGTGCCTTCCTGAGTCAGCCAAACTGGATGGGGTGGCCCAGCCTAGAGACACTGGTGAGTCGGTATGACCGTGACTCAGTAGGTTTCTCGATGTTCTGCTCCTCATGACTGAGTTGCCTTGAGAGACTGTGTCCAAAACATTGCCGTGACCCACTGGCAGGGCGCTGTTGGACAGGCGTGTTCTTACCCACCAGCTGCTCATCCTGCCAGTGCTGGCTGGTGCTAATGCTGGTTGCTCTTCAAACCTCACCTCTTCTGGAGTACCTGCCACTTCCTTTGCTGCTGCTTGGATTTTTATTTTTTGTATTTGGAGCTCACTTACGGACAGGGAGGAAGCGCAGCAACGCGTTGTTGTGCGGTTGGTAAGAGCTGGTGTGTTGCTAGCTGGAGACATCCTCGTCTTTCCCAACCCAGAGTGCCGAGAGCTCCCCGGCAGGGCCTGGCGGATGATTGAAGGGTTATTTGCCGTGCCAGACAAGTGGCTTCATGTTTCCCTTCTGCATTCCTGGGGCTGAGCACTGCATAGCGATGTGCTTTCAGCTATGTGCTGCTTACCTGAATCATGTCTCCCCCATGCACGCAGCTTGCGTGGAAGCCAGGGCTGCTCTGTCCCTGTGCCACCGAGTGCTTTTATGAGAGCGTAATGAAATAAGGTGTGGAGGGTGTGGTGGAGGAGCCGCAGGAGCGTCCGGCTCTGTCTGCGGTGGTGAAGGCGACTGTGCCTGCTTTTACCACACCTCCTGAAGGGACGGTTTTCAGAAGCTGAACCCAGTGACCCAATTACCGACCTCTGGGTTTGGACTGTTGCCAGGAATTCTGCGCTGAGGCTCCTCATCCCCTTTTGCGCAGGCCCTGGGTGGAAAGCAGCCGTGCCAAAGCTCAAAACAACTTGGCAACAGCCAGAGATCAGTGAGATAAAGGGAGGGGAAGGACCCAATTAATCCACCTGACCTGTGCCCAGCCCTAGGAGAGCAGAGGAAAACACAGTGGGATCTCCTGGTGTTCCTTGCTCCCTGCTGCTTGTCTTTCACATGGGGCATTCATCCTGTTTCCCGTGCAGTGGGCTGGGCTGCTGGCAGATCCTGCCTTGGGGCAGTATGGCAGGAGGAAGCAATTCAAAATCGTGCCATTCAGAGGCAGACTCTGGGGGGTGGTGTGTGAAACACCAGCAGCTGGGCTCTGTACCAATATGCAAAACTGAGCTATGGAGCTTGGCAGCTTTTGGGGAAGGCTCTGCAGGGTGTTGGTTCCTTCGATGCTTTGCAAGAGCGAGGATCAGCTTGCCTCCCCTTCTAGCGAGCAGGGCATTCGCAGAGGTTGTAGGGTTGAGCATTTGAGGGTAGACTGTCACTAAGCGGGAGAATCCTCACACTGTTTTTGGACAGGAACACAACTGCCCCGACGTTGAGGCTGCAGGGGAGGGGAGCTGGGACTGTGTTCTGCACCTGGGAGCCAGCTTTGCACCACTTGGGCTGGGAGGAGAGGACAGTACTTGTCATTAAAATCAAAGAAAAGTGGAGTGTGGAAGTGGGGGATTCAGAGGGGCATCGTTCAGGGCTGGGATCTGCAGCCACTCTGGTCTGAGGTGTGAGAAGGAGGATGCAGTGCGTTACAGGGGGGGGTGTGGAAAAATGTTTTATGTTGCTCAGGTGATTTTTTAGCAGCTTGGTGCCTGTTACAGGCAAACTCTGTTGGTAGGCTTTCCTCTCAGCTCCAGCAGGGAGGAGGAGGAGGACTGAGAAACAGTCCAGAGACCATTTTCCCCACCCCAGACAAGCAAGATGAATTGTTTGCTGTGGCATGGCCATGGAGGCAGTGCAGGGGGACGTTTTCTTGCTCAGATGGTTGTGTGACATAGAGTTCAGTCCATGGTAGGTCTGCCCTGCTGCTGCTCCTGAGTGTTTCTTTTGTCCAGACCTTTCTGAGGCGGCTCTCTGGAGCTGCACATCCATCTGACTTTTACCTAGCCATGAGGTGTGGTGTTTTGTTTTTTTTTTTTTTTTTCTGAGTGCTTGTTCTTTGCTTGGCCTCAGCATCAACTTAATGAATGGTGCTTAGAGGAGCTGTGAACTCGTGTCCCGTCCTGGGGAGTCTGCGTCAGCCACGGTCTGGTGCAGCTGTTTCCTTCAAGGATGCTTGTGTGGATGGAAGTGACTGTAAATCTGTTTGTGTAAAGCTTTCCCTCCCGTGACTCCAGTCATCCTTCATGTTCCTGTTGTTTCATGCTGCTGTTCCTGGAAACCACAGCAGCATCTCGCCAGAGCTGAGGATGGGGGAGATGTGTCAGGGAAGGTGGATACCTTTGCCGTGCCTCGCTTCCACAGGAATCGAATGCAAAGGACGCTTCATTGACTGAGGTTTCCTTCCCTCTGCCCCCGAGGCATGAGGAGTGTCTTGGCTTGTGTGCCCAGTTCGGGGAAGAGAGGCTGCTCTGTGCCTTGATATCAGGGTAAGCCTTTTGGGTGCCTGGTGTTTCTCAGCTGCCCTGTATGGCCTGGCACCTTTCTCCTTGCATATCCCATGCATCGCTTTCAGCTGCTGTGCCTCTTCAGAGGGACACTCACCCAGCTTGCTCATGGACAGCCTGGTGCTGGGTCCCATCCAGCAACACGGAAAAAAGCAGCCCCACGGTGATGCCTCCTTGGGTTTTCTTCTTCCATCAAGTCCTACAGTCGAGCGCAGGGCTCCTGCCATGCCCATCCCTGTGTCTCAGCCTCCGTGTAGGAGACAGCAGGGTTAAGGCTGTGGGAGCTCGGGTGTTGTTCCGTGGTGCTGGGCAAGCGTCAGGCAGGAGAAAAGCTGAACTTGCAAATCTGTTCCTGGGCGCTCTGGTAAATCATGCCAAGGACTGTTTGAACAGTGCTAATCCCAGGTGCCTCTGGAGCAACCTTGTTTACAATGCCAGCGCTTCAAATGGGTGTTCTGACAGAAACTTTTCGCAAGCCATTTGCTTACCAAAGCTCTCTGGGTCTGGGAGATTGGTTTTCAGACCTCATTGTGCCATCTCCTTGTCCCAGCATTTTGGAGACACCCTGCAAAGAGACTGGAAGCTTTTTGGGGACCACTCAGATCCATTTATGAGCTCCATGTGTTTTTCCATGGAGAGTGCTGCTGGCAAATTGCATGTGAAATAACTGGTGGCTCCGGAGCCATGAGAAATCCCTGCCCATCACAGGGAGCAAAAAGATGTTGAGGAAAATTTTTGGAGCATGCTAAATATTGTAATCCCTATAGTCGGTCTGCTTTTGGGACTGGGGCTGGAATTGTGCCTTTATGCTCATCGTTTTTTCCCTACTTACTTCTGTATTACGTGCTGCTTTTCCACTTACCGGGTTCAGCAAAATTTGTCAGTTCTTAATTGATGCAGTGGTGGTCATAGTTGTGTTCAAAGTGCAGTGATGTGTGACAGGCCGTGATTTGGGTTACCTAGTCACGAAATTGTGTCATTTCCTTAGTTGGCACACCAGGACTTATCTTACATCCAGGCTTTTCAAGCCATTCTATAGCGTGACAGCTTTCATCCTGAGAACAAGAGAGTATAGAGGGACTTCAGCCTCAAAATTCTCTGAATTGATTTCCAAAGGATTGCTTTTAGTTGCATCACAGGAAGCTTTGTTGGTTTTGCTCTGGGGATGAGACTGAACTAGATGAGAGACACGTGAGACAGTGGTGATGATGTGTCTCACAGCTGTAGCTCTGTTGCCTCATGTTTTTCTTTTACCTTTGCCTTGTGGTTTGGACTATGTTTTTCGTTTTGGTGAAAATCAGGGCGAGACTGTGTCTTTGGGGTCTGGCATCCCCAGTATGCCGTGGGGTGTTGGACAATTAAGGAGGGATCCATCCCTGGGGATGGCAAGACCCAAGCTCCAGCTGTGGTAATGGGCTGTTATAGTGTGTTCTGAATTGTATCCCTTACTCTGGGAAACTGACTCCAGGCAACATGGAGTTGGGAGCAAAAAGACCTGTGAAAAATGGGTGCTCATTTTTCCAGGGGGGAAAAAAGCCAAAGAAAACACATCCAACAGTCACCTTGTCAGATATGTCACGGGAATGTCCTTATCCAGCCCCTGGGATGGACTCAGTGCTGTTAATTACAGCTTGTCTCACTGCTGAAAGGAAAAGCTTGAATCTCTTCACCCTGGGTTTCCCACAGCACCATTTTGGGACAGCACCAGCCCTGTATCTTCATGCCTGGAAGCTCTTGTCCAAGGCCAGAGACCGGGCTGCTGTTTGCACCAAGCCTTGGATTTGTAAGCACCAGTTGTGGCTGAAGGTCTTGGAAAGACACCTCTGTGTCTCTCTGGGCCATTCCAAACTCACCTGCTGCAAAAGGCCCCGGAAAGGTGCCCTGGAGCTCAAGGGATGTTGCTGTAAAGGTCCCAAGCACAGGACTGCTGTTCTTTCTGGCGCTGGCCTTGTTTTTGGCTCTGTCCTGCTGGAGGATCTGCAGCTCAGCTCTCCCTTGGGTGCAGCACTTCCCGCCTAGCAGAACTGGCTGGCTTTCAGGAAAATAAACAGGCCTTCTCCGCTGGAGCTGGGAGTCCCGGGCTGCTGCACAAGGGGAGAAGGTTGTGACCAAACGACCCTTTCATTGCCTGCCTCTACCTGTGCCGCCGCTGCAGCCGCTCTGCAGCGCTGGAACTGGGCTGTGTCTGATTGAGAACAGGCTGCATTCGGGGGACAGCTTTATGCTCTTGTTTCTAAATTCTCGTGTAGCTCCAGGGGGGAAAACCATCCCTAACCTTTCCATTTTGCACATGGCTGTGTTTCTGTTGGGAGTCCTGCGTTACAGAAGCTGCTGTTGGGGCTGTGGTGCTGTGAGCCCATGGCACACACCTGGGCAGAGCAGCAGGGCAGAGCAGTCACTTAGCTGAGAGCTCATGGGATGCTTTGTGCTTCTCCAGCACCAGTTCCATGTCATGCAGTGCCCAGCATAGATACGTGTTCACAGCTTGCCAGTGCTGGTCTAACCCCAAGCTTATTAAAAGCTCACAAGACCGTGTCTTCCCCTTCCTCCTCCTGCTTCCTTCCCCCTCCTTTGGCTTTTCAACACCAGATTTTGAATAAATCATCTAGGATGTGATCACACAGGAAATTAGCGAATTTAATTTTTTTTTTTTTTTTACAGCCAAGTTCGGAAGTGAATTCAGCTCTCCAGGGTTTCAGTCCTGTGCTTTTTAATCACGAGGTTCCCCATCCTTTCTACTCTGTCACTTGTGACATGACATCTCCTTGGCCTTGTAAACTTTTCCCCTGCTTCTGCCTGCCCACAGAAACAATAGCTGCTGGAAATGCTCTTCAGCCCAAAATGGCTGGGGATTGCCTGTGGAAAATGCAGATTTAATCTATGTTAGGTCTTTTTGTTATTTTGTTTACTGCTTGGTTATCCTTTTCCTTCAAAGAAAAGCCAAGCCCTTGTTCTTGGAGAATTCACCACTCGCGATGTGTTCCTCGCTGGAAGTAACACGCTCAAAATCCTGCATTCCTTTGTGCATCTTTGCTTTATTTTCTTTTTCTTTGTGGGTGGGAGTTTAGGGAGTATAATGGGCAGATTAGCAACTGTATTTGTGGAGTAACCCATCTTTGTGCAGGTCTGGCTAGAAACCAATTAAGCTTGTCTTGATCTCTAAATGAGATTTTTGTCGAACGCCTCACCCAACTGCCTCCTGCATCCATTAATAGCAGGGTGGGATGAAAATAGCTGAACGAGTGAAGATCGCGTGTTGGATAAACAGAGAGGCGTTGGCTGCGGGGAGGTTCCCGGGATGCGTGTGAGCTGCTGCCTCTTTGTGTGGTTGTTTTGTAGCTCCGGTTCCTGAAACCTGGGATTAGGAGTTTCTGACTGCAAGTGTGCAGTCCCCTGCGGTAGCAGGCGTGGCATCGCAGGAAAAGCTGCTGGATAAAGAGGGAACATCCCGTGGACTTCATTACTGTGCTGGCCCCCATTCCCGTGACATCCCTGGGAGCTCCTTGTTACTCTCAGCTGCTGGTCCCCCAGAGTGCCTTGGCCTGGGTGTATCTGTCTGGTCTTAGGTTGCTTTTTAGCCTGGAAAAACCCTGTGGCTTTCCAGGGGGACACACGACGTCGCCAGACTGGGGGTGTTTGCTGCTGCTGTGATGAAAACCAGTCCGGGAACGGCGCTTCATTGTGGTGTTTGTGAAGAGAACTGACTAAGGAAAGATGCCTTTAATAAGCTGTGCCTCCGGGGAACCCTTCTATCTCTGTCCCAGACTGTTTCTGCATCAAGATAAGGTTGCAGAGCAGCTGGATTTGTGCTCTGCTTTGGGAGGTGTAGGAGGGGGAAGGGCGCTAGGATTTCTTTTAGGGTGTGAACATTTCATTATGATCACTTGTATTTGTAAAGTAGCTACAGATAAGCTGTGCACAGGTGATACCTTCTTCCCTGCATGCCTAGCCTCGCTGTTATGGACAAATGATGGCGAGACTGGTCTCAGGGCAAGGGGGAAAGGAAAACACTGGGTGAACTTGCAGGGTGCTGCAGATGTGCTGCAATATGCAGCAGACCACCCTTGTGCCCCGCTTGGTCCTCTCCCAGGGGTGCACAAACCAGCTTTTCCCTGCATTTTGTTCTCTATCTCCCCGCTCCTTAAATTCCAAAAGCTCGTGGGTTATTCATGGAAGTGCTGCTTTTTTTCTTCTCCCCGTGTAAAAGTGCGCAATAAGAGATGTAGGTCCAAGGACATTCCATGTTGTGCTGAAGCCCATGTGCCATATCAAGGAGGTTAAGGTCTTGTGGACCTCGACATCATGGCATGGTGAAACCCAGTCACTTCCAGTGCTGGGGAAATTTGGGTCAGCTTGGGAATCCTGAATCCGTGAAGACCTGGATCCAGATGAGGCAGGTGCCTTCCAGGGGTTCATGACAACTGCAAAAGCCTCAGAGAAATCTAAAGCTGGATGACTGGAAGATGGTTTTGGTGCTTGGGAGGGAGTTATGAAGAGAGGGGCTGGAACAAGCTTCCGGGCTGGTGCTGTTTTGTTTTTTTGGGATGCTCTTTACTGAAAAGCTGGGGAGTTTTGATGCCAGTGAGACAGAAAAATACCTGGTGGCAGGGTGTCCCCTGGACTTCATCCTGCTGTCGTGGGGCTGAGGCAGTTCAGTGCAGTGATCTGATGTGGCATGGCAGCTGTGCGCCGTGGAGATACCATCTCCTGGGAGGAAAACGTAAAAATAACCACGTCTTTGGCTGCGTCTTTGAGTTGCGTGAGACTGCAGCGAAGGAGGTGGGGGACGAAATTATACCCATGGAAATTAGGCAGGAGAAATGAGCCTCTTCCTGGGGCGAAGATCTGAAGGAAAGGTCCTGAAGACCATGAGGGAAATGTCCTTGCTCTCCTCCTGTACTGTGCTGGGGTGCAGGGGACACACTGGAGCTGGGCTTCAGGGTGATTTCAGAGGGTCCCCCATTGTCCCCTGCCATCCTCTTCCTCACTGTGGGCTGAAGGAGGTGCAGCCCCATATGAGTTCCTGCACTTCATCCTGTACCATGGCTCCAGGGTCTAGACAGGTGACACAGACCCTTGCGAGAGACTGTGTCCTGCCCAAGGCTTTGGGAACCTGTTGGACCCACTCTTCCACCTCTTTGCATTTCAGAGCTTTTATGGAGCATGTCTGTTCCTCCGTGGGGGACCACTAAAGTGTGGAGCTAGGAATAAATCCGTGGGAGCTGCGGTGGATGGCAGACGGGCGCTCCTGGCGTAAGCAGGCCCAGCTAATTTAATCTGCGGTGGACATGATCTCCTTTGTCTTCCAGTTGAGCTAAATATACCCTTTGAGTTGTGGTTATGGAGGCTAACTCCCTTTTTGATTATGGAAAACACACTAATGTGGGATGCAGCTGGCTGTCTCTGCATGGAGCTGGGAGAAGAGCGGGATTGGGACATCCCACGGCTGAGACTTGTGTTGCTCTCTCCTGCATATCTGTATCTGGACCAGGGCCAAGGTGTGGGATGCTCGATGGGCAGCTGTGTGGAGGTCTGCAGCTCTGGATTTTTGTGTGATGCAGGTTTTGGAAGCATGAGGAATCCCAGCATAGCCATAAGCTCTGCCTGACAGGTTCTGAAGTTTAGTGGCTGAGCTGCACCTACCTGGGCATGGCTGGTGGCTTCAGGGCAACGAAAAGGTCTCTCTCCATCTTTGCATAATTCCCAGAAGCAGCAGTTCAGTATTTCTGGATGCAGAGGAAAATAAAAAGCTTGAGCAGCAGTTGGAAGAAGTTTTAGTCTTGGAAGGCAAAAGGGAAATTAAATGCCAGTGGTGAAATTTAATGTGTTAGTCCAAAGGTACCATGTGGGAATTATGTGCCTGGGACTAAGATCAGGAGGCTGTGTGTTGGGGGATACCTGTTTGCACCCTGTTCTGTCTGTGTGGCTGCTCTGCCAGAGCTGCTGGGTGGGCTTTTGGTTGCTTTTTCTCCTGAGGTTTGTCTTGTGTGGCAGCATCTCAGACTCTTCTGTGTTTGGCCTCACAAGGGTCCTTGAAAGACCAGAAAAGGTAAAATGTGCTGCTGCATCTTCCCTGCTGTGCTGGCCTCAAAGCCAAGAGTCATTTTAACTTTTCAGCCCTCACTGTTGCAGGCTTCAGAGGAGCCAAGAAAGCAGTTCATAAGGAGAGCTTTAGTGAAATGTGGCTTCAGGGTCTCTAATATTAGCAACTTCTGAGTTAAATACCCGGTGTCAGCCATGCAAGTGCCTCATGCAGGTATTTGCTGGAGGTTGGCAAATCTATATTCCCCCATTTGCTGGCCTTCTGTGTGTAACCAGCTTATCTCTGAGCAGCTGGATTTAACCCTCTTATCCACCTCTGTGCTGGTGGTGTGGTGTGCCAGCCCTTCACACTCTCCTGCTCCTCTGTCCCAGGATGCTGAGAAAAGCCTGGATGACTTCGGTGAGAAATGGGCGTTTGCCCTCCCCGAGATGATTACTTCTGTTATTTAAAAACAAACAAAGCAAAAAACACACCAGCAAACTCCTGGATTGGGATAATTAAGCCAATTGAAATGTTTAAGTGAATGAGTTTCCCTTTAATTAAAAAAAAAAAAAAAGTCTCATCATAGTTCCTAAAATAATGAGCCACTGACCTGCTTTATCCCTGATTTGGCTTACAGATGGAGAGGGGAGGTAAATTACCATAGAAGCATAAAATGTCCTGAGCTGGAAGAGACCCTCAACGATCTTTGAGTCCAACTCCAGCCCTGCCCAGGACACCCCAAGAATCACATCCTGTTCCTGAGAGTGTTGTCCAAATATACCTTGAGCTCTCTCAGGCTGGTGCTGTCACCACTGCCCTGGGGAGCCTTTTCCAGTGCCTGACCACCCTCTGGGGGAAGAGCCTTTTCCTAATATTCAGCCTAAACCTCCCCTGACACAACTTCATGCTGTTCGCTCAGGTTCTATTACAGGTCACCAGAGAGAAGAAATTGGCGCCTGCCCCAAATTTCAGATAAAATAGGGGAAAAGCATGACACTTGAAAGATCAGCTCCTCATCTTCTACGGCAGTGCCTGAGTTTGTTAGTTCAGGGAAGCAGAGAATTGCTCTCCAGGGGCAGGGCAGTTTGTGCTTTCCTGGTGTCTCTGGAGCAGAGCAGCACTCCACTGTGGGGTCAGTTTCCACCTCGGAAAGATGAGATCTCACCTCCCTGCCCTTGCTTGGTCCCTAAGCCAGGAGGATTCTGGAGAGCCAGGAGCTGTGCCCTGGGGCTGGGAGGAGGCAAGGGACCACATCACACCGGAGACTGGGAAAGCCATTAGCATTTTATTCTGCAAAGCCAGTGCTTGTGGGAATGGCAGCCCCTCAGTGGTGGGTTCAGTGAATAGATGTGAGGAGACACGTTTGTTTATCGAAATACAGATCAGTGCCGAGGGAAATGGGGTGTGTTTCAGGGAAAAGGGGTGAGGCAGCGTGGCAGGGCGGAGGTGACCTGATCAGCGGGGACCACAAACACAGCTGTGTGTGCCTGTGTGCCCTGGTAACTTGAACTCATTGCTGCTGGGAGTCCCTGCCTCAGACTGCTGCCAGAGATGCTGTACTCATTATTAATCTGCTGAGATAATTGTAGTTTTAATGTTTCCAGCGGGGGAGTTCACAGGAGGCGGAGGCATTCCTAGAAGCCCTCGGTGGGTACCATCCCGGAGGCATCCAGCAACGTGACTCAGCGTCTTGGAGTTGTTCTAAAGTGGGCCTCGGGCTGGTGCTGATTTTCAGAGCTAGGAGGTGATCTGAAGAGGGGGAGCACAGGCAGTGATTTGGAGCCGTGGAATAAGCCTTTTCAGCTGTGATTAGGAAATGAGGCAGTTTGGGAGCTGCTGAACCCATGGTGGAAGGGCAGTGCCTGACCCTGGTTTGACTGATGAGCGTGCAGGGAAGTGCTGCATAAAAGCTGGGGAAATGTTGTGTGCTGGGGAATGGGAATGCTCCTCTTGCCTTTTCATCAAGAAGCTGTAAAATGGCATCCAGCAGCTCTTCAGCACACCAAACAGCCCATGCCTGGAAGCCAAAGCCAGGTGCATGCTATCCTGAACAAGGCACAGGAACATCTGGATATTTATTTATATTTGAGCTGCATTTAGCCACTGGAACAAACACTTGCAGAAAATGGCCTTAGCCTTGGCTCAGCATCCTGCCTGCAGACCACAGGTAGCCCTGAAGGGAGTTTGAGCTTAATGAAAGCACATTAAGCCATCAATAGCAAGAGAAGCAGATAAGATTAAAAAGCTGTAGTGTTTGGGAGCCCCATAGTCCAGGAGAAATCCCTTTCAGAGCAAACACTTCTCGTGTAGCTTCACTAGAAGCTGGAGGAGGACAATGCAGAAGAGGATCTGTGCCACATCTCACAAGAGAAACAGTCCCACCTCCCTGTTCCACAGCGAGGACACCCTGGAGAGGTGGCTGGGGCAGGGTTTGGGATGCTGCTGGGGGCAGCAGCCTCTGTCTCCCATCCCACCTGGCGGCTGCAGCCCTATGTAAGCCAGCAAGCAGGTGTGGATGGAGTTTCTGTGCATGTGAAACTGATGTCAAGCAGTGTTTTTTCCTATTTGCTTTTAAAAATCGTCTGTTGGCTCTGCCTGCTGTGGGGCAGAGAGGTAGGGACCAGGTGAGATGTGACACAGATCTGCACTGGCCTCTGTGCTGCCCTCTGCCAGCCCCCCAAAGCCCTGTAAGAAATGTCTGCTATGAAAAAGTGATTTCTTCTGGAAAGTGGGACTGGAACGATAGCAGTGCAACCTCTCACTGCTGAGGAGAGTCCTCGTTTTGTCTTGTCCCGTTGATCTGAATGAAGTAATTTATAAGGACATTTTCCATGAATCAATAAATCCATGCTTGCTGCTGTGCCTGGGAGGTTTAATTTGCTCTAGATACTGCACAGAGTATCTCTGTCCTGAATTGCACTGTGAAGTTCTGCTCTTTGGGAGAGGATGAGGATACAGCTGGATCCTCTGGGAACACGCTGCAAGCATCTGATGGTGCCTGATCCCTGTTAATTGTGTGCCTCCTGCTGTGGGCTAAAGAGTTCAGGGAGGGTGTAAGAGCAATCGTTTCCCTGTGTGTGGAGTTTGAGGGCTTAGTCCGTTGTGCCAAGCATTTCCTGATGTTACAGATCCTGGGGAAAGAGAAGCCAAAAAAAAGGGAGGGGTGGGAGCACTGGCCTTTGAAGGAAACCACAGTGTGGAAATCTGGGTTACAGGTAGGTTTTTCTTTCAGGTTTCTGAGTGATGCTTCCTCTCAAGAGGAATTGAAAAACTCCTGTTGCTTTGTGCCACCTCCCCTTCCAAAAGCTGCTTTTATGAGCCCTTTGGAAGCAATGCACATGTTTTTACAAAGCCTGACACTGGATCTGCCTGGAAAAAGAGGGTTCAGAAACACAGCCCTGCTACACATAGAGAAGTCAAAGGTAACCCCAACCCCCCGCAGTCCTGAGTTTGTTTCCCTTGCTTTGTCTGAGCACTCTGGTCTGGTGAGGCTGCAACTGTGGTCATGGATGGATGAGGGCACCTTGCTTTCTGCTGTGCACTGGGTGTTTGGGGTTGTTCCTGGCCTCTTCTTGTGCACAATGGGTGCTTTGAAGGCCTCTGACCTGGTGGGGCATGGACTGGGTCAGCCGTCCCCACGAGCACCTGGAGCCCACCTCTCCATCCCGTTCCACCTGCCTGGCTGAGCCCCCAGGGACCCCTCCACTTCTCCTCCAGAGAGGCTCTGAAACCATTTTGTATCTCTTGGCGGTCAGAGCTCAAGCTGGAGAATCCAGAAACATTCCCAGAGCCAGAACACGCCATGGCGAGCGGGTGCGTGCCTGGTCTCTGCTTCTCATTTCCTTCGTTGCTGTGGGAGCAGTGGAGCTGCACATGGGGTTTCAGCGGGGTGTCCCCTCTTTTGTTCCTATATATTAGAAAAGTCTGTGCATGTGTTTATATTTAAAAACAATATGTATGTATTTCAACATGGCCGTTCGTGAGCTGTGCCCCTCGGGACTGGTCTGGTTGGGCGAAGGAGGGATGTAGCTCACAGCTGCCTACCTGTTGCACTGGCAGCTGTGTGATGGTCCTGCTGGTCCAGCCATTCTTGCACTTGGAAATAACAGGTGTTGGCAGGGAGTGATCCCAAACCTGCTCAGACCCAGCTAGGAAGGCTCCCTTTGAAGTGAGCAGGCTTTGGAGTAAGTCTGGCAGCACCAGTGCAGAGGCTCTGTTGCTGTTATTTGTATCACGGCCTTTCCAGGTGTGCCCATCTTGCATTTTCCATGCCCTTTTTTCCACATGTTTGCTGGTGTGTTGGAATGAAACAGATGCAGCTTCTGGTGGCAAGGCTGGATGTTGGGCTTGTTGCCCATCCTCTGGGACAGCAAACGCAAGGTCAAAGCATGGCTATGCCAACAACAAAGTGGAGCAGCCATATAAAGTTGTCATTTAAAATAATTGCCATAATGGTTCCTCCTCCCTTTCTTCCACCCCTTCCCCATGTTCTTCCCCGTCACTGTTCCCCACCCACAACCTGGGGGCTGCCTGGATGTCTTCAGGATTTATGTTAAAAGGGAAATGTTATGTACGTAATTAAACCGTCGGATTGCTGGATGGAAATGGGATTTGGTGCTTACCGCTGTGACTCTTTCTCATGCGTGAGGGTGAACTGATTGATTACTGAGGTTTGAGATTAAATATTCCCCTGAGCTCTGCTGGCATTTAGTGTGGCAGGGGGAGGGCAGAGGGAAGGGGCGGAGGGAAATTACGGTTTTCCTCCAAGGCAAGGAGAGTACGGGAATGTCTGCTGAGCACATCCCCTTGTCTTGGTCTGCAACATGGGCTGTAACAGAGGCTTCTGGCACTGGTGTCTTGGGCCACAATAAAGCAGCTGCCTTACTCTGCATCCACGATGGTGGATGAGCTGCTGGTGGGCTTTGCAAGTCCCTCTCACTGCTACACTGAGCATCCTGGATGTTGCATCCTGCCCAGTCCCTGTAACTCAGCTGCATCCCCACCTGCCCACATCTCATTCCTGGCACAGATCCCTCCCAGCCTAGCAGCGGGGTAGACCTGCTGTCCCCGCCTTTCTCCTTAGGAGAACAGCTTACTTATTTCTTTCCTTAATTTCTTTTAATCCAAAACCCCTCTGTGTTTGGTTTCGATGGGAAGGGAGGAAAAACCCCCACGCGCTGCTCCTCGAGTGTGTGGTGGGTTGGAGACGCTGCCTTCGCCCGCTTCCCTTGAAGTTTAATTTTAGCTGAAGGCGACGGGATCCCTCCAGGGTATGGCAGAGATTTCCTATCAGCTGCCCAGACCTTAAGAAACACAAACACAAACAAAAACAACGCAGAAGCACTTAGGTTTATTTGGGTGAATTCTTTCCAAAAAAGGGTGTGACTTATTTTTTTTATGAGCAGCCCCTGCGTATGCTGGCTTTGTTCTGCTGCAGTCGAGTATTTCAGGTCTTCCAGGATTTAATCAGAATAATTAGTTACTGTCTGTTTGTACCTTCTGTTTCTGTTGCAGGGTTACCAAAGGGCGTATTTATCTTCCAGAGGGCTGCCTAAGTGTCACTTAATCATTAGAGCCTCTGATTTCCTCCAAGTTATCTGTCATGCGGCTTGTGTAAGTAAGTAAATAAATAAATAAATGGAAGCGGGGAGGGTGGGGATGGTGTTGGTGGATTCTGCTTGGGGGAGGGCTGTACGGATTTTTCCTGATTGTCACGGGTTTAATTGTGAGTTGCCTGTGGTTCCCAGCCCATCATGCGGTGATCAGAGGACTGAGTGTTTGGATTGGCGACGAACGACGCAGCCAGTTTAATGAGGCTGCTTGCAGCCAAGCCTTCACCCCGCTAAACTGGCAAGAGCTGTGTTGCTCCCTGTCATTTCAGGAGCAGAGGGAAAAAATGGCCTTACAGGAATGAAAGGCTTTTGCTTTCACTCATACAGTTACGGCTTTGACTCCTTAACCCAGTGGTATCCCTTATAAAAATCACAGCTCTGTCTGGAAATAAGTTACCACTGTAAGTTTGGCAGGATTGGGAATTAGCTGTTTCTCAGGCTGTATTTGCACGTTTGGTTTGGGAAGGGGGACTGTTAATGCACATGTTTCCCATCTCTAACACAGGAGATGAGAAAGACACAGGAAGCCACTGCAGAGGAGGGTGGGATTGCTGGGAAGCCTTGCAGGGAGAGCAGTGAGGTGCTGAACCCAGCCCTGGTTCGTGCCTGGTGCCTGAGTGAATCGCGTGATGTTTTCCCTTCAGTGTTTGTCACTGAGAGCAGATGAGTGGCCCTGCTCTGATGGCAGTGTGGGGCTGCTTTTTTCCCCTTGGCTTCTCTCTCTCTTCCTGAGCTGGGGTGGTAGGGTTCAGTTCTGAGGTGCTGGCTTGTCAGCTGCTTTTGCTGCCTCATTTATCATGTCCAATGTGCAAACCCTTGGAGCGAGGGTTCGGGGTGCACACTGCTTCCTTGATGGGTTTAGACCCTTTTAAATCCAGAAGCAGCCTTTGCCATCAGTTTCTCTGCTTTCCTGTGTGAGAGGGACCATAAATTTTTGAGGTTGGTAGCTTTGTGTTAGCCCTTCTCAGGGATATGGATGCGCAGCTGGGCTTTGCTCTCCTTCCCTGGAAGAAGCTCATGAGAGGGAAGGGGTGTGGACGAGGACAAGGTGGGACCAAAGGGATCTGCAGGGCTTTGGTGGCTTCAGCAGACCCAGGGAAATCTGCTTGTGTGAAGGCTGAGGTTGAAGTCCATCTTCTGTCTGTGTTGGGAAGAGTAAAGATGAGCAACGGTGATGGGGCATGTGTTGGACTCTGCTGTGGCAGAGCAGAAGCTGGGCATGATCCCCACATCCTGTCCCAGCTCCAGAGTAACAATTTGGAGAGATGCTGGCAAATCCTCTGTCCTCTCTGGGACTGATGTGGTGACTGTCACAACCAGCACCACGTTGCTGGTGGTCTTCTCTCTTTCTGCTCCGGTGTGTGTGGAGGTGGGAAAAGTCTGATTTGATGGAAATACTCTTAAGAAAGCTTGTCAACCTGATTTTTTCCTTGATGTTTACCCAGCTGGAAAGCTGGTGGCGGTTCAGACAACACCTCCTGAAGCACTGGGAATGTGTGATGTGCAGCACAGCCATTGCTCCTGCCCGGCACAGTCCCTGCAGCCACAGTGAGGGATGCTGGAGGGGGTGGCAGGTGTCTATTCCCCATCCTCCTGGTGTGTGCCTGCCTGCTTCACTCAGCCTTTCACAGCTCTGCTTGGTTTGGGCAGAGGGAGAGGTGGGGAGGAGGAGCGGAGCCGCTGGGAGTTGAGGAGGGTGAAAGCACAGAGGGGAAGGGAGATGACAGAGTGGTGGAGATGGATGCTGGGAGGAAAAGGAGATGACGTGGCTCATTTGCCTGGTGCTTTAGAAGTCGCTTACTTAAATTAAGTGTTCACTAGGGAGCCTTGTTTGGCTTTTAAATAGCTTTGGAGCATGTGAATGCTCTGTGTTGCTCTCTTCTTTCTCCAGTGAGTCACCCCCTGTCCCCATCTCTCTCTGAAGAATATCCCCGTTAAAAGTCCACCCTAGGACATGGGAGGGGAAGCTTGGTGGCCACCTGCTTTCAAAAAGCCCTTCCAGTTCTCCCCAAGCTCCTTATCATTCCAGACCATACATCCTTTGGTTTTTTCCAGTGTGGACACTGTGAGCTTTGGAGACTGGGACTGACCACAGGTTCCCTGTCCCGCAGAGGCCACGGCATGCCAGGAGCTCTGGTGTTCATCACACAACACCAGCTGCTCTGGGATGAGCTGGCTGGTCTTCACCACTGCTCCTTGAGCATCTCACTTAAGGTAGAAGTGATGCCCCTTTGGCTTTCCTATTCTTTTGCAGGGCTGTGTATTTCTTCTTTCCTTTCAGCCAGCTGAAACACTGCTCCAAGAGACTGGAGGATGATTTCGAGTCCCTTATTTCGCTGGTTGTCCCTTGGTGCAGAGCTGGATGTTATTTGTGCACTTGACCATCCTACTACCTGGTAAAGGAAATTCATAGTGCTTAGCTTTATTTAATTTCTATAGAAAATGGAAGTATCTCAAGCTGTTGCCTTTTCTTTGTCTCCAGAGTAACACACTCTGTGACAGGGGGTGCCAAAGGCAGGCACAAATCCTGAGCATGGGGATGCAAATGATGTTTGCTCTCCAAAAACTCTGTCTCAGTAAAGGATGAGGAATATTCCCCACACCATAGCTACCTTTGGGGCTTCAGTTGTGTCCCCCCATGCAAGCAGATCATGGCCACTGGGTGCCACTGAGGTATCTCCAGACATGGGGCTCCCTCCCTGCTCTTGTCCTCCACCATGTGCCCACCAGCCACTTCCAGACGTGGTGGGGGAAGGTTTGGGAGGAGCACACCCCGTTTTCCTCATAAAACTCCAAACAAGAGGCTTGGCCTGGTTTAGATTTTAAAAATAACTTGCACATTTGGAAGCTAAAGTTTCAGAAGGGCTCCGAATGGGATAATGGCTTTGATCGTGACAGTCCGAGATCAAGGGAGGGCTTTTTAGGTTTGCTGCATCAGCTGGAAAATATATTGTAGTGTCTAGACTTTATCATGCTTAAGAAAGGCTCTTTTTTTTTTCCTACTCTACAAAAGGTCTAATCCAAAGCCCATGTACAGTTGATAGGAGGGGCTTTGATTGTGTCCAGGAGCATGTTGAAAGAGGTGGAGATGAGCTTTGGGCTTTGAAGGACTCAGACCCTGCTTTACAGGCGCTGCTGTTTCCAGTGAGGCCGTTGGCACGGATGGAAGCCGTGTTAGCAGTGGGGTGAGGAGGCTGAGGATGGGGACCAGCTGTGTGCCAGTCCCCCCTCCCCAGAGCAGTCAGTTCCTGCAGCTGAGCACTGCTGAGACCTCAGTGCTCCTCCTTTGGCTGCTGTGCTTGTGGTGAGCTGCTCAGACCAGCATCTCCCACAACCGTCTCAGTTTTCTCTGTGTAATAACCATAAACATCCACGTATGATGGTGTGTGGACAGAACTACAGCATTTTTAGCTTAAGTGTAGAAAATGTATGGTTTTCTCTCCTTACCATTCCATAAGTAGGTTTAAAACTTTTTTTTCATTATTTTACTGAATTACTTTATTATTATTTTTTGTAATTCCAAAAGAGAAGCAGGGAAGGATCTTCCTACGCCGCTTGGAATAAACTCAAAAGCCTGCTGCGAAGGTGAGGACACATGTATTTATAGAATCATTAAAGCTGGAAAAGACCTCAAAGATCATTGAGTCCAATTTTTGATCAAACACCACCTTGTCAACTAAACCACAGCACTGAGTGCTACACCCAGTTATTTCTTGAACACCTCCAGGAACAGTGACTCCACCACTGCCCTGGGCAGTCTGTCCCAGTGCTTAACAACCCCTTCAGTGAAGAAATTCTTCCTGATGTCCAACCTGAACCTCCCCTGGAGCAGCTTGAGGCCATGTCCTTTTGTCCTGTCCCTTGTTCCCTGGGAGCAGAGCCTGACCCCCACCTGGCTGCACCCTCCTGTCAGGGAGTTGTAGAGTGAGAAGGTCTCCCCTGAACCTCCTTTTCTTCAGGCTGAGCCTCTCCAGCTCCCTCAGCCACTCCTCATCAGACTTGTTCTCCAGACCCTTCTCCAGCTCCCTTCCCTTCTCTGGACATGCTCCAGCACCTCAGTGTCCTTGTTGTGAGGGGCCCAGAACCGGACACAGCACTTGAGGTGTGGCCTCACCAGTGCTCAGTACAGAGGGACTGGCTCTTCCTGAAAGCCCACGTGGAAACTGAGCTCTGTCACATTGGAATATGCCCTGTGGAGGAAGCAGAGGCAGTTTTTCTTTGGAACACTGTGTTTTCTGTGCAGGGCTCTTGGGTGTGTTTTGGCAGGTGTGTCATTGGCAAAGTCACCACCAGCCATCTCCTTGGCGTCTCTGCTGCAGCACACCATGATGCCACGCTCAATGCCCGAGGCTTTGGAGGGGTTGCAGCCTCGTTACGAAAGCTTCATCGGGAAGCTTTGAGAAACATTTGGAAATGTTTTGGAAAACATTTGGATCGAGAATGCCGTAGCTCTGTGCTTGGTTGTTTCACTTTGCTTTGTCCTTGAGCGAGAAAACTGCTGTTGGGTGTCTGTTTTTTCTTTCCATCAATTACTCTTTTAGACATACTTATTGCCAGGGGTAAATCAGAGCAAATGCCAGCGTGAAAACAGTTTGTGGTGTAAAATGGTACTAAAATTGTGCTGGAAGGGATCTTGAGAGGTTACCTTGTCCCCAAGGGTAGTTGAATACACTCATCAGTCTGGAAAGTGATCGTCTTTGCTGGGAGTTGTTTTGCCATAAATTATCTCAGGAGCAGAGGCACAAATCTACCAAATAATGCTGTCAGTATGTGTGCACGAGCCTTCCTCAGTTTATTCAAATCATTTGCTAAATAAGTGTTGAAAATGAATGCTGGGTTTGTTCCCAGAGCTATTCAAAGTAATATTCCAGAGTAACCTTTTCCACCTTGCCATTTACCAATATACTGAAAGCTTTATGGATGAATTGCAGTTACCCACAGTCTGTATTTGACACTGAGCCATCCCTGTATTGCCCCATTTCTGAGACAACCAGTCCCCAGAAGTCCCACTGGGATGAAGAGCAGGTTTTTCTTTGTTTCTTGGGAATTAGTTGTGAGTTTTCAGTTTTCCAGGTGGTCACCAGCCCTGTGGAAATCCAAAGCAACCTCTCCCCTTGGCATCTGCAGGCTTAGATAAAGTTGTGAGATCCTGGGTAAGGATCACTAGAAATCCTCATCTCATTGAGATTGAGCCAAGTGATGACTTTCAGTTAATTTCTCCTGCATCTTCCTCTCTCCAGCTTTGTGTCTTGAGCGATGAATCAAGAAAAGCATACACAAGAGCCCTAGTTCAAATGCCCCCACCTTTTAAAGGTGCTCCAGAGCTCTCTGGAGGTTTTTTTTTCCTTGCTTATAGCTCCCTGTTTCAGTGATGAAAGGTTCTGAAAGAGGTTCACCTGTAGCCAGCTGGATGCTGTGCTCTCCAGCCAACATTGCATTGGTGTTGGAATCCACACAGCCCAGATGGTGACTGGTTTTCCTTCATCTGGTCCTTTTCCCAACCAGTTTACAGTAGGTGATAGGGGAATTAATCTGTCTTTTGCTGTGGGGAAGGCTTGGCGAGCCCCCCTCAGCCCATCTGCACATTTCAAGTGAAGATGACTGGCATCAGCGTTATTGTTTGGCCAAACGTATGCGGAGATATCACGGCTTAGATTTGTTACAGATGGGTTTCTGGATATAGTCTAAGGCATTCTGCCAGCCAATTTTATATCTGTGTAAAAGTGATTGGCATCCCTATAAATAAAGCTGCTGTGGGATTATAAATCTAAATATACTTATTCATTAAATTATTTTTACATTTCCACTGGGTTGTCATCCTGGCTTATCGTAAGCATACCATGTTCTCTGCCTGTGTGTTATCCACAGCTCCAGCAATGCAGCTTCTGAGGCTTGGAAATACTTTTTCACTTGTGTGTGAATTATCCATGAGTTAGTCTGCCATGGATCTCTTCACTAGGACTTCCTCTCAGTGATCACTGGGAGTGACCCTGTCCTGGAGGCTGCTGTAGAAGTGGTAGTGGCTGCAAATACAGGAACGTGAGTTCTTCTTTTTTGGCTCATAAGTGAGCATGACTTTGCTGGGGTATTTAGTACCTGTGACCTGGTAAATACTATTTGCATGGCTCCTTTGGTGCTGGGAAGGGCTTCTCCATAAGCTTCTCCATCCATATCCTCAGGCAGGGAGTCTCGCAAAGTTTCTTTCTTCTGTGCCGCAGGCTGGGCTGCATGAAAACAGGGGTCTTTCCATCTGGTTTAACCACCCCTGCTGGTTGTTTTGGCTACAGGAGCAAGGAGAAAAGTCCCCCAGACCAGCTCCAGGTGCAGCTGTGAGCTGGGAAGGTGCTGGAGGGAGAGCCTGGCCAGACACCAGCACAGCCGGGCAGCGATGCAGGCGCTGGTAAACCTGGCTTGGTCTTTGAACAGGCTGATGAGAACACTGTGAGCTGCAGTGAGCATCCGGTTTCTCTGAGGTTTTTTTCCTTCTCCTTTCAAAGCACTTGATTATTAATTCAGTAAATGATGAAGCATAGAGCACATGTGCCTGAGTGGCAGAACATCAGCTGCCTCACTCTGCTCAGTAATAACGTGCATTGATGAAAGTTAACCCATGATTTTAGTTTAGTTTCCTAATGAAAGGAAGCTTCAAACTCTGTCTGTCTGTCTGCTCCTCCTCCCGTCACTGACAATTCATTAAGTCCATTGCCTGGTTTTGTCCTTTCTTTCAGATTGGTTTTTCATCTCAAATCTGTGGAGCTGCTGCAATTTTTGTCAAAACAGGCATCAAGTTAGAAGGGTGTTGCGGAGGTTTTTTATTAAGGGATGCAATGAAACCTCAGCCTGCACTAGACACCAGGGAATACACATAAATGTTATGAACATCCAAGCCATAAAGAGTGCTTTAGTTGGATTTGCCACGTTATGAGACACCAGAGAGCCCACGCTGCGGGTCTCTGCACAGACATGTAGGTGTTGCCGGGGGGATGTTTGCCTTGGTGAATTCTCTGATGTTTAATAAATGTAAGTTCATCCTGCAGCCTCACTATAAAAGTGGCTTATGTTGCTGAGATTCACAGAAGGAAATCTTTTTGTTCCTGTTGGTATTCCTAGTGCTGCTCACCCCACCAAATGTAGCTGTCGTAGCATAACAGGGTCAGCACTACCTTGTAGGGTCTTCAGAAGCTGGTAGCAACATTTGGATATCCTGACCTTTTGCTGGAGCTGTCTGAGAGTCCATGTGCCATTTGGCATTGTGGAAGCAGGGAGGCCAAGCTGCTGGGATTCAACATCCTGAAGGTGGGAGCTGGACAGTGGTGTTGGAAACCTCACCATGCTCTATTGCAGGAAAGCACAGTTGGGCAGGTGAGCAGCAGATGGAGAGGAGAATCCTGAGTGGGGGGTCCTGTGTCCCTGCCCCTGGGTTATTTCTGGTGCCCAGTGGGCTGAGCTGCAGCTGCATGTTGGAGGTAAGACGGTGGCATCTGGGTTGTGTCCTGGAGGTACCAGCACTGGTTTGAGCAGAACAAATGTACTTCACAAACTCAGAAGCTGAATGAATCATTTTGCCTGGTGCAGATTAGGACAGAGGTTACCTTGGCCAGAGCTGTGTGGCTAGTGCCAGCAAACAGGGAGGTGGTTGCCTCTGGGAATGACATTCCCATGGTCCCTGTGTCCTGCTGCAGACCCTAATGCAGTAATGTACCCCCTTCCTTCCTAAACCAGCAACAGCTCCTGGTTGGCCCATGTTACCCAGGCTCTGGAGGTCCTGGTGTGGATGCTCAGAGCATCTATAAGGGAATCTGGAGGTTATGGTGTGACCAGCTGGGCTTGGTGCTGCTGGTAGATGGGTCCTACGTGGGTGTGAGATCCTTTCATCACCTTGTCTCCGGGGGAGGGGAGAGACCCTGAAAGACCAGCCACCAACTTCCCTGCAGGGATTTGATGGGGTGCAAACAGGACTTGACATTGTGTGTTCTTGGTGAGCTGCCAAATGTTTGCATATCAGCCTGGCTTTTACTCGTAGGTGTCAATGCTTCTTTCCAGGCCTGGTTTCCACCACAACCTGAATTCTTTGCAGTGTTGGGATTTTTTTTCCTCTTTGTTTCTTTTTTTCTTTCTCCATTCAGTGCCTTAGTAAGAAGACAGCTGAAATCCTGAGAGCCCAAACTGAACCTGTCTATTACACATGACCCGATTAGACGCCATGGTAATAAGCATTTGAATCTAAAGCTAGATTAGGCAGGGAGCAGTCTGAGGCTGGATTTGCATAGCATGAATTCCTTTTCCACAGAACGTGTTGGTAAATCTACCGAAAGTGAATTTAGAAAGCACTGGCATGCGTCAAGTGCTCCTGTTGATGCATGGGTTGCTCTTCTCACTAGGCACTCAGCTGGGAAAAAAATGCCTGTGATTGCCTAGAAGATGCTTTTTCTCCTCTCCGCCTGCTCTCACGGCTCATGTTGCAGTCGATGGGGATGGGTAGCTCTTGCCAACTCTAAAAATCTGCATTAATGGGGTTTTGAAAATTTTAGCCTGGCCAGGCAATTATTTCAGGGCGCTTTCTCTTCCTGTGACAACTCCGGCAGTAGTGGAGTGAATCTAGAATTTTCAGGTATCCAAATCCAATTCGCAGCTTCTTCAGGCTTTCACTTCAGTGTTACAGGTCTTGTGCTGGAAAATGCTGCAAATATTTGTTATCCAAAAGCCAGTTAATTTCCTGCCCCTGTGGACAGTCATAAGATTGTGGATGATCGGGAGTCAGTCTCTCTTTGAGTTATGTCATTACCATGTGTTCAGGCCATCCAGACTGCAGTGTTAATTTGGGGTAATGCGATGCAGAGGTCAGACACGGCGGGAGGGGGGGGATGTTTTTCAAGGTTGAGGGCGGTGTTGGGGCAGCAGACCTGCAGGCTTTCTGTTCTAGGAAAGGGTTTGAGATGGAGGTCACGGGGTTTCAAGCTTGGTTAGAGTTGCTGGGTCCCACTTTGTTATCCAGAGTGTTGCCTGGGCTGTGTTGGAAGACCTGACAATCTGGTGAATACAACGATGCACCCGAGTGGCCTCTACCAGCCAACTCTGTTGCCACTTTTGCTGAGAGAGGGGTCTCAAAAGCTGCTGAAGGAATAGGAGTTCGTTTCTGGGTGTTCGGATGTATTTTCTCACCTGAGAGCTGGGCGGACCTGGTGTCAGTCAGCTGCACTGCCCTGAAGCCATGCAAGGAGGGGAGCTTTGAAGGAATGCCACAAGTCACTGATCACCAGTGCACCTGAAGCCTTGCCCAGGTGGCATATGTGAAGAGCTCTAGAAGACCCAGCCACCCCCAGGACTCACCTCCAAGTGTGAAGTTCTCCATTGGTTTGGATTGTGGGTAAACCAGACTGGTGTTGATGGGGAGAAGTAAAAATGCCATCACTCCAAACGTGTCCCCCAGACTTACATGCTGAGCATGACTCCACGTGCTCTGGAACACCCCTTTGGTCAGCTGGGGTCAGTTGTTCCCTCCCAACTCCTTGTGCACTCCCAGCTTCTTCGCTGGTGGAGTGAGGAGCAGAAAAGACCTTGACTCTGTGCAAGCGCTGCAGAGCAACAACTAAATCATCTCTGCATTAGCAACACTGTTCCCAGCACAACCCCAAAGAAAATTAAGCAGTCCAGCCAAAACCATCTTGGAAAGGGGCAGGACTGGTTTGAGGAAGGCGAGTGAAGTGGTGGTGTGGGAGCAGCGCTGCAGGGAGCAGTGGGTGGGTGTCAGGGTTGGGTGCTGCAGCCCAGCAGGAGTGGGTGACGCTGTGGCTCTCCGAGCCCACGCCGTGCCTGCAGTGGCCTCGGGGAAGGTGCCTCTGTGCTTGTGGGCAAGTCTGAAGTGTGGTGAATCCCAGAGAGATGAACACCCAGTCTGCCCTCCTGCTGCAGATGAGATTTAACTTTAAAAAAATCGTAGCTATGTTCTCTCAGGGTGTCTGAGCCTCTGAGGATCCCCTTGGGTCACTTTTTCAAAGCGGTTATTTGCAATTGCTGGGCTTTTTTTTTTTTTTTTAATGAAAAGGGAGATGATTGTATAAATATCTACAGGGGTGGAAAGCTTGTGTTGCAATTTGTGCTGGGTGTAGTGTGAAATCCTGCAAAGTAGAGAAATCCATTTCCATATGTAGCCCTGGCAGGGATGTGACCACTGTTGCTGTGATACTGTCCTTCCAGGGGGTTTCCTCACTGAAATGTTTGCTCAAGTGGGGTGGAGAGGCTCATTTTTTGAGCAGTATATAGAGATGAAAGCAGGCAGGGTGTCTGAAGTACTAGAGATGCTGTGGATGCCTTGTTTGGACTCCAAACTCTCTGGGGAAAACCGGATTTGGTTAAATCAATGCACAGAGGAAAAACTAACAATCCTGTGCATGTACTCAGTGTGTTTAAATTTGGTTTGTATTGACGCTGCTGATGCTGATACTTTCCTGGATTAAGCATTAAAATAGCCTCTATTGATTTTTAAATGCATCCCCTCGGGACCTCCACTGGACTGACCTTCCCCTCTGGATCTCCAGCTGGGGAAGGGGGACCTTCCTCTGGTTCATCCTGTGTTGAAGGCTCCCTCCCCTCGGTGAGAGACCAGATAATTAGGCAATTAAAACCACGTGCCCACATTAGGACAGGTCCTCTGAATTGCAGGTGGTGGGTTTGAGCAGCTGTCCTGGAAAATTGAGTCTTGCTGCCCTGAGATCCATCCTGGTCAAAGCAGGGCTTTTGCCAGAAGCTACATTGTGTTGTAGCCACATAAAAAAATTATGATCAAGCCTTCCCATTAATCTCATTTGCTGTGTTCGCCTGATTTTTTTTTTTTTCTTTTGTTTAAATGCAAACAGTCTTTTGGTGAAATGTGATAAAAGTTGCAGTTTTTTCCCAGGCTGGGAGGTTTTTTCTCCAGGGTGGGAACAGGCATCATGTTGGAGCTGTTGGGATCACATTGTGCCTGATGTGAGCTTACATGCATTGTTTTTCGGTGTTCATCTGCTGGAGCACATGGAGGTATTAGTGTCATACTGGAAGGAAAAGTGGCCAGCGGGCCTTTTCTGCCATTAGACGTATTTATCAAGGAGTTCTCAACCCCAGGTTTGTACTTTAGGGGGAAAAATCACTCTGGATTAACATCAGAATTTAAAAACCTTTAACAGGAAATCAGCATTGCAGATGGGTAGGGCAGCTGAGAGATCTGACAAGTGTGTTTTGTTTGCTCTGGGCACCTTCTGTACTAGAAGTTTAATGATGAAGTTTAATGGTATTTTGCCATCAGGGTCCCTGCTGGGAAGGACTTCTATTTACAGCAGCCTCCCACCCGTTTCCATTTTGAGAGAGAAAGAAACCAGCTTGCTGCACACCACAAAATGCCTGAACACCTGGGGTTCCAGCAGCCTCACCTTAAGCATGGATAGTACTAAAAATCTCCAAACACCACCCAAATAAAGCCCTCTGGGACTCAGCCAGTAGCTCCTTGTTGCCTTGTCGTGGTGGTGGCTCCATTGCAGATGTTGTTGTGCTGATGGACTGGAAGCATCTGCTGCTGAACAACTTGGAAACTCTACTTTGTGAAGCCAAATTAAGAGACTTTAAAAGAGGGAAAAAACCTGCCTGCTTTCAGCATGTCTCACCCCGGGGATTACTGCTGAAATGGGGAGCAGTGAAATAGAAAGTGCAGCAGTGAGGGTTTGCATAAGATAAATCACAGTCACAGCCCAAATATTCATTGGAGGAGCAGGGATGGAAAAAAGGGAGGAATTAAAATAAAGGAAAGTTGCTGATTGAACTATTGTTCTCCAGGAAAAGGCTAATTGGCAAACAAATATCCTCCTCCACTGGGAAATACAACTCCTCTCTCCCTGCTTGCCAGGCTGCTGAGTTTGTATTAACAGCATTTGCATAGTCAACGGGAGTAGTCAGAACTTGTGATATCTGGGCTGGGCTTTACAGCTGGTATTAGCACCTTCTGGAGGTGTGCTGTGCTTTGAATGAGCAGTTTTCCCCCAGCTGGGGCCAAAACCAGCGATGGAAATGGAGTGGGGCTGGATTGGTGCTCGTGCTTGTGCTGGGTGGTAGGGATGGAGCCAGGCTGGAAGAGGGTGCTCCCCCCGGAATGCTCAGTGAGGCTGTAGGAGCCCCCTGAGCTGCCCAGTGGGTCTTGCATCCCTCTCTCTTAACTGGTTTTGTCCTTGAGGGCTGCCTGGACAAGGCTTGGCATCACTCAGCCCGGACACCCTCAAAGGCTGGCTGAGAGACCAGGTTCCAATGGCAAAGGACAAATTCTGGGAGGCTCTTTCCTGCAAGGCTTCAGGCTTTCAGGAGAGCCCTGGGTCGGTGCTAATCCCTCCCTGCATGTAACCTCCACTCTGAAAGGGCTGTCTCTGCCCCTTTGAGCCCCACCACAATGCAGCACCGACAGCTGCCGCCCCAAAACAAGAGCGGGGTGAGGGGAGCACCGGGGCGGGCGGCCCCTCGCGCCGCCTTTCCTTTCTGCTGGTTTTTTTCTGTGTTGCCTTTTAGAACTGGGCTGGGACACAGGGAGGTCAGGGGAATGCCCCAGCATCCTTCCTGGAGAGCCCCCCGCCACCTCTGCCTCCCTCTGCCTTCCTGGAAGGTCTCTTGGGCTTGGACGAGTGTTGTGCCTGGGTTTCAGGATGCAAATGATGCAGTACATTTAAGGGAGCAATATGTGACTTGGAAACTGTTTCTTCCTCCCACCACTGCCAACCCATTCCACTTTTATGGTTTGATTCTGTGAAAAAAGGACCACGAATCCACCTGGCTTCTGGGAGAACGGGATGTGTGTGTCTGCAAAATTGGGTCATTCAGCACCCTGGTGAATATCAAGAAATATATATATATTTATATAGGTTTGCAAAGTGGGTCTTGTCTGTGGCTCCATGTTGTTGTCCTTGTTCCTGAAATAAGTGGTATTTGCCTTAACTGATCTGCTGGAGTTCCTGTAAGAAGTGGTCTGTAGTGGTTTGGAGGATCTGGCGCCGGTGCTCAGCTTTTCACTGATCAAGTTTACCCTTTTAGTGGAGAACTCGTGACCTCCAGTGTTACTGCACTGCTCACCATCGAGATGGCTGGGAAACTTCAGCAGGGTTTGGTTTTTAATCCTCAAAAACTAAACAAAGTTTTGCTGCAGCAGCGTCTTCTCTGGTTAGATTAATACGTGCACTGAGCCGTGCACCACAGGGGATCAAGGGCTGTGTGGGGTTAGATAGATGCTGCAAGCCCTCAGCCTTCTCCTTGGATCCAAGCTTGTCTCCGTGCCCTGGGATGGATGTCCTGCGGTGTGCCATCAACCATCCCTGCTCCAGATTTTTGCTGGCTTGCCAAACAAGCGGCTCTGCTCTGAGGATTGATTTCAGCTGGAGAGGGTTAAGACAGATCCCGTCTCACCCTGCTGTGCACCACGCTCTTCCCCCCCAAAACTGGATTACAGAGTCAGCAGTGTGTGTGCTTCCCTTGGCAGGGACCTCACTTGTGTGCTGGAGAGGTGACAGGCAAGCCAGGCTGTGGTACTCCCACAGCACGATGGAGGTTGTTGCCCTTTTCCCTGAATAGCATCAACACCTGCAGGTGGGAGCCCCATGCAGACACATACAACAAAGTCCCTCCCAACACTTTTTCTGCTTTTGATAGGTGTAAGTTTAAAGTGGAAAAGGAGGGCTTTTCTGGCATGTTACAAATTCGTGAAACTATGTCTTTCCCTCACTCTCTGTGAATAAACTGGTCTAATTTTTCTTGCTGCACCCTGGATGTGGCCATCAAGCCCCCGAAGCTCATCTGCCCTTGAGCAGAACAAAATGTTTTCTTGCCAGACAGCAGGCCCAGCTGTATGCTTCGGGATGTGACAAATGCCACAATAAAAGGAAAGAATAGAGAGGAGGTGACACATTTTAGGCAAGCACTGGGTTTTTGATGATGCTGGCAGATGGGGCTTTGCTGGAGTGAGCAGAGAGCTTTTGGCTGCAGCCAGCTCCTCATGGCATCAGGGGCAGTGTGCTGGTGGCCTTCAGGTAGCCCAGACAAGGTATGGAGACACAAAACACTCTTTGTTGGTTTCATAGAGTTTAACTGGATTTCTGGGAAGAGGAAGGAGGATCGGGGGTAATTCAGGATTTGGCGGGTGTATTTATAAATCCATGAAACCCAAGTCTTTGAGATTTGCTTACACAGAGAATCACGGCTCTTGTGGTGCTCTAGTGATGAGTCAGGCTCCTCCTGGCAGCTGCATCATGGAAAGTGTCCTGTTCCCATCCCCTTTTGGGCTGCTGTTTTGAGTGTAGATGGATGGAGAAAAGGCAATCAATAGTTCAAAGCCTTTTAGCTGAATGTTTTGGGCTTTTTGCCCCCTCCTGACGATATGCACTGTTTTCCACCAAACAAAAACATTGCTCCCCTGTACAGCCTGTGCCTCAAACAGCTTTACGCTGGAGAAAGGGGGCTTTGGAAACCAGCATGGGAGTTTGTGACCAAAAAGTCATTCTCCTTTAAACAGGAGCAGCTGTGCTGGGGTACCAGCACCATGCTCAGCACTGTGGAGATGCTGGTGATGGGCTCATATCCTTTAAGCTTCTGTGTTGGAGGGAATTCCTGCTCAGGGGAATGCCATCCTATATCTGAGCATTTCATCCATGCAAGGGCTCAGTGTCAAACCTTTTATTTTTAAAACTGAAGAATGCTTAGACCCCTCTCAGTAAAAAGTGTTTCCTTGCACCAGCTTTGGTGCAAATACGAAACGCAGCAGCACTTCTCTCTCTTGAGAGGGATGTGCTGCTGCCTCCTAGATGGGCAGAGCACCATGAACACACTTTGAAGGGCTCACAATCAGGACCAAACCCAAGAATAGGTTGGGTTAGTGAGTGGAAGCAAGGAGGGTGCTGGCTGTCTTGGCTTTGTAAAGTGAAAAATCAAAACGTGCCTGGGAAAGGCTTTGATGCTTCTCGGGGGATGCCACAAACGTAGAACTGATCTGAAAAATGCTCTGGGAGCATCCAGTTTTTATTGCTGTGGAGGTCTGGATGTGACTTATAATGGGAAGAAAAGTAATTTAAAAATTGTTAATTTTAAAACATGGTGCAAGGTATCTTGCGCTGTGCCCTCTGCTGGGTGTTGCACTCATGGCAAGAAGTCCCGAGGGAGAACGAGCATTGCTCAGTGGTGGGGTGGGACAAGTACAGGGTGCAGTGTGTGGAATGCCAAATTCCTGCTAAGTGCTGTAAAAAGGGGTCCTGGCTCTAACACTCGTGACAGCGATGGTGTCTTCCTAAAGTCCTTGCTGAGGCTGAGTGCTTCCCCACCAGCCAAGGAGGTCACTTTGCAGTGATGGATGAGAGTTGGAGTATTTCCATTGTTTGGGAGCATCCCAGGCTGTGCTGAAGCTCTTGCAGAGTAAGGGCAGACAAAGCTTGACATGGCCCAAGATGCTGAAATTGGTCAGGACGTGGCAGAGACAGTCAGTGAGCGCTGTTACACTTGCATCAAAAACACTCCCTGCTTGTGCAATGCGCTGGAATAAAGGTCCACATTCAGAGGAAGAGCTCACTCAGGATCTTGCATCCTCACTTTGGGAGGAGAGCCAGGAAAACAACAAGCTAATATTCATATTTGAGGATTTAGCTCCTGGCTCCTGGGTGGGTTTGGAGGAGGCGGGTGTGAAGGGGAGCGTGCGCGCTCCTTTGCATGTGTTTGTGCCCTTGTTGGGTATTTTTAGGCTGCAGACCGCAATGCTGCAATACCGGTGCTGGCTCCAGACCAGCTGGTTGGGGCATCGGTCACAGACAGGCTTTGGCAGCTCGTTGCTCCGTGCAGTTTAATTTAGCTTGCTGAGGAAGCTGTTGAATATGCAAGTGGTAATTGCTGCTCTCCTTTCCTTAAAGCAAAGGCGGAAGCGACACCAGGGTCCAATTTTCTCCTTAATGACTGATTTCATTTAAGCACTGCTCAGGGCGATGTAGGCTTGATGCTTTTCTTTTTAGGGCCGGGGAGAACTAAACTTGCATGTCTTTGTATCACTGAGCCCGTGGCCTCCATCCATCCTGGTTGCACACGTGGGCTAAGCTCCTTCTCCTTCTTCTCTTCAGTCCAGGTTTGCAGTTTGAGCCCATCACACACACGTTTCCACCCTTGTTTCTGTGAAAACAGAGTTGTTTGGGAGTGATTCAGCCCCATCACTCCTGCCTTGAGATTTGAGCTTGGCTACAAGTTCCCTCAGTGACCCTTCCCAACCTATCTTCCCTGGCTCTGTACATACAGGGGCAATTAAGCTTAATTTATTCTGTCCTGCTCAATAGTAGAGGCCAGAAGGCACCATTAGATCACAATCTGACTTAAATTTATTGATCTAATTAGCGGTCAAAGGTACAAGCAGGAGGTGGGAGCAGGACACTTAACATACGATGCAGCTTAGAACTTGTCCCTTCTGTTCTCCTTAACACAAGCCTCCAGATTGCCAGGGGCTCCTGTTTTTTCTTCTTGAATAACCAATTTCTGCAGGATTTGCAGGGGAGGAGGAGGCTGTATAGCTGGACTTTGTTCTGACGATGCAAGCTGCGCTGTCTGCAGCTCCCGACAACTTGCCGGGTAGCTGTGTTTTGATTTTGATCCATCATGTCAATGAATATTCATCAGCCTTCTGAAGGTTTAATGCTATTTGCCTGGTAGCTAGCATATTCTCTCCCTAACCTTTTTTTAGCCTTGGTTGCTAATAACCTACAGCCCACTCAGTCTACATTATAGGGTGGTTTGGTTTTTTAAATTGTTTATAGATGAAAATGAGGAACCTCAGTAGCTCCAGAGCTGGAAGCCTCTCAGAAGTACCTTGTCTTGGTTGCTACATGGCTGTCTGCTTTCAACCCCAAAAGAAAACCTTGCCTTTTGGTCTGTCATTCAGACTCCTCATAAAACATTGTCAGGAGTGCATATCTCTGAAGAGCAGGTGTTGTTCTGATAAAAGCTTTCCACACGTTTTGGTAAGCCCGAGTCAGAGCTTGTACGTAGCGGCAGGTTTCAAGGACGAGGTTTGACGTGGTGTTGAAAAGGGGATGGAAAATGCCTTGTGGAAGAGGAGAATGGGTCTGTTTGCTCCAGACCAGCTGCAGGAGCGGGATTGGGCCCTGTTCTGGGAATGGTGTGGTTGTACCCATGGACTTGGGATGACCCAAGTGACCAAACTTTGCACGGCCGAGGACAAGTGGGTTGGGACAGAGCTGTGCCAGGCACAAAGTGCTGGGCAGCCACCAGCATCTCCGTTTGCACCCTGCTCCTTGTGGCTCTTTAAAACCCAAACCTGCAGTGTTTTCTTCCATGTTGGAGTAGACCGAGATCTTGGTGCCTTTGGCTTTTTGTTTCCCTCCCTTCTTTAGGAGGGAAACTCCTCAGCAGGTCCCCAAATGCTGCTGACACCGAGGGGATGCCAGCAGGCTGCTAATGGATTTGCTGCGGTGCTGGCTGCCGGGGAGCCGTGATGAGAGAGCTTTCATGGCAGCTGAAATTCCTCCAGTGGCTGCATATTTCTATATCCGAGATGTAAAAATGTGAAATGAGATTTGGGGCCCTTCAGGAAGGGGGGACTCTTCAGGCTGGGCACAGAGCAATTGCACAGCCTGGGATTATCCTGCATGAAGATCCAATAGCTGTTTCCCATCATTCGTGGTTCAGCAGATGATTACACCATGTGCTAAAAACGTGCAATCGGGATCATTTCAAGGGTCAGGTCCTCTGCTAAAGAACTGTGGGTAGAGCCTGAATTTTCTGCAAGGTCCCTGTTTTCAGAGGGCAGTGTTTGCCATGCCATGGTGGTGCAGGGTCAGACCTCAGGTCTGACCCCAGCCCTGGCTCTCCGCAGGGCATAGCAGCTGTTTATTCTGCTGTATAAATCCATAGTTGGAGGGAATGGCAGGCTCTGGGGAGATCAGACACTCCTCTCCAAATGCTGACCTTTTTTCCCCCGAGTCTCTTCATAGCTTTGTTAATAAATCTGAGTCATCCATATTTCAACCTTGTTTTTGCCGTCTCTTAACATCTCAGTGTCTTGTTTCACAGAGATAAAATATGTGGGTGTGTAACTTTGTAAGACAAATGTTTAGGCTTTCAAAAATTCCCTGCTTTGCTGGTTGATTTTTCTCATTAGAGTGTTTCTCCACACTCCTCATTCCTCATAGGTGACCCTCCTCTTGTGTCGCTGACTTGAGAGTCCCAATTTTGGGGCAGCATTTGCCTGGTCCTTGCAGTTATTAGTCAGGCAGGGCATGTGGTTCCTGCCCTGAGCTTTGCTCCCAACCAAGAGTTTCAGAAATCAACAAAACCTAAGCAGCCGCCGGTGTGAGCAATGCCCAACGTCAGCACTGCTTAGGAAAATCTGAGCTACCGGCACCGTGTGATTTTTATCAGCTGAAATCGCGTCTTGTAAATATTTACTGGAGCTACAAGTAAGGTTTATCTAATTAAAGCCAAGCAAAACTTTCCATGAAAAAGAGCCGCCCTGCCAGGGGTTGCTGGTGGATGTTTAGGAATACGTTTAAGAGTTGGGGGAAGCGTGCAGGATATTTTTTCAGCTCTGCTGCTGTCTGTAGCTCGGGATGTCCTGAGACACATGAGGTCTTCAAGGATTGAGTTACCCATGGCGGGGACCTGGTGGCCCCAAGCATATCCAGCTGTTCTGGCAGCAGTCTCCTGAATTTTCCATACCCCTGGCATGAGGGGGTATGAAGTGTGGGTATGAGGGGGGCTGGCCTGGCTGCCATGGCATGGGGAGGTTGGTGCAGATTTGCTGGGATTGGCAACAGTGGTGGGGCCCAGGACTCTTCATCCCACGGGGACAGTGGTGTGACCCCTGCCGCTGCCAGCTCTGGCATGAGGCAAAGCAAATGCATCTTTTTAATTTGCATGGTCGTCAAGGTTGCCAGGACTGTAAACGTCAAATCTGAGCAGAAATATTTGGCATGAAAACCGTCTCTGCTCTTCCCCTCCGTGCCGAGCGCGTGGGTGGCTCGATTCCTCCTCCCACCGCGGGACGGGAGCGCAGCGCTGCGGGGCGGCTGCTCGAGCCTCCACTCTTCTCTTCCCTGCAGGATCTAGTGCCCAGGAGGGAGGCACGCAGAGGATTGTGGCCATGGCCCCGAGGAAGAGGAGCGGCCGGGGGATCTCCTTCATCTTCTGCTGCTTCCGCAGCAGTGACCACCCCGAGATCACGTACCGGCTGCGCAATGACAGCAGCTTCGCCCTGCAGACCATGGAGCCCTCGCTGCCCATGCCGCCAGTGGAGGAGCTGGATGCCATGTTCACCGAGCTGGTGGTAAGTAGGATACTTCTTCATTTCAAGTTTAGTTTTGAGGTTTCTCCCTCTCTCCCCCCAAGGCCCTCTTTGCAGTCTCTCCAGACTTGGTTTTGAGTTTTCAGGCATACTTTGGCATGAATGGAGGCTGCTGTTGCTGAACCCTGAGCTCTGCTCCTCCCTGAAGTCCTGCCAGTTTGGGGTGGTCTCTCTGATTACGAACTCTTAATTTCTTACAGCAGGGGGTTGGGTCCAAGCTGGTAAAGCAGGATGTCCCCCGTAAGTGCAAAGTGACTTTACTTGCTGGGCACTCAGTTTCACAGAAAGGATCAGGTGTGGGCTACATTGAGATTTGGAAAGTCAGGATCTTTTTTCTTTATCCTTTGATTCCAAAACTTGGAGAAACATGGATTAAGAAAAAAATTGATAGCCAAGAAAGCTTTAATTTCCTCTAAGCAAAAACATTTTGTTGTGGTATTTTGGATGGTGTTTTACTTTGAGATCATTCAGCAGTGAAATGAGGTTTTCCTACGGTGCTGGGATGCACAGGGAGAGCTGTGAATTGTGACACTGGTCAGTCACACCTCAAGGTGTAGCACATCCCATTAGATGCCAGGCAGCATGGACCTGTGGAGCCGGGCTTCTTGGTGGAGGAAAGCTCCAGGTTGTATTATAAAAGCTGGTTTTGCCCAGACAGCCTTCTCCAAGGGCCTGATGTGGCAGACCAGGACACCAACACAGCACGGTGGGGATGAAGTGTCCATGCAGCAGGACTCTTCTTGCAGCAGTCCTGCAAAACACCATGGGTCACATTGGGTATGTTCAGGTGAAGTGGCTGTGTCTGTCCCAATTTATTCTCCACTGATAACTTGGCCAAATCAGGTTTTCCTGGGGAAATTCTTTCCCATGGATCACTTTCTCCATGCCCCAGCCAAAGGCTTGTTGGGCTGAAGGAGGTATCTCTGGAGGCTCAGGTACTGGAGCCCCCACCAAATCTGTGCACCTCACCTCAGCCCAGGATTTTCAAAACATTTCCTCCAAACTCATCCAGATGCTTCATGCAGTGGCAGTGCCCGAGGGAACTTCTGTGTGCAACGACGCAGGAGCCAGTCCAGCCTGGGGCACACCTGGTGTGGCTGTCCTGCTCTTCAGTCCTTCTGCATGCTGTTGAGATTTTTAGTTATTTTTCCCCAGCCAGGGGTGAGAAAAAAGGCCTGGAGGCAGCTGCTGCTCCAGGGCATGCTGGCAGCAGGAGCCACGCTTGCTCCCTGGGGACTGAAGTCATGCAGGGAGGGGGACAGCGGGTGCCCACCGTGCTCCTTTGCAAGCAGCTGCAACCCCCTGGCTCCCCAAAAAACCCATCAGGCAGATCTTAACCCAAGCCAGCACTGGTTGGGAGGCAAGGGGAAGCCAAGCTCTGCCCTGTGGGCACAAGAAGGCAGATTGCCATTCAGGGGAGCGAAGTTGCAAACTCCCCCCATCCTTACAACGGCTCCTTCTTGCTCTCGGTAACCTGTTGGTGTCGGGTATTAAATTTCAGCATTAGTTAAATGGTTTGGAAAGTATCCCACTGTTCCTGTACAAACCCACTGTGTAACATTTGGAAGAGAGACAGAGAAGGCACTCAGAGGTGCTGGGCTGATCTTTACGCCTGCGGGAGCCCAATGCCATCGTGCTCGGCCATCCGTGCTGGGATGGCTTGTGCCTGCTCTGTGGGACTAAGGCTCCCTCCAAAGTCCTTGGCTGTCTCAGCCCATTGGGTTGAGGGAGGTTAAAGGGGTTGGAGGGAATCTGGAGGCTTTGCCAGCTGGAGTTGGTCCTTTGCCAGCTCTTCTCTTGCAGCCTAATCGTGACTTTTCTGCCCTGCTTGTTCCCACTAGGGTCTCAGAGTGGGAGGGTTGGAGGATTTCAGGCCTGGGATGGGAGATATCTTTGGGGACATTGCAGCAGTCGGCTTGGTCACTGGGATGGACAGTCCTCCCACGGACACAAACCACAGAGTGGGATCCATGCTCCACAGATCCCAGCCTGCTGCTCCTATTGAAGGGCGAAGTCCCTTTCTCTTTGGAGCCATCCTGCAAAATATTCCCTGAGCTTTGTGTGTTTTTAAATGTGCCTGTTGATCTGAGGCAGGAAACATCCGTAGCATGAGAAATTGGTGATTGTGCCAGCAGCAGAGAATGAGGGCCTGAGATGCAGAGGGACATGGAGCAGCTGTGACTCCAAGGTCAGCTAAAGGCTTGGGCTTCTCTCCCGGTGTCTGTTTTTTTAGCCTGTTTTGTGTTAGATGGACACTTTGGATTTTAATTAGGATAGGTAAATAGAATAGATAAATAGTTAGGGGTTTATTCTGTTTTTCACTTAGTTGTATTAGAAAAAACAGGGAAATGGGATTTTTTTTTTTTTTTTTTTTGGCCTGGGCACAAATTTCAGCAATAAGAAATGCCTGATCTTCATCCCAGACTGTGCAGGGATGATGCTCCCTGTTCCAGCCAGCCATATGCAGCAGGCAGGGGCTTTTCCCTGGCTTAGGGCAGATGCAGATGTTGTTGCTGTGGTCAATGACTGATCACTGCTTCCTCCCAGAGGAACCTTTTCCCTTTCTCTCCCTCTCCCCCAGCCTGGTCTGAATGGGTTTTGTTGGAGCATTGTTGGGATGTCGCTCAAGCGGGCACCGGCCCTCTCTGAAAGGCTTTTCTTTGTCCGTGGTCCTGCCGGGGCTCCGGCCAGGCTCAGCCACCCAGGGAGGAGCAGGTGCTGGCAGAGAGGCACAAACAAAAGCAGAGTATTTCAGCAAGATTTACTGATTTGCAGCTCCTTTGGCTGGGACAATGCTTTATGATTTTGTGCAGTTTTCCATACATCAACACCGCTATGTCCGGCCAGCTGGGGTCGGCAGTGTTTGCTTCCTGAGCCTCGTGCAGAGGTGTGGTACCTGCTAGCCAGCATCCATCAGATTTAAGGAGTTTCAGGAGCCATCAGTCCTCCCGTAGGACACATCAGGAGGATCACTGATCACTGTGCCCCAGCGAGGAGGAAATCTGGGGTTGCACGAACTGCCTGCGAACCAAGAGAACAAAGCTGTGCCATCTGCCACAGCTTCTTTCAAGAGGCTCCTGCGTATCCAGGCTAACAATGCAGCATTTCTTCAAAGGCTGAAATCTTGCTTGCACGCTCAGAGAAAGCACTTGCAAAGCTCCACATAATGGCGCCATATGGTAGATCTTGCCATAACAATCCTCTCTATTTTCCGCCAGCAACTAGACTTTCCACCAGATGGGTAAATGACTGATGTCCTTTATATCTGCTTAACACTCCTTGTCACTGCGAGGTTTGTAATGAAACGCTCTGTGTGTGGTGGTGTGCATCATCCTGGCAGGATGTGCACTGGGCAGGGGGCTGGGATGGCTTGGTTTGGAGAGGGTAGGAGGAGCCCCAGCATGACCCAGGACTCCTGGCTGTCTCTCTTCTCAGTGGGGTGGGTCACAGTGGCATCTCCATCCCTGCAGAATGAGAGTGATGCTCCAGTGACTCCTCAGATAGCTTAGATGCTCAGAGGAGCTGCTGAGTCTGGTGGGGCTTTGCTTGCCCCTGGAGCACAAGATGCTGCCTCTCCCTGATCCCACACCCTGCTCCCAGCCTGCATCCCTGCTGGTGGAGGGATGGGTTCAGAGGGGATGCTGCCCCAGACATTCCTCAACACTTGTCTTCCCCAGGCTTTGAGGAAATTCCATTTACTGCTCCTGATGGGGCTTCTCAGCCTTTTCACTTCTGACTTAGTTATGCAGAAGAAATTAGAGCAACCTCCATCCAGCCCTGCGTCCCGCCTGTGATGTGCAGCAGCCCGTTTTTAGCCCATGAAACCAGAGCAGGTAACCTTCTCTGGGTCCCTCTGCCCAGATTCCAGCAGCTGACAAGTTTTTTGGGTTTTGGGGAGGTGAGTGGCTGTGCAGCATCCCCAGCCCCCCGGACTCAGGATTGGGTGCAGGCCTTTGCTCATGGATGTTGCCTGAGTCTTCCCCTCACATGGAAGGCGGCTGTATCCCATCCCTGCTGCTTTATGAAGTAGTGGAAACTTGTGAGTCTGAGGAACAATAAAAAGGTCTCTGGCAGCTTATAAGATTTATCACAGCATTTGTTTTTGCTGTACTTGGGGCAACTAATGCATTTCATCCAAGCTGCTCTCTGGATGCTGTCAGGAGATAGTTAGGAGATAGTATCCCCTGTCACAGACATTAAATCTGTTGCCTTTGCAATGCTTCATGGTGGTCAGTGGGTCTGTGGCTCATGATGTGCAGTGCTGGGGTAGGATGCCTCATGCATAACTGTCCCTTGGAGCTGTGCCTTCCCTTCCTCTTGGCATGCTGGGATGATGGCTATTTTATGTACTGCTTGAACAGGGAGTATATAAACGTGAGGAGAAATGGTGGTGTGATCAGCGTGAGCGCTGTTGTGTGTCAATAACTGCTCCGGGTTGGGAACTCACTGCTAGTGATATCCAGTTGTACTTAGGAACTTCAGTAATGTGCTTTTCCCCCTGGTTTCTAATCCAATAAGGAGAAAGTATGAGGTTTTCGGCTTTGCAAAACAACACGGCTTTTAAGTAACAGCTGAGGGATCAGCTGCAAAGCCAAGCTTTGCATTTCATGCTTGCAGGTCAGCTGTCGTATTTTGCTGCCTGGTCCTTCCAGCATTAAGGACTTCAGGATTTTGAGAACCACTGAATGGTGACCAGAGCCATTTCCCCTATATCTGCAAAGAAATGCATGTGGTTGGTATCTGGAAAAAATTACAATTGCAGCAGCCCTTGTGTCCTGGGCAAGCCACCCCTTTCTGCAGAGTCAAGCCAGAGCCAGATGCTCAGCATGGAACTCCTGGCCCTATCCCACTGCTGTCTCCCAAAACTGATCTCTCTTGGCTTATGAATCACTTTTAAGAAGGAAAACCAAATAATTGGTAATACCTGCTTTTAAATTCTCTCCGCAGGGATCCATGTGCCATACAGACACCAGGCTGCCCAGGTTCAGTTTTTCAGATTGAACAATCTGGACCTGCCAGGCTCTCATCCCAGCCCAGCGCTCACGGCGCTTGTTTTCATCACCTCGTGTTGTTAACACCCTCCCAGATAATCTCTAAAATGTACCTTTTGATAAGTAAGCATCTGATAGAGAAGTCACACACCTACTCAGTCAGGAAATAAGGGTTTTCTGCCTACGTGTGTTCCCTGGACCTGAATGAACCAATCCAGAGGAACGCTGTATTTCAGCTGAAACAGTCCTGTAATTACAGTATCTGTTACTGCTACAAACCAGCGTGGGGGCTTGCCCAAAAAACAGGCTGCTCCCAACCCCTGATTTTACAAAGGAGCCATGTTACAGCACAATGTGAATCTCAGCTGAGGGCAGAGAGCACATAAGGAACCCCTTTGTTTCCAGGAGAAGTACAGGTGAAGTGGAAAAATCGTATGGTCTACCTGCTAAATGCTTTCCACTTTGCACTTCGTAAAAGAGGAGGCCACATCCCTGGGAGATGCCTGGGCAGCTCACTCAGCAATGCATGGGTGACCTTAATTGGGGCATTTAGGTTTTTGGCTTGCACTTGCTCCAAGTGTTTCTGGCACAGGTCACCATGGAGGGTACCAGTCTCTTTGGATGGGGAGCCTGCTCCAACAGCAGTGTTCTTGCTGACTGCTCAGTGGTTGGGTGGTGTTGCTGGGGCTGTGAGCAGGACTGAGCAGCAGATGAGTTGTACTTTATCACCATCCTCAGCTGGAAGCATTCCTGCTGGGAATAGCCTGTGCCTGCCTTGTATCCATTTGCAGATACACATGGAAGCTGTCTGTACTGCTGTAGTATCTCTTGTTGGCAGAGTCTGGGTGTTCCTCAGCGTGGGAACATCACCAAGGTCAGCTTTTGGCAGCCAGGGCTTTCACAGCCCTGCCAGGAGGATCCTGCCTGAGTGCCCAGTGATCCTAATTCCCATGAACTCCAGTGTTCAAATCAATACCTTTATTTACAAGGATCAGCTTCCCTTTCCCAACCACACCCAACATCTATAATCCAGTCTGATGCCTGCTTGCACATGACATCTTGCTGGGTGTCAGACCCTGAAATCCCAGAAATCCCAGAATGGTTTGGGTTGGAAGGGATGTTAAAGATCATCTCATTCCAGCCCCCCTGCCATGGACAGGGACACCTTCCACCAGATCAGGTTGCTCTAAGTCTCACCCATCCTTGGTCAGAAGTAAGCTCCTCTCGGGATGACTCTGCTTTGCACCTGAGTCAAGTTCTTAGAAATGCTTTTAGGATGCCAGGTGTGACTAAAGCCAGGCCTGTGGGGGATGAGGACTTGTCCCACCCAGGAGTCCATTTCCATCCTCTGTTGCTCAATCAGCATCAGGCTATAGCTGGCTTCTGCTTACCGTGGCTGCATCCTTTAGGTCCCACAACCAGAGTGGTACCTCTTGGGAAACTTTCAGGTTCAAGTTGGTGTGGGGCTTTGTAGCCTCTAATTCCATCCAGCCCCTTTTTGAAACCCTTCCCAGAGCATTTTCTGGGGAAACCTTGGCACGGTTTAGCCCCAGACCAACCACCCACAGTGTTCCTACCTGAGCATCCCTGCCCGGCAGGGGACATCTGAAGCCACACTTGACCTGTTGGCTTGATTTCCAGCTTGAGCAGCTCCCTGGGATGCCAGCAGCAGAAGCAGTGTAAAATCTGACTGAAAAGGGAGCTGCTGCTGCTTTGGTTCTGTAAAGAGCTGAGAGGTCCATATCTGAAGCCTTACTTATTTGCCAGCTCTATGCTTTATTATGGTAGGAGGTGCACCCACCAAAGGACAGCCATCCCCAGCTCTGGTTGATTAGATTGAATCCATTTGAGCTGTCACAGTAGCAGATAATAGGCTGATACATGTTTTGGTGGCTTTTTCAGGGTGTGTGTACAATTGTGTGGAAAAAGTGCGCTGGTGATGCACCTGCAGGGCTTCTAGATCTGAGAGTGCTCTGCAGGGTGAAGCGGTGTAGATCAATAACTCAGGCTGGAAAAGGATCCTGGGTTAATTAAAATGGGAGAAAGGTTTTCCAGATGAGGTCAGTGAAAAGGTCACAGGAGGCCGAGCTCAATAAATAACATTAAAAAAAAAAGTGTATGTAAGGTTATAGATATATAGAGATATGAAGATAAAAAAGAAGGAGAAACTAAGTGGATACCTCTCTTAAAATACACTGGTACTAAAATATGAGCAGCTTTGAAACCTTCAGCCTATTAAAATAATTAATTGAATTAAAATATTATAGCATTACATGCTGTCTGCCTCAGTTAGGTGTTTGAACTGATGGGAACATGAATCAGCTGCAGCTGGAGTTTATTGAAGGGCTAAATCAGCTGTTGATGGCCATAATCTTTCCTGCAGAAGAAGGAAGGAATATATATTTTATTTATGTTTGTCCAGTGTGTTCAGGTCAATAACTGAGCAGGGTGGATTGGGGTCTTTTTGAGTCCAGAACGAAAAATTCATTGTGGGAGGAGGTTAACTAGGCATAAGCACTTTGAAGTGTTATTCCTTGTTGCTGCTACTCATTCCCTTGCTGTGAGCAATTTCCTTTATTCAGGAAATTCATTACCTGATAAAGGAAAAATGAATAATAATCTTTTATCTGTTATGCTTATTCATTAAGAAATATGAATAGTTGATTTTTGTTCATGTTCTGTAATTGCAGCTGCAAGTCGTCATGGAGAAATTCAAAATACACAGTGATAATATTAGAGGGGGTTGGCTTGTCTGACGTGTTGTTTTTAAGCTCCCAGGGTACTGTAGCTGAAAAGAAGTGTGCTGGGGAGTAGGCATTTTTATTAGTGATAATAAAAACAAAGGACTTTTTAAAAAAACCCCTGAGATAAATCTGCATACGCTGAGAATTGTAGTTGCCTAAATAAAGCTGCAGCTAGAGGAGCTCCTCCTGCGGCTCAGGGTGCGTGTGGAGGCGGGTGGTTGTAATAGCCACAAATAAGGATTAATATGTCTCTTTTTTTCCAAGAAAACAGCTTAAAAAGAAAATAATGAGCTGAGTAAGGTGTGTTCTGAGGCAGGGGTTTGCTGAAGGCAGCAGGGCCGGCAGTGGAAGTGGCAGCTGCTGCTCTGGCTGCGCAGGCAGCGCCGGCCGGCAGCGGAAAAACATGAGATGAGGAATGGGGGGAAAAATGCTGATTGCCATTTCCCCTGACACCACAGCGTTCTGGGATAAATCAAATTGATGAACTTGGAGAAGAATGCCTGGAAGAGAGTGAAAAAGCGATATGACCCCTGAGAAAGGAAGGCGGTGCAGGCTTCAACAGGCCATTATTTATTGACTTTTTAATTCCCATGCTGAACCCCTTAATGCCAAATGTTGCCAAAAAGTTTACACTTTGCTTTTTCCTTCTATTTTTAAAAACATTTTTGGAACAGTCTTGGATCTCTCATGCTTCGTTTGATGATGCAAGAGATCTCATCTTTACATGCTGTAGCCTCGCTTACAGAAGTTTCTAAACTCTCTGAATCCATCCATGAGGAGTAAATTAATCTGCTCTTAATTATGTTGGTCATTTATTGATCCAGTGATGTCTTCCTGTGTCTTCCTGTACATGTATATATATATATATATATACACACACAGGTGTGTATATGTAAACCCAGGGAGAGAGAAGCTGTGGCTGCCCCATCCCTGGAAGTGTTCAAAGCCAGGTTGGATGGGGCTTGGAGCAGCCTGGTCTAGTGGGTGACATCCGTGCTCATGGTGAATGGGTTGAAACTAGCTGATCTTTATGGTCCTGCCCAAAACAAGCTTTTCTATCTCTCTGTAAACATATATATGTATGTACATACAAACCCAGCACAAACCAGCAGATTTTAAATAATCAGTTTTTCAGTTGTGGCAGTGGGTGGCCCCCAGTGTCCTCCATGTACTACTCTTACACAGTTTATCAGGCAGAAAGGTGCATTGGACTTAAAGGCTTTTCATCTTTTTTTCCTACAACCTCTAAGGATATTTTGGGGTTGCAGACCCCTCTATAGGGAGTTGTCCATTATTTAATCTCTACTCCCAACCTGCTTCTTGCAGAATGTTTGGTGGCCTGGGGGACCTGTGGGTTGTAGGGGAAAAACCCATGCTGGTCACGCTGGGGTCTTGTGGACATGGGTGGGCAGCACATGGGCTCACCCAGCTCCAGGAGCCCATCCTGGAGGTCATTCCTGAAGTCAAAAAGATTTGCAGCGTCCTGCTGTGTCCAGGCTGCTGCCCCCATTAAAGCCTGTGGCTTCCATCTGTGGAAGATGCTCATTGAAACATGGCATGAGTGAAGTCGCAGGGAGGGGAGTTTACACTGAGGACCATGCTGTAAGTCTGGGGCTGCACTTGATGCTGTTCCTGCTGGGAGGGTCAAACATTTCTTCCAGTGGCTTTTTGGCTTGGTCTGGCTTTGCCTTCAGGAGGTGGTAGGAGACAGCGGTGGCTACCAGCCAGAGAGGTGGTGGCATCTTCCTCCTTGGAGATACTCAAAAAGCCATCTGTACAAGGCCCTGGGCAATGGCTCTGGTGGCCCTCTTTGACCAGGGCCTTGATTGACCAGAGGGCTCCTCATACCATTGAGTTGCCTGCTCGGGGAGGTGCAGGCCATGGGAGCATCTATTCCTGAGTGCTGCTGTGTGTCCTCCAAGGGAAAGGTATGGACCACTTGTTTGGCCCATGGGACTGTGCTCAGCATGTGCTGAGCTGCACGGTTCTTAGGCAGCTTTAGGAGAATGCTGTGAGATCTCACCTGCAATAGGGCTCGTGCCATGCTCAGAGAGAGGGGGCGAGGTTTGCTTGGCTGGAATGGAGAGCTGTCAGCAGAGCAAATGGCACGGAAGTGTTGTACCTCCTAGAAATAGCAAAATACACACTGAGAATCAAAGCTTCCCTATGAGGTTTTTTTCTAAAACCATATTCAAATGAAGATTTAATGTGGAAACATGTTTCCTGATGTAAAGGTGAATAGTTTAGCTGTACGGGATAAATATTTAAGAGTAGCATATCTCTTTCCAGTAAAAACACTCTGGGCAGAGACTTCCTTTTGGTAGTAAAATGAGGCTGCTATTTTATGTGCCACTGACCTGATTCCAAAAACAGTATTAGAAATAGTGAAGTTGGCAGATGCTGACATGGGAGGCAGCCAGATGGAAGGGGCAGAGCTGTGAAAGGTGAGGCTGAAGTGAGGGGTGAGGGCTGTGGGGCTGATGGACACCGACTCACCAGTTGTCTTCTCACTCTTCAGCAGCTGCCAGCATTGCATGCTGTGGTGGGAGTGTGTGGATTGCAAATGGCCCATAAAATGAATTGCCAGTTAGCATCACCTAATTATCAAGCTCGTGATTATTAATTGAAGGCCCATATGGGTGTGAGTTTCTGCACGGCTTCTCTGCTGCGCTGCTGACTCCGGTGGGTTGTTAAAGGCTTTGTGGGAGCTGCATTTCTGCAGTGGGCTATGAGGCCCCAGAAAACAGATGTTGTTCCTTTCTTGATCTATGGGAGTTGGAAAGGGCAGTTTCTGAGCAGCCTGCACTGAGATACACATCAGTGAGCCTAAGCAAAGGGCTGGAGCTGGCTACAGGAATCCCCATACACGTAAAAACCAGCAAAGGCCTGACTCTCCACAGCTGAGTCACTGTTACGGCTCCGAATAACAGTCGTTAGTCACTCTTTGATTATGAGGATTTTCATATTCACTGGGTGCCACATAGTATTTATTTAAACACCTCTCCCAAGCATCCTGCAAGATATCATTAGGTAGGTGTTGTTGAGTGATGAAGGGCTGTGATGACTGAATGTGCTAGAGCTGGGGCACAATGAAATGTGCTGTGTGAGACTCAGAAGTGTTTCTGCACCTTTTTTGGATGTGTTTGCACGTTGTCGTGTGCCAGCACCTAATGTGTTCTTCTGCTTTGTCCCTTCTTGCTCCCGCTTAGGCTTCAGCTCGGTTTAGATTTTTTTCTCTTGGTTAATAAGTCTTCACATTTGCACAAGTTGTCTTTTTAGGGTAGGGTATTTTGAAAGTTTCAGTAAATATTTTTCTAAGGACCTAAGTGCAGATGTGTGTGGCTGGTGCTTTCATGCCTGATTATCAGATTCACTTGGCCAGAAAGTGGGGTCACAGTGGAAGCATTTTTCTGTGCTCTCTCAGACCCTCACCACGGAGGTAAATATTCATCAAGAGACCCTTGTCCTCCCCCACACTCCGAGATTTATTTTTCCAGTGAGCTGAATTTCAACCAGGTCCCTGTGTAGGTGTCATCCTGTTGGGCACCTTTAGAAGTTCAAAAAAGTGTTCAAGGCCAGCTTGTATGGGACCCCGAGCAACCTGGTCTAGTGGGTGGGGGGGGATGTTGGAACTAGATGATCTTTAAGGTCTCTCCCAACCCAAACCATTCTGTGATTTCTGTGAACTGGGGCTGAGGCAGAGCTTGGATATTTGACTGGCTCATAGCCGGAGGAGACAACGGTGAAGTGCAGTTTTGATTTTGAGGCATGGAAGGGTGACGAGACTTGCCCAAGGCTGGGGTGGAGGTTGGTTGCTTGAAGTGGACCTCTAACCTCCCAAATTGTAAGGACATGGGAATGCTGGAGAATGGCACTTGTTGGGAGAAGTCCCCGGCCCGGGTTCTCCTCTGTGGGTGCAGGAGGATGAGATGTGTCTCGCACTGGGCTCAGGCTTTCTCAGTCCTCTCTTTTTCCCCAGTCTCTGTTGCAGCAGCATAGTTCTTTCTGTTGTTAGGGTGTCTTCCAGGCCTGCTTCCAGAACTCCATCAGCATGAGCTCTGTGCAGCACAGTGGTTTGAAGATTTAGGGTAAAATCTGGGAAGAGGCAAAGCCTCCGCCATGAATATGTAATAGAAAAAGCTCCACAACACCTTTCCTTTTGAGGAGTAATTTCATCAAGAAGGGAAATCAATACCTGCAGTGGATAGATAAGCCTTTCTGAGATACTTGGCACTGCCAGCAGCCCTCTGTCAATGGTTGTTGTGCTGGAGGGCTCCTGGGTTTGGGTTACAAGATAGCTGAAGGCTCCCTTCCTTGGCTATTGGGTGCAATATGAGCTTGAATTAGATCTGATGAATTTCTTGGTTGCCTGTGGGCTTGCTCATGCAGGCATCCATCTTTTGCCAGGCGCATCTTGTTCAGCCTTCCCCAAATGTGGTTTTGATTGGGGTACAGGAGCTGCCAGCTTTAGCTGATTCATTGTTCAGGCAGGGAAGCTTTAACAGGTCTCCATATGGGGTTTTTTTAGTTGCTGGAATTAAGTGTGTAATTTTTAATTGGATCCTCTTACTTAAATCCACTGTCTATGTGGGATGAGTTGGCTGGAGGCCATAGCAGGGCTTTCCTGTGACCTTCTGCATCCTCTCCAGTGTCTCACTGCTGCCCCAAAACCCTTCCAGCATGAGGATTGTCATCAGTGGTTTTAAGAGACACCCATGGTTCTAAGATCAATGTTGGCTTTAGCAACAAGCCTCCCAGCCCTGCCTGAATGTTTTATTTAGTTCCCTCATAAAAGCTTTGACCTACATCTAGCACCAGGAAGCGATGAGGCTTTGATAATACTCGGGCATCCCGGCGGAGGGCACGCTGCTAACCGAGCTTCCGAGTCGAAAATGGATGTGTACTTTAAAACATCAGATAAACCAATAAAAGCTTCAGTCAGTAAACAGCTTTATCTCTACCAGGCAGTACGTGATCCAGTTTTGATGGAGAGGATGTACCTCTTCGTGAACTGTAGGTATTAGGAAAAGAGCTTTCTATTTTTAGCTGTAGGAAAACAAAGCAAAAGCCAGAACACCTACAGTTTTTGTTGATATGAGGGTGTCAGCAGTGGAAATGGGCTGGACCACTCAGGGTGAAGTGCTCCAGTGAAGCAACAATGATAAAAAAGAAAGGTCCTGTTTGAAATTTTCTTTGCTGTGTGTGTCTTAGATGAGGTTGTTCACCTGAAGCTCTCAGTGTGAGTCTTGTGTGCAGCTGTGATGGCTTTGTGGGTGTCCTTTCCAAAACACTTACAGCCTTTAAAAGCAATGGAGGAGATGTCTGGGAGGGACAAGGCAGGGAATTTGGCAGCCCAGAGTCAAGGGAGGTCAGCAAGAGCAGGATGAGAAGTGGTGTCATTGCCCTGACAAATCAAGAGTCCCGGGGTGATGCTGCGGGGTCGCTGCTGCACTGTGGTGTGGCCCCACATTGATTTACACTGCTTGTCTGGGGGGTTGTGTCTGTGCCATCACCCATTTGTGTACTCACATTGCATGTTTTGTGTTTCTTTTCCCCTTTCCAGGATGAACTTGACCTCACGGACAAGCACAGAGAGGCCATGTTTGCGCTGCCGGCGGAGAAGAAGTGGCAGATCTACTGCAGCAAGAAAAAAGTAAGAGACTCTCTAAGTGCTGAGCCTCTTCCCTCTCATGCACGGTGGGGAGGAGATGGGGAGAAGGGCACAGATCTCTTGGGATGCCAAGTGGTATTTGGGGTGTCACAGAAATGTATCTGTTCCTGCAGTGACTCTCTGGGAAAACAAGGTCTTTGGTCTCCAGCCCATTCAGGCTGTAGGGGGTGTCCCCACAACCCTCATGGGTGTCCCCAATCCCATTCTCATCCCTGCCAGCACATCAGGGCGACATGGAACTCTGTGGGCACTGAGGTTTGGCCTTGCAGGGGCAAGGGGCTGCTCCCCATCTCCTTAGATCCCCACCCAGTACCTAAAGGAGGCTTATAAAATACACGAGGACAGATTTTATAAAGGAGCTGCTGCAGTAGGACAAGGGGTAATAATGATTTTAAACTGGAAGTTTATTTAGGTTAGATAAAGGAAGAATATGTTTACAATGAGGATGTTGAAACACTGGCACAAATTGCCTGAAGAAGCTGTGGATGCCCCCATACCTGGAAGTGTTCAAGGTCAGGTTGGATGGGGCTTGGAGCAACCTGGTCTGGTGGAAGGTGCCCTGCTGAGAGCAGGGGCATTGGAACCAGTTGGTCTTTAAGGTCCCTGCCAACCCAAACTATTCTAGGGTTCTGTAATTCTGCTCCCAAATTTGCCACTGTGCCCCTCACCTGGCTGCAGGGGGTGGCAGTCACTGGCCTCACTTGAAGGGCACTCGCTCTTGTTTGATGCCTCTTTTCTCCTGCTGTAGCAATGGCACCAGATTTTCCATCTGCATTTTAGGCCAAGAGCAGGCTTACCTTGCTCATGTAGGATTAAGTTTTAAGCCTCTCATAAATACCTCTGAAATCCCTGTATTATTGTTAGACAGAGGCCTGCCATGCCCGAGATTTAAATCGGAGGGGAGAAGGGATGTTAACAAATTACAGGCACTGGTCTGGATCAACAAGAGAATGGGCAGGGGATGCTCGCCTGTCACTGCCTGGTGGATAAAGCAGAGCCTTGTCCTGGTGTGTCTGGATAATGGGAGAGTTAAATCAAGCAAAGCTGTGTAATTATTATTGTGAGTGGAGATTACGTGCTATCTAATCTCCAGAGGAAGGGTTTAGATGGAGCTGATGGTGGCTCTTTCCCTTTCCAGAACCTCCTTGCTCTCATGTTTTTTTTAAAGGCTGTGCTGTGAAACTCCTTGCTCACTGGGGGTGTTGAAGGAAGGAGCCACAGAAGTGCCTGTGGCATCCTTAGAGGTTCTGGGAGCAGGCGTCCATCCGAGGCTGGATCCTAGCTGCTGGTCTCCTCTGGTCCGCATTCCTCTGGCTGTTCCCAGTCACTCCTTCCCTACTTGTGATACCATCACAGTGAGCTGCAGAACATAGGTGCCACTGCTTGCTCTGATGGAGATGTGCTGGTGGAGACAAATTATTTTCTCCTGTTTTTAAATTAAAAATGAGCGAGACCATATCAATGAAGGCTCCAGCCACGGAGGAAGTCAGGAATTACATGGGCTGGAGAACATGTCTCTGTGCCCAGCAGGCTCTAGGCTGTCCTGCCCTGTGTGGTGATGACTGGTGAGCAGCAGAAAGACAGGTGGATATCCTGGCAGCTCGTAGCAAATCTTACTTGTGCTCCCATGTTCTCATGAGGCCAGATCACCTACATGGTAGCCTGGCATCGAGGAGAGGTGCTGGACTTCTCCAGCTGAGAGCAGTGTCTGCTTTTGGGACAGGGCAGCAGAGCTGGGGACAGGACAGTGGTCCTACCTCACTGCCTTGGCTGCACTCTGAGTGGCGGCGATTCGGGAAGTGCAGGATGTGCCCAAACCCTGTGTTTAATGACAAGTTGTTGCTTGAGATGCTTGTAACGTTTCACCTGGTGGGTCCCAGGGGGCTGGCAAAGGTGGGCATCAGTCTCAGGCAGCTGCCTGACTTACCACCGATCCAAAATTGTCGCCTGAGCAGTTTTTGCTCTTTCCTCTGCTGCCAGTTTTGGCTGGCGCTCCTCCTGTGCTGTCGGTGTCATCCACCACACTCAGCTCCCCAGAGCACATCCCAGATGTCGCATGTTTTATATATTCCCATGATGGGCAAGATTTTGTAAAAGGGAGCCAAAACTGAGACATGTTTTGCTGGGTTGTCCTGGAGAGAGACCTGACAGCACCTGGCCTTGGCAGTGCCTGTTGAGAGGAAACAGGGGAAATCCAGCTATTCCCCAGGCATGTTTCTTTCCCTGGAATATTTCCCCATGGCCTGCAGCCCTGTATCCTGGTTTCTCTGCCCTGCTAGCAGCTGGTTTTATCCCAGCCCACAGGACTGGCTTGGCAAGGTGGAGGCTTTGTCCTCCTTGATTCTCCATCCATGGAGACAGCAGGTTTGATCCCAGTGTTGACTCTGCTGGGACCAGGGGGTTGCACTGCATGAATTCCTCGTGGTCCCACTCCACCTGCATCACCCTGTGTCGCTCAGGGGGCAGAGAGACAAAAAGCATCTCGTGGTGGGGCTGGTGAGTTCCGTCAGCAGCAGCCTGAGCAGGAACTGAAGCCTGCACTAAATGCAGCACCCGTGCAGTGCTCGGGGCAGGAGAGAGATTTAAAGATTATTGGAGAGACCTTCTTTGAAGTCATCAGCCCCTCTACAGCTGGGATAAAGCAGGGAAATGCAAAGGCGGAGATGCATTAACAGCAGGGTGAAATCTGCTTTTAGAAGTGGTATTTCTGGACGATGACTCGTTTCATACCTCATCCCAAAATATTTCGCTCCCTGCTGGCCCCGCTCTCCAGGAGAGGATATTGCTCGGAAGCACGGGGAGGAAGCAGGAGGGTTTCCAGATTTGCTGTTTCTTTGGCTGTGGGTTTGCCTCTGTGGAAGAGGGTGACTCAGGATGGCCTTTTTCCAGAGGCCACGCTCCAGAGGGAGTTAATGATTAACCCTTCATGCTTAGTCTGCAGGACCTTTCTAACCGCAGGAGATTTGGCTCCTGACAGCCCGTGTGTGTCATGTCAAGCTGTTAAAGCAGCTCAAAGGGTGGTTTTTATGAGCCTCAAAATATGGGTGGGTACAGGGTGTTCGGGCAGATGCTCAGAATAAATAACCAGGTAGGAGGGATGGGTAGTGAAAACCAGCTCGCGTGAACACAGGGTCTGGCTCTGCCCCTCTCCCTTTGGTTCCAGCTGAGCAGTTCTGAAGCTGGAGTATAGGAAAAATGTCCTGCAGGGATGCCAAGTGATGCTGAGCTCTGTAAGCTTGTGTTGAAAACCCAGTGGCATCACTAACCCTGGGTGCATCACTCTGAGCAGCGTGAAGCAAAGCTTGTATCTAAAATTTCCTCAGGGTCAGATAAAAAGCCAGGATCCCTTCGCATTAGGAAAAGGCCACAGTGGTGATTTTTCAGGGGAGGATGGGGAAATGTGTGATAAATAGGGAAATGAGTGATGTCTCTCCAATAATCCTCTATTTCCCAGCCAGACAGCCTCTTTCCCCTCCAACTGCGCCTTCCACCCACTCCCTCCAGAGAGCTTCGCCTTCCAGCTCACGCTTCCACTTGTCCTGCTCAGTCCTGCAGCTCCTTTGTGGGGTTTGTGTTCCATTCCCTTCATTTAAAAAATGTCAGTTCCCCATATTTTTGCTGCAGTAGCAGAACTAAGAGCACAAGCTGACAAAGATGGCATGCAGGGGAGGGGAGGATAAAATAGCTCAGCGTTTTGCCATGCTCCAGGGTCACCTGGGATGGATGAGAAGGATTTCATGGCCTCTGAGCATCCAGATATACCTGCTGTTATTGCAGCAGCAGTTGAAATACCATCTCAGGTGTCATTTGCTCAGGCTGACCGAGAGAAACTGGCTGTTTGCATGGCTGGGGGTGTTTTTCACTGGGAAATGTTTATAGTTTTTATCTTTCAAGGTAATTCCCTTTTTAGTTCCAATCACAACACACTTTTGTTTAAGCAAGGTTTTTCTCGCTCTCCAGCCAAAAAATGCATCTGTTAGCAATCTTTTTGGATTTTAAAGCGAAGCTTTTCAAACAATGAACCAGCTGACTATGAAAGGCATCTGGTCATGCTATATTTGCTTATGGGGAGCATAATTTTTAAACCCTGGGAAAAGCGTACGAGGGCATGTGTGTATTTGTGGAGAGAGGGTATAGGAAGTGTTAGCATATGGAAAACCAGAGCGGGCTGGGCTGGGCTGGTTCAGACCCTGAGATCCCAGCTTGGGGAGAGTCTGATGAAATTCCAGCCCTTTGCAGCATGGCTCCCTGGGAAGCAGCTTTAGTTGAATGATTTAGGTGCTGTTCCAGGGGTACCTGGAGGAATGAGGGAGCCCTGGAGGGCTGTGGTGAGTCCAAACCTTGGCCAGCACACACCTGGCAAAGGCTGGGCCATGCTGGTGGAGCTGGGCTGGATTTAAACATCTCATGCAGGCTGCAGACCCCTTGACTTTAAAACCCATCCATGCCAGAGTTTGCTTCCTCTCTGACCTTGCAAACAGCATCCAGGTGGATCATCCAGAGCAGTCAGGGAGGGAGGGATTGCCCAAATGCAATGGGCTGCCAGCTGCTGTGAGCTTTCCCTTGCTCTGCTGTTATGGAGCAGCAAAGAGGGGCGGGGAACACTGTGCAAAATAAAAGTTGTGTCAGGACAATGTGTAAAAATGAAGGGAGTGTTTCTATTTTTGCAGCAGGTACCAACTGATGAGGGTTTTTTTAGCCCCTTGCTGTGACTTCCCCGGAGCAAAGTTCTCCTGGGGCAGACTAACCTTGCAGGTAGTGCCAAGAGGGAGGTGAACCATCAAAATCATAGAATTGTTAAGGTTGGAAAGACCTCTAAGATCATTGAATCCAGCCATTAACCCAGTACTGCCATATTCACCCTTAAACCATGGCCCCAAGTGCCACATCAATACCTTTTTGGACACTTTAGGGATGGTGATTCCACCACTTCCCTGGGCAACCTCTTCCAGTTCCTCACCACATTTTCAGTGAATAATTTTTTCAAAATATCCAACCTAAGCCTCCCCTGGCACAACCTGAGGCCATTTCCTTTTGTCCTATCACGTGTTACCTTGGAGAAAAGCCATGGATGTTGTCACTGAAGGGCTCTCTAGGGCTTTCGTGGAGCTGGCTGCTGTGAGCCAAGCCTTTCCTTCCAACCTCGTAGGATGTAGCTTGGTGTGTTGGACATCAGATGAATGGGGAACTCAGCCAGCCACCATCAATTATCCCAAAGCAGCTCCAGATCCAGTTATCCCAAAGCACCACCATGGGCTGTGAGCGTAGGGAAGCAGGCTGCTGGATCAGATGTGACATTACCTGCAGGCTGAGGATCTCAAAGATGTTGCCAGAAGCTTTTTTAGGAAGCAAAGCAGGTGTGACAAAGCCCTGAGGCGCATCACAGGTGTCTTTCTCCCCACCACCATGGGGACATGCTGTGAGGTTGCAGTGCTCCCTCCCAGCAGCTGCATTCCTGCGGGTCAGAGCGGCAGGAGATGCATCTTCCAGGCGCAAATAGGTTGAGGCCAGCCTTGAAATTGCTTTGAGCCATCACTGGCTGAGGCCCCACTTCCTCTGTCCAGTGGTCATTGGGAAGAGAAGGAAGTCTGGCTGTGGGAGCTGCTGACGCTCCAAGGGGGAGGCACGAAGGCCGTGGAAGTGTCAGCCTTGTAACCACGACATGACAGGGCTGGGGAGCGTGAAATCTCCCTGGGAAGAGCAAAGGGATGGCTGGAGCTGGCAGATTGGTGACCTTCACTTGGGAAAGCTCCTGTTAATGAGGCATCTTGAGCGGGCACTGCTTTCCCTATGGTGCTGAGGAGGGGATGGAGCTTGTTTATTGGATTCACATCACAGCACCCCCTGCCCCTGCCACCGTGGAACAAAACAGTGGAGCGGCAGCATCCATCAGCCCCATGCACAGAACTTAGGGTGAAGGCACAGCAGAGCCTGTGACAGGAGAGGGTGACATGGTGACACCACAGCCGTAGCTGATGGGATTTGTGTTTTTGCCAGGTCCCTGGAAAGAAGAAGTAGGTGGGGAGAGCAGGTGGAGCAAAGCAGGGGATGGAGCAAGGTTTGCCCTTGGCTGTGCAACTTTGGTATGTCCTAAGTTTTGCAGCAGAGCATGTGCATGGTGGCACATCAGGGCCTGGAGGACAGTGAGGGATGTTGATGCAAATGTTGTAGAAGAGAAAGGACCTCTTCCCTGCAGTGTGCAATTAAAGCCATCAGTGCGTCTCTAACAGAGCAGCTCAGTCTGGGCTCCAGCAGGGTTCAGATAAGCCCTCACTTCTGTGCTGCTTGAGAGCACGCACAGCAAAGACTCAGCCCAGAGAATTAGAAACTGGGAGATGTTCAATGATGCAGTGGAGCATCCTGGAGATACTCACGTTGGAGGTACTCAGCTCTGTGTCTGGGTCCTGAAGGCAGGCTGCAAAACCCACATCCCCAAAACCCACCGTGGGTGCTGGGACAACATCTTACACATTCACCCTTTCAAACCCTGATGCCAGAGAGGTTCCTCCCTCCTCCTGGCACTGAGCAGAGCCTTGTGACTCACTTCCCTCCGGGCTGTCGTTTTGTCAGGAGATTTCTTTACCACCAGGAATACACCAAAGGACACTTATCAGTGTGCTGTAGACCATTAGCCCCAGTAATTACCACTGAGCAACATCCTGCAGCGAGCTGAGGGAAGCCCGTGCCCTGATCTTTGCCTGCTTTATTGTGCAGTCCCCCTTTGCTGCTTTCTGACGAGCCTGCCCAGCTGCTCATCGGAATTAATGAGGTTCTGCTGCACTTAATTGAGAGTGCTTTCTAAATTGGGGGTTTCAGGGAGGAAATGCAAGAGCCCGAGGGAGCCCAGCAAAGGGAAATATTTATAATGCAGCGCGTTAATTATAAATGAGCAGTTTAGCCAATTTTGTTGTTCAGCCTCCCCTTGGCCCCCCAGAGACCTTTATTTGCTCCACTGCTTCTTTTCAACCCTAAACGAGCAGCAGGTCCAGATCCCTGCCTGCCTCACAGGTGTTCACAGAACATGGGAAGGTCCTGGGATGTGGGATGACCCAGCCCTCCTGCCTTCCCTCCCCATTCCTCAGCACAGATCTCACTCCCTGCCCAGGTCTCCTGGCTGGGCACATCTGGACACCTCTTGGTGCTGTGCTGTGGTGGGGACCTTGCCACCCTTCCCAGCTGGTGTCTCTGTTGGGACCACTGGTGGGAAAGAGATGGTCCTTATAAGAGGGGTGGTGGGGAAGACCTTCACTGATTCCTCCAGGAGGTGACAGGGCCACCCATGTTCAAGGCACCCATGAGTGTCCCAGCTCTGCTGTCCCCTGGAGTACATTTGCATGCCGGACTCTGCAGTGGGGCAGGAAAGCTGGGAAAATCAGAATGCCCACAAGCTTTGTGCTGAGCCTTCTCCTGGCAGGGCGTGAGGCAGCTTGGAGGAGGGGGTTGGCACAGGTGCACAGGGCCCAGCTGAGGACCTGAAAGACTCAGTGGCCATGTCAGACAGACTTGACTCTGAGCAGACAGGTGGCCTGAGCCTCAGCCCAGCTGCTTGGCACCTCTGAGCGGTTGTGGGGTCAGGAGGAGTGTTAAAGCGAAGGGCAGAGGTTTCCAGGCCTCTTGTTGCTCTCAGACTTGTTTTGTTCCTACCCTGGAGCCAGGCACAGCGAAAGGAAGGGTCAGGTCTGCAGGCTCAGGCTGTGCTGCCCAGGGGTGAACTGAATCTCATCCAAATTACCTGTCCTTGACTCCGCGTGTCCTCGTCTTGGCGCGCTGCAGCTTGGGAAGTTTGGATGCACAAATGTTTCCCACATTTGCCTCTTGAGCCACGGTAAATATTTGGGACTCTGCTCCTCGGGCTCGCTGAAATCAGCTGCAGTTGTCTGCATGCACAGATGTGGGGGCAGAGAGGAGGTTGTCCAGCTCCCACCATCGTTGGTGTTTGTGGTGTAAGATGAGGTTTACAAACATCTCTTAAAGCTAGGGAAGGGGCAGAGCTGTGCATCAAGTCAGGCTGTGATCAGAAGATGGTTACTGATGGAAAATGTCTGGGATTTGTACAGTATTTGTTGACTCTAGCCTAGACCTGTGTGGCATTTCTGCTGTGAAATCCTCTTCTTCTTTTGATGTATATGTTTTTTAGGAAAATAAAGTGGGGGAAAAGGTTAATTATTAAGTATTCCCTCAAATTCTGCCTACTTACTCCACGCAGCCCCTGGGAATGTGCAGCATTAGTTATCTGAGCTGGGCTCAGAGGTCCTTCAATCATGTCCTACAAGAACAAGGTAGAACCTGAAAACCCCTCATGGGCCCCAACAGATGCAGGGCATCGTAGACCAGTATGGCCAAACAAGGCTCTGCATCATTCAGTGTCATAGATCATGGGCCCAGGGGTGACATCCTTTAAGAGGCAACATTGCCAGATGCATGTTCCCTTCTAGTGACTTATGAAGTCCCCAGAGGAATTGTCTGTTATGCCTGGAGTCTCTCTTAGGATGTTGATATGTTGATAAGTCATGGTTCTGCTCCAGGAGTGCAGCCTAGATCATGTCACATTTAAACACTCTTCATTGCTTGTAAACATTTTCCCCCCCAAGCATATTCAAGGCTGTGCAGCCAAAGCTTCAAGGACACTGAAACAAGAGAGATTTGGATGTAAAATTTCAGTGTGGTTTCTTGGAAGCTGGTAATCACAAGACTGATGCAGTATCAGTGGGGCAGTGTTTGGTCACAGGCAGGTGGTGTAATTGTATTTAAAGTATGGCAGTTCAGTAAAACAGGTAATGTTCCCATAGCTGGAGCTTTCAGGGCTGAGCTCAGAATGTAGAAAGTCACACTTCGATTAATATAAAGTAATGCAAGAGCTCAGAGGCGCTTCAGAAGCGGTTGGTCATGAAGGGCAGGGGATGTTAATACTATTTCTACTAATCTTCTGGTTTTGTTTCTCTTTCTTATCCCCTTCAGGACCAGGAAGAAAATAAAGGAGCCACCAGCTGGCCAGAGTTCTACATCGATCAGCTGAATTCAATGGCTGCTGTGAGTATTCCCCCAGTGCTCTGGTGCCTGTGAACCCCGTGTGGGGCAGCAGCACAGTGGGGACAGTCTGTCAGCGTTGTTGTGCCTGAGAGGGTGGCAGGTGTTAACAGAGGCAGTCTCATCTGTTAGACTAACAGGTGCAAAGTGGAGATGTTCCTACGGGATCTGGGGCGTTTCATACCATCACAGAACCATGGATGGCATTTGGGTTGGAAGGGACCTTAAAGAACATCCAGTTCCACCCCCCTGCTGTGGGCAGGGACACCTTCCACCAGACCAGGTTGCTCCAAGCCCCATCCAGCCTGGCCTTGAACACTTGCAGGGATGGGGCAGAGGGATGAGCAGGGGCTGTGAGCCAGGAGGGAGTGTGCTGCTTCCCTCTGGGAGTGCAGGAACACCCAGTGCTGGCCATGGGCTGCCAGCCAGGCAGAGCCCTGAGCCTGAGCAGAGCTTGTGATCAAAGCCTGCCAGATGCCTGGAGGGTGGCTTTGATCTCCCTGACGTGCTGCTGAAGAGGAGCTGGGTTAAATGCTGGGGTCAGCACAGCTCCTCTTGTCTCCTGGACCCTTTCTCTCTGCTTTGGATTAGCCTCAGCTGGTGCTGGCAGAGCTCACCCTGACACCTCTGGGGGCCCAGCGCTGTCGGGTGGTGCAGGAACCACTTGGGGGTTGCTTTTGCTGTAGCTGTACCCCATGCATGCCCAGAGAGCAGGCAGCCCTCCTGACCTGGTGCAGGAGTCAAATCCCAGCCTCAGCTGGAGAGCAAAGCACAGTGTGGGAGATGCATTCTGTGCACACAGCCACTGTCCCCAACCCAGATGCACACTGGTGGCTTGCACTGGGAGACTTGAGAATGACAGGGTTAGCTGTTCACCATCCCCATGGCCTGCTCTGGATGCTCTCCAATAGCTCAGTGTCTTTTTTGGATGTCTTTTTTATATTGTGGTGCCCCAAAACTGCCCCCAGGACTCAAGGTGAGGCCACACCAGTGCAGAGCAGAGCAGGAGTTGTGTGGGGGCTTGGAGACAGTGGCCTCATCCCCCTGTCCCCAGTCCAGGCTGTCTCCTTGCAGACCACAGAGAGGTTTTCCTCACTGCTCTGTTTCCCAAGTCCTGTGATTGCTGTAAGGATTCCAGACTTCCAGGATGGATTTAGGATCCCCATGGCTTGGCACGGTGGGCGGTGGGCACTGACACTCCTCGGGCACACGTTCTGCAGGGAAATCTTCTGACTTCTGCCTTCCTCCTTTCACAGAGAAAATCACTGATCGCCTTGGAAAAAGAAGATGAGGAGGAGAGAAATAAAACAATCGAAAGTTTGAAGACTGCACTGCGGACAAAACCAATGAGGCAATTCCCTTCCCTTTCCTGGCTTTATTGCTGTGGTTGTGGCTTTGGATTTGAGTTCTCTGGCAGAGCAGGGGGTTAAATAGAAATGTAAATGGGAGCTGTACAGGGTGAGGAAGGCCAGGACTCTGAGGCACGAATTGCTTTTTTTTTGTTTCACCAACTGCTTTTTTTGTGTCCCATTTTGTCATTTTGTTCCTTTTTCTTGGTCCTTTTAGTGACCAAGAGCCACCAGGACTTTCCTGTCTGTTTAGACAAATCAGGCAGCTTCTTTATTTTTTCCAAATTTTCCTTTGTTCTTACTGGAACAGAAGGTAAGAATTCCTTACAGATTGATTTTTTTTCCCAAGAAAACGACAATTTTTATTGGTCAGCCAGGCCCTTTGTTTTAACTTTAGCTTGTCTTGCACTTTATAAGGGAATAAAGTCACATGAATCTTCAGGCTTTTATGAAATGAAAAGAACTTCTGATGGGGAGGATAAAGGAAGGCTGGGACTTCTTTCTGAATGTGTAGCTTTTCCTAATTTCGTTTTCTCTGGAGTCTGCATGCACACACTGAGATGCCTCAGGTTGACATCTTCTGATGGGAACATCTTCCAGTAGGAAATACCTGACCTGTTTTGGTTGTGGAAGAAACAAATTTGCTATTGCTTGCAAATACTTTTCCCTCTTCCACCTGTGGTGATGGTACTTGGTAAGAAATTCACAGGGTCGAGGATGAGCACCTGATTCCTGTGACACCTGGACCTTGTGGCTGGTGGCCATCCATGAAACGTTGCAAAGTCCTTGAAAACTGGGGTTTGAGTGTTTTTGGAGGGATGCAGCAGGCTCTGTAGAAAATTTTACCTGTTGGACCTATTTTTGCCCCCAGGGAGGTGAACACTTAACTTCGCTATTGACTTTGGCTGGAAGAAGAGCAGGCTTTGAAGCAGACAAAGCAGTTTTCCCCAAGCCTGCAATTAGCCCTTTTGTTGCTGCCCATCAGCATAGCTTGTTTCGAATTAAAATTATCCCAGTGCTGGGATGTTCTTGGCTCGTTTGCTTTCCGAGCCCGTGCCTTTTGCCAAACCAGAGGACACCCAGCCTGGATGGCACTGGGCACGGGGGCCCTAAAATGCCTCAGCAGTGTGCAGTGTTTTGTCTGCCTGCTCTGGTGAATCTGCCTGGGGCACTGCCCTGTGTTTGCTCTCTGCTTTCTGCTCAGTGGCATTGTAAGTCATCATAAAAATTAAAAATCCCTTAAAATTGGGGAAATGTGCCTAAAGGAGGAGAAGAGTGTGGATGGTGAGGCAGGAGAGGTAGCAGAAGGCAGAAAGGCTGACATTGAGGTGTCTGCAGCTGATGAGGGGGTGACTTAAGGGTCTGGGATCTTCTTCCAGTCAAAAACTGGTCTTGGGTGAGTGGGATTTAAGACTCAGGGTTGTATTTTTTGCAGTGTGACTGCAAACTTCCAATCTCCATCCCGGGACTTGTGTTGATGGCTGGATTACCTGGTCCTCTTCCAAATATCCTCACTCTGGACAACCTTGTGCAGATGACTCCTGGTTGCTTATGCTATCAGGCACCAGTTAAATTGATTTTTATAACCCCATCCCTGTGTCTGAGCCCAGGAGTTCTTCAGGCTTTCTGGTGTCCAAGAAACAGTATATAAGAAGGTTCTGGGTTTACATCAACAAACAAGTTAGGCCTGTTTGTGGGTAAGACAGTCTTTTAGCCTTCTGTTTTGAAGTTAAAACCCCTCTTCCTGGCAGGTTTGTGACCCGATTCATCGACTTGGATGGCTTATCGTGTATCCTCAACTTTCTGAAAAGCATGGACTATGAGACAGCAGAGTCTCGAATACATACCTCGCTCATTGGATGTATAAAAGCACTAATGAACAACTCCCTGGGCCGGGCCCACGTCCTGGCCCACCTGGAGAGCATTAACGTAATCGCTCAGAGTCTGAGCACGGAGAACATTAAGACAAAGGTGGCAGTGCTGGAAATCATGGGCGCCGTGTGCCTGGTTCCCGGGGGCCACAAAAAGGTACTGGAGGCGATGCTGCACTACCAGAAATACGCCAGCGAAAGGACTCGTTTTCAGGTGGGTGTGTCTCCACTCACCCCTCAGCCCCTGAAATTCAGCATTCCTGTCCCTTTCTCCCCCTGAATATCTAAATGGCTGCTTGCAAATGTTTTGTTATGGCTGCTTGCGAGTCCAGAAATCCGGAATTAGCCCAAAACCGTGTCTGATGAGATCTGCAGCCAAGCGAAGAGGGAGGAAACAGTTACTCAAGGCAACACCAACCAAAAAAAAACCAGCTTGCTTGTGCAGGGTCACTGGGATCACAGCTCTGCAAGGCTGCAGCATACCTTGGATGGGCTGATGTTAGCCCAAGTGGGTGCTGGGGTGGCCAGCAGCTGATGGTGCATCACCAGCTATGGGAGCATCATGAGGAGTTGTTCCTGCGTGTGTTCCCTGGCTGGTTTTGCAGCACTGGGGCTGTCACGGGGCTTTAACTGACACCGTGTGTTTGGCAGACGCTGATCAATGACTTGGACAAGAGCACGGGCCGGTACCGAGATGAAGTGAGCCTCAAGACAGCCATCATGTCCTTCATCAATGCCGTCCTGAGTCAGGGGGCAGGCGTGGTGAGCGCTGGGGCTCTGGGAGAGGGAGGCCTTGGGGTGTGTTTGGGGTGCTCTTATTTCAGTGAACTTTCTGAGGATGTGCATTTTGTGCTGAGCCCACAACTGTCCCTTGCAGGAAAGCCTGGATTTCAGACTCCATCTGAGATACGAGTTCCTCATGCTCGGGATCCAGCCAGTCATTGATAAGTTAAGACAACATGAAAATTCAACCCTTGACCGGTGAGTAGTGACTCCCAGCCCACTTGGGATTTTTGTTTGGTGCCCTTGCTTCTGGTTTTGGCCTTTGGGGAAAGCACATGGCTCTAGAGTCCCACCTCTTACAGAAATTTCCTGCTGTCTCCAGAGACGGAACAAAATATTCCAGCATGGTTTTGCTGCATTCTGATGTAGGGTTGAGCTGGGAACAATGTGCCATCAGGGGTCCGGGGATGCTGTCAGCCCTCATCCACCTCTTCTCATCCCAAAAGGCTCCTTGGACATGCTGTAATGACTAGGAGGTCGAGGCTGAAGGTTCAGTTGGTGTTTCAAGCCCTGCCAGTCTCTGGGCTGCTGACAGATCAGGTGTCTATAATTTATTAATTGTCACATTTGTATCTGCTTTTGACAGTATTTTTTTTCCTTTCTTTCCTCAGGCACTTAGATTTCTTCGAAATGCTTAGAAATGAAGATGAGCTGGAGTTTGCCAAAAGATTTGAGCTGGTGAGTACGAATGCCCCTGATGCAGACACTGGCACTCAATGTCACAGTTAGTTTTAAAAACACCTGTGTGCCCTGGGACAAAGAGTGGTATTCTGGATAAAATGTGGATGTTGGAAATCTTTCCTGTTGCCCTGCTCTTTTGCAACATCTGTCCTAGAGCCTGCTTTAGCCCTTTTGTCCTCTGGCTGCCCAACAGCTCTGTTTGCCCCTCGCAGGGCAGTGGGCCAGGTCTGTCCATCAGTTTTGGGGTGGGGGTGACTCGTAGGGTCTGAAGCTGAGACTCGGGGAACAGGTGATGCTATTGTGGGTGCAGTGGCCTGACCTTGCCTGGCTCCTGTCCACAGGTCCACATCGACACCAAAAGTGCAACTCAGATGTTTGAGCTGACGAGGAAGAGGCTGACGCACAGCGAGGCGTACCCGCACTTTATGTCCATCCTGCATCACTGTCTCCAGATGCCTTGTGAGTCCCAGGAGAGACCAGGAAACCCATGGCTTGCTGGAGGCTTGGCAGCCCAGCTCTCCTGCCCAGGGGTGTCACAACCTCCCCTTTGCTCACGTCAGTCTCTCCCCTTCCTTCCCTGCAGATAAAAGAAGCGGCAACACTGTCCAGTACTGGCTGCTGCTCGACAGGATCGTGCAGCAGATCGTCATCCAGAGTGACAAAGGGCAGGACCCCGACGCCACTCCCCTGGAAAACTTCAACATTAAAAACGTTGTACGAATGTAAGCGCTCGAGTGTGACTGTTCCTTACTTGTCGCTGTCACACAGTGATGTTCCTTCTCCTCAGCTGGACGCAAGCCAGCATCCCTGGAGCTCTTGACTTGCCAGGACTCACTCACCCCACGTTATAAATTAAGCCCGTCCTTTTCACTAGACAGCACTTGCAGACAATACTTGAGATTTAGGAGTTTTTGCATGTTCCCTGATAAATTTTACGTAACCCTGCTGGAGGGAGACACAGCAGAGCTGTTAGGTGTATCAGTTTGGGAACCTTAAATCCCACTTGCTCAGTCATGTTTCTTGCTGGTGATAGTCTCTTATTTGCTGTAGTAGGATTGTCTCACGTGCTACATCCCTTTTCCTTTTAGGTTAGTCAATGAAAATGAAGTGAAGCAGTGGAAAGAGCAAGCAGAGAAAATGAGAAAAGGTGAGTCATGGAGAAATATACAGTGTCAACTTTAACCTTGGCTTAAAAGTTAACATACACATGTATTTATGTATTTATTTATACATGTATCTGCAGCCTTTATTGAGGGGCTGAGATAGTATCATGCCATGGGGCTGATATGGGAAGTGGGCAAAGCAAATACTACTTTTTTCATGGAGAGGCTCCAAATGGGGTATTACAGCACAGCACAGGCTCCCTTTTGTCAGCTGCAGTTTCTCTGCAGGGCAGCATTGGGTTTAGCCCCACCACAGGCTGCCGTTGGCAAAAAGGAGTGTTTGTCACCCAAAAGTGGTCTCCTGGGGCTGTTTCAGAGCACACAGAGCTTCAGCAGAAGCTGGAGAAGAAGGAGCGGGAGTGTGATGCCAAGGCCCAGGAGAAGGAGGAGATGATGCAGACGCTGAACAAGATGAAGGAGAAGCTGGAGAAGGAGTCCAGCGAGCACAAGCAGGTCAAGCAGCAAGTGGCAGATCTCACAGCACAGCTCCACGAGATGAGCAGGGTGAGACCTCGAACCTGCTCCCTGTTGTGGGCCTGGTCCCAAACCCCCTGCAAATGCTGTGGGGTGATTTCAGGAGGCTGAGCTGCATGGGGAGGGGTGAGAAAGAGGCTTGTTGGGAGAGCCACCAAGATGTCTGACCCTTATGATGGGATGATTTTGTCTTTTCACTTGCATTGAACCTCAGTCAGGAATGCTGACGCTTTTGCATGCTCCCTTTGTTTCCTAAATTTTAACTAAGAAAATTAAAAGTGAGCATGGGGATGTTTCTTAGGTGGTGTCCCCCAACTCCGTATGACCAGTCCCCATTCCTTTTTCTCTCCCAGAGGGCGATCTGTGCTGCCAGCCCTGGAGGACCTCCCATGCCACCAGGAGCACCTGGTGGCCCTTCACCTTCTCCAACTCCCGGATCTCTTCTTCCCCCTCCACCACCCCCACCGCTCCCAGGGGTATGTCCGCCACCACCTCCCCCACCACCTCCTCCAGGTGGTCCCCCACCTCCCCCTGGCCCCCCACCCCTGGGTGGAATGGTGCCTCCCCTTGGAGCACCTCTGGGCATGACCTTCAAGAAGAAGAGCATCCCTCAGCCGACGAACGCCCTCAAGTCTTTCAACTGGTCCAAGCTTCCAGAGGTAAGCTGGGCAATAATTTGGGCAGTGAGACTAGAGGTGCTGTAAGGGCAGGTGGGCAGGAGACCCCCAACCTGCAACACTCCCACTGTCTTGCAGAACAAGCTGGCAGGCACTGTGTGGACCAAGATAGATGACACAAAAGTGTTCAAAATCCTGGACCTCGAAGACCTGGAAAGGACATTCTCCGCCTACCAAAGACAGCAGGTAACAGCTGGCCCAAGGTGGGCACACCTGGGGACCTGGGCAAGGTGCCACCATTATGGGATCACGTGGTTTCACGTGTGGTCCCAAAACACATCTCCCATCATTATTTCATACCAAAGCTGTGTTTGCCACATCGACTTCATCTGCTTTATCCTCTCATGCACGTGCCAGAGCCTTTGCGTTGAGGCAGCCATTCATGGCTCACTGTGCCTGGTTCCACCCCTGCCCACACACCTGCCCACGTGTACCATGAAGATGGATCACCAAAAAAACACACACACAAAAAAAGCCAAGAGACAGGGAATGTTATGAAAATAACCCCCAGATGTGGCCACAGTTGGGCAATATTTTTGGATTGCTCTTAACAGCAACTGCTTCATGTGTCTGTATTGGGTGGAAAATTTCTATCCCTTTCTGGCCAGGAAGGACTAAGTTTTGCCCACATCTACCATGGGTGGGTCTCTTCTTTTATTTTTGTAGTGAGCCAAGAGCAAAATGTGAGCTTTGAAGAAAAATCCCAAACCAAAATAATGTCATTGCAGGCAAAAGTCTCTGCTTTTTAATCTCCTGCTCAAGCAATATAGCCCCAGTTCAGAAGGCATCAAAGCACACGAAGAAAATTAGACACTTATTTTACCCCAGGCAGGATAAAAATGGGCAAAAACAATGAGTTTTTCGAGAAGGCAGGAGAAGGAGCAAGGAGAAGGGCTGAAAAAGGATGTTCACCTGCTGAACACCTGCCTGTGTTCCTGGTAGGAAAGAACAGCTTGTCTCCTTCGTGCCTGGCTCAGTCAGAGGAACGGTGCCGGGAAGGAGTGGACCAGACCCATAAACTCATTAGGCAGCGTGAGAGTTTAATCTCTTCCAGAGGCTAATTGAGGGAAAGATCAGGGTGAATTAGAGCAGGGCAGATATCAAGAGTAACCCACCAGAAGTACATGCTGCTCCAGTGTTTTGGAAATAGGTGACCACAGCAATGTCTCTTTCCCCTGGGATTTTTGGAGCTTGACTCATGCTTACTGGTGGGCATGTCTGAGGACAAGGGATGGAAATGGAAGAGAAGCAAGAATAGAAACCTGAGTGTGGGCAGGACGGTTTGCCCTCGGGCTTGCCTGCCCGAGCCCATGAGTCACCTGGTGTGATGCGGATTATTGCCAAGCAGGAATTAAAAAATAATTTGGCTTGGCTGAGGTCCTGCTGGGTGAAGTAGATGGTTAGGTTTGGGGCCAGGAGGAACAGGGAGGTGGCACAAGGAGAGCTGTGACACGGGCTTACACCCCAGATGGGATGAGGACCAAAAGGGAGCTGAATGTAGGAGCCAGGGTCTGGGGTGGGACTGGCAGAAGATGCTGCAAGAGCGTCTGGAAGGCAGATGGGAAAGACAAGGCAAAGTCCCAGCTGTGAGGTGCTGCTGGGGCTGGAGCTGCCCTTGGGGACATGATGCACAAGTTCCTTGTGGTTCACCTAGGCTTCATTTTGTGTGAGTGGAGCCATGGGACACATCTCCCTGGACCTGAGGGATGTGGTTATCTACCTTGAAGTCCCCAGAGTGCTCCCAGCCTTAGTCCCAGGATGGAGAGGGGATGCATGGCTCTGCAGCCAGCAGCAGTGCACACACCAGCATGTGGGGTTAGATGTGCTCCATGAGATAAAGTGAAATGTTCCAGGCTGGATGGGGCTCTGAGCAGCCTGGTCTGGTAGAACGTTCCCTGCCCATGGCAGGGGGGTTGGACTAGATGGTCTTTAAAGTCCCTTCAGCCCAAGCCATTCTGTGGTTCTGTAACCCATGCAAACCACGGGGCACTGTGCATGGTGGGGGGCAGGGGGAGTGAACAGCCTGTCCCTGAGGCACAGTGAACTAATAATGATTTAATAACTCACAGCATTTTCAAGCTCTAGCAAAACTTGGTTCCTGTCACGAAGAAGCAGGGGAGGAGCAGGGTTTTCTCCTCCCTGTTCCTTGCCTTGAGCCACTTGCTCAGAGATCATGCCTCTCACTTGTCCTGAGTCACAATATCCACAGGACATGGGGTGTCAGGGGCTGCCTGTCTGCCCATGCCCCCAAACAAACCAGGGCTCTGAAAACTCATGGTCAAGTGGTGCCACCCCTGTGGCCAGCGCCCCAGCAGGGCTTGGGGAAAGCAGGCAGAGGTGTGTGCAGTGCACAGAGCTCTCTGACCCTCCCCAAGTGGCTGTTGTGGGGCTGCCTTTGCTGGGATTTGTCTGGTTTTGTTGCCAGAGTGCCTGGGAATCCCTGAGTGCTGCACAGACCCGAGGCTTAACGATGTACTTAAGTTTAAGCATCTCTTTAAATGTTTTTCCCACATCACAGGCTGGGATGTAAATGCAGGCTATTAAGTGAACTTTGCAGCTTTTGGGAAAGGCCCTTTCCATGCAGGGAGGACAGGAACCCTCTGGGCTTCCTGGGGCTCAGCCTGGGAGCATCCCTGCCTCACAATTGGTGAAGCTGTTAGGAGAGCCTGTATCCTCCCTGCTGAGGCTCTGCAGATGTCCCTGTCCCCAGGAGAAGGTCTCAGCCCTGCAGCTGTACAGTATACCAGTTATTCACAGAAAAGCCAACAGGAGCTGCTGAGTTTTTGGCTGTGGCTTGAGGACTGGTGGGAGCTGTGTAAGGGTGTGCATGTAGTGATGGAGAAAGGCGAGTCCAGGGTCATCAGGGCTTAAACTACACAGGGGTTTGTGCCTCTGCCAGGGATGTCTTGAGAGTCTTCATGGGGGTAGAGGCTGGGAGTGATGTTGATAAGTAGCAGTGACACAGCCAGGGCAGTCCTGGCAGGTCCTGCAGCGGTGAGTGATGTAAAAGAGTCAGGGCCAAGTGGAAAAAATATGTGTTGTTGAACCAGGGGCTTAGCAGTGAGCTGGGAAAGAATTCATCTCCCAAAAAAGGATGAAGGAAGTAAAGCCTCCAGCTCCTCCATGCAAGGGAGAGTGACCTGCACAGAGGCCAGGGACAGCAGGGCTGGGAATTGTTTGTGGGAATGCTGAGAGCACATTTAAAGCTGCTCCTCCTTAGACCATCCTGCAGCAGAGGCTGGATCACGGTTCCTGTGAGGGAAAGGGTCAGGGATGAGGCTGGTTTGAGGCAGCGAGGGAGGCTTTTTTTAGTGAACCCTTTCTCTACCTTAACGCATGAGTAGCCCTCCCTCTCCTAGAGCAGGGCACTGCAAAGAAAGCCACCACGTCCTTCCCCTCTCCAGCAGCCTGGGGCAAGTCTGAGCATTGTGGGGTGGGTCTGAGGGTTGAAATGGAAGGAAGACCTCCTAATTAGGGACCAGTTAAACAAAAACAAAGATACCATTTGCAGCTTGTGGGTATGCTTTGTGCCTGTCCCACAAAGGAGACTGCTGGAAAGAGGTTGATTAATGAAACACTGATCCTTAGCCTTAACTGAATCAGAGACTTTTAGCAACAAGACTCTTGATCAGCACAGCTCAGCCGAGGGAATGAGGAAAGAAAATCCCCGTGTGTGTGCACACGTGTGTGGTGCCAGCTTTACTGCACCTGCTTCCAGTCTGTTGGGGGGAGCCCAGCAGGACAGTGGGGTCTTGGGAGGAGCATGGTGCTGGTGGGGCATTAGGGTGGCATTTGGCCAGGCTGCTGAGCTGGGAGAAGCAGGGAGGAGGAGAGTGAGAACTCGAGGGAAGTGTGTTGCCATGGCAAATGGTAAAGCTTTGCTGCATCCAGATTTGCTCCAGGATGAGCCTCTCGTTGCTTCCACTTGAAAGCCCTGTTTTTCCTGGCAGTCGCATTGGCATTTCAGTCCCTCAGATGTGCAAGAACCAGCAATTTTCCTCCTGGCACGGCAGGCTGAGCAGTGCTGTGCCTTTGGGCCAGTGGCAGGGCTTGGCCAGCGTCCTCCCACCTCATCCTGTGTCGCCTCCTCACCTCTGTGCACAATGTACCTTGGCCTGATCCATTCACAGAGCCACCTCTTCCATCAGCTCTCCCCTTCTGCACATCCTGTAATCCACATTTTCACCTGCATCCCCCCTATTTTGGCACTGGCACCCCCAAGCCCCCCATACTGCATGTTTCCCTTCTCTGTGCTTCGACTCCCTCTGGTTTTGCCAAGATCACTGAACTGCATGTGTTTTTACTGCCTTTTTCCATGCTTCTGCTATGGCTGTAGGACTTCTTTGTGAATGGTAGCTCCAGACAGGTAAGTGAGCACCTGCAGGAGTGTGGCCTGGGCAGGGTGAGCATGGGGCTGGGGACAGGGACACAGGGGCATGTGGGTGCTTCTAAGGGGGGTTAATCAAATGGGATTGAATCAGAGAGGTGCAAAGATCACCAGAAGGAGCAGCTTGAAAGTTGATGCTGGGGAGCCTCTCTGCCCTCTCTGCTGTCTGGTCTGAGGTCAAAGCCAATTTCTGAGTCCAGGAGCTGGATTACTAGATAGAGCTGAGCACAGAGGAGCCCCTGCAGCATTTTTTGTTTTCAAAAGATGGAAATAAACTCACGAGTTGAAGCTCTCTGCTTGGTTAGAGCAGGCAAGGCACAGCAAGAGGCAGCTGGTGGTGACTTGAGGCTCACTTTCCATCACCTGCCTCTCTTCCCACTTCTCATATCTGTGGGTCTTCTTCATTCAAAAAAGAAAATGAATAAAAAATGGTAATTTCAGTGCTCAGTCTCAGCCCTTGCAGTGCCAGGTCTCCTACGCTCATGGACGTTTAGTGTGGATCTGTAACGTTCAGGACCTTGCAGCTCTAGATTGTGTTCCTTCCAGAAGGATTAAATAGCCAGCTTTTAATTGATTAACCTTACTAAAATATGCAATATGGTAAATTAAAACCTGGGGCAACATGAACTCCTTGGGCAGCCCTGCAAAACTGCTGTTACGTAGATCTGCCCATTTCCCCACAACCACAGTATTGCTATTCATTGGAAGGTAATGGATTTAAGCTGCTTAGGACATATAGGTGCTTATGCCCCACCAATTCCTGCTTTCAAATCCCTTATTTTGAGAGAATTTCAGTGAAAAAGCTGCCGGTTGTTTTTGCAAGTCTGATAGCCTGGATTGGTTAGCTGGCTTGGGAGGACTGATGCATGAAGGGTAATTACAGATGTTTGGAGCAGGGGTGAGGAACAAGAGCGATGCTGAGTGTGTGCAGCAGCCCGTAATGAAATATTCCATGCGAGGATTTAATGAAGTATCACAAGTATGTGTGCTGAGAAAGCCCACCTTTATTTATTCAGCAGCACCCATGTGTTTGCAGATTTTTAAATCTTCCCTGTCTGAGAAAATATTTACATTTCTAACCAGTGGCTTCAGAGCCAGCTCTGGTTTATGAAATGACTTACTGTGTTTGGGTTACAGGCGAGGGGCTTCACCCGTGGTGACGCTCCTGATTAATGGGGGCCCGCTGTGTATCACGCTGCTGTGTGCTGAGAGTACTAAATGTCCTTGCTGCTCCATGGCTCTTCTCCAGGCTTTTCTTCTTACTGTTTTCTCGTAGAAGGAAGATGCCATCGATGACACTTTGAGTTCCCGGCACAAAGTCAAGGAGCTTTCTGTCATAGACGGCCGGAGAGCTCAGAATTGCAATATCCTCCTCTCCAGGTATGGTTAATGCCTTGTTGCCCTCTGGGACTGGGGGGGATGCTCTGTACCCTGCCCTGGGCTGCCCTGAGTGTGCTCCTCATCCCTGGAGCAGGGGGTTGATGACAGGAACCAGTGCAGCAGGAGAGCCAGTGACACCTGAACCCAGCTATAGCCTTACATCCTCCTGGTGGGGTGACCTGGAGCGAGGGCAATGCCATTAACTGGGTACGTGGTGTCCCTGGAAAGCCCCCGAGGGGCTGGGATATCCAGTGAACCTTCACAGGAGGTGGAAGGGGGGTTGATTTCACCTCTTATCTTTCTTATCTTCTGGGTTTTGTTTGCTCTTTGCTGGTGGTTGAAGAGGGTCTCTCTGGGCTAGGGAAGTGCTGGGTATCAGCAGGGTGCAGAGAGCAGCAGTAGTTCAGCCAGGACCTTGCTGCCCACATCTGAATTTCAGGAAGGGAATGTCCCTCTCTTACAGCTGCCCTGCTGGTCTGACAGCCTCCCTCACACCCCTCACCAGGCAGGCTCAGCACTGCTACCAGCAATTTAATATGATCTCCAGATTGCTGCCAAAAGGATAAAAAGGGCTTTTTTTTTTTGGCAAGATGAACTACACCAATAAGACTGAATCCTGAGAAAAGGAAACCAGGTTGCAGTGGTCTGAAAGGATGAGCCATCAGTGTAGCTACTTGGGAAAAAACACCCAAATAGCAGCAGAAAATGCCACTTGTTTCTGACTCACCCAGCAAAAAAAAAAAAAGTTCCAACAGAAGTAAAATTTAAAAATATTCACTCTACTGTCTGTCTGGAGGCACAGAAGCTTCTGTGCCACCCAGGATTGGCCAGGATGGAGCAGCATCACTGGCAGGTTGGGTTTGCAGCCGCAGTACCTGAATTTGGTGTTTTCCCAGACCTTGGATTCCGTCTGATTCTTCAGGGTAGATGGTGCCTTGTCTGGGCAGCCCAGCTGATTTCCTTCCCTAGAAAGCTTGGAGAGGCTGATGTCTGCAAAAAACCCCCTCTGGGTGGGTAACTCTGCCCCTGGTGCTTCTCCCAGAGGTGGTTGGCAGACCGTGGGCAGTGAGAGCGATGAGTGCCACAGCATTTGGGGGTAAATCTGCCCTGTTTATGCTGGCTCTGCTCCGGGCTGCTTCTGGGGTTTTTCGTGCTTTCCTAGCAGTCCAAATAAAGAAGGATGATGATGAAAGCAGAGTTTAAAGCAGCAGGCAAATGAGTATGTCTGTGGCAGGCAGCTATTAGCAAGTAAAACGATGGGATTTGGGGCAATGGCTGGGCTGCTCCCGGCATATGTAGGCTGAGCGTTGAGTGGGTTTAGGTGTGATTCAGCCAGAGGTCTAAGTGTATATTTGGAAGTTAAGCACACAAATAGATCCTTCAGTGGGAAGGGGAGAGACCCAAGCACTCAACTTCAAAGGCATCTTGCACGTCTTACTGAGTAAACGTTTCAATTTCATCTCACCAGCAAACCTTTCTCTTCCAAGAAAGCAATGGCTGGAAACGAATTGCCAGTAACTAATCCCACAAAAAGGGCAGGATGGAGGTTGCTGCTTGCCTGCATTTCCCTGTGGGTCATTTCCTAGGGGAGAAGCAGGATCAGACTTGCCCTGCAAGGTGGTCCTCAGGCCTCTCATATGTCTTTTCCCAGGCCTGTCCTCATGCAGGGACGAGTGGCTTTGAGGTTGCAGTGACTTGTCCCAGATGCTGCTTTGGAAGTTCATCCCATGGTACTCCCAGGACCACAATTGGGCTTCTCTCCCCAAAATCCTTTCAGATTTTATCTAGGGATAAAGCCCAAGCCCAGTGGTCTCAGGTCCAGCTCCTGCATCTCCAGCAGTCTCCCATGTATCACTGGGGAAACCCTTTCACCCTCTGCCCGCCTTGGCTACCCATCCCAAAGCTCAGCAGAGCAGTGGGTCCTTGGTCCCAGTGTTCCAAAGGCCCTGGTCTGGCAGCTGGGGTGATGCTCTCCTGCCTCACTCGCACAGCCACCACGGGGCTGAGCAGACTTTCACATGTGAAAGGACCTGCAGGCTTGGCCCCTGATTTAGCCCAGACGTTTGTGAGCTCACCAGGCATTGTCTGGCTTACAGCGTGGAAAGATTACGGCCAGTGAGATACTTTATCTCTCTCTGTAGATTCGTTTTTTTGCCTGTTTCCCTTGCTTTGGGAGAAATTACTGCACAGTGAGATCACTGGATTTTCCTCCAGCTTGTAATGCAGCACAAGAATATTTTTAACACGTGTTTTTTTCTTCTGTGTTTTTGGAGAACGCTTTGCTGATGTCAGTGCCTTATCGTGTCTTCCTCTGCGAACCCACCACATCCTTGCTTTTGCTCCCTGTGCATGGATGTGTATTTTTAGTCCTGCGTTCTGCCAGATGCAAATCCACCCCTCGCTCCATCGTTTTCCGCCTGTGCTGGCAGTGAATGGCTCGTTTGATTCCTCTCTCCCGGCGAGGCGACGTGAGGCATTTCTTCTCTCAAATGAATGTGGCTTTTCAGGAGGGCGCGTCCCTTTCCCGGCGGAATTTGTTTTTCCCCTTCACACTTATTACATCCTCGGCGGGATTCGACAAAAGCCCCGCAGAACAGCCCCGCGCTTCTCGGGCTGCCGAGCTGTCACCTCACATCGCCGGGCTGCTGCCTTTAAATCCCTGTGACAGCAAGTCCTGTGACCCCGTTCCTCTCAGACGGCTCGCGTTCGACAGCTGCTGCCAACAATGATAATTATTGTGGTTATAGATAAGCTTCTAGCTTTCACTGGCCCCTTTCCCATCAAATTGTCTGAGAAGCTGTTTTCTTCTGGCGCCCCGCGCTTGCTCTCTGCTGATGCAGGGGCAGGCTCTTGTTCTTGGCACTGGGTTGTGATGATTCCTGAGAAAAGTTTTTGGGGGTTTTTTTCAAGCTCTTTCTTTTTAAATGCATTTTTATTGTTGACTTTGCTTTCAGGGAGCAAGGGCTTGAAAAAGTCACCCTCATCTTTCACCACGCTGCTGGAGATGGTCATGGTACTTTAATGTGCTTTAGGTGTTCGCTACGGATGAGGAGTAGCTGCCTGCCCACCCCCTTCTCCCAGGAGCATTTTTGCCTCCCAGGGATCCCCAAACGTCCAGATCTAGCCAGTGTCTGCTTTTCATCAGGGTGGAGACCGGTGTTGGTGGTCTGAGCATTCCCGTTTCTGCTTGGGTGTAAAAGGAGTTCTCCTGCAGTTTCATATCCCACCTTGGATCATGTCCCATCCTGGCCACTGCCATTGTTAGGGACAGGTAGGGTGACCCCAGGATGTGGCAGCAGATGGGACATTTTCCAAGGATGAGAAACATGAGCTCATAAGGAATGAAGATTTACGTACCAGGTCTGTAAGATCCACCTGCCTCGACAAAGCTGATCCTTCACTTCCAGTCTTGAGCAAAAGATTTCAAGCTAAACCAAGCCCTTGCTACCCTGGCCTCAGAGACCAGCACCCTTCCTGTGTTAGCTTCAGCTTCCAAAAGCCAGCTCCACAGTCTCAGTCTGCTCCCTGAAGAGACATGGGGATGAAAATTGTTGTTTAATTACTCACAGTGATCAAGTCAGCTCCCGATCTTCTTTTTGAATCTGCTGATCAGGTTGACTTCCAAGGTCTCACATCCTGCTGTAGGGTGTGTTTCTGGTTTCAGCTCATTCCTTTGAGCCACATCCAGTGTTTCAGCATCCCTTGGCAGCACTGATCACCGATACTGGGGCCATGGGGTTCCTCAAACAGGTCTTTTCAACTCTGCGGTTTTCCCCTGCATGCAAGTACGGGGAATTACATTTTTAAAACTGGATCTGTTGCAATGGCTTTAACCGCGACTGCACGCTGGGCGAGGGAGAGGATGTTGGTAAACGGAGTTGCAGGAGTTTCTGGGCTTCTGCTTTATTTAATTTAGATTATTTTATAGACCACAATGCAAAGAAGAAGAAAAATACGTGTGGTTTTGCAATCAAAGTCCTTGCAGGGAGCGGTTCCTGGGAGTGCTGCAGTCAAATTAAACTGTAATTAATGGCTGCTCTAGCCCAGGAGGAGCTGAGGGCGTCTTTCCATCTCTCTGTTGCCTCAGCTCGGTGTGGGCTGCTGGCAGAAAGATCCCTGCCAGGGAAGCCCAGCCTGGTGGTGCTCGCTGTGACACAGTGGTCTGTGGTTTTGCAAATCTCCAATTTGAGGCTGCATCTTCAATTCCTGTTAGGTGAAGTAGAGGAAGAAAAAAGTGGAGGAGAGGCTGGTTTCCAGCTTCTTACACTTCGAAGCGCATTGAATCCCCACCCCTCCAAAGAAAACCAAACCAATGGGTTTCCTGGGGTGCTGAGCATCCACTTGTCCAAATTTTGGATTTCCTTCTCATTTCTTCCTAGAGGAAGATATCAGCTGAAGGTGGTCGGGAGAAGTGGGAGAGGCAATGTTTAAATCCAAGAACAGCAGCGGAAATTGGCCAGATTTTCCTTAGGGGTTGTGGCAGTGGGTTCAGGGGCAGTGCTGAGCTGCATGCCTGAGCCTGGGCTGGGCTATGCTGCCGGTGGGAACGTGACCCCCTGGCCCCATGGCCTTTGGGGGTGCTGGAACTGCAGGAGCAGCATTGCTATGGGCAAGAGTTTCATTGAAAGTTGGATATTTAATGTACTGCTTACAATCCTTACATAAAGTACTATACAACAGGGAAACAGGGAATGGCAGCTGTGGTGTGGGGAGAGGGAATTGGCTGGGGAGGTTTGACCCCCCTGTTTGCAGCAGGGCCAGGGCTGCTCTGTGCTGTGCTGAGCCTTGGCAGAGCTTGGTCCTACCACATTTCTCACACATCCTTCTTCAAAACATGCTGGATAGAGCTGTTTGTGATTCTGCTGCTGGCTGGGGGTTAAGCTGTTGCACAGGTGTGTAAGGAAACACTCCTGAACCTCCCCCCGATTGCTGGGGAATAAGTGGGAATAACTCTCCTTTCCCTCCACCTCCCAGGCTGAAACTCTCGAATGAGGAGATCAAGCGAGCGATTTTGACGATGGATGAGCAGGAGGACCTCCCAAAAGACATGCTGGAACAGGTGGGCAACATGTCTCATGCTCCTTTGTGGTTGCCTCATGCTGAGACGACACTGTGCAAAGTACTTGGGACCAAAGCACAGCCTGGAGTGTGTCAGGCCCCAAATTATTTACCACATGTTGACAAACCACCCAGGTGGGCTGGAGCAGCAGCTTGGTCATGGCATCAGTGCTGGGAGCAGCATGGCCCCCACGTGCCATTCCTGTACCCAGGTCTGTCCTGGGTCCCTGAGGTGGGGCCAGTTGCCTGTTCTGTGGCTGCAGCTTGAAGTTTGTGCTCAGTGGTGATTTATTTTTGAAAGCTTAGACAGTATTTGTGCTCAAAAGGGGAATCCCATTTTTCATCCCATCTGAGTCCCTTTGGAAGCATGTTGTTCACCTGTCCTTAAAGCTGAGCTGGTAATTGCACTTTGAACAGAGAGGTGGGAGGATTCATTGCACGAAATTTCCATCTGCTAATAAGTAGAGCTGCAGCAAATGGGAGTCCCTGACTGACATCTCCTCTGGCAGAGCTGGTGTTGAAACCTCCTTGGAGCAGACTTAGTACATCTGTTGTAAAAGCAGAGTGAGGCCAGGGCAGAGGCAAAAGACACTGATGTGCTGGAGTAATGTGAGGAAGGTCACAGGGACAGCAGTAACGCTTATTTCACAGGTGCCTTGGGGTCACTGTCTGTACATGCTGAAAAAGTGTTAGATTCAAGGAAATAAGTCACTGTTTGGCTCCTGAAAATTTGTGCATGGACCTCATGTCCACCACTGTGCTTTTCTCTTGTTTAGCTCCTGAAGTTTGTTCCTGAAAAGGGTGACATTGACCTGCTGGAAGAGCATAAGCACGAGCTGGACCGCATGGCCAAGGCTGACCGGTTCCTCTTTGAAATGAGCAGGTTGGTGGCTCAGGGGACACATTTTGGCACAGGCTGGTTGGGAGGTGGGTGTTTCATGGAGCCTGTGTGGGAAATAAGCCCTTCTTACTGTTTTTCACATCAGGAAATGAGTGGGCCAAGCAGATGGGAAGGCAGGCAAGGTGCTCCACATTATAAGGATCATTTGTGATGCTGTGCTCCTAAAATCAGGATTGTGCTCCCATACAAGCAGTAGTTGGACAGAGCAGGGGAGAGGGATGGGGAGATGGATTCTCTGGTGGGAGGTGTTTGCTTCCCACACCATATCCCGACACATTTTCCCTCTCATTCTGGGAAAATGGTTTAGGGGTGATTGTGGTGGTTCTGGGTTGATGACTGGACTAGAAAATCTTGACTCTTCTGACCTTGATGATTCTGAGATTCTGTGATCTAATCTGGTCTAGGGGAAGATGTCCCTACAGGGCAGAGGGGTTACGACTAAATGACCTTTCAGTCCCTTCCAACCCAACCCATTCCATGATTCATTGTGGCCCAGGTGGGAAGTGCTGTTACAATGGTAACACAATGCTCCTTTCCCTTTCATCCTAATGAATATTCAAGCCTGATGTATATACATTTTGCCCTGCTGTGTAGATGAGTCCCACTCCTCACCTCCAGATTGACTCATCCCTAGGGCTCCTGAGACTATATGAGACTGAAAGGAAATGTCATTTCTTCCTGCTCCTGGTAGCAATCATTTAAGATTTAGGAGTCTTCAGGGATGAATAACCTTATCTATTGCATGCACATCCTCTAGAGGTGCCCGGTTAAAATCTTGAAGCTCTTATTTAAATTGAACTGAGCATTTAGCTCTCTGAATTTCTTAGCTGAACTTCAAGCAAGTCACTTGTTGGCAAGGTCAGCGAGTTTTACAATTCGAGATTGCACTGGGAGATCAAAAATAGAAATGCTCCCGTGCTCCCCGAGAAACGCACTGCTGAGCACCGGGGCAATGCGCCGTGTGGTCGCTGAGTGTCAAAGGCAGGCAGGATGGAGCTGTGAAGTTCAGACCTGAGCCCTCGGGGCTCAGTGATGCTCAGAATTAGCTTTTCTATCGCAGGTCACCTTTCTTCTTCACTGACTCTCGCCCAAGTGTTGCTCCTATGCCTTCATCCTTTGGAAAGCACAATGTGCTGGTGCAAATGTTTTCCTTGATTTCCAGCACGGCTTTTTAATTCGCCTTGTGGTCTGTAACCGAGTGTGATGTCTTTGTCACCTCTGATTAGTAAAACAGCGTAGCTCATGGCTCTGTATGTGAGCATGTCTCCCGTGGGTCCTTAGTCCAAGTGACTCAAATCAGACTACCATGTGCATACAAGTGAGATCTTGTTTAGCCTGAACACAAGCCTGACATGAGCAGAGCCATCCCCGACTTGTCCAGGAAAGGGGCTTTCCAGCCCAGGCTATCATTTTGATGATCAGAAGGTCCAGTTTGATTATTTCTGGTCGTAGGTGAGCCTCTCTCCAGCTGCAGCTCATCACAAAGCCGTGGGAAGCCCAGACCTCATCAGCACCTTTGCTTAGGAGTGGTTGTGAAAGAGTTGTTTGTTCATACCAACAGGGTGTAAAAATGCACTTGTTGAACCTGCTGAATTAAGGATAGGCTTAAGCATGTGTTTAAGAACCCACTGGGATCTAGACCAGGACAGCTGTAGCTTCAGTTGTCAATTTTTCCCATCCCAGCACAGTTTCAGGGAGAAAAGGGGTCATTATTTTTTAATCACCATGGCTCAAGCGTGCTTTGTTAGCACAGCTGGGAGCAGTGGAGCAACGGAGCTCTGCCTGGAGCAAGCAAAGCTCAACCTGCACCTCCTTTCTGTTTTCCAGGATAAACCATTACCAGCAAAGGCTGCAGTCCCTCTACTTCAAGAAGAAGTTTGCGGAGAGAGTTGCAGAGGTCAAACCCAAGGTGGAAGGCAAGTGACCAGATCTTCTAAGGGACTCTGTCCCAGCACAGGGATCGCTCACAAGGAGAGCATCCTCCGTGCTGGGATGAGCCTGAGCTGGCAGTGACACAGGGGAAGGGAGGGAGGGAGTTGGTGGTCACTCCTTGGGGATACTGAAGGGGTTGCTGGTGGTGGGCTCTTGTGCCAGGGGGTAATGTCCTACCCCTCTCTGCTTTCAGCCATCCGTGCCGGCTCCAAGGCAGTGCTGCAGAGCAGCAGCCTCCAGCAGCTCCTGGAGGTGGTCCTGGCCTTTGGGAACTACATGAACAAGGGCCAGAGGGGCAACGCCTTTGGGTTTAAGATCTCCAGCCTCAACAAGATTGCAGACACCAAGTCCAGCATTGACAAGTAAGCAGCCCCTGCCCTTATCCTTGGTAGCATCCACGGGCCCCAGGGATGTTGGGGGAATGGAGGGGTCATTAGCATTACCTCTGGGACATGAGTGTATGGGAGCAGTCCCCTCCTCCTGCTGCCCAGTTTGGCTCACCCAGTGATGTGAGTGTGCACTCTTTGAGCAGGACAGCTTTCGAGGGAAGCCGGGCTACAGATCAGTGCAGGGATTGATGGGGGGCTTTCCCTCCTGGGCTGGCTAAACTGCAGCCAAGGCTGATTAGTAGGATCATCTTCCAAATGCTTTTTAACCCCTTTGAAGAAGCCAAGAGCCAGAGAGAGGGTTTCCAGGGACTTTTCTCCATGGCAGCCCCCTCTGCCACTCTCCCATGCTGATGCAGCCATCGCTTGGTTTGCTCTGCCCTGCTGAACTCTGTTCACAGAGCGAGAGGAGCTGGGTCAGGTCTCAAACCTGCCTGGTCTCATCCATCAGTAAAGACAATGGAGGACAAGAGCAGTGACACTCAAGTCATCTCCCCTGGGTTCCTCCTGTGGAGGACCCTTACTTGCAGGGACCAGGCTGCTCTGCACTGTGGCTGTGCATGGGACTGACCCATCCTGTGTCCCCATCCAGGCAGAAAGCAGCATCCTTGCAGGAATCCTCAAATAGTTCTTTGCCAGGGTTGGGATTTAACCAGGGGTTTTGACTGAACTATGAGCTCCCCAAGATGCTGCCATAGTGACCTCTCTGCTCCTCTTTTCTAGGAACATCACCCTGCTGCACTATCTCATCACTGTTGTGGAGAAGAAATATCCCAAAGTCCTCCACCTGCATGAGGAGCTGCGAGACATCCCACAGGCAGCCAAAGTCAAGTAAGCGGGGATTGAGGTGGCACTTAGGGAGCACTGGGAGTGCCTCTCCCCTCGTTTCAGCCTGCTTTTCCATATCACCCCACCCCTGCTCACCCTCCTGGCCAGATCCTGGCTGCTGGGCTTTATCCCATGCCATGGCCACGCTGGCCCAGAGCAGCCCAGGACTCAGAAGCAAACATCACCTGGCAGCTTTAAATCACAGCGCTTGCAGCAAAGGCTCTAAACTTCTGAGTTTGAGGGAGGAGAGCTGCTTGGAGCAGCCGCTTCCTGTTGTTATCTCACCGCAAAAGCATTTAATTAATTTCTAATGGTACATTAAGTAATCCGGGAGGAAGCGGTTGCGGTGTGGCTGCAGATACAGGGCAGCTGTTTATCTTCATGTGCCAGGGAGGCTCTGCCTGCAGCACGGGCAGGACCAGGCAGCTGTGTGAGGGGCTCACCTGCATCCAGGTCCTGCCTGCCCCTCGTTTTACCACCAAACATGGAGTTTCTGGCAGTTTTTTAACCCTGCTGGGTGACCTGTTGGGAACAGGCTGCCCCAGTTCAGCAAAGCCCTGAAAAACAGGCTGAACCTTTAAGTTCAGGAGGAATCTGCTGTTGCCCTGCAAAGTCCTCAAGTATGTGCTGAAATACCTCTGAAATCAATGAGACTCTGTCTTGGTTTTAAACTCCAGCAGGAGCTTGCAGGCTTTGGTGCTTCAGGGATGTGAGCAGCAAAGATCACATGTTTCTGCAGCCAGGGCATATTTGTGTTAGCTGTGGACATGTAAAGGGGCTGAAACTGCACCTCTTTAGAGGGGGTGCAGTTAGAACAGGTTACCCAGAGAAGTTGTGCATGCCCCCACCCTGGCAGTGTTGCAGGCCAGGTTGGACAGAGCTTGGAGCAACCTGGGATAGTGGAAGGTGTCCCTGCCCATGGCAGGGGGTTGGAACTGGATGGGCTTTGAGGTCCCTTCCAACCCAAACCATTCTGTGATTCTATGGAATACACACAGAGTTTACAGTGGCTTGAGGGTATTCCAAGCTTCAAAGGTCCTTTGTAGCAGTGGTGGGTTCCCAAGAAAGATGTGTACTGGACAAAACAAGCATCCTCCTGTATAAAATGTAAAATAATCATCAGCCATTGGGATTGAGCACAGTGACAGGACAAATCTTGGTGTGCAGGGAAAAGTGGTTTTCTCCCAGAGGGTGGCTGGACACTGGAAGAGGTTCCCCAGGGCAGTGATCACAGCACCAAGCCTGACAGGGCTCCAGAAGCATCTGGACAACACTCTCAGGCACAGGGTGTGACTCCTGGGGCTGTGCAGGGCCAGGAGTTGGACTTGGAGATCCTTGTCAGTCCCTTCCAACTCAGGTTATTCCGTGGTTCTGTGGGTGTGTGGTGCTCAGTTTGCAGGCATCAGCTGAGGGCACGGCTGAGCAGGACATGCTCCCTGCTGATGGACTCTCCAGCTTTCCCATGCTCCAGGATCTGCAGCTGTTGCACAGACACACGTATGGGAAAGAAAATGCCTGCACAGAGGGTTTCTTTACCCCCCTAAACTTTATCATTTAGCTCTAAACTGGACACCATATGTAACATTTGGGTTTGGTCCAATCTAGAGCGAAACCAAAAAGTTTCTAAAGCTCTGGAAAACCCTGAATTCCCCCCAGCCCCGCAGCTGTGAAGCAGAAATTGCCGCCTCTGTCAATCCCACCACTAGTAATGAACTGCTGGAGCACAGGGCTCCCAAAACTGCATTTTCCCAGACTAAACCTGCCAGGAATGCTTGCCCCATGACCCGGCGTCAGCATTTCCAGGGACCCCAGCCCTCGCACAGACACCCCTGGAAAGGCATCAAGCCTGTGGTCACCGAGCCTTTGTGAGAAAGCTTCCCCTCAGACGTAGTGGTAGAAACCCGTAAGCACTTGAATTTGAAGCTCATCAGGGGCTTGAGCCTTGTGTAAACAAAGCCAGCGCCAGACGTGGTGATTTATTTTTATTTCTCTATATTTGGGCTGTCTCCCTTTGTGAAAGCCTTGCTGCTCGGAAGGATGCTTTGCCTGGTGTTCACCCAGCCGTGGTACCCTGAAAAACTGTCTTCTGTGCATTGGGACAACGGCCCCATCCACTGCTGGCCCTGGAGAGAAATCTGTGCCCAGCAAGGCCCTCTTCTGAGCCCTCCATGCTTTTGGAGAGGGCAGGAGGCTGCTGAGCTTGCTAAACCTGTGCAGTCCCCTTGATTAAAAATATAGAAAAGTGCTTTCCTTTAAAACAAGCAACTGCAGCCACTTTGAGATAGTCCCAGCTTAGAGGCTGTCAGCCAGATTTGCTGCTCAAGACACGCTGGTCTGCAAAAAGGAGGGTTGGGGTCTTTTCCGTGGGAAAACCATGGTCACGTTGGTCAGAGAGCTGTAGATGTTGCTGGAAAAGGCTGAAAATTAACATCCCGCTATTTCCAACAGCATGACCGAGCTGGAGAAAGAAATAAACACTCTGAGAAGCGGCCTGAGAGCGGTGGAGACTGTAAGTATTATTTAAATGAAGTATAGTCCAGCCTGGCTCCGAGCAGCACGGCATCCCTCCTTGGGGAGGCAGGCCAGGGAGCTCCCAGCGAAGCTGCTTTTATCTCACATCCTGGAGATCTGTTTGCGTTTCCTTCCTGCCCTGCACGTGTGCCTGTCCTCTCAGGGCTGTTTTGGCACTGAAGTTACCATGTGTGTTTAGGTACAATGCATGGTTTATGTCTAATGTATCAAGGGAGGCTGAGAAAGCCTAGTGATGATGCCCACGGAGGACCTGTGATGTGCAGAGGGGTCTCCCCTTGGCTGTAAAACCACAGAGGGCTGGGGAGCACTTCTGCAGCCCAGGTGGAGTGGTGATGAAATGGTGGAGGTATCCCAAAGGACCCACTTTGGGTTTTGCTGAATTATCCTGCTTCCGTAAGCTTTCCTGCAGGATTTGGCTAAAAAGCTTACTTGAGGCAGTGTAATCCAGTGTGTCATGCATGGCAGGGGGGAGCAGCAGTGGTGGTGCTCGCAGAACCCCTGGCACTGATGCAGCCACACTCCCAATGCCACTGCCAGAGGCCAATGGTTTTTGTGTCCTTCATCAGCCAGGGCCTGACCAGATTTACGGTTTTTTTCCCCCAAAAGGAGCTGGACTTCCAGAAGTCTCAGGTTCAGAAGGCAGGTGACAAGTTTGTGTCTGTCGTCAGCCAGTTCATCACATTGGCCAGCTTCAGCTTCTCAGATGTCGAAGATCTCCTGATGGAAGCGAAAGAGCTGGTAAGGCCACCAATGTCCCTGAGATCTGAGTCACTTTTCAGCCTCACCTCCTTCTCCTGTGTCTGTTTGGCACTGACCTTCTGACCCATGCTTGGGCATTATGATGGACCTCCCTGAGGCCATGGCTACCCCTGGCCACCCTTTAGGACTGTTGACGGTAACCTGGCAGATGCTCTCTGCAGTGAGTTAGGACTGTGGAGATGGTGACAAATGCTCTGCAAACTGTATTATCTTCTGCTGACTTGGCTGGATCTGGAGGAGAAGGTCTTGTCGTGGTCCCCAGCATCCCTGCAAGTCCACTCTGAAGCAATTTGCAGCTGTTCCCATGGTGGGATGGGCTGTATGGAACACTCCATCTCTTTGCTTTTTAAACACATGTCCAGATTCAAATTATGTTCCTGTTTTCTCTTAGGAAAGCAGAAACATCCCTGTTTTATAACTTTACATCACATGTGGACATTTTCAGCCTTTCCTCCCCCACCGGAATCTCTTGTAACATGGCAGAGAATTTTAATATCTTGATTAAAATCAGCAAGATTAACCTCAATTATATTGACTTATATAGTGGCACCTCTCAGATTCCTCCCTGCATCTTGAAGTGTTAAGTCTCTTAAGTAAACAAAGAAATAAAAATGCACTAAATGTCTTTTGAAGAGCCTGGGGCACCCCTGCAAATAAAACTAAATCATACAGGCAGGCTTTAAAAATGTTCCTCTTGGTCTACCCTGCAAAATCAAAGCAACTAATAAATCTGTTGGTGCTTTGATTTTGTTTTTCTTTTCTTTTAAGCGTGCTTATCTCCAGAATGTGCCTTCACAATTTTAACAAACTTGCCCTGCACAAAGAGTCTCCTTCAAGCTGGAAGTGAGAACAAAGAGTGTCAGTCCCAAGGACAACTCAGGGGCTGCCCCGGGACTGGGACATGTTGGCAGATTGTGGATGTCCTATCCTGACCTCTGCTACAGCCTCATTCGACTCCCTCACATTAATGGTGTGCAAACAGCACAAGAGGCCGGAAAACTCCCTATTTCCCTGCCCAGGGCTGTGCCTGAGCCTGGGCAGAAATCTCTTTTAGAAGTTTCACCAACACATTTGGTTTCAATAGCAGAGCATGTGGCAATGATAAATAATACCCCAAAAATACTTCAAAGAAAAACTTAAAAGTGCAAGTTTCCCTTCCCCTGCCGTGTTTACTATTAGTTTTATGTCTTCAGTCCCACAGCATTTTGCTTCCTTGTTTTTACTGCTGCTTAGTTAATAAAGTGGAGCTGGGGCAGGGGAGGCTTAGCAGAGCCAAAGGCAAGATGGGGAGAGGGGGCTGGAGAGTGATCCAGGTCGGGTCTTGCAGGGCTGCAGGTAACACACCAGGTGATTTGTTTCAGGTTTAAATCAAGGCTTGATAAGGCAAAGCCCTGCTCTCTGCCATGGCTGCTGGAAGTGTTTCACTCTGCTCCATCAGGTCGAAGGTTTCACCAGTCCAGTGGATTTATCCAAGAGTGACGCATCCCTGTCCTCTCTCTTCCAGTTTTCCAAGGCTGTGAAGCACTTTGGAGAAGACACAGACAAAATGCAGCCTGATGAATTCTTTGGCATCTTTGACCAGTTCCTTCAAGCCGTGACTGAGGCCAAGCAGGAGAATGAGAACATGCGGAGGAGGAAGGAGGAGGAGGAGCGCCGGGCGCGCATGGAGGCACAGGTGAGCACATCCCGGCGAGTCCAGCAGCACCCCCAGGGCACCTGGGAGTGGCAGCTGTGTCATGAGGTTCCCATGGTGGCCGCAGTGGCATGGGGAAGGGAGCTTCTGTGCTCTTAGACCCACTGGCTTTTCACTTTTGATTACTTGATTAAATAATGACCTTGGGTTGGTGAGGTCTTGGAGCTGAAATATGCAGCAGAGCTGGTGCTGTCTGGGGACTGCTGTGACACACAAGCAGCAGCTGTGGGGCTTTGACTTGTATCATAGAATCTCAAAATCATATAATGGTTTGGATTGAAAGACACCTGGTTCTGGGCATGGACCATGGGCAGGGACACCTTCCACTAGACCAGGCTGCTCTAAGCCCTTTCCAGCCTGGCCTTGGAGCACTTCCAGGGATGTGGTCTATCAATAACCCTGACCAGCTCTCAGGTGCTAAGCACTGGGGTGGGAAACAACCCTTATTCCATGAGTTTGGGGATCACCATGCATGTATTGGGCAGCCCCACAACCACTTGTGTGAGACTGAGATGTCTTCTTTCCCCCTGCTGCCGTGACCTGCAGCTGAAGGAGCAGCGGGAGCGGGAGCGCAAGGCGAGGAAGGCGAAGGAGACCGGGGAGGAGAGCGGTGAGTTCGATGACCTGGTGTCAGCCCTGCGCTCGGGCGAAGTCTTCGACAAGGACCTCACCAAGCTGAAGCGCAACCGCAAGCGCATCACCAACCAGCTGGCGGAGAGCAGCCGCGAGAGGCCCGTCACCAAGCTCAACTTCTGAGGAACAAACTGACAACCCAGCAAAAGACAGGCGGGTCAGTCTTTCTGAAGTGGCTATGGTTTGGTTTTTGTTGTTTCCATGACACTGCCTTGCGATTCGAAGCGGAACAGTGGCACGCTCTTTGTCCCCGCGGGCGAGTGTGTGTGTGTATATACTGTGTATATAGTCGGGTCGGGGGGTGTGGAGGGAGGTGCGTGGGCAGCTCACGTTGGTGAGTGCCAGCCCCACCTCCTCCCCACTCCAAAAAGTAGTTCTCCCCATGCACAAGCACAATGCCGTGTCCGTGGAGCAAGAGAGGACCCAGCCCCGAGCCGCTGGCTGTCCCCATGGCCCCAAAGCCAACGGAAAGCTGCCTGCTGCTGCTCTCCTGCTCAGAACCCCCCAGGGCCGTTTGCAGGGGACGCCTTGCACACAAGCTGAGCGGTTTAAAGAAGAAAAGAAGAAAAAAGCAAAGTTGACTGAACTTTAATCCATTGTTTGTTTGTTTTCTCTCGTTGTGATTATTCTGAGGAACTCACAGATCTGTGCGTTCGCGCTGGTTCCCGAGCTCGGCGCCGCGGGCGCTCCGGGCGATGCTCTTCCCGTCATCCTTGGGAAACGCTCTTTTTCCTCCTGCCACCACCTTGCTAAAGGACAAACTTTACCCCAAAGTGCTTCTCGCTGTAACGCCACACTGATGTATTTATACTTTCGCAACGTTTTCTGGCCCAAGACGGTGGGAAAGGTTCGGTTCTCAGAGGAGACGAAGAGCATAAACTTTTGCGTTGTAACTTTTGTTCTTGCTTTCTGTTCAATGGGACAAACTGTATCCTCTGTCAAGGTGGGTCAGGACCAAAGGTCTCTGAAATACAAAGGGGTTGGGGTAAAACCCACCAGCTTTCACCCACCTTCTTTTCCTTTTTTTTTTCTCGGACACACAGAAGCAGCGATGCCAAGAAACACTCGTCTCTTAGCCAGGTCCTTTTTTGACTGGTTTGCTGTTCGTTGTCATTGCAAATTTGTAAGCAGAACTACCTGTCAAATGTCAGTCCAAAAAAAAAAAAAGACAAAAAAAAACAATAATAAAAATAATTCAGAGCTCTCAGGGAGTAATAATTTAAGGGTTTAGAAAATTAAGAATTGGAGAATAAAAAATAACCACCGTTAACATATTAACATTTCTATTCTTAAATTATGCTGAGTATATAGAGGACTGTTACTTTTTACTTTTATTTATTTGTGGTATGTTTTTTAAGAAAGCAAAACAAAACCTTTTTATACCACCAATACTTTTGTGATCTTTTTTTTTTTTTGTTTGTTTGTTCTTTTTCCTGTGGAGAGATGAGTTTGTCCCTGTTGCACTAGATATTAACACTATTTGAAATAAGGTTGGTTGTTCTTTTGTCAGATAATCGGTATTACTGGTGGGGTATGGGATGTCAGTTAACTATATGTACTGTATAGCAAAAGTGCTGTTTAAACTAATTTGTATAAAAAAAATATGGTTCTAAGCACCTGAAGGCCGCGGGGTCTGTGTGCTGAGTGAAAGCTGTGAAATCTCTCTCGAAGCAGAGTTGTCAAGAGCTGTGGTTTTACCATTTTGTTCTTTTCTTCATTGCAACGTTTAACGCACTGTAGATTTAAAAAAAAGAAAAAAAAAAAAAAGAGAAAAAAAAAAAAAAGGACTTTCTGAGTAGCATTTAAAGCAGTAATAAATAAAGCAGGTAAGCGCAAAAATAAAGTCCAGCACCTCATATCCAAGCAGCTGCAAGACCTGCAGATTATGTTCAAAGGTGGAGTTAAGCACTTTGCTTTAAGAAGGAGGGGGAAATAAAGACAAAAGGTAATGATAATACTATTCCTTAACTAAAGTGCCTCTATTTATATTTTTTATTTATGGCTGAAAAAAATGGGGCTGATACAATTGAGGGAATGGACTATGGGGGGAATTGAAAATACATAAAACAAGAAGGAAAAAAAAAGGTTAAAAAAAAAAGTTTGGCTTCTGATGGTTTAAGGAATGGTTGGTCACACGTGTTTAATTGGACAGGTGGTGAGGGTCAGAAAGGGTGATCTCCTCCCGGGGTCCCTGGGTGCCAGCACCCACCCTGCTCCTGCCTCTGCAACCCCAGTGCCACATCAGGACCTTTCCTGACAGATTTCCTCTTGCCCTTCCAAACCTCTTGGGTTGGTTTTTTGGTTGTTTTTTTTTTTTAATTGTTTTACAACAGCCTGATTATCAGGCTGACTTTGCCATTTCTTTGTTTTCTTTCAGAAAAAAGAAAAGAATATTATATCTCTATAAATAAATACAAAGGCTGTGTGCAGGTAATTCCATGTGCCATTGTCGAAAACTACTTTTAGATTGGTGCTGGTGTAAGTAGCCACTCTTTTCTCTTGGGTGTGTATTTTAAAGATGATTTTTTTTTTTAATAATGCCAAAAACAAAACAACAAAAAAAATCCATAATAATTTGTAAACGAAAGTTTATGTCTTGGACCTTATTAGCTTCATAGTGACTAAGGTAGTCTGTTAGGTGCAAGGATGTTAGTAGTTCTAGCTAGTGGGAAATGCTGTGTAATGTTATGAGACTGTACATTTTCTAAGATGGCAATATGCAATAAAGCAAAACGATTTCGGTGAGTGTACATGGCAGAGGCGTGAGTTATTTTTTAGGGGAAAAAATTGGGATATATAGGAATTGAGGCAGGTGTTGAAGAAGAGGCTCTAAACGTTGCTCTTTTTTGGGTGTGTTTGCAGGCACTTCTGGGGTCGACTGATAACCCCACCTGACCCTTTCCCTGAGTGCTGGGTTTTAGGAGGTTGGGGTATTTCCACTCTCCAGGATTGCAGCATCCTCATTGTAACCCACATGTGGGCTCTGAAATGCCTCACAGTTGGTGACCCCATTCATTTATCCTTGTTTTGTTGTTGCTGATGCCTGTTCCCACCTTGGTGGGAATTTTTCCAAAAGCCCACTGGGGTTTTTCCAGGATCCTGCATTGAGGCAGCAATCAGTTTTTCATCGTAGGATTGAATCCTATCCCTTTTTCCAGGAGAAGTGCTGGCTGGGCTGGCCACTGTGCCTCTAGCAAGCTTATCTAGTGATGTTTCCTTGGCAGTAGCCCAAACCCCTCCTGGCCTATTCCTGCTCACTGTTGCTTTTCCCACACACCTTCCCATCCAGCCTCTGTGTTACTTTCCAGCGTTCTTGAGCGAATTGTGCAGCACCAACACCCCCAGACCCCATTGCCCGTGCCACTGGGAGCATCTGCACTGTGCTCTGACCCATGGGCTTCCCATTTTGGATTGGGGCTGGCAGGGAGCACAGCTTCCATCACCACCCTTGGCAGTTGTGGGCTGGTGATGCCATGGGAAAGCAGCCCAGGGCTGTGTGGTGACAGGACCCAAGGAAAACAGCAATGGCTTCAGCTGCTCTTCCCATCATAAATCCCCAGGTCTCTGGCATAGGGCTGGTCGGGGTTCATCCATTAATAGATGTGAACAAGCCAGCCAAACCCCACAACCCGGTGAGGACCTGAAATTCTAGTTCATGGCAGATTGCAGGACACAGGACACACCATTGTGTGACACAGGATGGTCCCCAGGATGGGGGCAGGGTGGCGGTGGGAGATGTGAGCAAGCTTTTTATTCAACCAAAATACTTCAGGGGAAAAAAAAAAAATCTCCGGGTAACTTTCAAGCTTCCTAGCCTTAAAACCCTTCAACGTGGCTGGATTAGCAGCATCTATGGCTTAAGAACACAAATTTCAGATAAAATATTTGTCATCCTGGAGGAAAGGGGACCAGGGTGGGCGCTGTGCTGGACTGGCACGGCTGTGCTGTGTGAGCCCGTGTTCACTGCCATCCTGGTTGGCTGAGTTTTCACCTGAAACAAGGCTCCTGTGCCCCAAATCCTGACTGTTCCCTCCAGTAACAGCCATGAGCCAGCACACCCTTGTGCACTGGATGATCCAAACCTGCCCAGACCCGCTGGTGCCAGGGAAGCTGCCGGGCACGGCGCTCCTGGAGGAATTGTCCCATGGGGCCACCTGGGTTGGTGGCACCAAACCTGCTCAGCCAGCCCTGACTGTGCTCTGCTCCAGCCCGGCAGCTTTCCCTGTTGCCCACGGCTGGGGCGACTGTGAGTCCCGCTGGAGCGAGGAGTGCCAGGTGTCGCCTCCCGCACTCAGCCTGTTACCCTTGGCAGCGCGCCCCAGCTTGGAAAAGATGAGTCAAGGGGTTGTGGCAATGGCCTGATGCAGGCACGGCATCGCATGCAAAGCTCAGCTCATAAGTAGGGCAGGCACGGCTGGGCGGTGAGACACACCCGGCTCCCATCCTGCTGGCAGCACTGCCACTCTGCGCCACTGGCAGGAGCTGCTGGACTTCTGGACTGTTCATTTACTCCCAAGAAACGGGACAGTGGGCCCAATGGACCTGTCAGACTTTGATATCCCTGCTGGAGACCCTCGGGAAAGGGTGAGCAAAGCAGGGATGTTGCCAGTTCTGCTGTGGTTGGACCTGGCCCTGTCCCCACTGCCAGTGCCAATGTCACACCTCAAGCAGATGCTCTGGGGTAAAACTGCACTTTGCCATCATCACTGTCACACAGCCCCATCAGATCTGCAGTCCTTGTGCAGGGCTGGCACTGCTGGAGTGCCACAGAACAGGCACAAGTCTGATGAGGAGCAACTGAGGGAGCTGGGGGGGCTCAGCCTGGAGAAAAGGAGGCTCAGGGGGGACCTTCTCACCCTCCACAACTCCCTGACAGGAGGCTGTAGCTAGGTGGGGGTTGGTTTCTTCTCCCAGGTAACAAACAACAGGACAAGAGAAAACAGTCTCAAGTTATGCCAGGGCAGGCCTAGATTAAATACCAGGGAAAAGTGCTTTGTCCAACGGGTTACCAAACATTGGCACAGGCTGCTCAGGGCAGTGGTGGAGACACCATCCCTGGAGGTATCTAAAAGCCATGTAGATATTGCACTTGGGGACATGGTTTGGTGGTGAGCTTGGGGAATGGTAGGAGTCAACGATCTTAGAGATCTTTTCCAATCTAAACGATTCTGTGATTACTGACAATTCTATGATTCTGTGATTCTCAACTTCTGTAAAATCTGGTTATTTCTGTACCAGCCTGTGCTTTGGGGGAATATGCTCGTCGAGCTTTGTTTCTGGGGGGAACAGGAGAGGCCAAGTGGTCATAAAGGTGATGTGTGCAGGAGGGAGGGGATGAGCCCCATCTCCACCCCAATCTCCTGCAGCAAATCCTGCAGACATCTCTCCTGTGAGCTGTCTCCCTGGCATTGCTCGGGGTCCTCCAGTAGATGCATGTGAAAAGGAGAGTTCTCTCTTTGAATCAGAAGTGCTTTGACCTGAAACCTCTGAGCATTTTGTGTCATTTTTAGCCTTAAACCAGGGTGGATGAGAGTGTGCGGGTAAGCCAGGGAGAAATCCCGTGCTGCCGGGCCCCAGCAGAGGCTCAGCAAAGGCTGAGGAAAAGTGCCATCTGCCGGCCCTTTCCAGCTTCAGCATTTTAGAGCGGTCAAATACAGAATCAACTCCGCTCCATGTTTTCCTTTCTGATCTCTACTGTGGTCTGAAAAGTTCTCATGCTAAATTTTCTATGTAAGTTTCCCCCAGCATGGTTGAGGAGGGCTTATTTTAATTCTCTCGAGTCAATAGCCAAAGGTCACTGCTTGTGGCTTCTCTGTGACTTCTGGCAATGCCCGACCTTCAGGTTGATGCACTATGTGTGCACCAAAAATGCACGTGTGTAAGATAAACTAACTCAAAACAGTTTCATGGGTCATCTGAACTTACTTCCGTGGCTTTTGAAATTACCACAAAGTGCCCCACTTGCCCCAGTGCCAGGGTCTGCATTGGCAGCCTGTTTCTACCCAGCTTTCCTTACACTTTGCATGCATTCTGTTGTCACACCGCAATGAATTTGAATTTAAGCTGGAGTTTCCCAGTTCCCAGGGTAACTCCGTGAAGGTAAGTCATTGAAATTGCCATTTTCCCATTACTTTCTTTATTGGCCCATATTCCAGGATTTGCTCATGTGCTCTCAGCTCAGAGGTGGCTCTGCAGGAGGGGCAGGACACACATACTTTTTTTGGGGCAACAGCAAGCAGAGCTGCTCTAAACCAGGATTATCCTGGGCATCACCACAGCAAGTCTGGAGGACACAGCTTTGTTCCTGCTGCCTAACCCATGCCTCTGGCCTGCCAGGACACTGCTGTAAGCTGGGCTGAGACAGTGCTTTACCTGTCTTTACCTGGGCTTTGGGTGCTGTGGGGTACCAGCAGCTTTTCCATCTGATTGAATTTGTGCCTGTGTGTTTTCACACAGCTTTACTTTGCCAAACTCTGTGCAGAGCATCCCCTGGACTCAAGGAAAAGTACAGAAGCTGCAGTTTTGTGCTTCACCCAGCTCCTAATCTTTGCCTAAAACCCTTTTTACTATGAAATCAGTGATAAGCACTCAGACAAGCCCTAGTTTCTATGGCAAATATTTCCAGTTTAATAGCAGGAGGCGATCACCATTTGAGTTACATTTTCTGTAAAGACTCCACAATTCAGATGCTGTATTCAGAACTTGACAGGACCTCAGGGATGCTATATTACCAAATGTTCTGTAAAATGCTCCAGACTGGGCACAGAAGCCACAGGCACAGATCAGGCACAAGTGCTGCAGCACATTAAATTCCAGTGGAAAAAAATAAGTGACCTGGTTACTTGGAGCATTTTTTATCCCTGATGCTGAGATTAGTTCAGAGAATGTTGCTAAATCAGATAAGCAAATTACATTTATGGGGTCATGAGGGAATTGCTGGGAGGCAAAGATGAATTTCAGAAAAATTTATCTTGCTGGTTTTGTCCACATCTGCCCTGAGGGTAAGTGAGCCCTGGGAGGTGTGTTAATTTGTAGGGCCCACCCGGAGGGGTTTTGAAGCACCAGCATCCTCCCAGCTGCTCTCTGACAGAGTGGGGTGGGCTGGGCTAGCCTGGTGTTACCCATAATCTCACATAGGATCCAGCCTGGTGTCTGTGTGCAGCCCCAATCTGAGGATAATTTTACACCTGCTCTGAGCATGCACAACTCAGTGAATCCCTCTGGCCAAGCCCCCAAGCACTACCCAAAGTGTTTAAGGCTCTGCATCAGGACTGCTGACAGAAGCAGGAGGAGATATTCCTGCTGCCTTCAGCTAGACTGACTCTGGCCCCTGGGAGAAACATGGATGATCCTCCAGATGTAGAAGGCTGATCAGCACTATTTCCACTCCCAGTGTCCATCCCAGGAACTGAGGAATATCATTTTCCTGAGCAATTTCCCCAAAGTCTTCACTTCTTCATCTTCCTGCTTTTCTTTATGGTGGTGAGGAGAAGAGGTGTCCCCATGTCTGAAGGGAAAGCAGAACACGTGTGGAGCACTGTGATTTGCAAACACCTTTAACTCTTCAGTGCACACAACAAAAGGCCCCAGAGGAAAGGCACAATCCTCTGGTCTGAGCAAAGCTTTTAAAAAAACTTTGTTACCTTTATGAATACCTTTATGAATACCTTTATATGTTCCCTTAGTTTATTAGCTTTTGAACTGACTATGCAAGACATAAGATTAAAAATAAAGGTGAGAGTAATGGATGTATAAAATTAAGGATCCCAAGTACTCGGAAATTGCTCCCCAATCAGTTTTGTGGGCTTATGGCAGTGCTTGCCTTTGTGAAACCAGCTGAACTTGGAGGAGCTCAGTGCCATTAAGTCAAGAAATAACACAAATAACAAGTGGTTCCTCTCACAGTGAATTTACTTCCTCTGATGAATCGCAGCCGGATCCTACTCATCTCTTATGATCAGCCCAGGAGCCTGTGGGCACACTGGTGTGCTGTGCCACCCCGTACAAACAGCCCCAGCAAACAGCCCCCCTTGTTAAATTTCCTTCTGTCACAGCCTCCTGGGGTCTTCTTGGCTGAGATCATCCAAAACTCCCCAGATAGATTCATGCAGGCCTTGGTGTTGTGCCCTGGGGTTTCTGCTACTTTCACTTAGATTTCCCCAGTGACTCATCCATTTCATGCCACTGAGAGGGATTTACAGTCTGTCTCTCTCCACATCACCTTTCCTCCTGCTTCTTGCAGTGGTGATTTCCTAGAAAAAATACCTAGAAATGCTGAGCTGTTGCCCAAGCACTTCAGCTGTGGTGACTGTAAATGCTTCAGGACTCAGGCAGTGCCCTGCCGACAGCATGGCACTGACAACCCATCACTGCTCTGCAGACTGGGAACATCAGGACTGGCCATGGTCTAGGAGGAGGGCTGGCCATGGTCTAGGAGGAGGGCTGGCCTTGTCCTCCCCCACCCAGCCCCAGTGCAGCCACTGGGACTCACCCCACTGGTCATGGCGAGCCCAAGGCTTGCAGCAGCAAAGCAGCACAGCACAGCTGGGCATGGGGTCCCCCAAGCCTGGATCCTGTTGTGGGTTATTCCTCCTGTAGGACTCGGGACCTCTTCTTTCCAGAACTTAGTTACCACTTTGAGGCTCTGTAATGCTTTGCAAGCAGATCTAGATGTGCACCCATTTATTATTAATAATCAGAGTTGCCATGTGGAAGTACAAAAGCATCCAGCATGAAGAGACAGCTGTGCTGCTGAACTAAGCACCCTGCCAGCACTAGGACTGATCTCACCAGCCCTCTGGGCTGCAGGTTTGCTGCTCTGGCCTGCATGCACAAAATGCTGCTTTTCTGATGTGCTCTCCAAATTATGCATTTCAGCCTGTACAACAAACCTCCCAAAGAGCAGCATGTGTTGAATCTGTCTTTCAAGCTAGGTTTCAGAGAGGTGCTCTCCGGGCATCAGTCACAACCCATCCTTACCCTGAGTGCTTGTATTTGGGAAGCAGCAGTCCTGGAGGCAGAGTGGTTGATCTCATTAACAGAAAGAGGCTTTTCTCAGGATCACTACCGGGAGAGCTGTGCTGGCTGCTTAGGTCTCTGCTGGCATCTACTGGATACAGGAACCAACACCAGTGCTGAATGAGAAGTGGCAATGGGGGATTTGTACTCCTGATCTATCCCAGCTCTGGTGATTTATGGCATCTTTTACAGCCCATCAGGCTGCCACTTATAAATACTGCTAATTGGACTGCTAATTGTTCACAGTTTGTAAGTTATGCACACAGCAGTTGCTTTGAACAGAGGCTTCATCCAGAGATTAAGAAGGGAGTGGAAAATAACTACTTGAATGAATCTGACGATTAAATCAGCAGGAAAACTACCACTGCACTGCATGCAGTTGGAGCAGTACGTTCTAAAATGCTTGTCATTCATCAGGACTTAATGTTTTCCTTCTAAGATATAATGCATTAGTTCAGTCAGTGGCATGTGTATCATTGCCAAATAATAAGGTACTCTTAAACTGAGGGTTTAAGTATGCTGGGAAGTCAACAAGAGACTAAAGAGCCCAAGGACTCATTTTTAATTTGCCTTTCACTGAAGTTGTCTCTGATATCCAGAGCTGAACTGGCCCTCAAATCACTTGAACTCCTCTTTCTCTTATGCTGAATATCCTGCACAGAATAATCCATGTGATTTTTGGTGTGCTAAAATGTGTCCCAATATCCTTGTGCAAACAAGATTTGTGCAGATTTCTTTGTCCAGGCTCATCTCAAGGGAGGAAAAAAGAGAGAGGCTGGAGGGTTGGAGCCTCACAGCTAGTTTTGTAGTGTCTAAAACATCAGTGTCTTGCTGCCTTTGGAGTTCTTCAGCCAAGAGAAAGGGGATCTCTAACTGGGGTAACAGCAGCATGGACGTGTGGGAGACGTGGTGGTGATGTCCCATAGTGGCTTGGCCAGGAGCCACCTGCTGCAAAGTTTTCTTACCCAAGAACAAGCAGCTGCAGCCATGGGCAGAGTTTTCAGAGCTAGAGCAAAACAGAAATCCACTGATTTCTTTCTCCCAGATGAACACATGGAGCTATTGTGAGGTGCAGGGACAGACCTTCTCACCCACTCTGTGGTGCTGGGTGAGAGGCAGCAACCTTCAGCAGAGCTGGGACTCAGCAGCATCTCAAGTACTGTTTTGGCAGGCAGCCTGCAGCCTTTGCTGTGGTTTGTGTGTGTCTCTCGCTGCTGTTTGTGGTTTAAGACCATTTGGTTGTATTTTTTAAAACATACATGAAAAAATGTGGCTGTAGAGACCTGTGTACCTGACTTGTTCAACAGTGCTGTGATATGAGGAGTGGCTGAGGGAGTGTTTAGCCAGGAGAAAAGGAGGTTTAGAGGGGACCTCTCTACAACTACCTGAAGGGAAGTTGTAGCCAGGTGGGGTTGGTCTCTTCTCGCAGGTAACAAATAACAGGACCAGATGAAAATGCCTCAAGTCGCACCAGAAGAGGTTTGAATTGGATATCAGGGAAAATTTCTTCAGAGAAAATGTTGTCAAACACTGGAACAGGCTTCCCAGGGAAGTGGTAAAGTCACAATCCCTGAAGACATTTAAAAGACGTGTAGATGTGGCACTTAGGAACATGGGTTAGTGGTAGACTTGGCAGTGCTGGGGCTTGATGACCTAAGAAGCCTTTTTCCACTGAAATGATTTTATGATTATATGATTCTATGATTATGAGGAGCACAGGCCAGGCACAGCTTTAAAACACAAGCTGGCTCTCTACTGGAGCTGCAGCAGGTCCATGTCAAAAAGGATCAGGTCAAGAATCTCCCCTTGCTACAGCCCAAGTTAGCGTTTCACAGGAATGTGCCAATTTGTGATGCCTCCAAGACCACAGCCAGCTGCCCCCATTCAACTCCTCACATGCAAGACTAACATGCACCAGCCTGAGCTTGTTAAAAATATGTTGAAATCTGTGTTATAGATTTCAATAACACAGTGGCAGCTTCACTACCACTTTCCTAGAAAGCTGTGTTACTTCCACTCCTAGTGCAGCTCCCTCAGTTCTGACACCCCCAATCCTTCCCTTGCCATAAGTGACTGCCACAGGGATGCTTCCCTGGCCTGTGGTACAGTGGTCAGGATATGAAGTAAGTAGAAAAGGAAACCAGCATGAAAAAGAGGGAATCAGTGGTTGTTTAGTGCCTGAGTCAGCTGAGGTGGTGGGGACAGATAGGACAGGGAAGGAGGCCAGAGCCAAGCACTGAGGGGAGCAGGACCACCCTTTTCAGGGGCTTTCAGCCATATGCTCTGCATGGTCAATTATCCTCCACCAATCTCCTTGTTACCACCTGCAGCTAACCAGGTAAGAGTTAAATCCAATCTTATCATTCACAACCACCCCTTTCCATTAGCCACACACTGCTATGGAAGGGCAAGTGTGCCAGAAATTCCTGTCCTGCCCTTCCAACAAGCCACCACTGTTCACTCGCTGTCAAACAGCTCCTGTGAAAAGCTGTGGGCTTTCTGCACAGCTTCTTTCTGAAACAGCAAGAAAACACTGCTCAACTTGCAAAATCCAGTAGCTGCAGGGTAAATCAGCGGTGCTCAGTAGTCAAGGGTCAAATCTTTTCCTCATGGGCTTCAGGAGCATAAGATAAGAAGGTTATGGTAGTGCTTACCGCATGGAAATCAGCTGCATTAAACTTTCACAATTAGATCTCCCTACTATCATTCATCTGGCAGTTTTTTACAGGAGTTCCCTTCCCAAGGCTGGTCCGAAAATGATGCCAGGCTGAGACACTTTCATCCCCTGCATAAAAGACAATTTATTTCTTGTCTCACAAAATAATGATACGATGTTCATTTGCATCACAAACAGCTGAAAAATCTGGTAAAACTGAAACATTGTATTTTTAAAGCCTGTACAAGGAAAAACGCTGTCTCACACTTAACTCTGGCAAAGACAAATGAAGGCCAAATCTAAATTTCTGATTCAAAATACTAATTTAAGGCTTTGGGCCCTTGAACAAAAAGATTGCACTGATAAATTCACATGAATTTATGCTGCGCAATCACGCTTACATGGTGTTTTTTTCCTTTTTTTTTTAACAGCAAACAGAGCTGTTTTTTAAATATTGTACTCCATGGATGGATTGTTGCCATCAATACAACAATATTTGTTCTGTGCATATACACATTTTCACATACTGCAGAGCGCCCAGGGAGCACATGGTATTGCTTTACCTCTCCTTTCAGACACTTCTCTCACACAGCTCCTCTAATTACGGTAAAACCCTTGGAGATGTGAGACACATCGGATGAGCTCAAAAAGAAAACACACATCTTGTGCACAGCACAGTTTACGCCCACACCCTTTACCTCAGTCTGTCTGAGGAACTCATGTTTCTCGTACTCATAGTATTTTAAGTTGACTGTACCTGCAAAAAAAGAGAAAAGGCTGCTGAAATTCTGACAACTGAGGTATCACCTTCCTTTCCTTCCCTCCCGGTATCATACATCTTCCCTTTCACAATTACTTTTTTGTTATGCTTCAGAGGTTTAAATCAAAAAAATAATATAAATATAGATCACTTTTTCAGCCTGTCCTAGAGCCTGTGACTTTATGACTGTTGGCACTTCCACATATAACGGGTAAAAGCAACATTTTCCTGCCATGATGCGGTTTTCACAGTGTGGTGTTTTCAGAGTGGCTTCCAGCTGCCACTGCTCAGCTTTCAATTGCTTTTTTGGCACTTAACAAACAGCTCACAGAGTCAGTCAGTCATTTTGGGCTGCTTTGGTGTGTCAGCCTCTGAGCTTCACTGCGGCACTTTCTGCAGGACTGGAGCAAACACTGTCCTGTTCTTGCAGTTGAGCTCTTGCATTGGCTGGGCTTGGTGGCTGTCACTGGTGCATCAGGCCTGCAGAAAAGGAAGGGGAACTTCCCTTCCCTGTGGATCTCTTGCTGGTCGCAGATTGGGTCAGCAAACCAGAGCTCACACAGTGGACAAGAAACACAGTCCCATCTCTCCAGTTTCCTGGTAGTCTGGCTGCAAAGGGCTCCGAGCACCAGGACTTTCTTCAGGGAGACAGCCCCACAGCCAAACGCCTCCATGCCCCCCGTCCCTTCAGAGGCTGGTGTCGATAGTGCCTGCTTTGGCCTTCAAGGTGGCCTCAGAGATCGTGTCCGGCTGCCCATCCCGGCAGAAGAGCACAGCGGGAGTCTTGCAGGCCCACATGGCCACCTCTCCCCCGCTGGCCGGGCTGGAGGAGGACAGGGCGCTGCCCGGGGGGCCGCTGTGCCGATTGATGTAGCGTTCCCGGACACGCTCAGCCCGGCTCCGGGGCTCTGGCTGGCGGCCCGGCACCGACAGGTAGGCGACCATGTTGTTCCTAGTCTTGTAGCCACCCTCGCGGCTGCGCCGCAGCAGCACCGAGATGTTGGGGTTGCGGGCGGCGTAGATGAGGGGGTTGATGGCGCCGTTGGCCCAGGCCATCCCGCTGGCCACGGCGTCCATGGTGGGCGAGAAGGGCAGGCGGCCGGCGGCAGCGGCCAGCCCCAGGATGCAGTAGGGCCCCCAGCAGCAGATGATGGAGACGATCATGATGAGGACGGTGGTGGCCGTGCGCATCTCCCCGTAGGCGCGCAGCAGGTGCCCGTAGGTGGTGAGCGGCCGCACGCGGCTCTCGGCCAGCCGCACCGCCCGGCAGATGTTGAAGTGGCAGAAGCACATGACGGCGAAGGGCAGGAGGTAGCAGAGCACGATGAGGGCAGCGCCGTAGGGCGGCCCGAGCCGCGAGGAGCCCCAGGGCAGCACGTAGACGCAGCGGTAGGCGCCGGGACGGGCTTCGCGGCGCCCCTCGCCCGCCAGCCCGTACCAGGGTCCGGCCAGCGCCAGGGCGGCCAGCCAGACTGCGGCCAGCAGCTGCGCGGCGCGGCGCCGGCCCATCTTGTGCCTGGGCTGGCGGACGATGGCACAGTAGCGGTCGAAGGAGAGCAGGGCCATGGTGAGCGTGGCGGCGATGCCCAGCCCGGCGTGGAGGGCGGCGCTGGCCAGGCACAGGCGCTGCCCGAAGAGCCAAGCGCCGGGCGGGCGGCTGAGCAGGCTGAGGAAGGCCAGCGGCAGGCAGAGCAGGGCGCCCAGCAGCTCCGACAGCGACAGCGACAGCACGAAGGCGTTGGTGACCGTGCGGAGCTGCCGGTGCCGGGCGATCACCAGCACCACCGCCCCGTTGCCCAGCGCCGAGAGGGCGAAGATGAGCAGCAGCGCGGCTGCTTGCGAGGCCAGCGCCGCCGCCGACCACCCCGCCGCTCCCGCCGCCGCCGCCGCCCCGCCGCTCTCGTTGCCGCCGCCGCCGCGGGAGAGGTTGCCCGGCACGGCCGCCGCCGGCTCCATGCGCAGCCTCATGCCCCGGCCCCGCCGCGGCTGCAGAGGCCCCGCTGCTCGCGGCCCCGCCGCTCCCGGAGGCCCCGCCGGCCGCTGACGTCGCTCGGCCGCCGTTGCCCGGGGAACCGGCCCGGCTGGACCCGGGGGCGGCGGAGCGGAGCCCCCACAGCCGAGCAGTGGGGCCGGGGGACCACACTCCACACCGGCGTCATCTGCATCCCAGAGTCGGCGATGGATCCCCACGGACGCGCTCCCCTCGCAGCCCCCGTCAGCTCTTCTCCCCGCACGGCCACGAAGGACCAGCAAGCCCCAGACACTTTGGTGGAAGTTGAGACCACCCGCCCCAGCTCACCAGGCTGGGGCTTGAGGGATCACCAGCTGTAGAGGGATCAGGCCAGGGACCCCCAAATGGGCAGCAGGACCCTTTCTCCCCACTCTCATCCATACTATAGTTGCCTGCTGCCCCTACCTGAAAAGTTTCTTAGGGATGGGGGTAGAGAATAGCTAATGAAGGCTGCACCCCAATTAATGACTGAAGAACCTCCAAACATCCTGTGCTTTGTGACTTGCTGTCCCAGATCCTCCCCAGGAGCCAGGCTGGGGGGCTGATCAGAAGGCAGATGCCCAGAAGATGAAAACACATGGAAGAGTGTGCTCCTGCAAGCATGGAGGGTGTCACTTCTTGTTCCCCCAGACCAGAGGCTGTACGGTACTTACAAGGGAGTTGCAGGAAAGCTGGGAGCAAGAGCCCTAGATGCTGTCCTAAAAAACCTCTGTTGGCAGCACAGTTGTATAAATCAGGGATTTTTGCTGCCTGCTGCTACAAAGTTATTTTCAAGCTGAGGGAAGAAATTCTTCCCAGGCTTTTCTATGCCAACCTTATCTAAGTCCACCAGTATGACTTTCTCCCTTCTGCTGCGTGAGCTACCAGATGATCATTCTCATTTTCATGTCTCATTTTAACAAGCACTAGTCCCTCCTGTGAGTGTCTTCAATTCACAAGTACCATTTTGTCCAGAGACACAGTGGAAGTGACAGGCCACCAGAGGTCTGAAGCTCTGCTCCTGCCACTCCAAATGCTTGGTATTCCCCTGGAGGGACTCTGGCAAAGCAAGCACTGACTGCACTCTGCTGCACAAGCTGCCTCTGGACTGAAACAAAATCAGTAAATAATTAGCAGTCAAAGGTCGTAATGGCTCAGACCTTCAAACACAGCTGCTCCTGTTGAAAGTTAACCACGGGGTATTTCCAGCCAGTGGTGCAAGATAAGCAAGAGAGGAAGGCTTAGGGAAGCAGCACAGCATGGACACTCAGCAGGGACACGATGAAGTTCTGATCAAATACCTGCATCCAGCCCTGGCATGCAGGAGAGCTCTGGTGGGGTGAAATGAGTGAGTAAGGGGTTGTCTGGACAGGCAGAGCAGGGAAGCTGGGGCATGAGACAGAGCAGCACAGCTGGCTGAGCAGGAGACAACAAGAGCTAGCAATTCAAACCAACAGTCATGATACATCAGCAGAATCCTGGAAATGAGCTCTGGGAGTGAAAACAAGGAAAACAGCAGTGTTTTCAGCTGGCATTTAATACAAATCTGGCTTTGAAATTCATAATTTGCAGACATACAGAAGGCACGTAAATTTGAAGGCAGCTCTCCAAGACCAGCTCCGTTTTCTGAGAACTATTGGAAAGAAAGAAAAAAAAAAGAAGAAAAACACCATGGCTTCTCAGAGCAGCTTGTATATGCTAATCACAGTGCCCCCAATATGCTAATCACAACAGGGCAACAAGCCTTGTTATCTTGAAATGTGACAAATGCTGTCACACCACCCAAGGCTGTTCCTGTCACAACGAGCCGTGTGGAGAAGCAGAACAGAAATTCATGGGCAGGAGAAGTGCAGCACCATCAGTGAGACTTTGCCACCACCCGTGGCTCGGGTCACTTGAAGAAGAAGCCGTGTTTCAGCGGGTCCTCCTCTTCGACAGTGAAGGTGGCTGTACCAGTGTAAAAGGCTTCTCCCGAGACTTCCACGATGACGGCATTGTAGTTCCCAAACTTGGCTTCCTGCAGAGGGATTAGGGTCAGGATAGAGGTAACAGAAGGTTCTCCACTATCCCAACCCCATGGAATTCTAGTGCTACCTGGCCCTTACACAGACACCCCTCACCGAGTGCTCTGCCCTGCCCTGGTACATCCCAAAGCAGCCATGCAACACAACAAGGTCTTAATTAAAATCCTTGAAGTATGAGACTCATGGGAAAGCAAGACCTGCAGGCATCTCCCTCCTTCCCTACACCCTTCCCCAGGCACAGAAAGGTTTTTATGCTTCCCCACTGAGCACATTTCCAGCAGCCCTTGAGACAGGGGGAAAGTCCAGCACAAGCCACTTGCCTTCACTGCCTTCCCGGTGAACAAGGAGCCTGTGGTGCTGCTCCGGAAGGTTCTGGTCTGGTCCAGCTGGATGAGTCCCTTATGGTACTGCAAGGCAATGCGAGCTGTCACCCCCGAACCTGTCGGACTTCGGTCAACCTACAGCACAAGAGATGAATCAGCTCTGGTGTTTTGGGGTTTAGTACAAAATGAGATTGCTTCCCTCAGTTCTCTCTGCCACCTTTACGCTGCACTTGCTGGAAACCCCTCTAACCCAGGGTTTTGTAGAGAATCCAGATACATCACAAATGAGAAGGAACAAAGGAACAGGTTTGGGGTACTTCTGCACTGTGACTGGCTTTGGCACAGTTAGGGATGGATGACTGAATAAACACTAAGGCTATTTAGGAGCACTTGAAATCTTCCCAGCATCATAGCAAAAGGACTGAGAGGGGCTGAGGCCACCTGCCCCATTCTCACACATCCAGGCAAGATTGGTTCTCCTTACGCTGAGGGGACTTCCAGCCAGCCTGGTTTTTAGAATCTCCAAAAACACAGTGTTGGCCAGCTTCTGAGGTGACCTGTCCCAGTGCTCCACACTCCTCATTGCTGGGAAGTCCAACCAAAACTTCCCCTGCCATTTATTTGATACGTTATGCACTGCAGACAAGAACAGAATTTTAACACCCCATTTCTCTCTTGTTCTCGTCACCCCCAGCAGATGTTCCCTAGATTAGGACTTTAGGGACATGCACTATGTTGGGATCCTGTCTCAGCCCCTGAACTCCTGGAAAACTCCTATCAACAGCTTATGGGTATGAACCTTTTTAAAATGCCACCATCTAAGGTGTGCAGAAGTACTTCTGCCATTAGGAGCAAAACCAGAATGCGTGCATCGACACTCCAGAGATACGACAGCAGCACAAGCAATCACTGCCCAAACCAAGAATCAGAACGGTCTCTCCTCTCTGCAGTGGATGTAAGAAGGGCCAAAGGGACAAGGGTGGCACCTCATGTGCCTGAGAAGAGCCCCTTTCTGTACCTGTTCATCTGCAAACACACAGATGTTGGTGGTGGGCTCCTCGCTAAAGGTGTCCTTCCCATCTGTCAGTATGGTGCCGTAGAGGAAAGCTAGGTCTTCACTCTCAGGGTGATGAAGCTTGAACTGGGAACAGCACAGAGAGGGTCACAAATGCACACAACAGCAGCACGTGCAGTGCAGCTTCTGTGAGAGAGCAGAGGAAGGGGACAAGGCCACATTGCTGTGTTTCCACCACTGCTTTGCAGGTAACAGAGACAGAAGCAGGAAGGCTCCTTGTAAGGATTCTGAAATTCAACATGGGGCTGGAAGAATGGGACTTTCCCACCATCCTGAGCCTCTGTCTGGTGCAGTCGCCCCAAAGAGAACGTGCTGGGATACCACAGTGCTCATCCATACCTGTTTCTTCACCGCTTCTGTCACTGCACTTGCAGCACTGACAAGGTCTCTGGTCTTTGAAGAGCACACGTCCAGGCCCAGCTGCTTGGCGCTGAGGAAGGCGTAGAAAGTGCCACCGTAGCCGATGTCAACCACCACCTTCCCATGGCCAGGGACGTCAATGGCCAAGTCTGAGCAGGGAAAACAAAGAAGGTGAGGAGGGGAAAAACGTGCTGAGCCATGGACTTGCATACAGTTAAGGAACCCAGCTGCACGTGAGGGCAGTGGACAGGGATGATAATTTGAGTACTCCTATGCCAGAAAGCAGTGTGTGACACCTTACAGCATCCCTGATGACCTCTGATGAATTCCTCAGTGGAATTAGGGAGATATTTGCCAGATGCCCTTCAGCCAGGCCACCAACCTCCAACACCTGCACGGCCACCACCAACCCTCCCAAAAACCCAGTGGTTCCCACCGGTGGCGGCAGCGAAGGCAGGCACGCTGTGGAAGCGCACGGGATTGCCGCTGCGGTGGCCGTCCCAGGGCACGAAGGCGGTGACGGGCCCGCAGGGGCAGCGCAGGCGGACGGCGGTCTCGGGGCGGGTGGGCGCTGGCACCAGCCCGTAGTCGAGGGCGAAGCGGCCGAGGGCCATCACGGCGTGGCCGCACATGGCGCTGTAGCCGGCGCAGTGCAGGAACAGGGCCGCCAGGTGCGCGCCCTCCGCGGCCGCCCCGCCGCGCACCACCACGGCCCCGTACATGCCGGCGTGGCCGCGCGGCTCGTGCATCAGCGCCCGCCGCACGTGGTCCTGCGTGGCCGCCACCTCCCGCCGCAGCGACAGCAGCGACAGCCCCGCCGCCGCCGCCCGCTCCGCCGCCTCCAGCCGCGGGATGATGCGCAGCGGCTCGCCGCCCGTGTGCATCTCCACCGTCCGCAGCACCGCGCCGGAGGGCGAGTGCGGCGGCAGCGCCCGTGCCGCTTCGCCGCTGTCACCGCCGCTGTCACCGCCGCTGTCACCGCCGCTGTCACCGCCGCCGCCCCGCGCCGCCATCGCGCCCGCTCCGCCGGGGCGGCACCGCGGGGCCACAGCCCCGGAGACCACGCCCACAGCGCGGCCCCGCCCCCCCGAGGCCGCGCCCGCCAGAGAGACCGCGCCCCCTCTGGGCGCCGAGCCGAGGCCACGCCCCCGCCACCCCCGCCCGGCTGAAGCCACGCCCACGGCCGCCGGCCCCGCCCCCAGAGCCCCGCCCCTCGCGTGCTCCCGCGCCCACGTTCCCGCGTGGAGCCGACCCCCGGCGGAAGCGGAAGTGCCGAGCCGGAAGTGCCGGGGGCTGTCGGTGCTGGGTTACCGCGATGCTCCGCGCCGGTAGGACGGGCCGGGCTGGGGCTGGGGCTGGGAGCGAGGGTGGAGGTGTGGATGAGGATGTTGTCAGCGGATTGGACCGCGAGTGGCGCTCGGTGCCCCTCCCAGTAACGCGGCCCGCGCTCTCCCCGCAGCTGTGGACATCCAGCCCGCCTGCCTCGGGCTGTACTGCGGCAGGACCGTGCTGTCTGTGAACGGCTCCGTGGAGACCTACGGGGACTGCGGGGTAAGTGCGAGGCTCGGGCCGGGGAGGGGTGGCCCGGCGCTCTCCCGGTGCGGGAGCTCAGGCGGGTCCCGCTGGGAGCAGCACCGCGGCCCCAGCCCAGCCCCTGCGGGCCGGGGTCATCGGGGGCTGCTGGGGGCCGGCTCAGCTCCCTGAGCGAAACGGGAGCTGCGCCGTGTCACGTTCCCGAAGGAGGTGCTGGAGGCTCTATGCTGATCCCGAGCTGAGTGGCGGGGCTGGAAATGCTGGAACAGAACGGGATGGTGTGGAGAGGTGTGCTGAAATAAATCACTGTGCACACTGATTTCATTGGAGTGCTAAGGGAGAACGAGGTCCAGGGAAGGTGGGATGAAAGGGAAGCAAGAAACTGGGGAACAGGGGTTGTGAGCAGCCTGGTGAGGGAGCTGAGGTGAAAGGGAGTGGTGTGATAGCAGAAGAGGAAAATGGAGACTTGGGTGAAAGGCTTCTAATTATGCTTCACCCTTGTTTGTATTAGAAAAGAAGACCCAGAGAAAGCAAGTCTAAGTTGAGAAATTACTGGGGTTATTGTTTCATTTCTTTAAAAATCTGGTGTATGTTTTGCCCTGTCCTGCTTCAAGCTGTTTTTCCAGGAACTGCAGTGATTTGCTGTTGGTACTGGGATTGTAAATACAGCCTCTGCCTTATGTAGGTGTGTCCTAGAGGCCAAAGAACCGATGACAACAAAATCTGCCGGGAATGTATGGGATCTCCGGACCGCTATGACTGGCTGTACCTCGGCTTCATGGCCATGCTGCCCCTGGTTTTACACTGGTTCTTTATTGAGTGGTATTCTGGAAAGAAGAGGTTTGTGTAGTCTTTCTCTAGATTAGTTATTTAAAATTGGAAATCTTTTATCCATGAGTGATCAATCAGAGAAGCTGAATTGAACTGCAGCAGTTCTTAGGCTCCTAGACTGGTTTGGGTTGGGGGGAACCTTAAAGATCATCCAGTTCCAACTCTCTCTTGGGGGTAGGGACACCTTCCAGTAGACCAGGTTGCTCAGAGCCCCATCCACCCTTGTGTTGAGCTGTTCTGGTTGCATGTAAGTTTAGAGGAGCTGTAGGAGGGTTTATTTACAAATGTAAGTGTCCTGCAGGCCACCTTTTCCAGTCACTGCCCTTGGGCAGTGTGCCTCTTTAATGTGGTGGTGCACAGTCCATCTGGCAGTTCGGGCTGGACTGGGTTTCCCAGCAGACAGGAGCAGGGAGTTGTGCCATCCCCTCTCTCCTGGGCCAGGGTCAGCAGGGCTGCATGAGTGCAACAAGAGAATAGGTTTGAGTTTTCTCTTTAAGAACATGTATTCTGGGTTTTTGGTCTTGATAGCAGAGCTGCTGTGGTCTTTACATCAAAGAAGTTCTGTAAAAAAGAGGTTTAAATCCACAGCTGCATGTGGCCATTAGGTGTTAGACTGGAGTTTTTTAAGAAGTGATGGCTCTGGAGTGTACTGAACTGTCCCTGCCCTTGGCAGGGGGTTGGAACTGGATGGTCTTTAAAGTCCCTTCTAACCCAAATCAGTCTGTGATTCTGTAAGTCCTGAAAATATAGGGGACTGGGGATGTTTAATATATGAATGTTTACCATCTTTAACAAGGACTTGCAGCTTTGGAAATTCTGCTTATATCACATATAGCAACGTCACCTCTTCTGAGATGTGTGGTGTGTTACCCTCAGTGCTCTTTCCTCTTCCATGCTAAACCACCTGAGATGGTAAAAGTTTCCTCACTCAGCGGATTTTCACTCTATAGAAGGCTCTGCACTGGGCAGGGCCCCTCTTTTCAGCGGGTGTTTGGCTGTGCCCTGCAGCTGGCAGAGTGGCAGTGAGTGTGTGTGTGTTGTCCCGCAGTTCCAGCGCCGTGCTGCAGCACCTGACGGCGCTGCTGGAGTGCGGCGTGGCGGCCGTGCTGACGCTGCTGGTCAGCGACCCCGTGGGCTCCCTGCACATCCGCTCCTGCAGGGTGAAGAAGCTCTCGGACTGGTACACGATGCTCTACAACCCCAGCCCCGACTACATCACCACAGTGCACTGCACCCACGAGGCCGTGTACCCCCTGTGAGTGTGAAGTGTTTGTGCTCCTGTCTGCCCCTGCCCTTTGTACAGCTGGGTGTCTGTCCCTGCCTCTCCTCAAAGCTGCCAGAAGTGTTCAGATAGAACTGGGGTCAGTGACAATCAATCCCCTGAATCTTTTGTGCATTGAGCTGTTTCATGTGAATTTAGCAGCACTTAATGACTTTCTGAGTAATCAAAGAAAGTGGCATAGCCCAGGGTACCACACAATCAATTAGGTTGGAAAAGACCTCTGGGATCATCGAGTCCATCTTATGGCCCAACACCACCACGGCACTGAGTCTGTCCTTAAACATCTCCAGGGGCAGTGACTCCATCACCTGCCTGGACAGCCCATTCCAGTGTCTGATCACCCTTTCTGTGAAGATATTCCTCCTGATGTCCAACCTGCACCTCTCCATATGCAGCTTGAGACTATGTCCTCTCATCCTGTCACTATGTAGCTTAAAAATTCTTTTTTTTTCTTTTTGTTTTCCTTTCCTTGGAAAGGAAACATCTTGACTGTTTCCCCTAGGAAAAGTAAGCCTATCATTCTGTGTTTACACCCTTTGCCTATAAAGTCTTTAGACTTCACTGACAAACCCCAAATTCCTTGGTTGTGACCCGAATCTCCATGAGAAAACTGCCCATTTTAAGGAATTTTTCTTTTTTTTTTCCCCAGGTACACCATTGTGTTTATCTATTACGCTTTCTGTCTCGTGTTGATGATGCTGCTTCGGCCTCTCCTGGTTAAGAAGATTGCCTGTGGTTTGGGAAGGTCTGACCGATTTAAAAGCATTTATGCAGCACTCTACTTCTTCCCCATCCTCACCGTGCTGCAGGCTGTGGGAGGAGGCCTCCTCTGTGAGTTCTCTCCTAAAAACACTCCTGAACACACCTATAAATGCACACTAAGTACTTAGGGGAGAGAGGGAAGGGACACATTTTGCTTTGGGAATGAGGATATTGCATAGGGTTATGTTGAGGAGTTTTGCCTGAAAAGGTTGCTCGTTAGGAGCTCTGTCCTCACCAGGCTCCTGACCAACACTGCTTCGCCTCAGCCATGCTGATAGAGACTGTCACTTTCCCAAAACAGGAATAGAGGGGGTGTGAGAGGAAAATACTTCAGAAGGAGCTAGTTCCACTTTTTGCTAAGGCAGAGTTTGTGTGATTGGAGATGGATTTCAGTGTAAATTTGGGGAGATGGGCTATTTTTGGTTTAACTTCCAGCATTCTTGTCACATTTGGAGAGGTGCCACAAAATCCCCACTCAGCCTGACTACTTTTCTCATTATGTGCCTTTTTCAGTTCATGGTGTAAGTGTTGAGTAACTCTAGCAAGGAACAGCAGAAAACCTCAGAGGGAGCAGTTGAAGGGTGGTGCTTGGCTGACCCTCACTGCTGTGCATGTGTGCTGCCATGCTAAGAGGCAGCTAGAGTAGCTCAGATTGCTTCACACCTCTGGAAGAACTCTCTGCTGAAGGATGAGCCCTGCCATTTTTTGCCTGCTAATGTGTTGCGTGTTTGCCTTTAGATTATGCCTTCCCATACATCATCCTGGTGCTGTCTTTGGTTACATTGGCTGTGTACATGTCTGCTTCTGAAGTGGAGGTAGGTGAACACGTTTCCTGTGTTAAAACCCAGAGTAAAAAAGACTTGAGTGAACAGAGACCATTTTGTTTCTTGCCTTTTCTCCGTGGCATATTTTACATTTAAGCCTCTTCCTTTATCCCTTCTCCTCTTGGAGGAATCTTATGTGAGAATTCCCTCTGATGGTGCACCGAGGAACTGTGTGTGTGCTGGAAGGGCTCAAACCCAAGAGGCTTCACATGGTCTCTGTGCTCTACCTGTAACACCTCTTAAATGTCAGGTACTGGGTGACAGGCTGAATGCTAACACGATATTGTTTTTATTTTGCAAGTTTTTCAAGGATCTGCTTGTGAGGAAGAAAAGGCTCGTTGTCCTCTTCAGCCACTGGTTACTTCATGCCTATGGAATCATCTCCATTTCCAAACTGGATAAGCTTGAGCAAGACCTGCCTTTGCTTGCCTTGGTACCTGCCCCTGCCCTTTTCTACTTGATGACAGCGAAGTACACAGAGCCCTCACGCATCCTCTCTGAAGGTGGGAATGGACATTAAAAGGAGCCTGTGCCAACAACTCTGACCCAGTGATCTGGATGAAGCAATTTTAGTGCTTGTCATGCTTTGGAAACTTCTGTTTTCAAAGAAGTTTTTTATGTGCCAGAGTTCTGGTGAAACACCTCTGGGTGAGACTGTATAATATTAAAAAGCTGCACTTTGTATTCTTCCTGAGTATCTGGTATAGATCGAAAGCAATGTCTTTTTATCTATTTATCACTGTGAATCTATATAAAAAGCTTGGGACACATCCTAGTACAATGGTTTGCTTGTGTATTGTTCATTTCCTAACATGATACTTGAATAAAACAATAGAGCCTGGTTTTCAGTAGGCTTTAATAAAAAAAAAAAAAAATAGAGTTTGAATATACCAGAGAACTTGATTTTCTCATCACATACTCTGGCTTCTATCCCCCAGCAATGGAAACAGACTGTCTTTTCCCTTCCATCAAAAGATAAAACATGTACATGATTCCTCATGATGTTTGAGTCTGACTGCTGGGTAAAAGGAGAAGAAATGCACTGTAAAATTCTCTAGAAGGTAGAGTTTATGCTCTGTGTGCTTCATGTATGGAGACCTTCCTGGAGAGCGTTAGATTGGTAAGATTAAAGATTTTCTTTCCTTGGTAGTTGGGTTTGTATTGCTCACCATAACTTGGTGCTGCAGAGGGGTCTAGAACAAGATGCAGAGCAGTGCTGAAGGGCCAAAACCAGAACCAAGAGTAAGAAGATCCTCTCAAATTAAACTGCACTGTCTGGATCATTGACTGTAACAGTGTATATTTCTATGTATGTGTCACTATAATGCTTTTTTCGTTCTGTCACTTACCAGCGCTGCTAAGGACAGAAGGTGTCATCTCAGCCAGGTTGCCTCAAGCTGTCACTCTTCTCCACAGAAGGTTTGATTTTGTTACATCTGATATGCCCTTCCTGAAAGCTTTGTGTGAGTTTTTGTTTATAATGTGAAATGCCAGTTGACAGGTTCACTGCACCTAAAAATTGTGTGTAAACAAACTCGGTCTTGCATGCAAAAGCAAGGTTTTATTTAGGGATTAAGGAAGTAATTGATCTTCTTAAATCAAATGCTGCCTGTACTGCTACGTACAATATCTGATTTGCAAACACTAATCTAGAGGAGAGTTTGAAAAGTATGGAATTAAAATTCATGTTAAAATACCACTTCTAAGGACTTTACTCTTTCATGTATATTTCTCTGTGTGGACTATGTGCATTGGGCTTAAATATTGTGCTATATCTTGTTTTTAAAAAGAAAAGTAACAAATCCCAGGTAAAGGGTACATCTTTTGCTAGGTCTGGAGAATCATGTGTTGATTTTGAAAGCAGAATGAGGGATTCTGTTAAAAGTAAAGCTTACAGGAAGGCAGTGCACCCCATGGACCTTGCGTGGCACCCCAACCACTAACCTTTCTGCTGGACTCTGTTTGGCCTTCAGCAAAACCCAGAATGTGAAATACAAATTAATAAAGTCTTTTTATCATCTCTCAGTAGCATTAGAAGAATTTTATATATATATATTTATATCAGCCACAGACACAGCAGTACACATTGCTCCCATTAAAATACTAAAGAACATAAACATTAATTAACCACGTAGTCCTGCTGCGATAACCACCCAGCCACAAGCTGCAGAAGTTGGGGTCTGTTAGTTTTATCTATCCTTTGTGGGAAAGCAAACACACAGTTCTGGGAAGATCAGTGATGCTCAGACTATTTTACAGCCCCCTCACTGCTATTATCACAGCTCTTCAGGAAGTTAAGTATGATCATATCCAGGCTGTGCCTTAAAGCCTTCTTGGTTCTTCCGATGAACGGTCCCAGTCTGCAGCAGGAGGATTGCACACACTGCTTGTGTTTTATAGATTCAGAGAATCATGGAATAGTTTGGATTGAAAGAGACTAAAAGACCACCCAGTTCCACCCCCCTGCCAAGGGCAGGGACGCCTTCCACTATCCCAGGTTGCTCCAAGCCCCATCCAAGCTGACCTGGAACACTGCCAGGGATGGGGCAGCCACAGCTTCTGTGGGCAGCGTGGGCCAGGGCCTCAGCAGCCTCACAGGGAAGAATTTCTTCTTCACATCTCATCTAAACCTCCTCTCTCTCAGTATGAAGCCATTCCCCCTGGTCCATCACTACAGTGCCTGATGAAAGCACTTAAGAATTAACATACTGTATGCTTTAGAAGGAAAAAAAATGTGGAGAAATAAAGGAGTTCAGTGTATCTTACAGTGAGGATCTTTTGACAACCAGAGTATCCAGTCCTTCCAGCCTGTATTGTAGCCTGCTATGAGTACCACTGATCTCTTCCTCTCATTGCTGAATTTTTGTTGTTAGAGCTGGCACTGTGTTCAGCATTTCCCACTCATTTCCCAGAAATTCCTGTAGTGACACAGAGTACAATTTATTTTTTCTTAAAATGAAAAAAAAAAGCCCTCAAAATATTAAGAAACTTGTTTTGCTTCGCTTGTTTTCCCACAGCTTGACTGGCCACCAGGCCTGTAGCTCTGAAGGAACTTTTTCAAGTACCCAATCCTTGCATAAAAAACCCCAAAGTTTGCCTTTCTGACAGGATAACTGGTGAAAAAACTTTCTTGATAGTTTATTTGAATTTCTGTTAAAAATTAAAGCCACACCCAACTGGAAAAATGTTACAAGGCTGATGACATGAACATTATGAGGTACAGGATTAAGAAAAATTTGAATATCAGACCAACAAAAGAAATATCAGGAAAAATTGGTTTTCTAGCCAAGACTTTTAAACAGTGCTGGAAAACACAGATTTAATAATTTGCCTCATATGACTTCAAAGATGGTAGTGCCTTATTTGCAAAAGGCAATTTCAGTTTTTACATGGTAAGTGAAATAGATTTATGCAAACCAGTACAACAGAAAATTTAAGTTTATCTTTTGAATAAAGATCTCCTCTGACCCTCTCTTCAGAAGACTTACAACAGAAGTAAGAGTTACAATGGGGTAGATTGCTGGGTCAAAAAAATATATATATAAGGACTGAAAGATATTCTTTAAAATGTCTTCTTAAAAAGAAAAAAGTCACTTTTTAATAATTTTGAAGTAATTACTAACATGTTACCATGAAGCACTGTCAGGTCATTCAGGCTTTTGCCTATTGCTGACTTGAGTTCCCTGCTAAAATATCTTATTATTGCTCTGTGAAAAAAAAAATAATTACAACTGAGTATTACCACAGTTTTCTAAATATTTTCCAAAGAGCTCCACTGTTTCTAGAGAGATCAGGAAGAATAAAATGAGTTTTAGCTTATGGAAATACCAAGGTTAATGTATTTCTTTCAACAACATCATCCATTTCACTCTGCTGAGCAAATTTTAGGAGTTCCCAAAATCAACACGAGCCACTCGTGTCTATGGCACCAAACAAAATGGGTGAGAACAGCCAGAGCAGCACAGGTCATGCTCAAGCAGGGAAAATCTTTCTCCTTTGCTCCCACAAAACTGTGTGGACTCATTAATGTTGGATCAGTTCTATCAGTACCCAGATAAATTTTCTTCTTGAGGGAAGCCTTTGTTTCCAGACAGATATGATCAGAGAGAGCTGATAGCCAAGGGCCTGAAGGATGTACAGAATATTTTCAAAAGCACATATTCCAGGTTTCACAGGCCTATGCCACACCTCACCTGCATCCCAGCCCCCCTCACGTGCCAGAGAAGCCTTTTCCTACAATCCCTGACTGAATGCACCAGACACACAATATTGATTATGCTTCAGGCAGGTGCCTTGCCCTTGGATATTCCTCTCTGTTTCCTTCCATCTTTCTTTTCTACAAAGCAGAGAAAGAGTTTTTAGACAGTGTGATGACTGAGCATTAGAGTAGAGCTTCTGTAAATAAAAGCAGGGTCTATCAGTAACTGATTGGCTTAACCAGTCTCCCTCTTTTTTGTTTTTTTTTTAAATTTCATATACTTCTCTTTTGTTTCTCTCTGGGTTTCTTCCAAGGTCAGCCTGCTTAGGTTTAATTCTACTTCTTTTTACAGTAGAAAAAAGAATATTGAAAGTAATCTCAAAAGGTCATCTTAGTCCATCTCTGCTGTACAGCAGCATCAATTAGACCTAAGTACCCCTGACAGATGTTTGATTTGTCCTTAAAAACCCTGGTGGTAGAAATTCTCTGTCTCTGCAACACTCAGACAGCTGATTCCAGTTTGATTCCAGGGGCTTACTCTGTGTGCTGTCAGTGCTTTCCAAGGGCCTTTTTCTTATGTTAAATCTGTTCTCTTGCCAGTTATTTCTCTGAAAAAAATGGACAAGGAGAAAAGCTTACTGGCTTGCTAGGAATTTTTATTTATTTGATAGTTCCTACCATGTCTTCTCTTAGACTTACCTGTTTTAAATGGAAAAGTTGCACAGTTCTTCAACCTTTTTTCATCATCTTTATTGAACTTCTCTTGGATCTCAAAATAATCTGCATCCTCCTTTAAACTCCAGGTCTGTCCTATACCAAAGCTATAGGTGAGAACACACACCTTAAAATTTGCCAGGCCACCTTTTCACACCCACTGGTCTGACTGTTGCCTTTTTCATTGCTACAAATCTTTGTTGATTTATGTTCAACTTTTCAGCTTTAATTCTGTTTATCACCGCTTAAATATCTGCCTCATGGTGGATTTGCATAAACAACTGTTTCTACCTAAATGCCAAAAAATGGATTTAAAAAAATTATTATTATTATCATTATGAACCTTTTTTCCTTTAAATTAATTTTCTGGCTTGCTAAAATAATTCTGAATTCTGGCTCTGCCCTGCAGAGGGTGCTCCCACTCTTATCATGTTTGTCATCTGCAGATATGATAAGCATTTGCTCTATCCTATCACCTTAAGGTGATGTTAAGGAAAAAAACCAGATTAATTCCAGTATGAGGCCAGAGCTCCTGCAAACTAACAGGAATCATTATTCCATTCAGCCAGTAAAGCATGGGTAACAATTATCTAGGGTGATTTTTCCAACTGTTTTTGCTCAGCCTGAAAAAGAGATGACTGAAGGGACATAAAGTTGTGTCAAAATCACACACGTCTTTGCTGTTGAGGAGTTGAGTAGATGAGTTACTGTTTCTCATAACACAAGAACTGCAGGGTGCCAACAAACTTTAGAGACAGCAGGTTTAAAGCAAGAGAATAAGAGAATTATTGTCCATATTAAATAAACTATATAAGTTATTAGGGAGGATAAATGTATATGTGAGCTAAAAGAATTAATCAGTGATATGAGAATATTGCACTGAAGATCCAGCATAGCACAAAATTCCATCAAAAGCTATTAAAATGCAGATATCATCCATCCACAGAAGTCCCTGACACTCCATTTGTCATGGAGATTATACAGAAGAAGGGTCATTCTATATTTGACTGTTCTGCATTACTTCTCCAAGGAGAACTATTGATCACTGCAAAAGACAGGATCCTGGTAGGACCAGCACTGAGTCTTACCCAGCATGGCTATTTTGGGAACTGAAGCTGATTTGAACCTCACCCACCTATTCCTGATGAGCACTTAAATAGAATCACTAGTAGATCTGGCCAAAAAAAAAGTCTAATTTGATGGATGTGCATTTCTCAGCACAGTGGAATCTCATCTTGGTTAGGGCCAAAGAAACACAAGTCACAAGTTAAATGACTTTTCAGTGGAAAAATACATCCCTTCTGTTTTGCTGCAGTAGGTAAAAGCATAGAAAGGGAGGACAGGAACAATCTGTGTAGGCTGGGAGACTTGGAGAACAGAGAGACAAGATGATACCCAGGAAATAAAGCCACACAAAGGAATGAAACTGGGCCCAGGATGTGAAGCAACACAGGACTCTGAACTCACTTCTGTACAGGACTTCAATGTCAAACACTGCACTACCTGTTTTTGTTGCCTCTGAGATTCTGAAGTCAGGTAAACCTGTCGTATCCACTCCTGTGATCAAAGACTAGAAACATCAGATGAACTCAAAGTATAGATGTTTGGATATTCTCACAAGCTTTAAATATTTTTTTAATAAAGGACTGTAGCAGAAAAATCAGTTAAAAAAAGGAAAAAAAGAGTAAAATATGGAGAACAGAGGAAATGGCTTTCTTGGCAGAAACAGGTATGTGAGGAAGGCAGAGAAAGGTGAGCTGAGTCTCATTTCTGTGGACTACTTTGATATTTTGCATCATTGTAATGCTCCAAACAGAGAAGAATGAGCTTGATCTGACACGACTCCTACAAAGAAATTTATTCCCCTCACACACATCATATGCATAACACAGCATTCAGACAGAGGCATTTTGCAGTTGAAAACAGTGGAGGGCAAGTGCAAGAAACACTGAAAGCCCCGAAAGAAAAATGGAGAAGAAAAAAAGCAACTGCAGTTTTTTCATCAAAATAGGACGAAATAAAACAAAGCAAGAAAAGTTGAAAAAGGAGAAAATGTTATGGGTGTGTCACTGAGTGAAAATAAACAGATACAATTGCTGTTTATACCTAGATCTGTTCAGGACCCAAAAGAAAGGGCAATCCTCTGATAAAAGTCTCATCAGCACTGTATTAGAGGAGGGGGAAATTCTTTCAGAATGGATCTTATTAAGGAAAAGACAGAGTAGGAGAGTATCAAGGTATATTTAGCATCTCTTTTGTATGTTCTGCATAGCTCAGAGCACAGCCACAAAGAGCATGAGAATGAATCCAGCACAATGGTTTACTCAGCAGCGACAGCCTCAGCCCTGATTTTTAGGGAGGCTTGAGGAGTTAGATGACCATGGCTGTCCCTTGTGATGTGGGAGCACAATCTCTCCACCAGCAGAATGAGAACAATCCTCAAGGCCGGCTGTAAATCCACCTTTCTAAGGTCAGACATGCAAAGAGGATATTTCCTGCACTCCTGGTGTCTGATTTATCCTGTCTCAGATCAGACTGTTGACCAAGACTCAGACAGTTTCCCTGGGGACTGAGCATCTGCTATAGACCAAAGGAGCTCCTGGAATCTTTGAAAGCTGCACAGTTCATATTCAGCATTTCAGTGCCCTACTTTCTTTGGGAAAGAAGCTCATCATTGTCCTAAGGAACAGTGACAGCCAGTAGCCTTGGGGGATGTCTTGACCACCATCACTCACTCCAATAGATTTACTACAATAATTCAGAGAAAACTTCAACCAGTGCCTAAAATGGGGAAGTCTTGACAACAAAGGATGGGATGGTGGGCATGCAGTATCAGAGGAGGCAGGCAGGAGTCATGGGCCTGGGCTGATGGAGGCAAGTGCAGGAAGATGAAAGAGAAACAGGAATACAGGTGATTTGGGTCACAGCTGTGAATGCTGTAGAAGAGCAGGTGGAGTGGCCGTGGGATGGGGACAATGTGGCTCCCACCTCATGCTGCCTAATCCCAGCATGGCAGAGCTTTTAATGGCCCAACCTCTTGTTTGATATGTACACTTCTGGAGGAGAGGTTATGGACACAGCTAGGAAAGCCCCCTTGGACAGATGTGTGTAGAGCCCCCACTAGATTTAGATTTTCCCCCCCACACAGTGAAAGTCAATAATAACATAAAAGCACAGAGCAAGTCAGCAAGGATGACTATGGAAACTGCACACTCAGCTTTCCAGACCAGGAACCCGACCTTATCCTTGCTGACAAACCTCCCCACAGTCCTCCCACATCCATCTGTCTGCCCCATCCTCTTACTGCACATTTAGTCCCTCCCAAATCCACATCCTAACCTCATCACCCCCTCTTCCCTTGCATCCCAGCACAAAAAACCTCTTCTTCAAGCTCATCAGACCTCTCAGTGCCTCTCAAGTCTTTCAACATCAGCCCATGGCCTCAACAGTAAAAACTCTGAGCCAGAATAAAAATCTCTCTCTTACCTTTTCAGATTAATTGAAATTCTTCTTTTCCTGGAAAATTTTTCATTGTAAAAGCAGTAACTGAGAAGCAAGCTGAATCCTAATAAACAAAATCATTGTAGACATATTTAGGAAGGTGTTAACAAAATAAATTAAATTAAAAATTAAGAAAAAAATCATGCATTCTAATTCTCAGGTCTCTCATGTGAATGTAAGCTATGTGTCCATGCTTTTGAGGTCTATCCCATTCTATCTTTATTCATTAATTCCGTTTAATATTTCTGATGAGAATAAAACTTGCAAAGAAGGCAAGAACATACAGAGATAGTGGGATTTCTACTACAAGGTCTTAAATTACGAGTCAAGGAAGCCTTGTGGGGAGACGCAGTATTTTCCATAAAAAAGTACACAGGGAGAAATCAGATGCTTTCAGGTAGGTAAGTCCAACCTGCTGGTCTACAAAATAAAAGTTTGAGCACAGATTTACACTTCTTTCTTGGGTGAACATTGTCCCTTTTTGTGTTGCACAGGATGCCCTCAGAACAAGGGATACTTGCTTCCTTTCCTAATCTCCTATACAAAACAGGAGTTGTGCAAGAAGCGTGAGCCTACCCGAAGAAGTGTTTGAGGAAAGAACTCTGATACAGAGGAGGAGATACCAAAGAGGAAAAACAGGGATAAGAAACCCCAGCACCCTAAGAGCCTTACAGTAAACAGATAGAGAACCAGAAATCTATGTTGATCAGGCTTTGGGAGCATGTGGCAAAAAATGTGAAGGAAAATGGGTGAGATATTTAAAATGCAGCACCCAGACATTTAAAAAACCCAGCTGAACAAACAAAACCCAAAAAAAGAGGAAAAGAAAAGAAACAAAAAAGAAACAGAAAGACAATGCTTCTCTTCCACTCAGGTGAAATTCCTGGCCTGCAGCTCTCTGGTCATCATCAGATCATAACTCCCTGGATCCTCGAAACAACTTGGTCAACTTCCCCAGCAAAAATTTTTCTACTGAAGTTCCTACTCAGAAGAGTAAAGATAAAACATTTATAACTGCCTACAAGAACAAGGGCCACGGCAGGATGCTGGCTGCAGCAATTACATTGTTAATTAATGGCAACATTCATTTCATGAGGACATTAATGAAATAGTCCTGCCACCAAGAAAAATAGCAGAGTTCTGAGAAATGGTTTCACACAAGTTTCCAGGAACTCATATTTTCTTCTTTTTAGGGATTCTTAGCTCGGATTGTACAGGGGAGTGGGTTCAAAAGTGGGGTTTGATTCACCATCAAGAGTCCCAGCTTTTCCCTCCTTCACTTTGGTCCTACAACCTATCAAAAGGCAGATCAGAAGAGAAGCAACTAATATATAACAACAATAATTATAAAATTTTAATTATAGTGCTAAATTGAGGATCAGCACATTGAGCTCCATGGGAGTAATATGGACAAATCCACAGAATATTTAGATTATTTGGCTTGGTCACACCTTTTGCAATGCCTTGCAATTCAGGTGACATTCAGAAGGAGAAACCTCCGTGCCACAGATTCTCTTTTCTAAGAATGCCAAAGCGTTTGTCTTTTTAAATTCCATTTTTTTCCCCGTTGCTTGGTTGTTTTGTTTTTTTTTTTTTTTAGTTTTGCTATGAGAATTAAATATAGCCTATAAAAATAAAACAGAATATGTCAAAACAAATTAAATTTTCCAAACAGCAGATAATGAATCCCTTTACTGCCAGGGGTGGGGGTTTTTTTAAAATTTTCATAATATCTGCATGAGAATCTGCTATTTTCTAGCCCCTCTGAGATTTCACAGTTAAAATTTCAGCAGCCTGCAAAGAAAGAACACTGAAGGAGCAATGGTTAAGGCTGTATTTTCTGTATTTAATTGCATTCAGTCACAGAAAGAGTTAAAAAAATAACCAATGCAGCTTGGTAATGAAATTTTAAAATGTCAACCTGTGAGATCTACTATGTGAGGGACCCTCATTGCAGGATTAATTCAGGTTAAAATTCTGGAAGAGTACTAACTCTTCCATAACATCTGAACAGTCTTCTTTTCTGAATTTCTTCCTATTTCTTACATCATAGTTTGCATCCACTAAATATATGTTGATTTTAATTTCTCCATTTCAGCTGGTCCTCCAAGCAGCTCCACCAGGGGCATGGGAAGGACTGGCATCCAAATCATCCTCTCACTGACTCTTTTTAATATTCCCTATAACAATGTCCCAGTAAATCGACCAGCACAGAGGAGCAAACTTTGTCATGAATCTGGTAAAAGCACTTTATACAAACCTTGTACCTTTGAAAGTTATTTTATAGCCAATAACTGACAGTTAACAATGTCAGACATCAAACAAGCTCATTTTCTTCTTAAAAGGTAGGGACTGCACTTCTCTACAAATGCCCCTCACTTTGACCAGTTATGAAATTGAATTTTGATCTTTGCACTGATGAACCCAAACAATTGTGTATAGAATGTACCATTGAATTCAATCTTGTCAAATGCTATAGGTCCAAAAATTTTATATTAAAGTTTTCAAATTCAACTATTTTCTTGGAAGATTTTGCCTCCTGAGCATCAAGGGTATTTTTTTTCTTTTCACTTCTCTCTTCCATATTAAAAATAATGCAATTAACCGAGCAATGTACTGTGCAATGTTTAACACTCTAAATTAAAACATCCAAAGCCTTCCAAAATTAAATGAGCACAAAACTTATACTGGAAGAAAATAATTTTCTGCAAAAACCACAGCTATGTACCAAATGACAAAATTCTGTAAGATAAATAAACTATGACTAATTAATATATCACGCAAATTAGGACCTGATCAAATTTCATGAGATTTCATTCCAGTGTAAGAACCTGATTATACCAGATATAGTAAAAAAAACCGAAAAAATTTTAATCTGGTAATCTGTCTTTATGTTATCATTCAGAAAGTATATCAAATATACACAACAAAAAGTAGGACAGAACATAAAAACCAGTAAAAACCAGTAAAACCTTTCCCACAGCTTGCTAGGAAATGCAGGTACCTTTATCTGAAGCAGTCTGCCTGGAGGGAGTGAATTCCCAGCACGTGTTTGTTTGTCTCACAGTCTGTAAGAAGCATCAATGCAGATGTGACATTCTGAGATGCTCTGATAGAGGAGAAAATTCATATTCCATGTCTGTGTGTACATACAGTTATATACACCACACACAGAGAAGTCAAACCTTTCAAGACCATCTCATTCCAGGTTTCCCTGCCCATGGCAGGAGGGTTAGAACAAGATGGTCTTGAAGGTCCCTTCCAACCCAAAACATTCTCTGGTTCCACCATTCTGTGTTTGTTGAAATGAATCCTTGCCTATCTGTACCTGAACAATATTAATTTACATTCAGTAAACCATGACATGACCAGTAGCTGTCATATGACCATCTAAGACCATCTTTGGGTTCCAATGAAATGTACCAGTGATTTGTATTATAACTTTCAGAAAGTTATGCTTTTTCTGATGCAGTTATTTTCCACCAGTTTCACTAAAAATGGAAGGGCTGCTTGCAAGCACTGGCAGAACAAAGAAAGCAGGAACAGGCTTCCCCAAAGAAGGGGCATTGTGATTTATTTTTGAACAGCTCTAGCAGCATGGCAGAAGGTGACAGTGACATGAAATCTGGCAGGGAGAAAACAAATATCTCTCAACTCTCTGTTGGAGCAACTCTTGAAGAAGAAGATGGATCTCTAGCACAGTTACTGATTCAGAATTCTTCTTCTGTCCCTTTTTATTTTAGCTGAAAACTGTGATTTTTGATGAGGGAACAGCCTCAAGTTGTGCCAGGTGAGACTTAGATTGGATATTAGGAAAAATGTTGTCATGGAAAGGGTGACGAGGCACAGGCACAGCTGCCCAGGGAAGTGATGCAGTCACCATCCCCAGAGGGATTTAAAAGATGTGTAGATGTGGCATTTAGGGCTATGTTTTAATGATGGGCTTAGCAGTGCTGAATTAATGGTTGGACTCAATGATCTTAGAGGGCTTTTCCATCCTTAATGATTCTGTTCTATAATTTCTGTCTGCAGCAGTCCCTTAACATTAATTGTTAAAATTCCAGTTTTCCCTCAGCGAGCTCACCAGGGCTGTAGAAGGCCGGCAGCAGCAGACAGGCTCTGCTGTTCCAGGAAAAAAGATCTTAAAAACCTCTTGCTGCTGCAGCAGAGAGTTGCTTAGGAACATCAGCAGTGAGCTGCAGGGGTGAGGGCCAAGCACTGCTCACCATGTTTTGAGAATATTTCTGTTCTCCTCAATAATCTGGCCGGTGCAATTTTCCACACATGCCATGGTGCAGCATTCTCTCTTTCCAAAGGGTTTCTTTGCCTCTCACGCAGGAATTCAGTTCCATAAACACAACAAGCTGCAGCTGATGTGTCTGAGCAGCACTAGATTCACGTGCAGCAGTAACAAGGGCTAAAAAATAAATGCAAAACATGCAGAAGCCTCTTAGCCATAAAAAGCTATTTAGATTTATAAGATAATGCATTAAGGGATTGATTTATAATCTTTAACTCTCTACTATTGATGCTGTCAGCTGGTAAAGGACAGCTGTGATTCTAAGACACAAACATCCCAGGAATCACATACTTATTCCAGTAGTTCAGTCTTACTACATTTTCCCCGAGTCATCTGCATTTATCAACGAGGAGAAGCCTGATGTGTTGTCACAGAACAACTGCTCTTTTTCTTGCTGTTTATCTAAGAAACTCACTAGACGTATAGTGAACTGATAAAAATTATTCCTTTCCTCCCCAAAAAATCTTCTGCACAATGAGCTCTGGAAGCCAAGGATAAGGAGCAGGATCACCTGGCTTGAAATTCAGTATTTTTTCTCCCAGAAGAGCCACTGCTGTGTGAAAAGGAAGAGCATGGAGGCACCGGGGATGAAGCTCCTCTGTGCAGGTGTGTTGTACTACAGCATTTCTTCAGCTTATGAGATAAGAGACACACCAGGGTACATCCACCCCTACAAAAAAAAACCCACTTAGGGAGAGCAGGATGGGAGCAAAAAGTACAAACAACCTTCTGTGGGCAGAGAGAGGTGAGGCAGGGAACTGGCTATAAAAGAAAGTAAACAACAAACATCAAACACTGCTGTGAGGGGAAAAAAGAAAAAGAGAAAAAATAAAAGGCCTAGTTGCTGTTTCTTGATGAATTTAAAGTTGTTCTAACTTTGTAGTATTCAAAAGAAAGCCAGTCCTGCTCTCCCTGGCCACCCTGCCATATTCCAATGCCTCCTCCTGTGCCACCACTCACAGTTGTGCAGCCTCATGGTTAGCTGGATAAAGAGCTCCAACAACTCCCTTGCTTCTCCCAAGAAAAAGAAACCCTGACTTTGATCTCTATCAGCTCCCTGTACAATTTGGTTTGTGACTACAGTGCAAAGAGAAGGGTTGTAGCACAATAGGCTGTGGTCATCCTACAAGTAAAGCCACAACTGAGGGAAAAAAAGAGAAATAGAGCTCAAACTTCATTTCATGTGGATATTTCTTTTGAGCTGAGGCTTTAGCCTCCTATCATAGCTAATGGAGAGAAAGAGGAACTTCCAGCTCGTGATGAGCTCCAGCTCTAGCCTGGAGAAGAGGAGGCTCAGAGGGAAACTTCCCACTCTCTGCAACTCCCTGACAGGAGGGTGCAGCCAGGTGTGGGTCAGGCTCTGCTCCCAGGGAACAAGGGACAGGACAAGAGGAAATGGCCTCAAATTGTGCCAGGGGTGGTTTAGATTGGGTATTAGGGAAAAATCTATTCACTGAAAGGGTTGTCAAGCACTGGCACAGCTGCCCAGAGCAGTGGTGGAGTCACCATCCCTGGAGGGATTTAAAAAATGTGTGGATGTGGCACCTGGGGCAGAATGGTTGGACTTGATGATCTTAGAGGGCTTTTCTAACCTAAATGATTCTATGATTCTTCTGACTTGCTTTAAGCATCTGTTCCTGGATGAAGGATGTCTGAAAATGTCTCTTTCTCTCCGCTGTCCAAAAGGGACAGGTGACAAGCATTAGCACAGGTGAACCCCACCCAGAAGCAAAGTCACATCAGATTAAATATCACTATCCCTACCTCACAGAGAGGGAAGTTGCAGCACAGAGCTGGGATCAGATGAGAATGCTGCAGTTCTCCAGTCATTCCTCCAGTGCTTGTGCAGGGTCTTCAGCAAAGATGTCTCTCATTTACACACTTAGGTGAGAGATTAACCCTCACAGTACCACACATCAGCAAACACTCATCTTCTTCCATTAATAAGTTATTATTATTAATAATAAATATTAGCAGTATTTTATAGAATATTTCATAGTATTTATAGAATATTATAGAATATTTTATAGAATACTTCAAATTGTTTAAACACATATAAAATTCAATTCTCTTGTTGGGGTTGTTTTGGGGGGGTGCTTTTTCAGGGCTGGTTAAGTCAATACTACCTGTCATCTCTGCAATAATCTCTCCTGGAAAATTCTGCATTCTGAAGCAAAGATTGTTGCTATTTATAGTCTCTTCTGGGCATTCAAGCATATTCCTTCAAATTTCTTCCTGACAATTAAAAAAATCCACAAGTGACAATGAAGTAATACAACCGATGAAAAAGCCCTTTTTCCTTACAATTTTTTTAAAAAATTATTTGATACTGAATATTTTCCATGTCTAGGTAAATCATTCTGCTTGTTCACCTTGCTCAACAGGTTGCTCAAAAAAGTTGTGGCTGCCCCATCTCTGGAAGTGTCCAAGGCCAGGCTGGATGGGGCTTGGAGCAACGTGGGATAGTGGAAGGTGTCCCTGCCTTTGTCAGGGGAGCTGGAACAAACTGGTCTTTAAGGCATCACAATTTATGCATCAATCCAATTCAGTCTTTGTCCTTCAGTTTTTCTGGAAGTTACAATTACCTGCTGAGACACTGGAAAGAAAAGATGTTGTTGAACTTTGCTGTCTGCAGAGCCAGTTCTGCACGCATGGGTATAAATTACTCTACTTGGCAAGGTGAAATATTTAGAGGTGTAAAAGAAATGCGTAAAAGGTTTTAATTTTCCTGTGAGTTACATCCTCAATTAGCTGAAGTGGTGAAAAAGAAAACAGCTTTATAATTTCAGCACATTGCATAAAACACTTGCCTGATAGACTAATGCAGAGCTGGCTGAAATAGATAATTTAGAGACCCACTGAGGGAGAAAGGGAAGTTTGAGAAGATTTACACCTGCATAATGCAGATAAATACATTATGGAGGCGCTTTTAAAACACCCTTGTTTGAAGCCATTCCGGCTTTATTGGCTTCAGAGGTCTTACAGCAGTTACCTATGAGCAGCCATCTCCAGCTCATAATTGCTGCCAGGTCTTTTATTATCGAGGAGTCACTGTTCAGGAGGTGTTTGGACAGCGCTCTCAGGCCCATGGTGGAATTCTTGGGGATGCCCTGTGCAGGGCCAGGAGTTGGACTTGATGATCCTTGTGGTTCCCTTTCAACTCGAGGTATTCTATGATTCTATATTCTGTGATTCTATGAATCTATGCAAAAGTTTCAAGGAAAGATGAATTATTAAAAGAAATTACTTTGCCCCCAGTCCCGGGGTGAACCACCCAGCTGCTGAGCTCTGTGCATCTGCAGACCCCACTGACTGCAGTGGGTGCATCCTCACAGCAGCACTGTGGGAGGGGAGCACTGTTTTCCTCCTTTGCACTAAACAGCATCAAGGTCCTTGTGATGTAAAAAGCTCTGCACAAGCAGATCTTTGCCTTCAAGTGATTTTCGTGGTGCTCCCGCTGAGTCACTGCTTGCACTTGCACAAAAGGAAACAAATGCAACCACAACAGAGTTGAGAACTTCAACCCCGAGCCACAATTTACTTCACTGACCAAACTCTGACAGAAGTGTAGGCACACCTCAAATTTCCCTGGCCCCTATAATGTATAAATGACATCTGCTGCTGCCCCATTAAAACCCCTCCAGGTGAGCCAAGGCTTGGATCAGCTGTGCCATGGTTTGTTCTGTGACAGCCAAACCTCTGCAGGCAGCTAAAGTGCAGGCAAGCACCTCCCCTTCACCCCAAAATGCCTTTCTCTCTCTCCCTCTTAATTCACACAAGAGAACACTTCTAATGGTACAACTGTGAAAGACTAACTCCATGGTTACCAACTAATTTATTCCCATATGTTTGAATCTAAATATTAAATTTTCCGTACCAATTTCTTAATAGCAGCAAGAATACCTCCAAGACACGGCACAATTTCCCTGCTGAGTGCAGAGCCTTCATTTGCCAAGTGTTTTCCTAAATGAAAAACACAGTGAAATTAGAATGTGTGGTTTCTAAGTGTCAAATATTGCTCTACTGTTCTGCAAGAATTATTCTGAAAGAGAAGGATTTATTTTTTTTAATTATTTGCCAAAGCTGTTTTCCCTTGTTCTAAAGTAGGTCAGCATCTTTCACACTCCTCCTCCTGGTGCACAGAAGAGGCAGATGCACAAGCAGCATTTGAAGTCCACAGGACCTGGTGAAATTTTCAGTCACAAAATGCTTCCAACTTAAATTCTGACGAGTTAATCTTTTCAAACAGTCATTCAGAGAAGTTTACAGAGGTTATTAAACTGAAGTAAGACCTGTGAATCAAAATAATTTCCCCTTAAGCAGGGTGTAGCTAATCTTTAGAATTTTTCCAGGCAGTCATGCCTTCATTATGTCTTTTTCCAACCAAAAATATTAATACGGATTCGTCAAAGCCTGAAGTGAGATTTACATTAGTCCAGAAGCTAGTCTTTGTGTTGTAAATTTTAATTTAGCTTGAGCTGGAATAATAACTGCAAGGATTTCAATTCATCCAAAATATTATTGTACCTGTTAGAGTGGCATGAATTTTTTTTTTATATCCTGATTTTGTTACAGAGCCTAAATCCTCATAGGAGGGGGAAAAAGAAAATCCGTAAGTGAATTTGTAGTGAAGATGAGGCACTTGGCCAGCTGACAGGAGAGCTCTGGTTTTAATTTGACCTACTAACTTGCTGGAAAATGAGCAGCTGCCCCATGACCATGGGATCTTTATCCACAATTTGTGGGGACAGAGGCCAGGAGAAGCTCCTACCTCAGCCCTCCTGCCTATCTTGTCCCTGATGATGACCAGCTACTGGCATGGTATTTTCTGCAAACTATCAACAGGAGAAATGTTGGAACACAAGTCCATAAAGGCAGGAAACAGCAGAGTGGGTGTTCTGTAAGAGCAGAGTTGCTGTTCTGGAAGGGCAGAATTTGCCCCAGCTTCACCAATTTGTAGCAATTCCAGGCAATTCTTTCTAACAATAGCAGTCTGAAATCACCGATTTTTTTGCCACCTTCAGGTCAATAGAGCTGTGAGTTATTTTCCCCAGAAAAAGCACAAAATTTAAAGCATATTGTGCATAAATGAATAGACACGATAAAATCTAACTTCAGTGCTGCCTTCTGTCAGTGGGAAGCCACTGCCCCTGGTGCTGTCCCTCCAGGCCCTTGTAAACACCCCCTCTGCAGGCCTCTTGTGGCCTCTTCCAGGGACTGAAAGGCACTAAAAAGTCTCTTTCACTTAATTTCTCAATGTATCTGTTTCCTAGATTAAATATCTCATTCAGGAAAAAAAACCCAAAAAACAAAAACCAAAGAAAATTTGAGATAAAGCATTTAGATATTTTCAATTTCCTTCTATGCCTGTTTTTAAACCCAGAATAAATGCCAGCCCACAAACTCACATTAGTGAAGTATATCTTTGTCAAATACAGGCATTTTATTAAGAAAAAAGATTCCTCTGGAAAATCTTGCCAATTTTTCCTACATGCTCCTCCAAAATCCAGCCAGCCTTTTATCCTATCCTCTTCACTGCTGAAGTTTTTCTCCTAATCAAACCTTTAAACCTTTTAGAAGTGGCTTAAAAATTAAGGTGATATGCAAAAGAATATCAGCTGACCCTTTTCCATCCCTCTTGGACTCTCTCACTCATTGCCACAGGCACAAACTCCTGGCTTCAGAACAGAACCAGTTCACCTTCCCTGCACAGCAGAGCACTGCTTGCACACCACGTTCTCAAAACCCATGGAATTATTTAGGTTGGAAAAAACATTTAAGATCATCAAGTCCAGCAGTTCCCCCAGCACTGCCAAGCCACCACTCGTGTCCCTGAGTGCCACATCCACACATCTTTTAAATCCCTGCAGGGATTTTGACTCCATCCCTCGCCTGGGAGCTGGTTCACTGGCATCACTGTCTTGGACACAGCAGAGTCACTGCTTTGTCCCACTTGAAATCCCTCCTCAACCCCCCCGGCTCCTTTGGGCATGGGATGAACAGGCTGACAGTGGCCAGGAGGGCAGAGTGCTGAGATTGTGGACAGTTACTGGTGAAGTGTTTCCAGACCATCTTACATCTCATGAAACAGCTCATGTCACCCCAAGCCATTTGTCTGATCTGTTAACGTCTTTTTCTGACCTCCCGGTTAAAAGCTCGTTGAGGGACACGATAAATGTGCAGTGTTTGAAACCAAGCTGCCCTGAAACTCATCCCAAAGGCAACAGGGCAGCTCAGGCCCCCCATCCCATGCAGTCCTTATTCTGACAGCTGAGGCCTCCAGAAGTGAGTCTTTTGTGATGTACATGTATAAGCACAAGCTGTGCCAGATCCTCACTATTTATAACAAACATGTTTTGTTAGACAAGAATAACTTTCCATTACAGTTGAACAGATTTGACAGCGATGGAAAGTTTTGAATGTTCTGAAACTGGACAATTTGGAATGATAACCAAAGGCAGTGTGGAATCCATCCCTGGAGGTTGCTCAGCCACATCTGCCCCTACACCTCAAAGAAGGGCATTTTAGAGACAGATAAAACTTGTTTGAAATGTGTCTCCTGGTACTTAGCTTATTTGGTTCTTTTTTCACTGGGCAACTTTATTACTCAGTGCAATTTCCTTGCTTGCACTTGAAGCAACCCTTCTCCTGCATGATGATTAATCTTGCCTTCTGAAACAAATTTATTCTGTTTTTAGCCATTACTTCATCTCTTTCAGGAAGGCCTTCACACCGAGATGCTGATTGCTGAATTGCTCCAGTTTTGCATCCCTGTAATCCATCCAGGTACCCTGACAGCAGGCTGTATTTCTTACAGCAGTCACCATGATAAATGGGATTCAATAGGACACATTTATCTTCCAAGAAAGCCCAACGGCTCCATAACCAGGTTCTTGTCTGATATGGCACAGGGGAAAAAAATTAACATTCAAGACAGTTCAAGAGCTTCTAACCTCTCAAGACCTGAAAAGAATGAATTTGTGCTCTGAGAATATTTCAAATTTCCTTCTGCTTTCAGATCTCAGGCCACATGATCACTTCAGAGGCCGAGGGGACAAGGAGCATCTGTCTCTCACCACCTGCCACTGAACCACCGTGCAAGGTACAGTCACTTCCTTAATGTGCCACCAGACTTGTAGGTGAAGGAGGATTTTCCCAGTGCTGCCCTACAACATCAACACTGGTGACAGCTTGGTTTGTGTGACAGGTAGAGACTGCAGCTCTTCTTTTGAGCAGGGTTTCCAGAAACAAGATGTAGTAGAAAGGCTCAGAGAGGAAAAACCCTAGACATCGTCACACATGTGCTTGCCAAAAAGCCTTGGGAGTCCCACAGAGGAACCAGATGGCCCCATATGTGATAGTAAAACTAAAAAAGACAAGGAGGAAAGGCATTAATAACCATGGCAGCCACCTCATCTAGAAACACAAGGCCCTTCTCCACCAAACACTTGCTGTGACTCTTCCCTTCGGATTTTATGTCTTTTACATTACCCCAGAAAACAGGAAAAGACAGTCCATGGGCACTGCAGCCATGGGGATAACATTAGCTAGGTTTTCTTAGGCAGACATTTAAACAACAACAACAAATTAAAAATAATGAGTTAAAGTAATCCCCATTTTCCCTATTAATCCTTGGCTCCAAACATCCCCACATGAGAAAACATGTACAATGCAAGGAAATGGTCATTTCACAAAACACAGTGCATATAGTATTTCTAGGTCCCAGCAGCTAAAAGAAGTAATTTCTGGCCTTGGAGACCATGCTGGCATCCCAACCTTTCAAAACAAGAAAGTTTGAGAAATATTAATAATAAAGCTTACATGCTTTATTTTCTCTTCCAAGCCTGCACATTGCAGTTGAGTTGCATGTTGGGGCTTTCCCATGGATGTGTTTAAATGCAGCCATCTGTGTTTTACAGTTAGCACAGTGGGGTCTAAGTACAAATATCCTCAATTCAAAACTGAAGATGGAGTAGTGATTGCATGAGGGAGTATCAGGTGGCACTGCTGATCATTTCTGTGTGAAACAGGCTCATAGAGACAAAGAACCAGCAGGACAGCCTCACCCCTTTGCAGTTATCTAAAAAAGTCTAATAAAAAGTGCTGCAACTTTCCTCTGGAGACAGTCAGCTTGATAGGAGATGGCCCCTTTCTCTCCATCATATTTACAGCTGCTGCCACCTTGCCAGGCTGTTTCTGGAGACCTTCCCCATTCCAAATCAGGATCAATTTATGGCTCAGCAAGGGACCATCAGCAAAGGTGGGGCCATCCTTCACCTCCAGCACTCGGAGAAATTGCTTTGAAATTGAACTGTGCCAAGAAGAGCCAGGTGTTAAATGAGCTGTGTGTCAGGCATCTGCACAGGACCTGATCCCAAGTGAGGGGAGCATCTTCCCATCCCTCCTCCTGACATTTGCAAGGGACGGGGGAAATCAGTGCACCCTGCCTTGTGGGCTGGAGCAATGCACTTCTGTGGTTTGAACGTGCAAAGTGTCTCCAGTGCACCCCCAAAATAGATGGATCCATGTCTTCATTACCCTGCAGGCAAAATACAATTATCTGGGTGAACATAGTTATCCCTAGAATAGCAGAAGACCTTTTTTACCTGGCTTTACGGGGGAAAAAAGTCATCTGTTCATTGCATGACAGCCAACTGAGTAATTAACTATTAAACTTGGCTAGGAAGAAGGGAAGGTCCTCTTTTTCTGAATATCTTTTCAAGTCTTAAACAGGACTCAGGCCTCGGTGGACTTGGTAGTTGCAGTTTTGTACCTGACTGAAATTCAGGAAGCTCTGGGCCAAGTAAACAAATTGATTTAGAATCACAGAATTGCTGAGGTTGGAAAAGCCCTCTAAGATCATCAAGTCCAACCATTAACCCAGCACTGTAATACCAAAGTGCTCCATTCTCCTGGTGAGTTTAGCTCCTCAACTGGAAATTACACTTGAGGAAGAATTATAGGTTAGTTCCTTTTCAAGCAATAAAACATTTCTAGGTAGAATATTTACCTATTCTTCTCTTTTTTTAATATATATTATGGTCCCGCAGTTGTGGTGGCAAAGCTTTGTACAAATGCATCAGTGGAATTCCGGATTTTAATGGAAAAATAACAGTAATTTTCCTTTTTCTTTATGAACTATATAACCTTTTCTTTTTTTTCTTCTGTAAAAACAGCCTCAAAATCAGAACTTCTGATATGAAATAGTAACTTATTTTTTCCAGAAGATGTTTCAAGCCAGGGCTTCTCTTAGAACAGCTCTGCAGAGTTGCACAGGAATTTCAGTCCTTTAACACTTAAAAGAAGATGGCTGGTGACTCCTACACAAAAAAGTCCTCCACAGGGCTCTCTCCTCTCCTATAGAAATGCCTTTTCCATTGCCATCATTCAAGTCCAATAAACCTTATCTGCAGGTCTTGCTTTCAAACTCCTCTCAAAGAAGAGGGTGTTAAATAAAGTACTGACACATAAAGTGCATAAGCAAAGGATAAGTCATGAATTGGGGTGGTTTTACTGCTGCTGCAGGACTTTTAAGCTAAGAAATACTCTGATTTCTAGCCCCAGACTTCTAGGGATTTATTGCTGCCCTGCATCTGAAATAAATTCAGCTACTGCAATGGTCATCAAATGGGGACAGACAAATCCCTGCCCAGCCTGAAGGTGAGACTAGCTGGGAAATGCAGCACCAGACTACAAGAGCCACCAGGGTGCTGGGCATGAGTTAGCAGAGGAAATTTTGTGTAGGAGGATCTGCTCCCTCCTTCCTTACACTACAACTCTCAGTCTGAACAAATGCATGTTCAATGTGAACGGAAATTTCCATCTCTCATAAATCACCTGCATCCTGACAAGTTTATTGAAAACTAAAAAGGGAATTCTAGTAGATTTTTTCCACTTCTATTTACTTATGCTGAACAAAAAACCCCGGTGGGTTTGTTTGCACTCATTTCTATTAACCTATCCATCACAGCCTGAACCTAACCTGGTTACCCTTTTCCCTGCCTGCAAAATTATGTCACAGCAAACCAGATTCACAGAGGAAGACACGGACCAGTCTGCCTTTATAACATCTTTCTAAGTCCCAGGAAACAAGAGGAGTCATGAAGCACCACCTGCATTTGGAAGAATCGACAAGCCTTTAAAATTCAGTCACAAGCCTTTAAAATTCAGTCACAAGCCTAACGATGGGCTCATGGATGCCTGCATGAATGCCTGCCTCTCTGAGCACCTCAGCTGAGCCTGGAACACCCTTCTTGGGATCACAGACATGGCCAGTTAATAAGAAATGACAAGAGAAATCTTTTCTTCCCAAAGAGAAGGAGCCGAATTCTGAGTTCGTGTGATCTGGAGAGAGCTCCTCTGGCTTCAGCAGATCTGCTTGATCATATCCACATCCATGTGATATTCTCTTCCTGATAAATAAACACAGGCACTCTCTGTTGGCTAATTGCACTGGTGCAGTAATTGCTGGGGGGGGGGAAAATAAGTGTGTGGTTCCCTTCAATCCTCTCTTGTAAACTCGCTTTTTTGTAAATTCACTTTTCACAAAGGAGAGCCACATGGGGAATTGCCACCTGCACATGTTACCAACAAGACACTCTGCATTTTACATAACCTATTTCCCTCCTTGAATGACTCAGAGGTTCACAGTGCTTGTTTCTAACTCCTATTTGGGAGCCAGTGTTAATTTCCCTGACCAATAATAAATTTTAATGTACAAAACAAAACCACAGAATGCAATTTTTTTCCCTAAGTCATCATTTAGCACCTTAATTAAGCACCAGCTTAGATGGATTTTAGCCTTCCTGTTTTTATGCCCAATGTACATATAAAGAGCAATTACATCCCCTCTTCCCAGCCTCCATTTTAGAGTAACAAAGCTGAACTCCTCCAGACTTCATTCCTGTAATGGCCCCACATCCCCTTGTATAACCTTAAGAGTATTTCTCTGCCCCACTCAGTGTTTTCACATAGTGTTTAACCAGAATTTTCTCATCAGTATTTGTTTCTAACCAGCAGCCTTCTAGCCAACAAGGGAATTTTCTGTTATCAATCCAGGACAGAACTCTGCAATGCAAAATACAATCTGATATTTACTGCTCATGGGCTTCATGATTATCCCTCTCCTTCCCTATGGCATCCAGTGATCTCCTCCTAACACTTCACCACTTTGCATCTTTAGCAAAGCTCAGGAGCTTTTTTTATTTTCATTTTATTTTACCAATTCCCATCTGCTCCTGGAGATCTCCTTAAAAATCTTAGCATGAATCAAAGTTTTACCTGCTTCACTCATAATTTCTCTCATGGCACTGTATCTAGGATACCTTGACTCCAGGTACTCTAAGGGCTTCTCTGGCTGATTTTTTTCTTTGCAAAATTTAGTTATGAGCCTCAGTTCATCCTACATAAAAGAGACAGCCCCATTTCTCCCTAGAAGTCCGACTTACTCAAGTCTCTTGTGACCGGAGAGCTGTGGGAGTGTCTCTGGCTACATGGCAGTAGGAAAAATGTTTTCTTTTAATTTGCACTATTGGTATAGTATGTGAGTCATAGACGTGTGACTGCTGTGGGGAAAGTGGGCGAGAGAAAACACTTGAGATGAAGAGAGATTCTTGATTATATGATGATGTCAGAATTAAAATTTAAGCTGATTTCCTGAAAGTCTGGTGTTCAAAAGAGACAGTAGTACTATCAGAATTTTATACTCCTTCAGGTTTTTCTAAGCTGGCATGTGAAAACTCGGAGTATACTTTTTGAGAGTTTTTCTCTCTGCAGTTCATCACATTTCTATATTTCAGCTGGAAAAAGTTGCAAATTGAATAGTTTGTGAGGGGAGAGAGATGTGAAGAAGGTTTCCAGGACTTCAAGATTTCAAGACTTCAAGCTAGAAGGAATACAAGAGGTGCTTCTCCATGTAGGCTCTTCTAAGAAGGTTACAGCCCACCTCTTCCTAATTAAGCACCTCAGATTTGCTGAAAGCTGAGAAGTCAAGCTGATGTTCTGCATGGTAATCATGTTTAACCTGTGCCAAAAGTGATACTTTTTCACTCCATGTAACGATTTGTGTGGATGCTGGTTTCTCCAAGCAAGCATCTGTGGAATTAGGAGAAATGAAATTAGACCTCATGTCTAACTTGGCAAATGAAGAATATTTTGTGTAAAGACATCTGCTATTGAAGTCACTCCACTGCCTGGATGTTATGTATCTTTTTTTTTTTTTGTTTGGTTTTGGCACGTCTATAAAATAGGATAGCAATTTTTGATGATACTGTAGATCACAGACCTGTTTCAGTGAGTCCAGAGGAGGCCACAAAGATGTTTTGAGGGTCAGAGCACCTTTGCTGTGAGAAAAGGCTGAGAGAGCTGGGGTTGTTCAGCCTGGAAAAGAGAAGGCTCCATAGAGACCTTAGAACTCCTTCCAGAACCTAAAGGAACTCCAGGAGAGCTGAAGAGAGACTTTGGACAAGGGATGGAGGGACAGGACACAGGGAATGGCTTCCCACGGCCAGAGGGCAGGGTTAGATGGGATATTGGGAATAAATTCTTCCCTATGAGGGTGCTGAAGCCCTGGCCCACGCTGCCCACAGAAGCTGTGGCTGCCCCATCCCTGGCAGTGTTCCAGGCCAGGTTGGACAGGGCTTGGAGCAACCTGGCCTAGTGGAAGAATTCGCTGCCCATGGCAGGGGGTTGAAACTAGATAAGGTTTAAGGTTCCTTCCAGCCCAAACTGTTCTGTGATTCTATAATTCTGTGATTTTTAGACTGGTCTGGGGTACTTTATATCACCGTTCCTAAATTAGATTGCTATGCAAAAGAAGTAAAAATGTAAGTAAATCCTCTTTACAACTCCCTCATAAAGGGAAATGTGTGCAGAGGGACCTTACCGTGAATGACAATTAGCTCTGCTGGACTGAAATATTTTTTCAGCTAAAACAAAAGGACTCATGAGGAGGCATAAATTGCAACCTTGAGGCTGAACCTCTTTAATATTCAACGAACAATGAAATGAGTCTGACTTGCTGGTGGAGGGGCAGACAGGAGGGAAAAGGAATGAAAGCATGTCAGCACAGGTGTACTTGGTCTTTTGGTTTTCTTAGACAGACTCCTTCTGCAGCTCTATCCATCCTCTGATCCTGACCCTGGTCCCTGCAGCATCTCCCAGTGGTTTGGCTGAGGCAGCAGGAGTGAAAGGGAACAAGAGAACAGGGACAAGGCAGAGATGAGCACATCCCAGTCACAGAGGGATTGCCGGAATGCTGGACAGAACAGCAACTGCACAGGTAACTACCCTGCCTTGCACACACACAGTGGTGTCCCCAGATTACAAATCTGGCATACTTGTAGATTTAGAACTCTTTCTAGGGGAGCTGCAGAACTGGCAGTCACTTGAATCAGATGCTGATCAGAGGAGAGCTCCAGCACACAGTGATCTGGCTGTTCCCTTGCGAGCAGAAACCAAAGACAAGGAAATGAACAGTTCAGATAAATGAAAGAAGGTCAAGCCCATTTGCCTGCTTAGAATCCACTCCCATTTCCCTGTGCACCTGTGGAGAAGGGTCCCCCTCTATCAATATCTTTCCTCTGTTGTGTCAGAGAGCAGGGCTCTGCCACTCTCTCCTGTACAGGTGCTGAGCACCACAGAAACCTGGCAGCAATGAGCAGAGCCCACTCCTCCTTCTGCTTCAGGCACTGCAGCTTTTGACTCTACCAGTGGACATATCTCACCCTGACCCAAATACCATATGTCCTGCAGTGCTTCATGTGCAAGCCAGTCTTACCAGGCTCCCTCATGCCAGCAGCCTCATTCCACTCGTTTTTGATCCCAGGAAACCCACATGCACACTCCCTGATGGAGCATCTTTTAATCCTGTGCCTAAGAAAAGAATATATTAAGAGGAGCCAGGAAGAAATACATCACTCTTGGTCTTCTCAAAGTTGCACTGGGCAAACACACAGGCTTGCCACATATTTCCCTGGGCCCATATGGAGAAGGAAAGGCTGGTAAGCTCACAGCTGACTGACTTGTAACCCACCGGGACAGGGATGGGAGCCAGCTGCCATCTGAAAGCAAGCAGGGAAAGCACAAAAGCTGTGGGGGAGCAGACAGATTCTCTTTAAATAGATTAGCTGCTCACAGAATATTATAACATTCTTATCTCCTCCCAATTCCAGGGCTTTCCTGACACTCATGTGCTTTATGATCCTACTCTCACTAGATAAATATTAAAGAGCAGGAGCATAAAAGAGATCAGCAACAGAGGCAAACACAATGTGTAGATGAGTGGAATGCTGCTGAAGCACCAAGAACCAGGGAATCAAAACCAGTGACCTTAGAGAATATTCACATTTCACATGAAATTACAATGCAGTAATCATTTCAAGGTACAGGGACAGACATTTAAGTGACATAAATCTCTGACAGAACTCTTAAGTAACCATTGAGCCTCTACTTAACAGGCAGCAGTTTAGGAGCAGGGTTATAAAGTTTCTGGAAGGTACAGTGAAAGCATGGAGAAGGTATTTTAAAGTCATAGAGGATGAAAAAGGACACATGTAGATGTTCTGGCAAAGTTTTGTCTCTTGCCAGCATGCCACTCCTGATTTCATACCCCCAAGTCAGAGTTAAACTATTTTCAGATCAAATTAACACAGTCATTTGGGCTGGCTTTCAAAGGTCAGCTCAGCAGGTAGACTTGTTATCTTCCTTGAAAGGCAGCACCACACTGAGCAGATCAAAAGTTGTATTTACATTACCCAGCCAGTTCCCAGCCATGGAAAGGCCTGGCCTGTACCTGTCCCTGCATCTAAACAAGCCTGTGACATTCTCCTTGGAGACCTCTCAGCTTCCTCTCCAGAAAGGGAACATCAGCACCACAAACTATCCAGAGATGAGGAGGAAAGGCACAGCCTAGGCCAGGTATTTGGAACACACCTAACTCCAACCACTTGGACAACCTCCCTCGGTGAGGTGGGTCCTCAAAACACCCATCACTTTCTTATCTCATTAAGGTAGCCTTTGAAGCAGGAGGACAAGCTGACCCTTGAATCACTGGAGATGTGATGTCCATTCACTGGGCAAGGGACACTTTGAAGAGAAATGAATGGTTTAACACCCTCCCCTGCATTTTACCCAGGCAGAGTGAGCTGCTTCCCAGGTTTCACCTGCATAGAAACCCCCACAAGTTTGCTGCTTTTACTATTCAAGCTTTTCTACTGCTGCTCTTTGACTACAAATGAAGATCAGAAACAAAAGGGCTTCACAGCCTGTGTACGTCAGAGCACAGCTCACAAATGTGTGTCATTCTGTATCTTCAGCCATCTACTGTAATCACACTAGAATATTTTAAAAAGCAGAGATCAGTGTTCTTTATTTCCCCCCACACTTGTTTGAAAACCAAACAAATGGATGTCCAACCCCTCCCCAAGGTGCTGCTCTATGAGTGAGACTTACCAGGGACTCTGAGGGTGTCACAAACCTTCACTCCCTTTATGCACAGGGCCTCTGTTATTGCAAGGCGTGTAGCAGGACCAAGAACTAGCAGAGGCTGGCTTTCTCCAAGCTTCCATGTTCAAAGGTATCGTGGGAAGTGGTGGTGTGGTTCCTCAGTAAGGGGATGGTGGCCATGAGCAACATCAACAACCCAAACTCTTTCTGAAACCCTCTGCTCCTCCCACATCCCAGCGTGGTCTTCCCAATTGGTCCCACCCACCAGGTAAAGCCACCCCAGCTGCTCAGCAGCACTTGCAGGCTGTTACTATCAAATATATGGAAAGTCAGAGTGGCTCTGAGGAAGCTGTAGAATTTGTTTGGCAAGGTGGGATGTGAGAAAAGGATGTGGGTTTGAGAGGTATGTGTGTAGCAGTAGTCAGGGTGGTGAGGAGAGGAACTGGAGGGATGTGGGGCTTGAGAGAGGGTGGTGCTGGAGGAGACAAGAATGGGATTCTTAGTATCTATTGATTTAGGCTCTTGAGAATATCTGTACTCTTCCAGAAGGTTCTATTTTGCTTTATTTCCAAATATGCAGGAGATGTAGCTTTTAAATGGTGCTTAGGGTTCAGCATTGCAAAAGGCCAATCTTGGATATTACTGCACTGGGGGTGTGAGGGAAGAACACATCTATGGGAGCAGGGGGATGGGACATTAAATGGGCTCATTTTCAAAATTAATATGTTGGGCCCACACACTCATCTTGTAAGTAATAAGAATTCTGGAGGTCAATCTTTACCCTCAAGGATGCTTTGTATGGTCTTTACTCTTCCTCAGAGACAAAGGGAACTCCAAGGCAGTTAAAGCTGGGGCTTCATGTTGAGTTCTAACTTCTGGCTGCAAACTGCACATGCTGAAACAAACATGCTCCATTCTATCATAACCAGTGTATGTTCTTTTGAGACACTCAGTTTTTCATAGGGAAAAATGTTCCTGTCTAGCTGCAGATGACATTTAAAACCCAACTTAGTATTTTTAAATATGACAAAGAAGAATACTAAATGAAAATAAGGATATTTGAGACTTGTCACAAGATTTAACTAGCCCATAGCCATACTAATGTTTCTACCAACTCTTTATGTGCATTTGGGTTTTACACTTAGACACAAAGAGAACTGCAGCCTGGCCTTGGGCAGGTGTCACTGTGGCCATGTGGAACTGAGATAAAGGTGAATTAATGAATGAGTCTAAGGAAAGACATCAAATTAAGAAAGTTGGGGTAAGTGCTTAAAAATCTAGCTCTTTGTAGAAAAAGAAATCCTTCATAAAATCTTTGTGACTGAAAAAGAGAAAACCAGCAATTTGGTTGAAAATATTTTGATGTCACATTTTTATACCAAAAAAAAAGATCCACAGGTGTGTTCCACAAATGGGCAAACCAAGCGCTTAACCAGTTGTTTGTTTTGAAGCACTTTGGATAATGTTCAACAGCTGTTTTTCTCCTCTGATTGTTCTTAAACACCAAATGCCAACTTTTAAAACCTTCACGTACGAACCAGAGTAAATGCTTGTTTCAGCTCCCAGCCTCTGGATTTGACATTGATTCTGTTTAGAGCAGATTTCAGAGAGCAGAGAATTTTTGGGTAAGAGAGCAGCTTGGTGCTAAGGGAACTGGAAAGCCCTTAGTGCTGTGCTGATGCCTCCATACTGTGCTGCCCGTGGTTTACACAGTGTGCAAACGCAGGAAGAGACATTTGTTCATGTACCTGATATTTGCTACACCTCCAACAAAAACAAACAAACTGTGTGCAGAGATCCTTCTTTTATTGCAAGAAAGATCAAGATGTAAAAATATTAGATGAGCTACCTACCCTTAGTTATGTACTACATGTTGGACTGCACTGTTATGTAAGGGCAAAGTGTGTGCAGATGTCCAGGGGAGAGGGAAAATGCTCCTTTATGCACAGTATGTGTCCAGTTCCCAAATGTCAAGATATTCCCAGTGGCAAGAAGAAGGAGAATTTTTTACATTTAGTAACATTTATTTCTGCATTCGGTATCAAGTACATAAGTGCAAATATTCAGAGTCCATAATTAAGTCCATTAGGAACTACAGAGAATGTAATACAAATCGTAATAAATTGAACATGCTGGAACTTTCCAGTTACCATACATGTAAATCAGCCTGTCAATCCTTTACGACAAAAGTACTGGGTTTTGTTTTCTTTTTATCCTTTTTTGAGTTATACAAAACTGATTACCATAAGTACCGATTACTGTTTATTTTATTTGTGCTGGAAAACACTAAAACATCAGTCTACAATTCTATATAGTTAATAAAGATGAATCCAACCAGCAACCCAGTGACGTAGAAGCAATTTTAACTATTGCATCAAGTGCGCTAAGCAGGAAAGCCCCTAGCCACATGTAACATTAAAAGTTATAGAAGCAATGCCAATAGAAGAAGGAAAAACACTAAAAAAAAAAAAAATTAAATAAAGAGGTCAATATTATTTAGGCTCTCACCATCATGCACTTTATAAGCAACACAAAAAACCACATCTAGTACACTTTTCTCTTTACTATACTTTAGTGCTTGACACAAGTGATTGCAAATATTCTAAGTGCAGAAGCAGCAGGGGAAAAGCACTGCTTCTGAGTTTTATGTTTCTAAGATTATGGTGTCAAGAAAAAAAAAGAATGATAAATTTGCAGTAAAGTGTAAGAACAGAGCTGTTTTCACTCCAGATTTCCCCATTATGCACTACTGTAGTAGATGAATTCTTGATGTCTGCTTTACTCTGCCTTTCTCTTAGCACCTGGGATTTTAGCTTGAATCCTAAAAAATAAAGAAGAAAAAGAAAAAGGATTATATGGTGAGGCAGTTATTCCATTCCAGTGGTTCCCCACTTGGACTCTTGTCCAGGGACAGTCTCTAGTCCATGTTCAGTGTGTTGTCTCAACAGGTGAATCAAAGTGCCATGAGAAACAGAAGCCATGCCCATCTAGGTGTTCTTAAAGCCCTGGTTTTCGGCAGTTCATGTAACCTTGGGATGTGTTCAGTGATATTCTCCCCCCAGCATTATTTCTCCATGGTCTATTGTCTATAGAAAGCCAGGAAGGAAGTCTAAAAAATGAATTTTCAGTACAAAATTTCACCCAGGTCTTCTGCCTGTTCCATGGGGGTTTGAAACACTAAAGATCATGGTGCTTCCAGGTATTTTCTTTCTGTAACAGGGCATTGTTCTAACTCCCACTTTGGTCATTAATGCTATTAACTCCCCAAATGCAAAAAAACAGGCTTGGATTGGTCAGTGGGGAAGAGAATTAACTCATTCCTTCCTGTTTGTCCTGGCCAGGTGTGGACATCAGTCCACGATTGGGCTGCTCTGTCCACGGTTCCCCCAAAAGGCAGGAGAGGGGAGAGAAGGATGGAGTGCCTTACTCTGCGCTCAGCTGGGAGGGTCTCCAGGGATCTGCCCTCCCTCAACCTCTCACTTTCCAGGATCTGGGGAGGACACCACTGATAGGACACAGTGTCTCCAGGACCAGCCAGGTCCCAGCCACCCCCAGGGCACCACAGACTCACAGCAGGAGCTGTGGTGCAGTCAGCTGCTGAACTCACTTTGCCACGACCGTGTTTATGTGGGTCCGCACCAGCCCCAAGTATTGATCGATCTGTGCCTGCAAAGAGCAAGAGGAGACCAAGTCAATGAGGCAACAATGAGGCAGAGCCACCCAGACACCCCAAATGCACCGTGCAGACAGACCTACCTGGTACTTGTCATATACAACGGGGAGAGTAAACATAGACACCACAGCTGAGGACAAAAAGAGCACAGTGTTATGTTCCTGCAGATCAGATTCCTCCAGAGGAGAGACCTACTTCAGTGGCAAACACTTTATCGTGCCACTTGGTCAGCTGATCCACCAGGGAGCTTTGCATTAAAAATGCACTTTGCTCAAGCCTCCCAAATATGGAATTCCCCATTGCTCTGGGACTGGGAGCTGCAAAACCATAAACTGCAAAGTAGTTCTAGCAGGAGGGACAGTGTAAGAGAACAGCGAATATTTACTGGGGAGGGAAATAAATGGTGGTGGTTTAGCTGAGGGGAAGGCATGCCAGGGATAGGCTGTTTTGTCTAAGTCAAAATCGAGGGGGACTTCAAGTTAAAAATAGATTTTTAAAAGAAATGTTGATTTTTACCCATTATCAGAAGAGTCAGGCCATTGAAGAGGGCTCCCACGTAAGTCAGCAGCCACATTAGTACTGCAAACTAAATTAAAAATTGATCATTACATCACCTCCAGTGTCAGCACAAGAAGAAATTAGTTTGCTTAACTAGCTAACGTAACAGCACATTAGCCTTTTTTAATGTGGGAGTGGTTAAGTAAGGCACATTAGGAACTAGGTAGTTTTTCTAGGTGTATAAACCCCATTCTCCATTCTGCTTCTTGCCCTCTCAGCTGAGCTTTCACGTCTATTTAGAGCTTAAATTGCAGACTTATAGGACTCTGCATTGAGAATGGTATAGGCAGATCTCTGCATCCAATTTTTATGATGGCAGAGGTCATCCCAAACAGGTTAACCAGAGCCCTGAACTGATAATCCCACTTGAGGGTGAGAGATGTGTACCTTTTCCTAAAATTCTTTACTAATTTAGGAGCCTAACCCATGTGTGCTCTCCTAATGATTTTCTCTTTGCTCTAAAGGACACCTGCTTGAGTGTAAGGCTAAAAATCAATAATTATTTCAGCAGGGAGTGAAAAAAGACCCTCATCCATAGCAGGAAATGCCACCAGTAGAGGAAATCAAGATTAACAGAGGGGAACATTATTTATAGCAAAGCAATAGAAAGCATAATGCTTCTAGATGATGCATCTAGGGATGCTTCTAGAACTGACATGGAGCTAAGCTGGTTCTGCAAATTTATCTTATTACCTATCACTACATTCAAATGCAGAGTGCCAAACCTCTAAAATGCTGGAAACAAGCAGTTTTAAAATCAAAAAGCAGAACAACTTTCATATTTGGAACTACACAAAACTAGGTTTCATGACAACCCTGTCAACATGGGAAGCAGCTCTTTGAAATGTAGATTGATCCTCTAGAGAGGGGTTAAAAATATTTAAAGCAATCTTACTTTTAAAGAATCCACGAGGTCCTGAACGAGAAAGAGTCTCCTCAGCTCTTTGACTGTGCTGTTGACGTATAGCTGGAGACAATCTGTGTATTTCTGGATCTGGTCCTGTGAAAGATTCATCTCCATCTCCAAGTAGGCTCTGCCAGAAACACAGTCCCGTTACAAATCCAGGAAGTTTCCCCTGCTGTTCATGCTCGTACCCATCCACCCCATCCTTCCCTCCTTCACAGACCTCATTTCTGTGTGCTGGAGCAACTTGTTCCCCTCTCTGCAGGCACAGGGCCACCAGCACACCCTCCTCACCTTGCACGATCCATCTCCCTGGGTGATTGCTGAGCTGGAGCTGTTTGCCTCCAGCCTCACCCTCGTCCCACAGAGAGCCTGGTCTTGATGGGATTTCTCTCTTTTCCTCAGCCAAAGATGGATACAAATCTGACCTGGGAGATTTCCCCACAAATTTCTCTGCTGTTCTCTGAGTTACTCCCCCATACTGAGTTGCAGCTCAGAATTGACCCAAGTGAAGCAGAAGGAGCAGCACCCCAACAAGGCTCTTTTTCTCTGTGTCCGTGTGTGTTTGCAAACCACACCAGTTCCATGACCTGGTTTACCAACTTTTTGGCACATCAGAGGGGAAAAGATCACTGTGCTCATGGAGCAAACCCCCCAGACCTCGTAGAGAGTGGGGAGACACTGGCACCATCATTTAGATATTGGGTTGCTGGAGAAAAGATAGAGGTATTTTCCTTCTATGCCCAAGAGATTGTGCCCAGAAACAATGCTCTTTTTGCTTGCACGTAAGCTGTATTATCACTAACTCTAATGAAACTCTTTTTCTCCATTTGCTTACAATTTCCTGCATCTTTTTGAGAAAAAAAACCCCATGTCTTAGAGGACGATGATTTCTGTGGCGTTCTGTTTTTCTCTCCAGGATCTAAGCCAATAGAGCCTTACAATTTTTGAGATGCTGTGGAACAGAAAACATTATTATTTCCCGCTTTCTGAGCGAGAAGAGAATTTCATCCAGCACAAAAGCAGCACTTGGGCATCACTACAAAGCCACTCACTTGAAGGGGTGGCCCTCGTCCGTCTTCTGCACGGCCTGTAGGACCGATTTGTAGATTCTGAAGCTGATGGTGGCCGAGAGGCCGGCCAGGGCCAGGTAGGCCACGACGCTGACGACGCTGAACTGGGTCAGGGAGAAGAGCAGCAACAGGAGGCTGCCGAACACGATCCCTGTCTGCTTGATGTCACGCCAGTACAACAGGTCGATAGCTGGGGGGAGAAGACCAAATTGTTAAAGGTGGCTATCGAGGGTGGCCACCGTGGCCACTGGGACCCTCGGAGTGCTTGCAGGAGGGCGAGGGGAGCAGTGATGCTCCTGCTCACAGCAGCATCAACAAAAGCTCCTCAGCAGGAGCGGTGAAGGGACTTGAGCGACGCGCTGAGGAAATTACAACTGATGACCTACTTGAAATCCTTGTTTTCCTTGTGCCTGTGCCTGGGTTAGATAAGATGGATGAATATCTCCAACCACAGCACGGTGGGTGGGTCTCTTGCAGCAGCAAGGCAAGTGCAAGCTGAGGCTTGTGTTGTTGCTAGGGCTTTATGGAAGATTTCAACCTTCCTTGCATTTACTCAATCTGAAAATTCCAAATTTTTATTTCTTTTTTCACGAGTTCAAATGCCAAATGCTTGATCAAAGCGTTTTCCAGTTTTGGTTGTTGATAAATGAGTGAGAAAGTTTGGGGCTACCCACTATAAACCACTTTCCCATTCAAAGTTCTGACAATTCAATTTTGTTATTTCATTAGTTTTGAGAAAGGAAGAGACTCCTGGCTTTACCACTGCTTAACAGTTCCATGAGTAGGAAACCATTTTTCAGGTAAGGCCTTCAAAAACAGAATAAATCTCTCTTGCTACTCAATCCCACCATCTCAGAAATACTAAAAAGAAAAAAAAAAAGAAGAAAAAAAGCTTTCTGCTTGTTATATAACTTCCCCCATCCACAGGAGGTGCTGGTTAGAACAAAACAAGTGCATAAGACCCTTTTCAACTTGTGCATTTTTACATTTGTTAAGCAGTTAGTTTTTACAGTGTTTTTCACCCACTTTGTATAGTTTTTTTCAGCCGCTCCAGCAAAAGATTTTAGCATCAGAGACAGCCACTAAAAAGCAAAATTTAATGAAAGGATTGTGGAATATCCAGTCCATAAAGGTGAATTTAATCTGTTTACACCCACAACCTGTTTCTGAGAGGACTCTTCATCCAGCCAGAGAACATGCTCATGACAATCTAAACAAAACATCTTTAATTTCGCACACTGCACAAGTCCTCAAGAACAGCTTGAACACACCACCAGCCAAACAGATTTGAGAGATGCCACTTGTCAAATCATTCTGAACAAAGAGTAAATTCAGGAAAACTGCAATCTGTCAGGAAAAAAAAAAAAAAAAAGAAGTCACCAATACTAAAAGAAACAAAATTAATCCAGCCTCCTAGTCCTTATCATCTAATCTCCAAAAATTGTGAGTCACCACGCCATGTTTGCCTTGAGTCAATGAGTTACATTACTCATTACTGTTATACGTATTAGCCTGGCTTTACAGTGATGGGCTTGAATGCAAAAATTGGTGTTGTATTACTGAGCTCTCTTCTCTTTGTGCACCATTCACACCCAATTACATTCTCCATTAATATACACTCTATAATAACCTTTTGCTATTTTTAAGCATTCAGCACCAGACCTGTGATCATGAGCACACATGACTGGATCCTATGGGCTGCACGGAAGCCGTGGGACAAGGGACCTTGGTGCCTGTTTTGGGATCCTGGGTGCTGACTCCACAAAACAGGGATCAGTCTCTTACAGATACACGCCCATGTCTGCTTCCTGCAGAAACCCTGGCACAGGGAGTGGGGAATGCTCCAAAATGCAGTTACAGCATCCTCAGAGCACCTGTATGAGGAGGTTTAGCAGCAGACACAGCTGTACTGCAGGACCCAGCTGGAGCTCCACAGATTGCTCACAGTGCTGAGGCTCCATCCTTGCAAACCGTCCTTACAAAATGGCATCCAGAACACAAGCGTGCAGGTTTGGCTGTTTTTCATATTCTTTTTCAGTAAAGGTGCTGCAAAATCCTGCAGCACACAAATGGGTGCTTTCACCAGCATTTGGACAGGAGGTATTATATTTTCTGTGAGGGTGGTGAGGCCTTGGTACAGGTTCCCCACAGAAGCTGTGGCTGCCCCATCCCTGGAAGTGTTCAAGACCAGGTTGGATGGGTCTTCCAACAAGTGGAAGTTGTCCCTGCCCATGGCAGGAGGGCTGGAACAAGATGATCTTTAAAGTTTCTTCCAACCCAAACAATTCTATGATTCTGTGATTATTCACAAGATGATATTTTTTGTGCTCAAAAATTACTCTGTCAGAGGACAGTACTGGAAATTTATGCAAATCTGACTTTAAGTTACTTAAGTTTTCTATCACACAAACCCTCAACATTAAATTAAATAAGCCCAGGTGAGCTGGTGTATGTGGTACATCATCTGCTGATGACAGAAAAAGGACACGTAGCAGGGGAAAACACTCCCTGGGACACGGGCAGTAGAGAGGCAAACAAATGACAGCTGAGCCAAAAAATACAAACCTGACTCCAACAGAGTTCCCTGAGTCAATCCCAATTAATTATAAGATCCAAAACGAGCAACTAAGCCTTTTTCTTTCAATGATCTTCCAACCCATACTCCTGCAGACTGGCAGTGGGCTGCATTCTCATGCAGAGAGATGCCAAACTGCATTTTCTCATTCCCCTCAAACGGGAAGGTGCTGAGTTACTCAAGAGAGACTAGACCAGGTATGTGTATATCCTGAAAGCTGTCTGTTCCTGCCATGCAATGGCTGGGATATTTACTCAGCTGTATCAGGTAAGGAAAGGATCAGAGAGAGATGGACAGAGGCCAAGTGACACAGTTCTGGGGACATGCATGCACAAGGGAGAAGATGAAAAGCATCTGGCCTCTTTCTCCAGCCAAAGGAGACCTTGATGAGAGGGATCCTGTATCTTTTAGACCTGAGGCAAATATTCCCATGTGCATAGGGAAAAAAAAGTGCCAACAGCTAGTTGGAAAATCTCAGCATAGGAAAGGGAGATAATAGTTGAATGACTTTTACATGGCTCTCCCAGTGCCCAGGTCCAGCCTGGGAACACATTCCCCCCCCCACCCACGGCCTGCCAGATCTGCCAGGATTTTCAAGGGCAGGAAGCACATCTGCCTTCTCCTCATCTCCCTCGGAGGGATAGGGAGCTGCAGCACTGCTGCCCTCTCAAGCTGTTCGGGTGGGATTTGCTGCTCCTGCAGCCATTCCTCCTCCTCCTTCTCTCCCTTAAGGAGAAGGGGCTCAGCTGAACCTCTTTGCAAAAGGTGATACAGGAGGGAGGTGAATCTCACAGCTCCTTGGGCAGTGAAGGGGAAGAAGGAGAATCCAGAACTGGAAATCAGTGGAGACTTGGGGAGAATTTGGCTGACAGGCCTCAGGGATTTGAGCTGTATCAGCTCCCCTGGAATTTAGATGCTGCTAAAAACACCTGAGCTACACCTTTCACAGCCATGTTTTCTCCTTCAGTTGCAGCTTCAGTCATTTCAAAGGCTTTTTACATTATTGGAATGGAATGGAATGGGAGAGCATAGCATAGCATAGCATAGCATAGAACAGCATAGAATAAGAATAGAATAGAATAGAATAGAATAGAATAGAATAGAATAGAATAGAATAGAACAGGACTGACTATTTCAGTTGGGAGGCACTTACAACCATCACCTACTCTAACAGCCTGACCAATTCAGGGCTGACCAAAAGCTAAAGCATGTTGTTGAGGGCATTTTCCAAATGCCTCTGAAACACTGACAGTTTTGGGGCACTGACCATCTCTCTGGAAGCTTGTTCCAGGGTTTTACCACCCTCTTGGTAAAGAAATGCTTCCTCACTGAGACAGTAGTCAAACACATTTTTGTCCTACATTTCCTTACGTAAACAAATCTCCCTTAAAAGCAGGCAGAAGTGCACTGGGTGAAGAATGCACCAGCTGGGATCCTTTGCATGGCTTCCTCAGAGTGCCGTTTTCTCCTGTAACCATTTACACCAGAGCCAAAATACCTGTCACATCAGTACCTGATGCTGTAAATAGAGACCAAGGGGCAAAGGAATAAGAAATGTTCTCCTTTACCATCAGGTCAATCCAGCCTTGCATCAACTCTCCTCACACCCTTTCTTTTCCATTCTAAACAGGAACAAAAATTAAAGATGAGGTTGTCCACCACATTTATACGTCTGCCTTGAGTCTCACCTCAGCCTACATTCATGTAAAACTGGTTAAGATACCAAATAACTCCTCCCAAACACTCTCTGACCCCATGGGTTTAATGTCTTCCACTAAGTATAACCAGTGTCTGAGCCTTTGCTGAAGGGCAGCTGCCTGTTCCTGCCTGCACCCCTTCCTTGGCATACTGAAGAGACAACCAGCCAGGCTCAGAGCAGCCTCCCCAGCACATGGGGACACAGTGGGAATGAGGATGACAGGGCCAGGAGCCGAGCTGGAACTGCAGCTTTCACACGCACACTCCTCTGCAGAGCCACTCACCAGCATACGCTGGCCCCACGCTTGGCCAGGCTGAGACAGCTTCCAGCCCAGCTCTAAGGTGGGTACAGCATTTCCCAGATAAATTAAAGGACAGAGGATCCCTCACAGCATGAATTAGCCACATAATAATTAAGTGCTTTGGTCAATCAGAAGGGAAAGGATAAAAGGTCCTAGTGTGGTGCAGGGTCCTGCAAGCGCTGGGTGTTTTAGTGGGAGGGGGTGTGTGTGTGCACGGTGCCGCCCAGACCCCACCACAATGGCACAATTCTGAGCAATGCACGCTGAATATTCATGAGGCAGGAGGCTGGTGCCACGTGAGGCTGTCGATGTGTGATGTGCATGCAATTGGACAGGGGCTCAGTCTGTTTGGCTGAGCAAGATCCACTTCCAAGAGCCAAAACGCCAACTTCAAACCACCCAGTTTGCAGTGAGGATTTGCAAAAGGGGTTTGGGCATTGAAATCAGCCTTGGCTTCACTTGAGGGTTGCGCTCCTTCTGTTTTGAAAATCACTACTGTAAAATCCTGACGGTGCCCATTAACATGCAGAAGCTGTTCAGCTGTAGCTTTCCATGATCTCCCTTCAGCCTCCTGGAAGGAGGGAAGCAACATCACTTTGCCTTCTTTACAGTACAACTCACCAGAGGTCTGAGTCATTTGTGGAAGTATAAAAGGACTCTGGGTTTTGCCAGAACTGCCTCAGACTCAAAATTATTTGCATTTATTAAGGAAGACTTACCAGCCATCTTTAAGACAACAGTGCTGCAGGTCACTGCCACTGCCTTTGAAGAATTTTTCTGGAGAAGCGTGTCTGATGAGCTATTTATCTGCAAGTATCGCCTGCTTGTGCTTTTTAACTCTCAGCAGAACTTGCAAAATGTTACTCAAGTAGTCCTCTAGTAGAAAGATTTTTCAAGGGTGCCAAAACAGTGCTTTAAAGCCATACTTTATGGCAGAACCTCATCTGACTAAACTAATGGGATCCTGCACTTGGGTCCAACTCCCAGACTAGCAAAGGTGAACTCTATGGTACAAGAAACCACCTGTTAATATGAACAGCTGGTAAATACCCATGCTTGTGGGGCAAGCTAAAATTAACCTCGGAAATGTAAGAAACAGTAGCAGCAGGCAGTGCTTGTGCCAGCAAGGAATGGCTCCCTAGTGCCTGAAAGCTCTCACAGCTCTTACCATGGCTTGCAGCAGAAAATGTTTCTTCTCCTCAGTATTTGCTGCCAAAAAAGCCCTAAGACAGATGTGGGCGCTGGAAAGGGCAGTGCCAAGGGAGACTAATTAAAAATGCTCCTGAATCCATTCCTCAGGACCTGGAAACACAAGGGCTGGGCTTTGGTGGTTTACATGGTCCCCAGAAGCTTCGTGGCAGCTGCAGGCCCAGCCTCCTGAGCAGAGATCCCAGGGGGAGAAGAGAGGATCCAAACCAACTTGTAGCTAAAATGTCCTCCTTCATGGTTATGTTTTCTAAAATACTTCTGAGGGAAAAATGGGGATCTTTCCATCCCATGTCTCAAAGAAAGCATTTTAGTATGAAAATCAATGATAGACCAAGCAGAGACTGGACAACTCAGGTCTTCCACAGCTTCTCCTCTGAAAATCTCTCTTCTCTCCTTTTGACTTTGCAAGTTTTTCCACTACTGCAACAACTGTGCAAATAGATCATGCATCAAGCAGGATTTCCATGGAAGTTAGAACAAAAAGTGTGAGCAAACCCCTGGTACCCAGCCTTCAAATGAGGCCCATGGGCCTTGATGATTATATAAAAGGTTGTATGCTCTTTAGTACACTACTAACACCCTTGGAGGTGTTCAAGCTGCCCTCCCCACCATGCAGGTACCACCAGGCCTCCTGAGGAGCTAAAACTCAATGGGTTGTACAGCTTCACTCCCTGTCTAGTAATAGTTTTTCAAGAGAAGTGAGAAAAATCTGTACACAGCCTTTACTTCTGTACACAATGTAATGTTACAGCTTCATAAATCGAAATGATTTCATAAGGCATTTTTCAGACCTTCTGGGAGTGAAAATATCAGGAAACACAATTTAAAAAAATTAAGAACAGTCTTGTTTATAGCATTGTCACAAAAGTATTTGACAACAAATATGACAATACTGTAGGTTTTGGAGTAAAAATAAATATTGCTCGTACTCAAAGCAAGCCCAGTTTGCAGCTTTAACCACAGGACAGGCTTTCCCTCTCCTCTCTGGTGAAGGATCCAATGTGGACATTGCTCTCCTCCCCACAACAGATTTGATTCTAATGTAATACAGATGGATACACAGTTTAATGAGCAGCCTGGTGCCTTCAGGAGACTGCTGTGATGAACAGCAGAGCCAAGACAGAGTATCTGTGCTGTTTCATGAGGCATACCTCCTGACCCTCCATCTTCATCCTTGAGGAATTTCTCCATACCTCTACCTCTTGTACACACTCTGACCATTAAATTCCTGTCCTCAGTTCAGCTTTGTATTTTTATCATCCACCTGTTTTGAGACTTAACTTAAAAGTTCAGACCTTCTTGGTCCCCAGAGTCTGATGAGAGGAGACCTGGAACAAGAATAGGATCAGGGAAAAGGAAAACCTTGGCACATACATGCCCTCCATGTTATGTCCTACAACACCTGCAAGATCAAGACGTGGGCAAAAAAGTATTGATTGATTGCCTTGTGTGAGGCACCAGGACTGGCAGTAAAAGAGGATTGCCAGTAAAAAATCAACCCTACAACCACACCACACACAAGTCTACTGTAGCATTTATTATTACTAATTATTAATGATGATGTGATTGGTGCTGCTATTAATCATTATGCTGTTGTTATTTTCATGTGAGAGATGCTTTAAGACCAGGATTGAGCACAGCAACAGGAGAAACACACAACTCCTGCTCATCAAATTGTATCACTGCCTGCCTTGGCCAGTTTCTGTGGAGGATGTTATGGCTCTCACCTTAAGTGGGCAGAAACCAAGGAGGCCAAGCAGAGCCCTTGAATGCAGTTTCTGAGTGCACATAATGCTATGGAAATGTTAAGAGTTTCCCAAGATACTCTTGGACCAAAGGAATAGACCTGGACTCTCTCTTAGACTCTATCCAAACGTTTTAAAATCTGCAGATTTTCAAAATGAGTGGTTCAGGTTTATGGTATTTATAATTAAATACGATGTGGAGAAAGTATCCCTTCTGATATCAAAAAAGCCTCACCAGAACTCACTTTCCAGACCCCTAATGAGAACAAAAGCAGCCCTCCAATACTGCCTTCAGCTATTGCCCCACCATCACCCTCTTGATGGAGTTTAAATGAATCCTCAGGGAATACCTTAAAATACTCTTACTTTGGGGGAATTTTCACCTTGTTCTGGCAATGAAAGCCAGAGTTCTTAAAAGCCATCAGTTCTTAAAAGACATGGCTCTGAGCAACCTGGTCTGGTGGAAGATGTCCCTGGCCATGGAAGGGGGGTTGGAACTGGATGGTCTTTAGGGTCCCTTCCATCCCAAACCATTCTGTGATTCTGTGATGGTACAGCAGGTGTGCAGAGCACAGATTTTTTTTTTTTTTTTTGTCATCAACAGGAACGTGCTGGAAGAATAATTGATACAATTTCTGCATCAGTGACAACAAAAATGAAAGCAAATCTGAAAGTGGTAAATAATCTTGACAAATTTCCTTCAAACTTCACAGGAAATCATCTGTCAAATTAGGAATTAAATTCCCCCTAATTTGGTCTAGTTTTATGAAACTATTAGCTAAATTGGTTACAGCAAGTGATTACTTGGTTCCAAGGTTTTAACCCTACCAAGATCCAACATAAGAACCAAATACTGGGACAGATCTTTATCAAGTGGACCCCAGCTGAGAGATCAGCCCACAATATTTTCAGGAAAGCACCGAAGGCACCAACTGGCTGAAGTTATATTCTCATTATAAAGCTGTATTAGACTTCACAACTGTCAATAAGATTACAGATTAACAGCATGCAACCATGTTATTGCCATCGAAATTCTTTATCAATCTTAAAGTGGGGAACATCACCATGAACAGTTGCTACAGCTTCCCATCACCCTTTGGAAACCAATGGATATACCAATCAAGTAAGGAAGCTGGCTCTCTGAAAACAGCTGCCAAGAAAATGATAATCAGTAACTGCAGTCCCAGCAGAGCTATGTCAACTAGATGGATTTGATGAAGTCTGCAGTCCTTTTCCACATTAAGTTATAATTATGTAGTGGTGGCTAAACCATGACAAATTATAATGTGGGTAATATTTAGGATCATTTCTATGAACAGTTCACGGGCCCGTGTCTCTGGATCTTTACATTTTTCTTTTTCAACACCTCTCACAGAAGGTTAAAGCCTGACACTTATGACCACCCAAGAGCTGGCATGTAGAAGGAAGAGTGGAAAAGGGAATATTCATGAGGACCAGTGTACTGACATCAAGTAACTCCACCCAGCTGGGGTGCAAACTTGGGCACTGATCTCTTCTCTCTGTTGACCAGTGACAGGACCTGAGGGAATGGCTGGAGCTGTGTCAGGGGAGGTTTAGGCTGGATATTAGGAAAAGGTTCTCACCCAGAGGGTGGTTGGACACTGGAACAGGCTCCCCAGGATAGTGGTCACAGCACCACACCTGACTGAGTTCAAGGAGCATTTGGACAATGCTCTCAGGGTGGGATTGTTGGGGTGTCCAAGAAATTGGACTCTGATGATCGTAGTGGGTCCCTTCCAACTCAGGATATTCTGTGGTTCTATGTCCTTCCTAATCCAGAGAAACCTCTCCATCAGTGTGTGAACCTGTGTTCTGCTGAGCTGAGTCCCTGGGGAAGGCACAGGGAGCTGCTCCTCCACCTGAAGCTGGAGGCTGCCCTCGCCCAGCAGCTCCCAGCGGGAAGCTGCGCTCTCTGTCACACACTCGTGTCACACACACAGCTGGCACTGGCCATAGGCTGTTCCTCCAAGGCCCACAGCCACCAGCACGCCCAGGTGGGGACATTTCTCCTCACACTCATGCATTATGCATGGCTCCATCCCAGCCTGCTTCAAATGCATCACCTTCCAGTGCGGACATGACTTGGGCGTGGAAGTCATTGCAATTCCCCAAAGCCACCCATGCTAACATTATGAATGAAGCAGACGCCCAGCAGGGGTGAATTACTGTCCTGCCCACCCAAGGACTGGATCACAATCTACCTTTGCTCTAATCCCACTGTACCTGCAGGATGGGCAGGTAAAAACCAGTATTTCTAAATGTGTGCAGCAGCAGCAGCAGTTGATTCACTGCAAGGGAAATAACAGTACCTTGACTGAGTGGGGCAAAGTCAAAGCTTCACCAAGAGTCTCTGCAGCTTCTTGGGATCCCCACCCAATTTGACACCAATTACAAATACTACATGATCAATTCAATGATACAGTTAGTTACAGGCTTGGTTGTTTAGTAATCAAAACTTTTGTTAACCTCATTGTTGTATCTGCATAATTTCAGTAAGAATATGCTCTGTATTTACTGAGGTTTCTCTCTGCATCTGTTACACTCACAGACACATTCCAGACTTTTCAGGGAGGAACCATAATTCCACTGACAACCAAGATGGCAAAATTATACAACTCCAGATTTGCACAAAACTGATATTCCAGGTTGAGACAGAGACAACATGAATAATAGATATTAAAGGAATCAATGAATCATCTTTAGTCTTCATTCTTCTGAATTTTAAATTTCCTCTATTTTATCTGGGACTGATCAAAGAATTTTGATGACAGAAATAATATTCTATGGCTATTTCATGTTTTCTGCAGGATCACTTTGGAATCATAAAGCACCACCCAAGGAAAAGAAAAAAAATATGCAAATACTGGTGGAAGCGAGGCAAGTGATTTATTTTAACTGCGTTGATTTTTTCAGACCTGGGATTTTTTTTCAAATCAGCATGGGACACATTGTGTCATTCAATTTTCATCAAATCCACCCCACTTTCAAAAAGGAAAGCACTAAAGGAGAGAAGCCCCACTATTATTATTAATTATTAACTAAACAACAGCAGCATGCCCTTCGTTATTCCCCTTTTTTAATTTATGATTTTTTTTTTTTCTGATAAAGGAAATACTGCATTTGGTTCTAAAAACAGGTGGTTCAGCAAACTGACTCAGCAAATCAATATTTTCATAAGAATCAGCAAAATATTGAGCATTTTTAAAGAAAAACCCAAACCCAAACCCCACCCTACAAGGAAGTTTATCTGCGAAGCTCAGATGAAAAGACCCTGAAGTTAGTTCGTAACTCTCCTATATAAGCTTAATGAATCCAACAAACGTAGGGAAAACCCTTGCCTTTCATTTCGGTGTGGAAAGCCGGAGCTGCTGGAGCCTGGCATTTAACAGGTGCATCTGTTTACTTTCCAGCTACTCATCTTCCTTAAAAAAACTTCAGTTCCTAAATACAATTAGATGCTGAATTGAGATTGCAAAAATATCAAGCCCCCTAAAGACAAGAGTCTGAAAGGTTTCCCCATCCCCACCCCTCCCCAAAAAGCACTTTAGGAAGGTTTTCCAGCTTCTGTTGCATCGAGCTGCGTTTATCAAACTATGTCTGCAAGCATCCTGGACCCTTTAATGAGATGATGCTATGGAGTAATCTCTCTCCCAGGGACCCTGCTGTGAGCATCAGCATCATGAACTGACTATTCAGTGTAAACATGCACCTTAAAATTAAAAAATACATCCAAACAAAGCCTGCCCGAAGCAGCCCCAGCCCGCCTGGCAGGATCAGCCGCTAGCTTTTCTCGCTCTAATCTGCCCACCGAGCAGCGTCACAGAGACTGTCTTTTATCAAAACAAAGGCTGGATGCTGGCGGGGAAGTGTGAAGCCGACTAAAAATGGCTGAAAAGCTATCCAAGGCACCCGGGAAGGTGGCCAGCCCCACCCAGCGCAGACACCGACCCGCTCAAAATATGCTGAAAATCAGCCCAAAAGGGAGATGCCATTGTTCCCTTCGCCTACGCGGCAGCGAGACAACACCACCGCAATATTTTACCCCCGAACGAGTGCTCAGGAGCATAATGAAAGGTTTTTTTGGTTTTTTTTTTAAGCAATCCTAGAGCAAAGTAGGAAGCGGGGGGCCATCCCGCGGTGCCCCGGCGCTGTCGCCCTCCTTGCCGAAGCTGCGTTTTCTTTGTGTGACACAAGGCTAAGCCTGGCTCTGGGTGTGTCCGTGGGCAGGAGGCACCCAGGAGCCCAACGCCGCCACCTCCAACCCTCGCCAGCCCCAGCGGGCACCAATGCACCGTCACCCGGCTTCCCTAAAGCCCGAAAGGTAGGAAATCATGCCAGCGATATCCCGACGGAGAGAGTCGAGGATGAGGAATGACGCCGCTAACGGCAAGGGCGGATGCTTTGGGAATGAGCTGTAAGGTGGGAAGGGAGGACCTGTATCCTGGATGCTTTCAGGGTGAGACACCTGGGGATGGGAGAAAATGCATGCCACGAACAGAAATAAGGGCTTTTAATCTTTCTTTCTTAAATTACCCCCAAAGAAAAGCTTCGCGGGGAGGGAGAGGAAACAGCATGCAAAGGCCCACAGGTGAACAATGCAAAAATGGATGGATCCTGCCTTTGCCTCCTCTGCCATGCAGTCCTCCTAGCATGCAACACTAGAATAGATATAATACCCTGACATTTCCAGTTGCTCCAAAGACAGTCCATCTTGGTGGAATCGGCACTGGCTTGCATCTCGGAGAGCTGAGGGATTGCCGGTCCTTTCGTCGGAGGCACTGCGTTACCAGTCAGGCATTCCCGAGCATGGGTGGGTTAGTGGGTATCGCTCCCGTCTCCCCGCTCGGCTCCGGACTGATGCTGTAAGCAGCACAGGCGGAGGGGGAGGGCATATTGTACGCGCTGCGGTCTCCACTGCAGCAAATCAGCAGTGTGATGTGGTTGCCCTAGGGAGCAGGCTCCTTTGAAAAGGGGATGCAGTCCCTTTTCAAATCAAAAGCTTGCGCTCGGGCGGCTTAGCCTCCTAAGCCATGGAAATGGTTAAGGCAACCTGATGGCAAAGAAATAAAACCAAATTGGGTGTGGGTAGAGGGGGGGTGATGAGGGGTGAGCAGTGTTTCCTATGTGTCTGTACAGTTGTGACTGCTCGTGTTCCAGAAATTTCTTGACAGTGATGGAATCTGGTGTTTTTTTCTTTTTTTCTTGTCCCCCTTTTTTTTTTGTTTGTTTTGATTTTGTATTTTGGTTTTGGTGTTTGGGTTTTTTTTTGTTTTTTTTTGTTTGTTTGTTTGTTTTTGTTTTGGTTTTGGGTTTGGGTTTTTTTTGTGAAGGCCAAATTTGACACAACCCCTCCGGGTTTTGATGCCTCCCTCTCCTCTGCCCAGCTGGGTGGGGTCGGGGAGCAGGCAGGAAAAAAACAAGGTCAGGATCCAAGCCCTACACAGCAGCCCCTATTTTGCTACTTTTTTTTTTCAAAACCCTGCGGGCACGGGGTGACCCGTGTGGCCCCCCCATGCCAAGCCCTGCCACACCAGGGTGCTGAGGAATTCCAGTTGCACCCAGGTTTGGGTGTGCAGGGAACAAATGCTGCCTCCTCTCGCTGCCCAAAATGCTGCATGAACCAGGATTTGAGGTGTAAGAGTCCAGGAATACAGGACAATTTGTGAAAGGCCCACTAATAGCTGAGTTTTAACATGGGCCCCAACACTCCTGCAGCAGCAGGACATGGCCTGTGCCTCAGTTTCCCTGCCAATAAACTATTACGAATAGCCTTACAGAGACATCATAACCATGCAATGGTCACACTTGGCAGACATTGGGAAACAAAACCCTTTGCCACTCAACCTGTTCACATTTTCAGATTTTGGGGTGGCTAGTATTATTAAGAAACTCCCCAAAAAGTCACCCTATTTCACTGGAGAGTGACCTGAGATACAGTGTACCAGACTATGTCCAGTCATTTTGGGCAGAATGACCCCAGCTGGGGACCTGTCAGCTCTGAAGCTGGATTTAAACCTTTAGATCGTGACAGTTCATTAAATAACTTCACTTTAGCTGTGTGTTACTGAATTTTGGTTTTTTATGTGGAAATAGACACCAACACAGACACAGTGGGTCATGCACCCATCAGCATGGGGAATAGAATTTGAGCCCCTCTGCTCTTTTGGCTGCAAAAAAAAAAAGATCTTTAATACCTGAGTTAACAGATATCTCCTCCAACCGGGAGTAGTCACTTATCCTGCCCTCAGGTAACTCATCTTATAGAAGAAAGCCAAATTTTAAGGAGATAGTACTATTTTACTCTTTACCTAGGAAACTCTGCTGGGAATACAGAGGCCAACAGCTACTGTTCATGTTCCTAAACCATCCCTGAGATCCCCTAAAACACTTGCTTAGGCTTGAATCCAGCACCTTTATTCCCCTAATGGGGAAATAATTAACTAATTGGGGCAGAACTGGCTTCAACTGTCATTGTATACAGTAAGATTAAACCATCTACAATGTTACAAATCTGGGGTTTGTGTTCTTCCTGCCTTTGTTTATAAAAAAAAAAAAAAAGGAAGAAAGAGGTTGGCAAGGGAGGATTTCTTAAGCATGGACTCATTGGTTTAGACCCTCTGCAAGAGCAGAAAATGTCCCTATTGATACATTTTGCCCTGCAAACTCTTCACAGCTCTGCCATGGCGTTTCCAGCACCAAGCCATAATATGAAGTATTTACAAGCAGTGTGTATAAAACAGAGACATAATTCAAATAAAACTTCTACATCCTTGTCCCTGGAATAGCCACAGACACCCCAAACATAGTGCATAGGTGAAATTCATGGCTGCTGGGCACGTACCACCAGCAATACAGCAGTGAGAAGGCAAAATATCTCTGTTTGGTCTCACTGTAACCCACATTTTTCAGTCAAGTATAAAGGAGAAATTCCCCTTGGACAGAAGAATGGTCCCTGTACATTTATTATCCCAATAATGATTTCTCCTTGCCTTTATTGTTGGTGAGAATTTTTCTTGCCTCAGACTTCATGTCTCCCATTTCCTCTTCCAGGCTACCAAAATGAATCACACCATCAGGCTTCCTGTTTAAATTCTTACTCCCTTTAGGAAAAGTGTCTCTTCAGACCTGGCCCATGTGATTGGACTCTCCCACACTACTTCCAGAACTATTTTAATCCACAGGCACCAGAACCCATTGCTTTACCAGCAGTAACAAGAACACTGCATTTGTGTCAGAAACAGAACTGAACTGGAACAGTGAGATGAACACACTTAGAAAATGCACATGGGCTAAGAAGAGCTTCCAGCGTGCACTCACTTGTCCCAGGACCTGAGGCAGGTGGGGGACAGAAGCAACTCTGTGTGTGACTACAGAAATTGCACAAAATCTCAATCAGCGCTGAGTAGATCCAGGACTAAAATGGCCATTGATAAAAAATGCATTTCCACAATGAGATTTTAAAATATGCATTCAGTAAGTAGTGAGCCAGACGTAGGCCTAAGCACTTGACCATCAATCCTGCAGTTAAGAGCTGGTTCTTTTCCACAGAGCTAAACCAGGACCACCAACTCAACCTCTACTGAGCAGGCTGGAAGGCACAAATAAAAATTGCACTGCCTGGATCTTAAAACAGTGAGACACGCACAGAGATCTTGGCACCAGCTGCAGGAAAGTTCAGTGGTGGAGGAGAGCTTTTCTGTGATCACAAATAGAAGCAGGATGAAAAGTAGTATGTGGAATTTGCTTCCCTTCAGAGCACTGTCCATTGGAAGCCTCCTACTGTGGATGTTACTGAAATTATTACAGATCTTAAGATGTGTTAGTGAGGTCACATGAAGCTCAGTGTTGATGGCACAGCCACAGGCCGAGGGGGCTCATCACCACTTGCCTGTGAGGTATCTCTGCTGGAGATACTGACCTGTGTATGTAGGATGTGGGTGGTAAGGGCTCAGTAAAATAGTTACCCATGGGATCATTGCAGGAAACCACTGGCCAAGTGAACACAAAAGTAGGGTATTGCTGTCTGCCTCATTTCTTGCCCTCCCTCCAACTCCAATAGAGATCACAGAATCGCAGAATCATAGAAGGATTTGGGCTGGAAGGGACCTTAAAGGTCACCTAGTTCCAAACCCTTTGTCCATGGGCAGGGATGCCATCCACTAGACAAGGTTTCTCAAAGCCCCATCCAATCTGGCCTTGAACAATTCCAGGGATGGGGCACCCACATCTGGATGGCCAAATGGGTGCAGACTGTAGCTCAGCAGAGGACAGGGGCACCCTGCCATGGTGTGTGGCCAGCAGGGTTGTGCTCCTTACAGGGACACAGGAAATCCTGCAGCAGGACTGGTGCTCCAGCCTTACCTTGCCTCCCTACAAAGGTCCTCCAGCTTCCACAGTGACCCAACCCACCTGTGCACCGCTGATGAGCTCTGATGAGGTCAGAGTTAGCAAAGTTTAAGGCTTTTTAGATAAATACACTTGAATGGACATAACTGTCCATAAGAGCTCAGTAACCCCCACTGTTCTACCACAGGAACTAAACTTCAGGGCTGTCCCTTAACAATCCCGCTGGAGGGCAGGGGTGGAAGTCAGCTGGTTTCAGTTGGTTTCAAAGATTATTTAATGATTAAAAATCCAAAGACGGAGCTGAAACCACTGTTTGGAGTGCAGTGACTTTGAAGGCACTTTGGACCGATTGTGTTTTCCTGCATCACTCCGTGGGACACATTGAGGGCAGCGCCAGATCTGCGAAGTGGTGCTGAAAGATCCTGACACTTAGCACTTTAGGAGAGCAATAGCATTAAGGGAGATCATTGGGGTTTTTTTCTAAGCTAATTTGTTCTTAGCATTAGCAACAAAAATAGAGAGGATGCTATTTTAAAAGTTGCATTAATATGTCTCGAAGCTCTAAAGAGCAACGGGGAATTTTTGCCTGAGCACTCCAAGGAAGGGCAGCCAGCAATTACATTTTCATGAGGAGGCTGTCAATAGCAGAAGGATGGGCCAAATCCTGGCTCCTGCTCTCATCCTTTTCACTGTCTTGGGCTCATTCTTGCGTATTTTCTGGTCTGCAGAGTCGCTCAGAGGCAGCTCAAAAGGCAAGGCCGTGAGCTGGGAGATGCTGATGGCTATTTCAGGTCCATCACTTCTCACAGTACAGGAAGCACATAGACAGCTCTGTCCTTGCTGTCTTTTGCCCCAGGTCTTTGCTACTTTCTCTTGGAAGATGTAATGCAGGGATGAATTACCTTTTTCCTCAGGTCTTCAGACCACAAAATGAATCAATAAGCTGGTGAAAAAGACAATATGGTCTTAAACTGGAACAATTAAAGTCTGAAGCTGAACAATCTCAATAAAAGAAGCCCCATGTCCTGGCATGTCACATAATGTTCCAGCCTCCATGTGATTTCTTTTTAAGTCTCGAAATGCCTGGATTTATAGGGGTTTTTTTAATCATCGGTCAAAATATTTGAGTTGTTCACAAGGACAAGAAGTGTGATTTTGAGATGTGCTAAGCTTCTGCTCTGCTGTCTCTGTTTCACTTTCTGCTCAGCAAAACTATTCTTCATATCCATCTTTGCTCAAAGGCTGAGATTATAGATGTATTTATCTATATACAGATATATATGGATATATCTAATCATAGAAGTGTGACTTGGAAGGGATCATCAAGTTCCCAACCCCTGCCATGGACAGGGACACCTTCCACTAGACCAGGTTGGTCAGAGCCCCATCCAACCTGGCCTTGAACCTGCCCTCCCTTTTAGGCACTGGAAGATGCTCTGAGGTGTCCCCTTCTCTTCTCCAGGTTCGAGAGTCCCAACTATTTAAGAGGTCTGTAAAATTACCATATATAACTGTATAATAACCATATGTAACTGTATAATAAAACCTTATTACCATAAGAGTTTTGGCAACAACCCAGTGACATGAGCCAAATGAATGGGTGAGAGACCCAGGTGAGACAAGCTTGGTGCTTGCTTCCTTCCCTGGGAATGAGGAGGCCTTTCCTCAAATCCTAGTAAATGAGCCCTTTGGGGGGAACTCCTTAGATTCAACATTATTGTTAAGCAACAATTTTGGGTTTTGAGCCTCTGATGTTCCTCAGTGAACACGGCACAGACCTTCTTCAGCAGCCATCCCAGAGATGGCCAGGACTCCTGTGGTGCCATTTGAGCTTCCTGATTACTGCAGGCAGCAGCACAACTAACACATAACAATCAGTTTTGATTTATTCCTTGTTCTTCAGAGGTGGATAATTTCTCTTGGTTCTTTAATGTTATTTTTGAACTGTGAGGTTCATAGAAATAAAGGCTCTATTCCTGCCATTGACCTAGAAAAGTCCTTTGATTCTTTCCAGTGGGACTACTTTCTTCAGTTGCTGGGAACCTTAAAATCATGAGTTTCTCTCCTCTGGGGGAGGCAGTTGCTACATCTTCATTCTTTCTTTAAGATTTGATCTGTAAAGCTGAAGAGACCCTAAAACTCTGTCTGACCTCCTGCACTCCCCCATTACAAAGGGAAGTGCTTGCAGCTTATTCCTATTTTCATGTCTTCTGTTTTTAAGCCTGTGCTGTGAAATTTTTCTCTCTTACAGAATTGCTGGTGCTGCAGCTGGCATTATTAATTCCATTTCATTAACTGATCTTCCTAATGTACTGGAAGACAAAAGAGAAGACAGTCCTGAGACCACAGCGTGGCTGAGCCTCAGGAGATCTCTGTTCAGTCCCCACATCTGCCACAGGCTTCCTACATGACCTTGGGAATCATCTCTCTGAGGTCTCTGGGTCTGCTTGGTCTATTTAAATTTGGGGCATCATCTGCTTTTTGAGCTTTGTTTCTGCAGCACCCAGGCACAACATCTGCAGCTCTAACAAAGGAGCTTTGCTCATTTTTGCAACACAACTTGCAAGGCTGGTGTTACTGGCTGCCATTCTTGGACCAGGGGAGATCAAGCAAGGTTGTAAAGATGAATTTGGATTGCACTGCCCTTGGAAATGGTGAAATCCTGCCTGGTGTTGTGTAAGGGGCACAGAGGACTCTCCTCTTTGGCCAAGCATTCCCCAAAGAGATGATGATGATGATGATGATGAATTTTTAGCAAATTCTTGAAGCAAGGTCTAGTTCCCAGTGCCTGAGCTGGGGAAATGAGGCTGTGCCACATGGCAGTGCCACAAGCCACCAGGGAGAGGTCCTGCCCTTTGCTCCTCTGCACATCCAGGTGCTGAGCTGAGGCAGCTCTAGTGAACCCCCAGGGAAAATGTTCCCACAAAAGTGCCAAAGCTTTGTTTCCAGCTTGCAAGGCCACCCTTTGCTCCTGCTCTGCTGGGACCAGACCCAAGTTTTGAAGCTCCAGGTGCTGATTCAGCGGCTGGGATGCTCTGCCCAAGTGCAAAATGCAACTACAAATTTTGCAAATGTGACTGCAAATTAAACCAACAGCCTGCAGGCAGAGGCTCAGGAGACTGAGGCTACATTTGCAGCAGTGCCACAAGGCCTTAATTCGGGTTGGGATGCTCATAAGCAGCCAGGGGTGCTTGAGAATGAGCTGTGGTTTGCAGCATTTCTGCTGGCTTCACTGCTCCTGTACCTGGCACTCCTGCTTCCAGCCCAATTCAGGCCAGGGGAGAGGGTGCAGAATGACTTGATATAAATCAAGCTGCTTTCCCCAGCTCCAGATGCTCCCAAAAAATAATTTTCTTTAGGGAAGGGTGCTACCCAGAAGGGCCTGAGCTTCTCACCATGCTGGACAGCTGCTTCCAGCAAGTCACCATGGGCATCTTTGCATCCCCCACCCCGCCCTGCAGGGAGGATGAAAAGCATTAGTGGTGGAGGTATGTGGATACTGCGGCCATGCACCGGCTCGGGCCGGCACACAATTGTCATGGCAACCCCAGCTTTCCCTGGAAAACAGCAACAGATCACTGACACACTGCTGGATTCAGCAGCCACACCGCCTGCTCCGTGGAGGAGAGACACCTGGGTACCAAGATGCTCTCTGCAAAGGGACAGCTCCAGTCATACCCAGCCTGGGAAGCTGGCTGTTAACATGGGAAAATCCTGGCTGAGAAATGGAGGAGAGGTCGGACAGGGGGAGGTTAAGAAGCAGCTGCTCCTGTCCTGAGCAAACACTGCCTACAGTCCTTGCAAAAGCAATGGAGGAGGCAGTGTGGCTGCTTATTGCAGCAATGCCAACACTGCTGCATGGCACAAAGTGGGGGAAAAGAACCCAAAAGGAGCAATGAAGGACATAAAATACTGGTGTATAAGGCAGGAGTGCCAGTGCAAGGCTGTGAGAAGGGGAAAGCAAGGAGAGAATAGGGCAGGGCTCTGTTGAGACTCTGTGTGGGCACTGGCTGGAGAAACGCTTCGGATGGCAAAGCAGCACTCTGAGTTTTAAATGCTATTATGGGCCTCTAGGGCAATTAGAAGAATTAGATCAGGAAATGATGTGCCCGAAGTGTTGGCTGAAAAGTGGTCAGAGTTGTGTTTGCTGGGGAAATGAACAGGGAAAATGGTTTTGTGTGGCATTTTAGGACATCGGTTGGAAGTAAAGCAACACAGAAAAGCAGAAATGGTTTGAGTAGTGGGGTGCTGGCCCTGCCCCAGCACATCCCCTCACATGGGGGAGAGGGAAGAGGACAGGACAGATCATATGTATATATCTTACAGAAGATACCATAAGCAAGGTCAAGCAAGCTTCCAGCATCCAATCAACAGAATATGCCATGAAAATCCACACCCTGGAGCCACCTCATTAGGAACTTAAGATCAGTCATCCCTAAAACTAGTACTCTTATGCAAACAGATGCAAAAGGAGGAAAATGGGAAGAAAAAAATGCAGGACCGAGTTGAATCCACTGAATTTGTGGAAATGGGTTTCTCTCTGAAGAACAGATCCTATCTCTGAGCACTTGAATATCATATAACCTCGCTCCCTCTCTGCACACGATGAGAGAGTCCTGATTTGGATGCTGACATCAAGTATCTGAGAAAAGACAATTTAATTTCCCATTTTCAAGGCCAAAGGATTAAAGATAGATCAGCAAAACTCTTTCACATTTAGAAAAACCAAACGAAAAAGCCTGAGGAATTCAGATTTATCCAACGATATTGTTAAACACCATAAGCCACATTTTCCTGATTGCTTCTGCAAAAAGGACTGATAGCTCTCTATCCTGGGATGAGTGTGAGTAAAATAGAAGGTATAGGGTGAATTTGAATACCTATATGAAAAAATAGGACTATTTTTCCATATTTATCAATTAATAAGTAGCTTGAAAGTCCACTGGACAAAACTGAAAAAGGGAAGGTGTTTTCCTTATTGACAGCACATTTAACCACTGTGCTGCAATAATAGCATGTGGATATGGTAGAAGCATCAGGAATTTCAGGGTAACTGTGCAGATTTGCAGAGATCCAGAAATAGCTGTTATCCCAGAGCACTGCACATAAGCAGCGTGAGGTGGAAGGATAGCATACTACATTTTCTGCATGAATAGTGAATTCCTTTGCAACAGGTTTGGCTTTTGTAGAAATGGGTGATTTCCAAAGAGAACAGTAAAATAGGTCTGGGCAAGCATCGCAAAAGGTCTGCTGGGATTTCAGAACTGCTTTCCTTAAGTGTTTCCCTCCTTGCAAACATTTAAGTACGTGGGGCTTTGATGAAACTCCCTGAGACAGGTACCACCAAATGCCTCATTGTGTTACATCAGTTAGTTCATTCTTAATAAATCCACCAGGGGATCCTAAGCACCATATCCCTGTGCCCCATCTGAGGTTCTTGAATTTCAAATGCCAGGTACTTAAAATTAATGTCATGCAGATGAATCAGAGATAAACCATTATGGCATGACATTAATTTCAAATTATTATAAATTCAAGAAAACCACAATCTTTTTTTGGTTTGCAAACCAAAAAACCCAAACCCCAAACTCAATTGTCATATTTTGTTTTGGATGAACCTCCTCTTTCACAGGTGCAGGAGATGTGACCAGCTCTTGCTGAATTCTGGGCAGGACTCTGAGTCCTGCTGGTCCTCAGCACCTGTGGGGCTGGGCTTTGGAAACCACAGCCTCTGAGTACCCCCAGCTTGAAGCTAAGGGACGACAGCCCTCAAGATTAGGATGATTAGTACTGGGGGCCAGAAGAGAAGGATTTACTTCATTTTGGAAGCAGCAGCAGCCCTTACCTTTTCCAAAACACTTTCTTTTTAACTGTGTTTTTTCTTTTCCTCATTCTTTTCCCAGACTGCCTGACATTTAAAGTGATCAAAGTTCCCTGTGAACTACAGCTTCTAAATTTCAGATAAATATAGCCACGCTGCTCTGCATTTGTTTGTTTTTCTCAGGTTGCAAACCTGCAGCAGAGACCTACTTATTCTGGAGCAGGGGGAGCTGCTGGTTTGTCACCACGTGTTCAGCAGCCGGGAGGGAGCAGAGCCCTCCCTCTGTGCAGGATGTGGCTCTGCAATGCTCCCAACACAGGGTCCAGTCCTGCTCTGGCAGCTGGGAGCAAACCTACCAGCAGCCCCTCATTGGCTGGAGGAGCCAGAGCAGCCCTGGAGTGGGCAGAAGGGACATGGAGATGTGATGCAGGGAGACAGACTGCATGGAGGGGAGGATGGAGATGGCCGTGGCTGGGAGCAGTGACATGTCCAGCCCACGCTGACACACAGGGGGACAACACTGAGCCCTTTGGGACATGGGGAAGCTCTGTGGGCTCTGGGGTATGGATGGAATCACGTGAATCACAGGAAGGTCCTGCCCCTGCCCTCACCCACACACACACAACCACTCAGCCCGGTACAATTTATTTTGGCCTCTCCATTAGCTGGGAAGTAAACGTGGCAATTACTTTGTACATCCAAAGTGTCAGAACCCTTTGGCTCATTTCCCTGAAGATAAATAATTAATGAAGGGCTCTGATTAGTGTGAATCTTGTGGAATCATCAGACAGCATGGAGTGACATTTACTTTTACTTCTTGATGCCTGAGACAGGGCTTTGTTAAGAGGCCAAGGATGGGATGGGGCTTCCATCCTTTCCTGCAGCTGAAAGGGCACAGCCTGGGGTTTGTTCTGTAAAGGAGGTGTCTGCCCTGCTTTGTGCTTGGGCTGCCACAGACACGAGCAGCCTTCAAAATGTGAATGCTTTGCAAGTGATGGAAGATAAAATACACTTCTTTTCCATGCAGGAAAGACACCCTGCAAATGTAGCACTCAGCAACTCGTTTCCCTCAGTGTTTCATTAGAGTCACCACATCTAAGAGGGTTTTTTCCCCTCTTGCTGACAAACAGGAGACAACTAGAAAATACCAGGTGTCTATCTGCCAGAGGTGAGCCTCAGATCCTGCAAACTCAGCCACCACAGCAGGGTCTGGCTCCCAAAGCAGGATCTGGCTCCTAAGGCAGTGAGATTCCAGCTTGGCATTGGGTGGCAGAGCAAGTTGGTATCCCTGCAGGGTGAGAGCCCTTCTAATAAGAGGCTGATGCATGGGAGGTGTAGGAAGAGCTGGTGGCTGTCACTTCAGGTCCATTTTCTCCTACAATTTCTTTCTTTCTGAATCAATTCCCCATACAAAACACACCAGCCACGCAAATAGCTGTACCAAGCTATGACATTCAGGTCTGTGTGAGCTGCTGCCCTTTCCCCAGCCCTCTCTCATTTTTCCAGCAAACTGCAAATAATCTGCTTTTTTACCATGATCCAGGGAGGAGAAGGGCTGCCCAAAGAACACATGGAGCTATTACATATGCAAATTTGGTGTCTCTGGGGTCCTGAAATGCAGAGGAAGGTACAATCTTCACCTCTCCATGGAGGAGACGAAAGTAAAGCAAGGAGTTTACATAAAAGCCAAACTCTTCTTATCCCAAATGCCACAGCCAGAGTGACACCAGCTCCAAAAGCCACTGTCTCTGCCCTGTGTCATGCACTTCACCTCTGAGCAGCACATTCATATGCTTAGGGATGATACTTTCAAACCTCTGCATCACCACCAGTCAGACACCTCAAAAAGCTGCCTCTCCCTAAGGGGTATTCCTCCTCACACAGAGTTTTGTAAAAACAAGAGGTGAAGGACTCCTTGCAAGGAAAAGCAAATAGTTTGGAAATCATGTACTTTAAGTCTATGCCTGGTTCTGCCTCATCCAACATGTGTTTCCATGGAAGCAGAGGAGGAAACGGGCAGCCTGTGGCTGCAAATCACAGCAATCTCACTGCCTGCTCACGAGTCTGAAGAGACAAATGGATCATTAAAAATAAAACTGAATTTTTAAACATCCCTTTTGATAGTAGATAGCTGGTATTTAATGCTGCAACATTCTCTTTAGGGACAGGGGTTCAAGCACATCACAGCTGAATGAAACCAAACTTGGGCTCATTCTCAGAGGAAACAGAGTATGCACCAAATAAAATTATTTTTGTTCTTTTGTTGGTCACACTGGTGTAGTGATTGTATGAGCATAGAGAATGGCAGCACAGCACACAAAGGCATTTATATAAACGGATTAAAAACATGTTTTCAGCATGGTTTGGAGGAGTCAGGGAAACCAAACCAAGGATGGTTTAGGAAATACAGATTGTTAAGGAAAAGGAAAGATTTATCTGTTGATCAAACCTGGCTCTGATCTCAGGAGTGAGTCTCCTGAAGTCAGCCTGTTAGTCAGTCACTTGTCTTATCAACATGTCCTTTGAGCATAAACTTATTTCTGTCTATAACCATGATGTTTTCCTGGCCTTACATGAGCATCTTGAGGCATCACCACATCCAAAGAAAATACACAGTTCCTAACAGTTCGCAAGCCAGTTTCAAATACATCTTGCTGCTGAGCCAGGCAGATTTCACTGGGAGTAATTACCATTTATCCCCAAGTAAGAGCTGCCTCTTAGCCAAAATGAGGCACTTGGTGACTTGAACATAGCTGCTCTTGATCTGGATCTACCTGGTGGCCTTGTGCCAGCTCCCAGCAAGGCACCACGGCTGATCTGCGTGCAGCCATTACAGAATCAAATGCAAAATGTCCTTCCTGCATTTACTCCCCTCAGAAAAACATATATCTCTTTTACAGCAGCCTGCCGTGTCCCAAAAGGCTGCAGAATCTCTCACCAGTAGGTTTGGGTTTTTTTCCTTTCTTGACTATCAGGCAAAAATTAGGCATGCTTAGAAAAACTGCCAATTAGAAAACAGAGTTGCAGACTCCAGTGAGTAAAAAATCCTCAGATTTTAGTGTTTGGGAGATTTCCTCCCCACAGCTCTGTGTGCAATGGATTTGGAGCTGTTCTCTGTAGCTGCCTGAATGTTGAATTTCTGAATACTGTGGTCAATACTGTATTGAATAACGATACCTATGATCTAACGACAGCTCTGTGTGCATCTAGGACTCAAGTTTAGTAGATTGTTTTCAGGCAGAGAACAGCAAAAATTGAAAGAATGGGTCAAATCCATTTGAGTTTCTTAGAAACCACATCTAAACAGGGAAATAAGAGAGATGAAAATAAATCTACTGGGGAAAATGAATAGATTGAGCTTGTACCAGGAATGGCCCTATTTCCAGAGCCTGAAAAGGTCTCAGACAACTCAATAGCAGCAAATCCCAGTGAGCTAATGGGAGTACTGCAAAAGGTATCCTTCTTCCTTTAGAAGCCTGAGAACACATTGCTGAAAGGGAGGGTGCACTGGGTTGGTTTTCATCTCTGGCTGGAGCTTAGTATTCTTCATCTCACCAGTGAAAATTGCCTGGCAGTACTGGCTGGTGCCATGAGCTGTGATAGTCTGGGATTTTTCCTTTTTTTTCAAAAATATGGATGCCAAATCATTATAATGATTTGTGCATTATTATAATTTGATCAAACTATAATAGTGATTTGTGGCTTGTTTCTACCTATGCTATTGATAAGTGAGCCATGGAGTGTCCACTGGGCACAAAGGCCTGAAGGTGAAAGGCTCCTGTATCCTCTTCCCGACTCCAAGCTCATGAGGACATTCTTGGGAGTGCTGAAATCTGAGTTGAATGGGGCTTTGAGCAACCTGGTCAAGTGGAAGGTGTCCCTGGCCATGGCAGGGGGGTTGGAACTGTAAGATCTTTGAGGTCCCTTCCAAACCCAGCTATTCTGTGATTCTAGGATTCTGTGAAAAGGTTCTGCAAGTTTTAAAAACACGTAACTTGGCAAAGGAAGAACAGTGCAACTAAATTCCTGGACCAAAGTAGGAAGGAACTGAAAGGTGAGCAGAAAACTGGTGCAGATATCAGAAAAGCATTTTCCTCTAGACAGCCTGAGATATTGATCTGCAGTCACACAGCAGCACAGGCTGGACAGGAAGCATCATCAGAAACTGGCTGAGGGAAAGGGAGAAACGTCAATAAAAGCAAGCCATGTGTCAAAGGGAGGAGGAGGAAGGAAGAGGCCAGCAGGACGGCCAGTGTTGGAGCCATGGATGTTTACCTCGTGCTGTGTATCAGTGACCTTGAGGGTGATGCCATTATCTAATGATGCCAAATTGTAGGAGGCACAGAACAAATTAATTACAAATGGGAGATTAGCCTTACGGTCTGATAAGCAGCTCACGGAGTTCAATGGAGAGAAGTTTTAATGAGATTAAGTGACAAAGCCATCACTTAGAAGGAAGCATTAAACAGACTACAGACAGGGAGAAAGAACTGGGGGCGAAGGCAGAGAACTATTAAAACCATCTGTGTTATTAAAAGAGGAGTAAACAAGGCCTGTGCCTCTCAGGGAGAAATGGGGATGATAGTAAGGCGTGCTGGCACCGCCGGTGGGAACTGTTCCCGTGAACGTATTGTATGAAGCATCTGAGTCAGACTCGGGGATATTGATGTGAAACCCAGCACAAACTTGGGATTAACACCAGCAGCAAAGCACTGTCTGGCTTGGTATGAATAACTTCAAGCAAGAGCCTTGAGGAGAGGTCCAGGATGAGTAGGATATGGCAAAGGGTTGGAGCTGGCTTGATGGAGAAGAGCTCTGCTTTGGCCCAAGAGCAAAAAGAGGAGGGCACTGGATGATAGCAATCAAGGAAAGAAACTGGCCAGCAGTTAATATGTCAGGCTCTTAAATAATAATAGCTACTGCTAATGATGAATAATTAAAGCAGACCACTTGGTCCTCCGGCCCTTGCGTATTTCCATTCCTCTAATGCACAGCAGAAGCATCATTTATAGTACATGGCAGGAGGAGTCTTGTGATCACAGGGACTGGCTCTGCTTCATCTCCTACCAAACCCACTGCATCCTTCTCTGTGAGCTATATTTAAAGCTGAGTTCAAATGAAATGGGAATGGGAGCAGCTTTGAATCAGACTGATCAGAGACCTGCGGTGTGGGGATTGCAGATAATGTCTCATGTTCACGTTAGTTACAAGCAATGGGCCAAAACAGTTCCTGAAAAGGAGGAGACACATCTCTTCAGACTTCTGTACGGCTGTGTTACAAAGCAAATGTTAGCCACGTTTCCTCATCCTTCCTCTCTGTGATGGGACAGGTGCTGGTGGGGTACACGGGGCTGACTGGCATTGTCAGGTGTGTAGTGACTCACTAACACATAAGTTTGACAATTCTCACCTTTCAAATGCATCTAAGTAGGGAAAAGGTTTGGGAACAAAGCAGAGCAGGCCCCCTGCTTGTCTCCCCTCTTCCTCACCTTTCTACCCACCACTTCACCCAAAGTGAGGGGACTGAAACAAAAAGGAGCAGGCACCAGGCAAAGCAGGGCTGACCCCCCAGACAACACAAAATGGTGGCAATTCTGCATTTAATAATTCTCCTCACACTGAAATTCGTCCTGCAAGCTCTCCAAGGAAAGGACCTTACTGCTTGCTCTTTTCTTGGCTAGCAAAAGATCCTGATCTTGACTGGGTCTCCAGGCACTACATCTAAAATAAGATCTAAAAACAATAATCAGCCCAGGGCTTTCTTTTCCTGAGAAATCAGGGAGCAATTTGTGCATGTTAAGAAACACACCCAGCAGTGCAGCCTTTCAAAGTCATCTGCTATTCCCTCGACTTCTCTTGCAATGCAGATTATCCAACTGCAGATCCCTGGGTGCTCTCTGCTACACAATTCCAGTAAATATTTACATCCCCTCTCTTCCTATTTTGGGTTAGAATATGCTAAAAGGATGCATAGGGGATGCCTCAGCATTTTACAGACTCTTCACTTTGGTCAGCAAAAGTGAGATCCTGTGGGGATGACAGCTGAAAGTGTGTTGCAATCTCACCTTTCTGGAAAGATTCAAACCCCTACAGTTAAATCTGCTTTTAAAAACTGCACAAAACCCAAGTGTGTGGCAGAAGCTTCTTTGGTGACTTGATTTTTCAAATCTGTTTCCCTTCGGGGGGGTTACCTGAGATAAGACAACAGAGACAGACTCTCACACCTGGGTGGACCTGGATGTGAGACCCCAAGGAAACCCAAGCAGAGGTTTGGGTGGGCTGTGTGTCCTTCTGATGGCCCTGGGCAATGGGGACCCAGACCTCGGGGTTCACCACGGCACAACCCAGCAGGGACATCTATAGAGATATACCCCAACAGTCACAATCATGGAATGCTGGAAGTGGATGGGATGGTTTTACCCTTGGGTCTGCTGGGGATGGCACAGGGGCTTGATCTGCTTTTGGCTACAGAAACAGGAAGCAGCATTGGAGCACTGGACTCTGCAGGAGCCCAAAGAAATCAAGAATATGGTATTTGGATGAAACTGCTGAGCACAGCTGGACATGCTGATGTTGGGTTTGCAAAAGCCCAGGCAGTTCCTGCTGCATGTGTCCCTGCTGCACGACTGTGCCCTTGCTTTCTCTGCAAAACCTCCACTTAGCAGCACTGGAAACTCTCTCCTGAGCAAGCAGGGAGCAGGCAGGAGATGGCTTAGGTAGAGGGTTATACAGACAGGTATGACATGGGTCTATGCCTGATTCAATTCCACAAATAGAATCTGCAGCTCTGAACTCCAGCCTTGCCCACAGGGCAGAAGCAAAGCTCTCATCTGAATAAATCCTGAAAATCTCATCTGCCAGCATCTCTAAACCAGTGCAACAACAACAGGAGCTGCAGCCAAGTGCTCTGAATATTTCCTTGCAGAATACCCAGGAGAGCAGAGCTATATGTAACAGAGATATTTACACAGTGTTCGAGGCAACATTTCTACTCTTAGCAGACACAGAGGTGCCAGGAAATGATTCTACTCCCTAGGCAGGATTCAAACCACAGCACTGCCAGGCCTGTGAGGCCATGGTTATCACATTGATCTTTTCAACCCCCCTCCATGCAGCATCAGCATGAGCTAAGTGACCACTGCTCATTCAGACACTCCTCTTAGCTGCTGCTGTGGGGTTGTACTGCAGTGAACACTGCAAAGGCAATGCTCCTGCTCAGACTGTCCCCGAGAAGTGCCAGATCCCAGCCATGCTAAGGAATAAGCTTCAGTTCCCTCCCTTCCTTAGCATGTAGTGGTGTAATGCAGAACAGTTTGATGAGCCATCGTTGGCCTCCTTCTGTGGGATTTGAAGTGGAGGGAAGAGGGGGAATAGCTGCAGACAGCTGCCCAGATTGGTCAGGAAAAGAGGCTCTCACCTGGAGAGGAAGCACTGAGGGAAGGCACTGATTTAACTTAACAAGGAGTGCAGGGACAGAAGGAAGCAAGACTCCTTTAAAAGGGGTAAGAGATGGCATGTTCCCCAGACAGATGTGTCTGACAAAGGTTAATCTTTCAGTCTGCATGGCTCTACATGCTCTACGTGTTGATCCATCAATGCCTCTGACCCTAAGCAGAGGCCTGCTGGCCATTCCCTGCTCTTTGCAATGCCTCCCCTCAAAGGGAAGGTCTCACATCCCAAACTGAGCTAACCTGCACCCACAAACATCACCAAAGTCACCCCAGTGTGCACAGCCAAAACATCCACTCTCTCCTTTACCGAAGGCTTGCACCTGACAGCCGCTGGCACTTCGGGGGTGGGATCACTGCCCGACTCCCTGTGAGCTCTGTGACAGCGGGACATTTGGCTAACACATCCTTTAGCATTTTTCCTCCAGCACCCCCATTTATTTCCTTTTGCAATGTCATTTTGCCCAGCCAGCTCAATGAATAATTCAGCAACATTAAGCACATGCCAAAGCCGTTTCGGCTCTTAGTAGGATCAGTTCTTTGGTCTATTTCTCCATTTAAACTTCATTCCAACATAATCTCCCCTTCATTGCCGCTGGAAGAGCAAGATCTGTAAGTAAAAAGCACACTGCCATAGTTATATGGAAATATAACTATATATATGGAAATTCCCTCTTTGATAGGAATGGTGTGCTGCTAATCATTCTGCTGGATGCCTTGCTGCTTCTGCTAATGATGGAAAAACCCACTATTTTCTTTACAGACATGGATGTAGGGCTCAATAACCACACAATAAGGATGATCTCACAAACCAGAATTCAGAAAAAACCTGAGGTCATTTCCCAGTTTTGTTGTGTGTTCCTGGTGTTGTTGCAGTGAAAGCAATTCATCACACCCAGGAAATCAATTACTCAATCATACAACAAATTAGCCAATACCAGTCCTTTTTCAGCAGCTTTTCAAGACAAAAGGGTGTGCACGTGTAGTGGGGTCAGTGTGTGATATCCAGCTGCAATAATTGTCTGTGCACATGAAGGGTAAGGTGAGTGCTCATTTCAGAAGGCACAACTGCTACTATAGCTTTTATTAAACCCCACTCATTTTGTCACTCCCTGGTTGGAGCAATAAGCCTTTCACTTTCAGCTAAGAGTGAAACATGGCCCTGTTTTTCCAGCAGCAACAGCAGCAGCAAAGCTCCAGTGCAGGAATCCCAGAAAATCAGGGAAGACAGCCTGTTCTCTCACTTTGGGAAGTAACTTCCAATTCTTTGGAACAACTCCTGCACTTAACCTAAGCAAGTAAGCACAGCTTCTCCTGTTTCAGTGTTTCAATGCTACATTAGCTGACAAAGTAACCTTCAGAAATCCTGACTATTAATCTCTGCTGGCTTTTCTGCAGGCTCCCCTACCTCTTTTGTTGCTCAGATACAGACCTTGTTTTGTTGATGCTATCAGCATTTCATGAGGATGTATGCAAGGACCCCCCACACGCTCCTCTGTAAGGAACTGTCTCTATTTCTAAAAGAGAGCAGAAAAGCCTGTCTGTGCAATGCCTGCCTCTGCCAACAGCACACACTGAGTGAGCAGAGATCCTGGGCTGCTTTTATGTGAGTTGCTCAGAAAACAGTGTCTCTGGGATTGTCAGAGGCTGGATTTTGGTCTTACACCACTGTGGATCCCAAGTAGCACCAAGCAAGGTAGAAAGCTTGTACCAGCCAGGCCATGGTGGTACCAGGCCCTGGAAATCTGACTTCCTTTCATCCCTTGAATTTCACAGTCTCAGTGCACCTTCTATTCAAAAGATAAGAAGCTATTTTAAAAAATACATTTTTCTCATTTGTATGAAATATGCTGCTCTCATCCCAGATGGATGATGTAGCAACATCAAAAGCTGTTTCCCTGGCAAATTATTCTTTAGAATCCAGTTTGAAAAAGGATAGTCTTTACTGAGAGTCCTTCTTTACCTGGCAATCTGGATAGTCAAATGACAAATCCTTAAGGCAAGCTCCATTTGCTGCCTCGGAAGCCTTATTTCTCCCTTTCTAAGACATGGATTTTTGCAAAGGTAATACTGATTATCTGTGTCCTTTTAGTGCCTCTCAAGTTACCCCAGCTTACAGGCCTCCTGAAGTCACCTCTCACTGTAGTTTGCACTTTCATGAACCAAGTTGTGGATTATTTTGATATGAACTGGGAGAAATCTTGTACATCTTTTCCAGTGATGTTGGAGAGTTGCAGGAAAATATTGGAGGATTGGCAGCACCCAGATGGACATAATCAGTTCCCAGGTTACAGGAGACTCTGCAGAGTCAGGAAGCTGCACTCGTGAAGCAAACTCCAACACCAGCCAAAATCTTTGGAAGAGATCATTGATTCCATATAAAATCTTGTGGCACCAGCTGGGAAAGGGTTTCTCTGAGCAAGGGATATCAAAGGGTTTTCAGTGCACAGACCAGAAGAGTGAGTCAAGTAGAAGCTGCAAGGAAGATGAACCCCAAAAACAGAGGCTCTGGCACCAAAGCAACCCAATTGGCAGGACTTTTTTCCCGCAACAGATCCACTGCTGTGTAAGGTAGCTGTGAATCAGTCGTGGTTTTTGTCTTCTAAGCCCTGAATATGCAGGAAACAATCACTCAGTCATCTTGAGTGGAGCAACACCTATTTCAGAAGCACAAGGAGCTTTGTATGCCAGATTTTCACAAATGCGGCTCAGCTGGAGCCTCCCAGCCCCAGAGCACATGTGAAACTGGTCATCACCACAGAAAAGACAAACCTCCACCTTCATTTCTACAGCTGGTTTAAGCAATCCTGACATCCTCAAATATCCCCACCACAGGCAGGTTTGCATCTGGCAGACCTGTGCTGGGGGCAGAAGATTATTGGCATCCAAACCAACCTGTCTTCTTGTGGCATTAGTGGTTTTTTTTCCATACTTGTTTGTATTCCTCACACATGAATGAAACACGGCAGAACCAGAACACCAGAATGACCTCTCACTGCTACAGTTCTCATGAAACCACTGAGCTGCTCTCAGAGCCAGAGGGGGAAGAGGATATTTATGATATCTCTGTGAAAGAAAATAGCAGACTAAATTGCCCAGGTTGGGTAAAGGTCAAGAGAGTTAGAAAAAACTATACTGCAGAGGAATACAACAAATAAAAGTGGTAACCAAGGTAAGATTAAGAGCCGAAGTGACAAGAACACGAGATCCTTCCTTCAGGCAGGAATTCAAGCCCTTTGGATTGTTGTGTCATTGCATGACACTTAATTTCTATATTGTTCTGAACGGACATGAACTCAGCAGCTCCCCAAAGAAAACAAAAAAATAAATCCCCTTTTCAGTCAATATAGCTATTATGTCCCAATCAGCAATGCACTCTCAGAAGCTAAGGAAAAACACCAGGAAAATCAATACCCACCTCCAGGTTTTATTCCTAATGGAAATCTATCACACACCCACCCTTCACTACAGTCAAATACATTAATTTTAACCTCATGATATCTACCAGACACAAATAGCAATACCCAAGGAAGTCCTTATTCTGCTGAACATCTGAGGAATTACAGCCAACAGGTTCGGGAATTTGTATTCCACCTCTCATTGAGACCTAGAAGTGTATTTTGTATCATGAGAGCTTAATCTTAAATTTAAATCTGACCTGAAACGAGTCCAAACTCTTCAAATGAATTAGTCAATGAAACTGGTGAAAAAACCATAATTCCCAGCTCGCAGAGAATTTCAGAAGTAGCGTTTCTAGATCAGAAAACAAAACATTCCAGAAGTTCCCTGCAAAACACTAAATTTATGAGAAAACTGCACTAATAAGAAAAATATTCTGTTTTAACAAAAGAAACATATTTTGACTTTTCCTTCACCTAATCTGTATTCCACTGCATAAACTTCCGTAAGCAGCTTCTGAGCTAAAACCTTGAATTGTTATGGATGCCTCATCCCTGGAAGTGTTCAAGGCCAGCTGGTCTAGTGGAAAGTGTCCCTGCCCATGGCAGGAGGTTGGAACAAGATGATCTTTAAGATCCCTTCCAATCCAAACCATTCTGTGATTCTATGAAAGATTTTTTAATATAATTTACAAAAAAAAAAAACCAAACTTGCAGGTTGCATAATTTTTCTCCTTCATTATTTATGACTTGGGGTTTGGTTTTTTTCCCTGTTTCTCTATGCCCAGAGTAAACACCACCCCCCCCTTACTTATATTGTGTCAGCCACAGAAAATCTATCATTGCTATCCCCATAGGAGGTGGATTTCTCTGTCCATGACAAATCTCAGATCTGCTGGAATATCTAGGCAAAGCATCCCTACATCCAGGCATCTGCAAAATCTGGCCACCATCAGATTGTCAGTGTCTGAAAGCTAAGTCACTGATCCCTGACACCAGCAGACACCAAAAGGAAAAAAGATTTTGACTTTTAAAATGTGTTTAAGCTATGAGCGATTCTGCACTTGAGGTGTGCCTGAATTACAGAAAAATCACTCGTGAAAAGAGCAGTTGTCTCCTTCCAGCCTTTCCCAGGAGCAGAACTGAGCCAGCTTTGGGTGCTCAGCTTGGTGGGGCATGGACATACACATGGATATGGATATGGATATAGCAAGCTGTGGACTCACAGAGACAAGTCTTTGCACATAACACATCTTTCCTCTCCATTCATCATGTCAGCAGGTTCCTATTTATCTACAGATCCTCCCCCAGCTTGCTGTGCTTGGCCTGGACTTTGCAATTCGTGGCCTTGATACATAAACACTTGACACAACCATCAGGTCCCTGCATACAGTTAAACAAGTAGTTTTCTGGGGTTTGTTTGTTTGTTTTTCTGCTGGTCACTCTGTAATTTTGATCTGGCAGAAAGATTTCATAAACACCATTCTGTGTCATATCTGTCAGAAAGGTATGCTTCTGTCTGAGTACTGAGACTGATGTCAGCTCTTCAGAGGCTGTCCCTTGCTCTGAAAGGGAAGATAGATAAAAACGGAAGGATAAAGCCTATAATTTTTTATAGCTCAGTACTTAACACTCACAGGCAGTGGAGTAGACAGCAGTCCCAGGAGAAGACATGTGATCCTCCCACGTTAGAGCTATGCCCAATTTTAAAAGCCCCTCTGAGCATCCAGTTGCCGCGTTTAAGATGCTTTGACACACATGCATTAAAAGTTTGACCTTACCCAATAGATGGGGAGTAATTTTCACCCACAGAGACAAGAATCAGGGAAGGGAAGAGATGCTAGAGGTGAGGCAGGCCAAATACTCAGGCTATGGATAACACAGGTGGTGGAATGAAGGGGTGAGATTTACTGAGATGTTTCTGAAGGTCATATCGAGGTCATGCTCTGGTGTATGTACATGGTGCTCGCTGTGAGAGGGATTATTGCAGTAATCACCACTGATCCCAGCCACTGCCCAACCAAACCATTATCTGGGGAAAAAAAATCCCCTGTCTTTGCTTTGTTCTGATCCTTTCCAGGGTTCAGGCATCTCCTCTAAGTGACTGCTCCTCACTGAGGAGACCCTGCTATGCTCCCACCAAACCAGGACTCCAGGAAGAACTGCAGAGTCAGCACCTGTGTATCAGCTCTCCTTGTCCCCTCTGCAGAGGGGATAAGCAACACTGCAACCCCCTCTGAGGCCAGAAGGGGCCAAACTCCCTCCTTGCTTCCTGAAAAAGGAGTGAAGGAGAAATACTGTACAGCGCAGACCCGCTGGGTGCACGCTGCTCATTTCCACCACCATGACCTGCACATCTCCAGCTTTCTCCAGCTCAGCTCTGGCTGAGTTATCACAGCTTGATGGGTGTAACAAGCTGTCAGGTGGCAGCAGCTGAACTGCATGAAATGGCCAGAAGTGGGGATGTGGAGCACAGCCTGCAGCAAAGGCAGAAACGTGTAGTGTTGGAGTGAAAGCTCCTCTGGACCCAGGCCCAGAGGAAAGCCAAAGCAAAGGGGTTGAATTAAAACCTTAGATAAGCTGAAATACATGAAGTCACACCAAAGTGAAATGAAAATACAGATTTTTAACTTTTAGTAGAAATATATGCTAAGTGCCTTAAACATTGAAAAGCTGCAGCAAAGAAATCTTAAACACAGTTCTTACTGCAGCAGTGTTACCTTTTCACAGAATACTTTAGACAAAACCTAGATGGAACTATACTGTTCACATTTTTTAGATAGAGTGTTCATATAAACAATAAGAGCTGATAGAAACTGTACACACAAATCTGTGTAATACCTATGTAATACTTGTTACGACTGTAAGAATTAGACCAGGATGGGTTAAGAAAAGAAAAACTAGAACCGTGTGTTAATTTTATGGGTCAATTAACAAATATAATCCACACTTCTGTAAGTTTAGGGAAGAAGAAGAAGCTGTTTTCTGCTCGCTGTTTGCCTGCTGCTGCTACTGCTTGGCCTTATCACATAACCCCTTCAAACTCTGCCTTCAGGAAACTATGAAACTATGAAATAAAGAATTTTAGCAGGACAGCAGCCTCCTCTGCTCTTTCACCCTCATCCGAAAAGGAAGGGTATCCCATCAAAAGCTCAACAGTGTAGCTGTGAAGTTCCCTCTCCTCCTCCATGGGCAGAGGAAGAGTCAGTGCTGGGATGGGGAAACTCCTCAAATCATAATGGCTAGAGATGATGTCAGGGGCCCAATGGTAGGAAAGAGCAGAGGGAACAAGACAGTTCAGGAAGCTCAAAAACATAACCACAGAGGGGAAAAAAAAATTAAGAAACCAGAATTGCTTAGCCTAAAGTAAAGGATGGAAGAGCGGCAACAGTTTTTGAGAGACACCTGGGAACTGGCAGAGGATCTGCCAACAGAGGCCTTTCCAAATGAGTCACAAGCATCTGTCAAGAGTGCTCTACCAGGAATCGTGGCTGTGGGCCAGGAGATGGGCTCTTGGGACCTTGTGGAGCTCCTGCCAGCCCGCTCTGTCTGAGCTGCATTGACTGGCATCTCTCCTTCACCCTGCTCTGCCCCCTGGCAATGGCACCATGGTGTCAGCACCAGACTGACCCAGACTTGCAGGCTCCAACTCTCAGCTGCCCCCAAACCTCTGCTTTTGCTGAGAGGATGGACAGGCAGAGCCACCTGATCAAACTGCTTTGAGATCAACAGGTTGGACCAGTGGCCTCCACAGGCCCCTTCCCACCGGAATCGTTCCACGTGGGAGGAAAGTCCACAGAGGTTCTCCAAGCTACTCCAAGATTTCATGGCAAGACCAGGACTAGGTTCACATGTTTACTTCTCTGGACAGGTTTTATCCCACTCGTCCTACAGCATCACAAGGTGCAGACACTCCACCCCCAGGCAGGACATCCCTCTCCCCTACACCTTTTCCAAGCATGGGCTTTCCAAAGGATGCAAAGCTACTGGAGCCCCATAAAAAGCAAACTGAAGCACAGAAAACAGATGGGCCAGAGTGTGGAGGCACTTACAGCAGATGGCACTAAAATATTAAACTAACATTACCGTATGCTTAAGCCTTGGCCTGGCTTCCTGCTGATTGCAGAGCCAGCCTGGTGAGAGCATGCAGATGAGAAACGAGCCTCAGATTGCTAAAGCACCCAACCAAACATCCCCTTCCCACGGAAAAATGCCTCACTAGCAGCTCCTCCAACAGCAGGGATGTGCTAACTCCATGCAGACGATGTTTAGCTGAACAAAAAAGCATTCCCAACAACTTCAAGTCTTTCTGAGATCTCTTCTGGAAAACCATTTCCTTGAGAAACTGTGTAAAATCAGTTTGTCTGTGATACCAAACGGGGGAAAAGCCCACACTGCTTGATGCTTGTTCATTGTGGGATATCCCTGGACACCATGGGACAGCACAAGAGGCACCAGGAAGGAGGGAAAACATCTTCTTCAACCCAGGCCATTTGCCACTGTCACCCCAAAACCAGAAGTGATCCTGACTGCAGCTTGTGACACTACCCAAGAGACACCAGGACATCACACAGAGACAGGTGGCCCTGAACTTTGGTGTCCCTCATGGGTGCTCAGAGCCACAGCAGCCACCAAGGGTGTATGGTAAGGACACACATTGGTAGGGGACTGACCAGAGTAGTCCTGTGAAAGCCTTTCATAAGGCATCAAAATCAAGATGCTTCATGGCAGGTTGGCACAGGACAGCTTGAGAATAATGTACTTGAAATTATTATTTTATTTGACTGTGTTTCCAGCAGGATCCTGCCTGGAGGCTGGGTCCTGCCAGTTGTGTCATCAAACCTGTGAGTGACAGCCAACCCCACAGCCCCAGGCCTGGGCTTTCCTTTTCCTAAGTGAAAATCTGCCATAAAGCAAAAACCAAATTAAAATAAACATTACTATGAATGTCCACATCCCTTTTTTTTTTTATATCCTGAGATCAGGCATCTGATCTGAAAGGTAACAAGCTGCTGCGTATTTCATTAAATTGATCAAGAAGAAGGAATCTCCTAACACTGTCACTGAAGGAGGGGTTGGGGAGAGACATGAAGCTCCAGCATAAGGGAGATCTCCTCCCAGGACCAGGTCCCCAGGCTGTGGGACACCAGCACAAGGTAAGCTAGGCTACCCTGGCAGAGAGTGACTGACAGGCACCACAGGAGGAGACCCAGCCAAAGAGCTCCTTCTCAGCTTGCCTTGATCCAGGCTTCTTCTGGGCTTCTTGCAAAATGCCCCAGGCCAGAGATTTATGTTTCCAGGACAGCAGGTATTTTCTGAAATTTTCTGTATGCCCAAGCCACGTGCAAGTCCAGCACAAAATAATTTTGCAAAAAGAATAAAAAGAAAGAAGAAACTGAGCTGGCACCGTCCCCTCCTGCAGTGCCACAGCCAGATATGCTCCAAGCCCTGTTGCATAAGGGCTGTGCCCACCCCTGGGAGGAGATGCCAGCAGTGATGTGAGGGCAGCAAGGCTCTGCCTTCCCCTCTGTGCTCCACAGGAGGAGGAGGAGTTGGCAGCACTAACACAGGTAGCTCTGCTCAGCTCCGGCCAAAGCCAAGCCTGGGGTGCATCAAGCAAACCATCGTTCCGACCATGCGGCAAAGCAGGAGGAGAGGCTGCTTGGTGATTAACGGCGTGGGAATAGCTCCACTCCATCAAATCCTGACAGATCCAGTAAAATGGAGGTAGGAAGTCACGGCCCGTTTTTGTTCTTGCCACTGGATGGCAATAGACGTTAAGCAGAGACCACTGTGCAAACCACACATGCACTTGCCGTGCTCCACCTTGTCATTCAGGGGGTGGCCGTGGTTTCAGCACGGCCGGCAGACACACCAGAGAGAGGTCCAGAAGCCACAGGCTGACAGCAACACCACCAGCAAGACTGTTCCCGGGGTCGTGTTGAAGGCTGGGCTTTTCCTTTTACACAGCCTTTCCATGTCTTTCCTGCACACCAAATAAATTTTTGTCTTGCCAGCTCAGAGCAAACTCTTCTGATGAGCCATGCAAAATACATTTAATGCTATGGATGGGGGTGAAAAAACACCTGGTAGGACTACAGTACTGCACTGTGAAATAATTAAGGCTTACATGTGAAACTCATGGGTGACTGTTTTTAAATTACATATACTTGGCAGTGAGCTGGCCAAGGGCCACAGAAAGATCTACAGCGGGGTGTCAAAAACACAGCCAGGTGTGTTGAACAGCTTCATTTGATCTTGTGTAACAAGTAACAGGAAATGACCAATGCTTTTCTGATTTCTGCCTTTCATAAGTACATAGTTGCATCTTGTTGGTATTCTCTTAATGCTAGATAGCTATAACTAAGATAATTCCCTTAATTAATGAATGGTGACACTGTTCCTGCTTTGGGTGACATCACTCTGCTGCACCTCTCTTGTGTGTCACTGCCACTTCTGCCCCTGTTCTCGTCACTTTGGCTGAGTGTGGCCCATGCCAAAGGCCTGCCAGGTGCCTCTGAGTTGGCACATGGTACCAATGCGATGCTGTGATGTAAAACTCTGCCAAGACCTCAGGCTGATGCCATGAAAGCAGTCCCTGTCCCAGTGGATGTGCTCTGCCACATCATTTCCCTGCCAGACAATGTATCTTGGGAGGACCCATGGGGATGCTCTGGTTCCACCAAGCCTCAGTTCACCTCTGATAACTGATAAAGTGCTGTCTTTCATGTGGATTTCTTGTGGGTTACACGTGGATTCTATGAGTGAGGGACCAGCTCTCCTTTCCCAGGAGAGAAGGAGAGCCCCCATCCACCACCTTTAACATAAAAATTTAAATATTGCCCAGACATAGCAACTCAAACAGCAAATACCTGTGACTGGGAGGCAGTGTAAACTGAACCCTGCCATCACCCAAACTTTCTTATCTTGAGCTCACCTCCCCATGTCTAGAAATCAGCTTTGAAAAAAGATACACAACTTTTAGCAACAATACTCTCAAGAGGCTCTATGTTTTTGTTTTCCTTGCCTTAGGACCAGGACCAGGGTGTCTTGAGGGCAAAAAAGCACATACTGAAATAGTCCTCTGTGCACCACTAAGAAGTAATTAGCTATCTTGTAAGGAAAAGTTCCTGCCTCTACTGTCCTAGGGGAATAAAGATAGAAAACATGGACACAGGGACAAAGTCTGCTCATGCACACAGGGATTTTCTTTGACCACCATATGAGAACAAGTCTATGTTAGCATCACTTTAAGCAATGACAGAAATAAAGAGAGTCATGAAACTTAGGCCAAAAAAACCTGAATATGATTGAGGGGTACTAAAAATTGTAACAGATCCTGAAATCTCAGAATTGAGGGATAGGCCACTAGCTGTCCAAATCACAGTCCCCAGCTACTTTCCCAAATCCAAGACCAAATTTTTCATGTTCTGTCCAGAACAATACACACACACTGGGATTGCAGAGACCCGATGCTAGACTGAAGGAGCAGTATTTAAAGTTAATTTAATCAGCCCTACAGCTTGTAGGGTTTGGGCAGAGGCTTGTCTAGTCCTGAAAAATGGGCATTTGGTAGGTGGGAAAGCAATGGTTTGAGCTTAGACTATTTGTGAGGGAGATGAGATGCACAGCATGACATTGAGAGCTCTGAGAGTCTGGCAGGAAAACACCCTTACAAGCAATAATCATGTTTCTTATTCAGACTATTAATGTCATTAGTTCATTACCCTCAGAATCAGTATTAACATATTTTGTTTGTGCTGCAGATCTTGCAGCCCTCAGCACATCATGCAAGCTCAGGCTGTTTCCTCCCCAGACTTGCACACTTGGGTTCCCAGCATGCAGGAAATGGGTTTTAAGTGTGCCACTCACACACGCCCGCCCCATCTCCGGGGCATCATGTGGGACACGCCTGCACAAACGTGGACAGAGGAAAAATGCGCTCTTTAAGCAGTGTGGGGGGGATTCTTCCCCTCCCCCAATCTCTATCCAGCTGTTTGCAAGGAAGCAGCAGCTCTCTGTGTTGCAAAAACAACACATCTCCTAAGAGACAAGGGCAGTCACTGCCCTCCAGCCCAGCCAGGGGGACGGCAGAGGGGAGGCAGGGCAGGTGTGGGGCAGTCCCGGTGTCCCTTCCTCCCACACCAGCCTACAAAGCCAGGGCACACAAAGTGCTACTTAAAGCTGACATCTGGCAAAGAATAAGGTGCCTTTTTCTCTCGTGTGGTTTGTGAACCAAGCCCATTACAGGCTGCGGGGACCCCGGCAGTGTCAGCGGTGCAGCGACCACGTGCTGCCCCTTGGTCCTCAGGATTCAGCTCAGACTAAAACCTGGTGGTGTCTCTAGAGGTTTGGTGGGTCCTGTTAGACCACAGTGCCTGGCACAGCAAGCCTGGACCTGGCTGGCTCTGCAATGGCTTTGAAGGGATTCTACAGGGAGAAACCTCTAGCTCACCTGGAAGTGTCCTGCCCTCCCCCTTCACACCACTGGATTTAGGAGGGGGATCTCAGAGGAGCACACAGGATGTTCCCTAAGTCCTGCAGAGCTGGGATGAGCCGCCCACTTCCCTGCACTGGAAGCATCCTCATTATTAAGGATGGAGAGTGTCAGCTGCCATGAAAAAGGTTTGTTTGAACTGCACCAACTCCAGCATTGTAGATTCACTGAATGGTTTGAGTTGGAGGTGACCTTAAATATTATTCAGTTCCAACCCCACACCCACAGACAGGGACACTTTCCACTGGACCAGGTTGTTCAAAGCCCCATCCATCCTGGCCTTGAACACTTCCAGAAATGCCCAGACTCACCAAACCCAACTCCTCTCTGCCAAATCTTTCTCTTTTTTTTCATAAATGGATCCTGAAAATGTTTACCCTCACACTTCTGAGAGGTGCAGGACCACATCCCTGATTGCACCCCTTCCCTGGGACAAGGCAAGTAGTATTTCAAAGGAAAGATGACCATTTGTTCCTCTTTGTCCTCCAGATGCCTGATGTACAAATCAGCCTTTACGATACTGGGGTTACTGCACCATCCCATATTTATGTTTAATCCTAAAAATTACTGTTGCTGGTATTTTTTTTTTTTCCCCTAAGAGGATGGGCAGGTCAGTGATGATGTGTGCATGGTCACAGGCACGCCCAACTCCCACCTGAGGGTATCCTGTGCCAGCAGCTCCCCCTGCTCCGCACTACAAACACCTCCCCCGCAAGGAACAGGCGCTTCTCCCTCCCCCTCCTCTCAGCAGCACTGTGAAAACCAACATAACATCTGCATTTACCTTTCTGCTTATTTAAAAACGGCAGTAGGAACGAAGCCAATGGACTTTTTTTGCCAAAGTCCTTGGAAGACACTTTACTTTGGTTAACAACAGTTTCTTCAATGGGTTTCTTCAGGATTACTCTTTCCTTCAGCTCCTCGGTGCTGACGGCAGAGGTCGGGGGCTCAGCAGCTGCTTTTGGTGCAACAAAGGAGCTTTTCAGGTAGGACGAGGACTCTGCCAGGTTTTCCCTGTTCATCCTGCTCTCTGTCATTTTACTGGCCTCGTAGTCTGAGGCGTCAGTGCGCGAGTTGTTCTCCTCCTTGATAATGTCCATGACCTTGGGCTTCATCAGAGGGGAGTCCTGCTCCCTCTTTGGGCTCTCCTCAGAGGCCGAAGAGGCATCGCAGGACTCGATGATGAGCTCGCTGTCGAGCTCCGCCTCCCGCTCCTCCCGCAGGATGCTGTACTGGATGGAGGGCGAGGCGGGCGACGGAGGGGGGCCCCCGATGTGGCTGAAGGTCATGTAGTTGGAGTGCAGCACCTCCTCGGCAGCCAGGGGGTCCTCTGAGACCAGCTCGATCTCCGAGTCGCCGGACTCGGCGCTGCTGGCTTCGTTATCGGCGTGCGAGGAGGCGGGAGGGCGGCCGGGCTTGGCCCGCTGCTCCCTCTGCTCCGCGGCGGGGGCTGGCGGTCGCTGCGCCTCCGAGGGCTCGAAGGAAAAGCTCTTTGCTTCCTTGATGGCACTGATGAGTTCGTCCTCCGACAGGCTGCCTTTGCCCTGCGACTCTGAGCCCGACGGTTCTGCCACATGGGAAGAAAAAAAAAAAAAAGAAAAAAGAAAAAAATTAAGAGTCTTATTTTCTGGCTGCTTAGGGAACAAACGGAGTAGATTTCACAACAGCACGTATCCCTCTAGCAGGGCTGGGGGCGCAGGCACAAAGTCTCCCTGTCGGGGTGACTAATGAAAGTAACAGCTTGACCTTATGCAGCATTTCCCACGCCTTATAAAAGAAGCATCATTTACTGAGGAAAAAGCTGAGGTACAAGGCAGTGCTGGTCACTGCTTGACCAGTGGCTCAATGACATACTTTTCACCAGGAAAATCACCAGTCAAGAGGAACATGGGCTCAGGACACACATGACAGCATGTGACTGTCACCAATAGAGACTCGTCTATTCTGGGGACAAATACACACAGGGCTGGTGGGTTAAGCTGATCCTAACAACCCATGTATAGCTACCTGTAGTTTTGCCAGACTTTCAGGTGTGCAAAGTTTAAGATCAGAAACGTTTCTCAATTTTTTTTTTAGTTGACTAGTTAGGTTTTTTATTAATTTGGGGGGTTGGTTTTTTTCTTTCAGGGTGTGGGTGGTGAACTCTCAGCTTGCTTTTAGCTCAGTGGGGTCCAAGAATGAAACCAATTTTTTCTACTGTAATTCTTAATATCATCATGAACCAAATTAACCAAAATAATGACTGGCTTGTCACCCAAAATTGGAAACAAAACAAAACAAGAAAATCAACAACCTAGTCTGCATTTTCTGACTGCAATTCCCCAGTCACATTGAAACAACCATCAGGCACACATGTAAATTTGTCCTCTGCAATCCTGAGCGTTCATTCCCTAATTTGAAGTAATTATTAATGTGATGGGGTCACTAAGTGGCACTGCAGGTTGTGAGGAGTCAAGAAAGCCACCAGGAGAATAAATCCCCAAGTTTTCCCCTGCAGATGCTGGTGAAGAGGTCCATGACAGGCCAGTGCCTGCATCCACAAGGTTGGATACCACAGCCAAGGGGAGGAGGGTTTCCAGCCCTGTGGTTGCAGATGGTGCCCCGAGGTGACCTGCCCAGGCCGACTTTGTAGCCCCTGGCATCAGCCCCTGAGTCCACCCAGCTGTGCTGGCCACACCTGGAAGCTCCTTTGCAACAGAGGGTGGGGAAGAGACTGTATCAGATGGGACCTGGGATGAAACAGCACCAAGAGTGCCAGAGTTCAAGCAGCTTTTGGACAACACTCTCTGGCACACGGTGGGATTCCTGGGGTGTCCTGTGCAGGGCCAGGAGCTGAACTTGATGATCCTTGAGGTTCCCTTCCAACTCAGAATATTCTATGGTAACTACTATTTCTGGGTATTTCCTGATTTAATTTCTCATGGCAGCAGCCCAGATGATTTCTTCCTGATCATGTGCCCTCCTCAAGATGATTCGGGTAAAGGGGGATGTTTCAACAATAGCACACCTGTGCCATCACATCCTGTTGGGAGATGGGCAAGAAAAACCACCCCTCCAAGCAATTCTGGTTTCTGCACATGCCAATACACATCATCAGTGATATTGAGTGTGTTTTGCTGGTACATCTGCAGCTCCTCTGACAAAACAGCTCTTGTAACACATCCCTTTCACACAAGAAAGTCCTTCTGCACCCCGGATTGTGGCTGCAGACAGGATTAAGGTGCTGTTACAAAGCACTCCTGTCTGGATGCTGGGAAGTTTCTGGTGCACTGGGAGTTTGTGCATCCTTCTCCTCTGGCTGCAGGAAGCTGAGTGAACCACACTGCTCTACTGCATCACCCCATGAGAGCATTTTCTCCCTGAGCCATGACAGAATCTGGCATGAGTCCAAACAGGCCTGTGACTTCCAGCCCTTGTAGCGCAGCAACGCGGCGTCCCTGGGCTTCACCCTGCTCCTCCCTGTGCTGGCAGTGTGTAACTCCCAGCCCTGGCACTCACCTTGTGAATAAAACAGTCCTTTGTGGCCAGCAGCAGGGTGTCACATTTACTGCTGGCACTGGGAAGTGGATAATACCCACAGCCTTTCAGCGCCAGTGCAGCACAGAGACAGACCATGTCTTCCTTCCCCAGAAAGATGAGGGCCAGAAATTAAAAGCAAAACGTTTTCAAAAGTCTTGATCCAAGCAGGGGGTGACTGGCGGCTTTGCCAGAATGCTTGAGGGGCACCTAGGAGCCACGACTTTGCTGGGTCACTGGGTGGGAATAGCAAGGGCAGGTTTTAAATTTCTTCTTAGCGGATGAATGCAGGGTCTGGGCATGGAACATCCCCAGCTGCGGGAAAGGGGGGAAAATCCAGAGGAAACACCCCTTGGGAGCCAGCCTCTAGAAGAAGATGCCACCTTCTCTCCTTAACACAATGGATAAGGAGTTTTGATGGGATACAGATACTGAGTGTCCCCAAGGCCGCCTTGAACAGTCACCAGGACTGAGTAAGTAACAGTGCCTGAAGTCCTTAATTACCTTCTAGCAAAAAGTGTAAATCGATGAACAGTGGCATGTCTCAGGAGTAGTGTGTGATTTCATTCAGTCAAACAAAAGAAGAAAAATGTGGCTCTAAAGTCTATTCATTATCTAAAGTTTCTGGCTGATGCAGGCAGAATAAATTCACAGCTGTGGTGGACTCAATCTCCTTTTTCTGTGTGGAAGTGTACAAATGCTCCCTCACTTTTCTGTAGGAACCAAATATTTCTCTAAGGGGAGGTATTAGTGTAGGTGCCAGACTGCCATTTTAAGGAAATTCCATCTTTTTTTTTCTTAAATACTTCTAAATGACTTTAAAGCAGTAATTTCAGCTTGGGGATGTTCATTGCCAAATGTTCATTGTTAAAGGGTTTTGATCCAGGACATTGAAATTTAATTTTCAGACTAAAAATTCTGTTTATTGTCACAGAACTTTATTCCTTTTTAAAGCACTTTGCTACTTTCATATTTAGCAGTGTAAGATAGGGAAAATGAGGAATAGACATTATGCACTACTGCAGTAATCAGACAATAAGAAAATGTATAACCACGGGATTTTGGTGCACTCCAATACAAATCAGGAGTCTTTTAAAGAGACTGGCCCTTTGTCCCTCCAGGCCCCTTTGCAAGTGAGGTGATGGCATTTCCCTCCTCAGCACTTTATAAAAGCGGCACTTTCACATGAAAACAGCACTGATTTTTAACAATTTAATCTTATTTCTACCGGGACAAAGAGGTGTTAAGCCAACCATTAAATTTTTTAAAATATGAACCCAGTCACTTGCATTGCCCTGGTCTCACACACCTCATTTCCCTTGGGGAATCTGGACAGCCAAGGTGACCAAGAAACCTCCAAACCACCAGGATCCAGCTCAAACCATGGCCTAGATGAAGATACCCACAGTGATGCCCACAGGCACAGTGCTTCCCCTCGAGGAGAGATCCCTGAGGACTGTCTCAGCAGGCCTGGATCCCTTTCCATACAGCAAGGGCAGCCCATCCTGAGCAGTGTGCTGTGATGGGGAGCACAGTTTGCATCCCCCTTCACTTTGGCTACACAAACTGGTGCCAGAGCAGAGCACAAACACCTCCAGCCGTGGAGACTTGCCAATGTCCTCTCACACCCTGTTACATTCACCCCAAAAATCCATGGTAATTCTCCAATGTGCAGGGCTACAATTGCAGCCACTTTCTGAATAGCAAAACCCCCAGTGCCCTGCACCAACACCAGAATTACCTGTGCCAGAGGAGGGTGGTGTGACAGACCCTGGGCTGTCATCCTCCGGCTCCGACACCGTCACCATTGGCACCACCTCATGGCTCGGCTTCAGGCCAGTGTCTGGCTGAGTCGGGCTCGACTCTTTGCTGGCAGCTTCCTTGGTGCTTTCTGTCTCAGTGAGTGTGATCTTGACTGGGGTTGTAGCCACAGAGGGACTGTGCTGACCCCCAAACTTTCTGTCTTCCGGCAGGTCTTGCTCCTTGGCTGCCTTCGTGCTCTCGGAAGGCGTCCGCAGAGGTTCAGCGGCGTGGCTGGACCCTGCAGGTGTTCCCCGGTACTTATCACTAAGGCCTGGGCTCTCGTCTTCTGAATCAGAGTCATGTTTTCCTTGGTACTTTATTTCTTCTGATCTACTTATGTCCATGTATTTATAAGCTTCTACTTTCATGGGATCTGCTAAGGTTTTGTCAACTTCAGCAGACTCTGCAGGAGTCATCTCTATTCCCGAGTCTGAGCTAAACAAGCCACGGGACTCAAACCCAGTCACATCTTGAACAGGATGCCCCAGAGTGTTAAACCCCTCTGTGCTGCCTGAACATGAAATAGGGGTATTTTCCTGCTGATAGATGCCCGTGAAATAGGTGGAGTCCCGCGGGGTGGTGTAGTGGACATCGGAGATCAGAGAGGTGTAGAAGGAGTTGTCCCCTCCGTTGGCAGTGGAGCCGTAGTCAAAGAGATGTGATGAGCCTGTGACACCTGAAGCAAACACAGAAAAACGAGGCACAGTAAGAGACAAATAGCTGTATGCATCAAGCTTTCTGCAAAGCCACACTCACTCCCTGCTGATTTTAGATTTGGTTTGTGAACCAGACTTGACCTTACTCGCAAGCTCTTGGGGGCTGTCTCTTTCTATACCTTTGGGCATCAAAGTGGCACATCTGTCACACAAGGCTTCCAGCTGCTCTTCTATCTTTAAGTAGTTATAAGGATCCTGATAGCAACTAAGCGCTCCTGGCCAATGTTTGCCCAGTCTGTGAACAAAAACTTCCTGTGATTGCAACCTCACAACATCCCTCACAATACAACCCAGGGGCTCAGCATCCAATATCCTTAAAAGAAATCTAATGTCCAACACAAAACCAATTTTTTTTTTTTAAATACATAGAATTAGAGAAGTTTCATACAAAGGAAATTTTCATTAAGTAAAAAATTCTCCTGGACAGAAATTGAGAGGGAAAGTTGCCAAGCAGATTTAGATCACATTTTCTCTTAAGAGTAGCCACTCTAAATTTGTGAAACACCACGGCAGAAACTAAACATCCTCATGTAGTGATTTCCACACATTCAGAAAGCTGTAAGCCCGTGTGCATCATCTAGAAATCACGCCGGCATGAAGGTGGTTAAACCCATGCATCATTTTCATACGCTGCCTCTGATTCCCTCTGCCACGCTCTCAGTTCCTGGGGATGATGCTAATTAAATTAGAAACAGCGGCCACTCTCTCTCTGCAGCATTAATACAAAGCACAGCTCAACGACGGCAGCACCGAGATCCCCCCTGAGGGAGGTGGGAGAGACGGATTTCTGTAGGGGCCGAGGGAATGGGATGAGGAGGAACAAAGCCAATGTCTGTAGGAGCTGGTGCCCATGGGAGGGCGTAGCCTGTTAACCCCTCGTGTGCTGAAGCATCTCAGGGTCTGGCTGGCTTTCTCCGACCTCTGTTCATCACCTGCAAGGGACGTGGGGCTCCCGACCTGCTCCACACGTGCCTGGGCTACCACACACTGTGCAGACTTCACTGTAATACTAAAGGGACACTGCTGCAGCAGCAAAGCCAGAAGCTGGGAAATGTCAGTCCGAAAGCTCCTGAGCTACTTGCATTTGAGTTATTTCCTTTCTCATTGCACACAGAGAATGATGCCACCTCTAAACACCATCACAAATGCTTTTCCCCACAGCCCTCCATGCATCAGGCATGTGCAGCCCATTTAGTGAGCCCTGAAGGAGTATTTTCCCTCCTCTAATACTTCAGTGCTGTAGCTGAAGGCTTTATTTTACTGCACATCCTCATTGGATTTGACACACACACACCCCCCAAGCCCTGCACAAAGGCAAAATGATCATTTCCCTCATTGTATTTTTGCATTGTTCAGTGTTGTGATGTCCTGCAAGCAACTTCTTATTCCTGGATCACCTCCAGGGTGGGAACAGCATGCCCCTCCTATTACAAGGGCAAACCTGTTAGCATAGGGGAAAAGCAACCCAAAAGTGCCTCTCCTTGCTTTTCAGCCTACCTGTGCTACCTGCTCTTGTGTCCCCATCCTCCCTTACTTTGGGTGGTGCTGCTACCCACCAGTCCTCCCTGCCAATCTGCTCCTGCACACACCACAAAGGCAGCAGCTCCATCCCCTCAGCCAGAGATTTGTAGCAGCCTTTGCCACAGGACAGCACAGAGCAAGGGGTGCTGCAGACAGCAGGTGGAAAATCATCCATTCCCAATCCTTCCCAGCCTTCAGCTGAGTGTTCTTACTGCTGTGTAGTGCTGCATAGAACTTTTCATAGAAACATTTATCAACAAGGCAAGCTCTTGCCTCAGAGTGGTGAGGGTCACTGTGGAGATTTTTCCTAGACATGTAAACTCGGGGTTTATTTCCCTCTCTCCATCTATGCAACTTTACCTACTCTACATTTCACTATTTTCCTGCCAGCTCGCTCAGGTCTGCAAGATGCTTTTGTAACTTGCTGCAGGCAGCTCCCATCCTCCAAATAACTCAGTCTCAACAGTAAAGCTACGTGAGAATGAAGCCTAAGTGGAAAACCACAGCAAAACCAAAGCAGAATGAGGGATAAACTGGGCTGCCCAGCACCCAGGTTCTACCTGAGGTCATCCAGTTCCTTGCAAGGACAGCTCACACCCAGAACACATTTCTAAATGAGCAGTAGGCAAAAAGGGAAAGGTTCTATTCCTTGCAAATGCTCTTCTTGCTGAACTCGCCTTTTTGAAAATTATCCATAAACAGGCTTGGATTTTCACAAATGTGTTGGTTAGCTGGAATTATCTGATGCATTGTTTACGCCAACATATTTCAGGCTGTGAATTGCTGACTACAGACTTTTCATGCTTGTTGCTGCCAGTATCTGCTGTTTGTAATTTACTATTTGTCCTGGGTGAGTGGCTGTCTAAATCCCGGGGTTTCAGGGCTGCTCTTTCATTAAATGCTTCCTCAGTGCCTCCTGGACCTGATCCAAAGCCCACTGAATCCACTAGGAAAGTCTCACTGATTCTGAGTGGCTGTGGACCAGCTCAAGATGTCTGTGGAATACTTTCTGCTCACGAGGAATACACTGTCACAACACCATCAGTGGGCAAAAACCCATTCCTACAAACATCCCACTATTGCTAGGAGTGAGGGAACACAGAGTCAAAGGAGATTGAAGCCGTTGCCAAACCAATATTCACAGAAGCTGTTCACAGCTTTCATTTGTGCTTTGTCCACAGTACATGGGAGCCAGATGCACAAGCATTTGCAGCTCTTAGCCATGCTGATCAATAGAGCAGTGAAAGGGTTTCTAATGCATTTGTGTCAGGTGCTTCATTGCAGGAGTTACAGCGAGCCAGGGCAGCTCACAGGAGAGCCACGGTGATAAAGAGATGCTGGGAAAATACCACCCTGTTCTTTAGGTTATTCCTCAGCAGAAAGAAAAATAACCCTGAAATAGTCATTGAGACAAACATCACATTTTCAAATAGTACAAACCTGGTACTGTAGCAGATGTTAACACAAGAGCTGATGTAGAATGGAATTACTGTCAAACATAAACCTTTTCTTTTCTTTTCCTGCAGCAGTTTTGCAAATGAAAACAGAAAATGCATTTCCTACTGGGGTTGAGGAGAGAGAGAGTTAGTTACGGGGTATGTGAGCACATTTGAGCAAGGGGAGGGTTCACATTAGCAGGACATATGGGGATCCCAACTCTCAAGGCGACAGCAGAGTCAAAAGCACTGAAGACAGCTGAAATTGCCTAATTAATAGGATTTAATGTAACTCCCTATTTCCACTGGGAATGATTTAAAGCCATTGCTAAAACTGCCTCTCATTTGGGAAGTGTGAATCTATCAGCTATTAGGCTGGCTCTTAAAGGCATGGAAACTGATAACAGCTGAGCAGATTTTTGCTGAAGAATGGTGTATTCAGAGCTTGATGATTAAGCAATGCCCTCTCTGACTTTAAGTTTATTTGGTTCAATACCCGTGGGAAGGAGAAGCCTTGAATAGCACTGGTAACAGATGACAGTATCAGGTCTGAATTTACCCTTGTTATAAAGGTTGGGGGTTTTTAAATCTGGATTTCACTCAAAACTACCCAAAAACCTGCCTGCCAATTCAGGTGAAGGAAAGCTATTCAGTTCCTGAGAGCAGCAGTTGTGCTGTCTCGTAACCCAAGCCCTCGGGAAATAATTTCACTTCCTGCAACCAGCTAAGAAGTAATGGGTCCGATTCAATCACTCCAGCACAGCTGAGATGCTCAGCAAGTTACATGTGTTTTCATCAACTACAAAGGGAAAAAAATATTGGAAAATGACTGTTTTGTTTGCTCAGAATAAGTGAATGCTTCAGAAACCCTCTCCTACAGAACTGGGTTTAGAGCCATGTAGCAATTGAGACAGGAAATAATTAAGAAATCATTGGTTCCATGCAGAGTAGTTCTTAATTTAAGAAAGGCAGCTGAAGACCAATTTGGATCAAGGCAAGCTGCACTGCTGCAGCATACTGGAAGAGGGAACAAAAAGTTAGCTGAGGATCACGGACAAGAAAAGGAGCTGATTTGAATAAAAATGAGTCTTTTTTTCCCCCAACTAGAGTATTCTTTGCCTTATTAAAATTGATCACTCCAGAATATTGTGCTCAGCTTCCAATAAAATAACCTTATTTCATATTAGCCTGTCAAGCTTCACATGCAGCTCTGGTGATCTTCACTGGCACAGACAGATTAACATTTGAGGGACCTGGTCTAGTGGAAGGTGTCCCTGACCACGGCAGGAGGCTTGGAACAAGATGATCTTTAAGGTCCCTTTCAACTCAAACCATTCCATAACTCTCTGACATGAAATTTCAGTTGCCCAGAACACGTGGCAACCCCTCAATGTGAGGTTCTGTATTTATTGCACATCACTGATTTGGTCAAAACTATTAATTTTTCAGAGAACCAATCTTTAATTAGGTGATGCAGTTTTTACAGCCTGAAGCTGTGCAGAGAAGAGAAAATCTCTTTGGTTGCAACTGGAAGAATCAAGGTTTCAGCAACCTTTTCAGACAAAAGCAGAAGCAAGCGGCTTTCAGCAAATTCCCGTAAGTCTTTTAAATAGTTGGCTCTGACTTTTTGCTTTGGATATTGAGCTTCAGGAGTCATTACTGACTGCAGTGCTGCAGGGTCTTCCCAGCTCTCTCCCACGGCAACAAGGTCCAGCTTATCCCATTTGAACTGACCTGCGGTAATTCATTAATTAGAGATGAGAACAAGGGGAGTACTCTTTTTTGACTGGCCTCAAATGACACTAGAGGGTCTTGCAGGCCACAGGTCACTCCCAGTACCTCAGCCCTTCAGGTGTCACCCAGAGATTTTAGATAAAGAGGCCAAAGCTAAGCAATGAGCATTTTCCAGACCAGCAACTCCACTCTGATCCAGGACCCTCGAAGCCACCTCAGAGCTCAGGGATATGCAGCAGCTTACTTTCAGCACTGAGACTAAAGCCTGGCTCTTAAAATCATATCTTATATTCTCTTAAAGGCTCAAGGAAGTAGTGTGGCACTCTGCCAAGCTTTTTATTTTATAATTACTCTCTCTCCTTGAAAGGCTGATTTCATAGCAAGGCTGTGGGAGCCATGGTGGCATTCCATGGCATTTGACAGTGGTGCAGGAGAGTCCCATTGCCCAGGAGTTGCCATCACCTAAACATCAGTATCTGGAGATCAGACCCCAGCTGGGGGCCCTCTCTGTTTCCCAGTCCCATATAAGCAGTTTACATTCCAGCCTCTCCTTCATTTCTATCACTCAGCCACGACCATTAGGAAAATGTATTGTCCTGCTTTCTTCCAAATACACAACAGAAGTAGCCATTAAACAGTCCTGCCTTTTTTCTCTGTACCAAATTTACAATTTTGTCATCAGTCACAGTAAAAAGCCTTTGCTTAACCTTGGCTTCTTTTTTATTCCTCACTTACACTTAAGAAAGGAGAAAAAAAAAGGGAAATAATTTTTTGTATTTTTTGACCCTGATACATGATGTCTCATGTTTTTCTTTTTTAGTTCCCCAACTCAGTTACCTTCCTTTTTAAAACTCATAGTATCTTACCGTAGTCCCATCTGTATCCTTACACATCTTTATACAGATCTTCGGTGCTATATCACTTTTCTACACCTCTATACCCTACCCAGACAGACCAGCAGTCCCAAGTCTGTCTCCAAATTCAAAGCACACCATTTTCTTGGATCCAGACCAAGCTGTTTTTTCCTCTCTGCTTGATTTCAAATTCAACCCAAACCTCAGGAAAGCTCCAGATTTCAGAACATCCTTGAGCTGTACCTTTCTGGCAGTGACAAGGGCAGCTTGCATGAGTGGCAGAGACATCTCTCAACTGCAACGCAAATCACATGATGCTTCAAAATAGTCTGGCCACCCTCAGGGATATTTGAGTGTACCACTTGGGAGTCATGCTCTCAATTCTGCAAGACCCTTCAGCGTGAATTTTCTAACCCCAAACATTTCAATACCCAAACAAAACTCAAGAGTACTTTAGCAGCTGTGTATCAACTCGAGTAGAGCTCAAAACCCAAATGCCTGAGAATTCTAGTGCCAAGAGGAGGCATCACTGTGCTGTGGATAACACCCCTGGATCAGCTTCCAATGTTCCCTGGATTAGCCTTTCTCCATGGCCAGAGCCAGCTGTCAGCCCTGAGCTACCCCATCTCCAGATGCTCTAGGCTAGACAGAGAAAGCAGCAAGCTGCCTGCAGGAGAGCTGCAACGGAGCATGCATCCCTGGAAGCAGTGCCAGCTATTCCCCAGCTGCCAGCAGATGGTGCTCTTTGTTTTAGCTCAGGATTCCCAAAACTACTTCACAGGTTAGCAACTTCCTTTCCTCCAGAACTCTCATAATCCTGTCTGCAACAAAGATACATCTCCCACAAATCACGTTGCCAGACATGAACGGCCACACCCTGAGAGTCGTTTGGGGATTCATTTGCACAATAGATGCAACGAGAAAACCAAATGTATCAGGAGGATACACGATCCTATTCTATTATTCCTTCCCCCTGGTTCTCTGCATGGTCCTGACTGTGTTAGGGAAACACAGAGCAGCAAGAAGGCTGCTTCCTGCTGTCTCCAGCAGCTGACAGTCTGTGCCTCAGCTGTGCAAGTTATTCATCCTTCCCATTGAGATCCTGCAGCAACGAGAGGAAACGTTGCCATGGCAGGTGCTGTCTCCTGCACAGGTAGGAAGGAAAAAGGACAGTGTTGGATAAAACAGGCTTAATCCTATTGACACTATGAATACTCCATTGATTTCACTGGAATGGCTTCTGATTCCACCCCCCCCCCCCCCCCCAAGATGGAAGTGAGTCCTAAATTCAAACAAGTTAATGAAAAGCTTTGGTGCATGTAAAACCTCTCCTCCAGGTCATTTTGTAGAGGCTATGAGTTACTTCAGCCTCCCAGTTGGAGTTTCATCACTTTTCCACAGCTTTAGCTGTCTATTGTAAACAGGCATTGCAGCTTCCAGATCCAGGGATACCCAATCTCAATCCTCTACATGACAAATATATGGGGGAATGGGGGTCAGCTGGGATCCCAGCTCCCAAAAACCTTGGCTGCTGAGGATCAGCAACCTTTATCAACTCCCCATCTTCTTTTAAGCACAGAGGCTGGAGCAGGGGACAAATCCCTTTCAGGATCCAGCCCTTGGAGGCCCTCACACTTTTGGCAGTCTCCGTTTGCCTGGTTGAGAAACTCCCCTCAGCAGCTAGTGGCAGGTCACCATCAGGTTATGGTTCTCCCCAGGGCCCTGCATGGGGGCTTTTCCTGTTGCCCCAGCCAGCTTCTGGTTTCTTCCAACACCTGGGGAGGCATGGATCAGGTCCCAGCTCTGCGGTGGAGTGCTACAGCCCCATTTGTGGGACAGATGTGTAGGAAACACTGCTGAGCTTTTAATAAGATTAAGACAGGTCTGTTCAGTCCCAGCAGGATATTAACAGCATCTCGGTTTTGGCCACAGATTCTGCACCACAGCAGCTACTGTCTCCCTATCACTGCCTCTCCAAAAAGATACCAGGGTTCATCTTTTTGCTGCTGCTGCATAGCCACTGTGTGTGTTGTGGTGCACCCCAGACCAAGCCAAGTCAAATAGAGGAGCAGAGCTAGGTTTGGTGTTGCTGAATGTCCTCAGCTCCCATGGACATCCACGGAGCTCACAGCACCTGGCAGAGTGAGACTTCATCTCGTGGGTTCGAGCCCCACATTGGGCGCCAGATGCGGAGATATACTTACAGCTTTTTACCGGCTAGGCTCATAGTTCAATGCCTTAGGAAGCCTTGGGCAGCCTAGAGAGGCAGCACGGGCAATCCAGCATTTCAGCAGCTCTAAAAGTGACAAATGTATTAGCTGCAAAGCTGATACCACCAGCAGAAGCAAAGAGGGAGAAATACAGCTTTTGGGTTGCCTAATTTCTGCAATTAGAAGCTTTCAAACAGAAACAGATGACAAGACGTTCACAGAAAGGGCTGCAAAGCCAAGGAGGGCGGGTCCCCCCTTGGTCCTTTCTTTCATTCGGAGAAGGGGAAAGGGGAGGCCTGGGGGCGGACCCGGGGTGACCGGCCAATCAGACACTGCTAAAGAGTTTGAGTTACATTTGGTTTTGCCCACGCTTGGAACAAAGGGGTTCAAAGCACATGGCAGAGGCAAATGTCCTGGGGAGGGGGAAGGGAAGCTCGGAACAGGCAGCAACAGCAGAGGATGCTGAGCAGGTGCCCCAAAGCCAACCATCAGTGTGCAAAGTGAACCCATCGTAAATGATTCAGCACTTCCCACCCCCGTGTGACCTCGGGGCTTTCTGCTTCAATAAATGGTCTCAGAGAGCTCCAATTTGACCTGGCAGGAAAACCCTGGCATAATGTCTGTGACAGCCCTCCACAGTACTCTGGAGAGCATGAAAAATCCAGGGCATTTTAAAAGGAGGCCTGAGAAAGCAGAATAATGATTTGAAATGTGCACAAATTTGCAAATGCTGCTAGATGTGCAGCATTATTTAAAAAAAAAAAAAAAATATATATATAATTTAGTGAGTTAGCAAAAATCTGGTTCAGGTAAAAAAGGTTTTTTCACTTCAGTGATAGTAACATGACTGGTTGATAGGTTTCAATGACACCAAGATACTACCTAAAATACCATCAAATGCAATTTCCTGAGGATAATTAAAGCCCACTTATAGGATTAATTCTTTCTTATTTCACTGTAGTCACATTTTCCCTGGAATGTTAAAACTTCACTGAGCCCCATGACAAAAATACTCTAAGCACTAAGTGAATTAGCACCTAAATCATGCTTTTTCATTACCCGAAATGGGACCCAACTCCCTTTAGAGCAATAGACTCCAAAGTATCTCACAAAAGCTGGATGTGTTTGGTTAAGTCTCGTTCATCTTTTAAGTTTTAAAATGCCTAAATCCCATCTCCAGCATGATTCAGGAAATTCAGATGCTCACTGTTTTTACCCCCAAACTGCTCCAGAGCAGACAGTCATGCTTCAAATTCAGACCAGGTTGTCCTCCAATCTCCCTTGCAGAACCACCTTCTCTCCTGGCCAGATTCCATCCCTGGAATGCCCTGTCCCAGGCACCTTCAGCCCATCCAGCCCCACCTTTGCTGGGTCCCAGTTCCTTGTAAATTCAGCTTCTCATGTTTGCTCCAAGTCAATCCCCAGCCACAGAGCTTCAGATTCCAACCCAGCCTGGAAAAGGGAAAAATGCCAATGCCAGCTGCTTTTGATGCTGAGACAAACCCGGGACAGAAATCACTGCCCTGCAGCTTCAGGCTCTTCCAGCGGGAGGGAAAACCCAGTGTTGGAGAAGAGCTTTGCTGAAATACAAGTTTTTTAGTAAGAATCTGTTGCACATCTGGAGGGACTGCAGAGTTCTCTCTATGCCACTCATACCTGACCACAACATCTCATAGAAATCCAGCTATTAGAAAATTAGAGAAAAAGCAAAAAAGGGCTGTCTTGCACTTGGGCTTGACTCCCTATCCCCCAAAGCTGAAGCCACTCCAGCAGCATGAATCTTCCAGGGAGACAGAGCGACAATTGCAAAGAAGTTAAACTGAAATCACTGAGGGCTCTCGAGAGGAAAATTAATTTTGTGACAATGCCTAACATCTACAGTGATGTGTCAGGCACAGTAATTCGGGGGAAAACCAGCTGTCAGGCTGGGGTAAATCAGGAGTGACTCCACCAAAGGCACAAGAGTTACACCTGCATAAAACTGTCACCAGGCAAGGAAGTACGAGGCCCTGGGAGCCAACAAATAGAGTCTGAAGACAAGGCATTACTGGCCATAAATCAAGATCAAATCTAATGCCCAGGGGACAGCAGGGAAATCTAGGTCAGTGAGGACACAGCAGTGCCAGGCTGATGCAGACAGACACAGAAAAATGTCAAAAATCACCATCAAGCTCTCTTTTCCACCCAAGGTTTTCCCACCTCAACATAACCTGCTCCAGAAAGGCCAGATGACCAGGTGTGCTGAGTCCTGGTGTCTACCTTTACTGGCAGCAACAGAAACATTAGGACAAAAGACCCTGTAGAGCATTGAGTAGGATCCAGAACATATAATATCAGAAAATATTTAAAGAAAAAAAGAGAAATGGGGAGGTTCTGCAGAGGCAGGTGAGGCAGCAGACTGATCCAAGTGCTAATGGGGTTTCCTTGCACATTAAGTGATTTCTCTGTTTCTAGAAGGTGGTGCCACCAAGGATGCATCTGAAAGTCAATCAGAAAGTTTTCGAAAGTATATTAAAAGTTAAGCCTCTCAAAGTAGTGCAGAATTTGGGGCAGAGCCACTGCAGTCATAAATCAGCATCAACCTGCTGGCTCCAGCTTCTGCTCGAGGAGGATCAGGCCATACGTGCTATAACTAATGTCAAAAACGTCCTTGCCTTCAAGGTCTCTCCTCTCCTTACCTGCCACTGCGTCTCTTCTCCTGTGACAGATGAGGTCACTCCATGCAGAGACAGGAAAATCCTCCCCAGACATCTCACTCCCCTGGAGGGTGTTTTTTAGACCTGTCCCACCCTTCACTCTACGTTAATGAAGAACCAATACAACCACAAACCCTTTCCTCTCTTTACTGCATATGCATGACACCGAAACTATTCACCCACCCAGGAGAGCAGCCAGAAAGTTTCAAGTCTGTGGTTTGAGGGGAGGCATAATTAAGATTTCAAGGAACACAGGTCAGTTTGACTGTCCCCATCCCTGAGAGCCCAGGAGATGCTCCTGCTCCTTCCTTACTTCCTTGCAGGGGGGCCCAGCTCCCCACAGCCGAGGCTGGTGGCTAAATCACAGCCTTCTGCAGAGTTAATGGCAGCAGACTCTGCACTCCTGAAAGCTTTTGAGGTTGTGGCAGAGCAACATCGATTCAAACCAACCATTTGCTGGAATTGCTGTGTGTTATTAAAGCAGGAGGGGGGCAGCAGCTCCACAGCAGCTCCAGGATCAACCTTCCTGTCGGGAGCTTCTCCGGGCGCTCAGGGGCACAGCTGGGGTTTGGCTCCAGGAGGGAAAGGCTGGGGATAATTACACGGGTCCTGATACCTCATGCAGCTTTCTCAGAGTGCATGAGAAGGGTCAAGTGCCTGTGAGAGCTGCAGGGAAAGGCAGGGGCAGAGAGCTCTCCTGTTGCTCTGCCTGTCCTCCCATCCATGTGCTGACAGCTCTGCTGCCTCACCCACACCTACTGCAGGATTTCTAGGAAAAGCTGCAATGAAAACTTAGATTTTCAATCACAGGGAGGTATGTTTTCCTCCAAAGAATGTCCCTTCCCCCACTGGAACATCCAAGACTCCCAACCTGATGCCACCCTGGCCTTAGAAGAGGCAGAAGGCACTAAAAGGGCTTCCTATTCAGCCCAGGAAGGTTTCAGATGCTGAACAACTGAAAATGTTTGAGAGTAGTTACAGAACTAACTCTCAGATGCAATCTGTGGAGGTGCTCTTGCTTGAGGATCATTACATGACCTCTAGAGCAGCTCTCCTGCTTCAGGCTCTAGCACAAGTTACTTTTAGAAAACAGCTACACAACAGCCAGAATTGCACCTGTGATGACCAAGAAGAACCTTCCCATCCCTGCAGATACACCAGATACAGTACTTCAGCTGAGGAGAGAGCAGCTTCTAGAAAAAGTTCTGGACAGGACATCTCTGCAGATATTGCTGATTCACCCACAGGTTTGTGCCACAATGATAAAAATGTCCAAAGAGAATATGAAAATATGGCAAGCAGTTTTTTTCTGAGCTGTTTTCAAAGATATAGGAGATCCAGAAAACTTCAGGGTAAGTGAAGCAGTTTGTCTTCTGGGAAAAGCACATTTTTAGAGTCTACCACAGTCAGTGAGCCAGGGGGCATTTGGAAGAGCATCACTAGTAGCTAAGGTTAGGCATTAGAATCATAGAATGGGCTGAGTTGGAAGAGACCTTATAGATCATCCAGTTCCAACACCCTGCCAAGGGCAGGGACACCTTCCACTAGGCCAGGTTGCTCCAAGCCCCATCCAAGCTGGCCTGGAACACTGCCAGGGATGGGGCAGCCACAGCTTCTGTGGGCAGCGTGGGCCAGGGCCTCAGCAGCCTCAGAGCCAAGAAATTCTTCCTAATCTCCAATCTAACTTCACCCTCTGTCAGCTTGAAGCCATTTCCCCCAGGTCCTGTCACTCCATGCCCCTGTAAACAGCCCCTCTCCTGCTCTCCTACTCTCTTTTAGGTACTGAAGAGCTTCAATTAGGTCACCTCAGAGCTTTCTCTTCTTCAGGCTGAACACCCCCAGCTCTCTCAGCTCACCAGAGCAGAGCAACTCCAACCCTTGGAGCATCTCAGTGGCCTCCTCTGGACTCACTCCAAGAGTTCAATGTCCTTCCTGTGCTGAGGACTCCACAGCTGGATGCAGCTTTCCAGGTGGGGTCTCACCAGAGCAGAGCAGAGGGGCAGAATCACCTCCCTCAAACCAGTGCCCACACTGGTTTTGATGGAGCCTGGGACACAGTGGACTTTTTGTGCTGCCAGCACATATTGCTCAGTCATGTCCAGCCTCTGGCTTGTGCTTTAAAAAAAAAAAAAAATTAAAAAACTAAGTCTAATAGCCTTCTGGGCTATAATATTTGCTTTAGGAAGAAAAGGAAAAATATTGAGTGTGGGAAATTTCATTTTCTCCTGTAATTCTGAAATTTGGTTCTCTCTGGTAATCAACTCATAACGTACATACAGGAAATCAGTCAGATGGCTAAAGTGATAACAGGGGAATTAAGACACTAAGATGTCCTGGAGCGAGGTCTTTACATGCAGTACCAGATACTGGTAATCATTCATTGTGTTAAAAACCTCAGCCAGGGTGGTGTGAATGCATCAGTGGATAACTCTGTGCTCAGGGATGCAGCGTATTCCCCTCAGGAGTGGGAGTGTGTGTGCAGTGCTGCAGCCCAATCACAACTGAACACCCAGCAGGGCACTAAAGGAGGCCAGAGCCAGCCCATGGACAGAAATAAAATAAATAAGAGCTCATGGACTAACCCTGCAATGTAAAACAGAAAGTCCCTGACAGGGGTGCTCAGGGCAGGGAGAAGAGACCTCCATTATTTGTTTGTACCTTGTCCTTAAGCACAGAATATCCAGGAGCTGGGCATTTCTGTGGTTTGTTTTCCTTGCTTAAGACAAGTACAGAAAGATGCAGAGAAGCTACAGAAGATGCTGATGGCACAAGCACTGGAGGGCAGGACATCTGGAACCAGTTTGGAGGAGGGAATAACAGATAAATTTATATTGTACAGTAGGGAGAAGGGAGGAGAACAGGATCACAGTCTATAAATACTCTCAAGGTGTAAGTGAAGGGAGGGAATTAGTCACAGTTTTAGAGGATGGGAGAAAAAGTGGCTTGAAGTTAAGATACAAAATTAGGCTACATGACAAGGTATATTTCTTGAGGGAAAAGGGCAGAGGAGTGTAACAGGGAGCACAGGGGTGCCACCATCTCCCCATTACAGCACATCTGGATGAGGGAATGAATTCCAGTTCTGCCCTTTGACAGGGTTCCAGATGTCTTTTTCTGGCACCACCATGAACAGTGCAATTTTGCCTCTTGTAAATTAGCACTGCAGATGAAAACTGGGCAAATAAGAGACTCTTCAGTTTGGCAGGAGAGAAAATTAAAGGGAAGTAATTCTGCTTGGAACAGAGCTGTAACAGATTTTCTTTTTTTTTTTAACGTGAAACAAAAACAAACCAATAAAAATCATTCTAGGTCAAATCAATTTAATTTAACCTGAAGCTAAATGTCAGATCTGGTTTACAGCAAACTCCTGATACCGAAAGGGAGCTGCTGTGCACCAGGGTCCCTCATGGCAGCATGTGCAAATTGGTGCATAAGGGGCACTCTGGAGGGTGTCCTTAATTTTCACTATCCCATCCCAGCTGCACCTAACAGGGTCCAGCTTCCTTCAGAGAAGCATCTTTTATCTTCTACCCTAACTTCTCCCCAAGTCCAATCATTCCAGCACAGAACCCACATGACCAAAGTCCTAAATCATGCTCAGACCCATCTTAGCTCCCAGCATTTTGGATTTAAGCCCATGAAATTATTCACCACATCATACAGTTGCTATAGCAACATCCTATTGAGTATTAATATAAATTGCAGTTCCCAAATCCCATCTATTGGAAGGAGTTGTGCAGCAGGGGCAAGAGACATCTTTGCCTGAATGGCTTTCCATTCTCCATCTCTCCCAACACCAGTTGATCCAGGCAGTGGATTAACCATGTCCTGTCTTCCCTCAGTGCTATCAGTTGTGGCACTGAGCTGTGGAGGGTGAAAAGAAGAAGGAACCCCACTTCCAAAGGCCCAGCTTCTCCAAAGCTGCCTCTTCACAGCAAAGTTTCCTGACATGAACAAAATGTGCTTTAATTTAAATGCAGGCAATGAGTATTTTTGGTAGCCCAAGCAATCATGTTAAAACTCAGACCTTTTTCCCTCCTTTTTTCACAAGAATTTATAGTATGACCCTGCAGAGGTTTAATTTTTCAGTAGAGCTTTTTGAACACTTCCTTTTCGCTAAGAAGAGCAATAAACACTTTTTTTCTGATGCTGAATGTTAGAACAGTGCACATTCCTTAGCACACATGAAATTAAGTTAGTACAGAACTGAGGATGGAGGGCACTGAATGGAGGAAGAACGAGGCTGCCCATGCTCTAAAACAGAAGCAACTACATCCTTCCTTTAAATTCCTCTTCCAAGAGGAAAACTGTCTTCCAGAGGTTAAAGACAACTAATTTATTAGGCAATGGCTTTCCACAATAAGTTAGGTATTTCAAGAAGTTTTAAATAGCATCTGATGCTTTCTTATCCAAATGCCACATGGCTCAGGCTCTTTCCTTACAGCCCACGAGCCTGGCAGATGCTCCCATCAGCCATGGGGTTGTAACACAAAAAGAGCTGCTGAGGCCCACACAGCTCCCAGACTGACCTGAAACTTCTCAAAGACAACAACCAACATTTTTTTCCTTTAAAAACTGGAAATGGAAGAGATAAGTTGAGGATGGGAGACAGCATGAAGAGCATTTCCAGCAGTCTATTTATACCCTCTCTGGCTTGAATCCACTTACCCTGAAGCCATTTAACACTGTTTCGTAGTGTGAAAGGGCCTTCATGTGGATAAACATTCAGGTCTGTCACTGCAAGACACTCACAACATATGGGCAGACTCTTCATTTCTAACGTTTTCATCCATTTAAACACATCAGATACAGGCTTAAGGATTTTATGTCTGATTCTGACCAAGATGACAAGTGTAAACAGCCCTTTCAGTGAGATATTTCTGTCTGCACATCCAGGATGCAATGAAACACCTCCCTTTGGCTGCCATCCCTGTTCCTGAGCCAAAGGCTGTGCTGGCGACCCAGGTCAGGGTTGTCTTTGGGGATCGAGAGTCCCCAGAGCAAAAAGGATGAGGAGACAGAGGGAGAACAGGGAGCATTGCCTAAGAACAGGGAGAAGTATTGGGAAAGAAGAAAAAGATGAGGTGTGGAGGGGCAGGATGGAAAGCAGAGGTGGGGAAGGACAGTGATGGGAAGGGAGAGATATAGGCAGAGCAGAGTTAAGAGTCAAATGAAAAAAAGAACAAAGCCAGGGGAACAAAGGACAAAGAAAGGTAGAGAAGAAAGTAGAGACTGGAGTATGAAATGAGTGAGGAAAGAAATTTTAGAAGCTCTAGGACAGACACACATACCTGTCCATTTGTAGACTCTGAAGGTTACTACATTTGTTCTTCCCTCATTCATATTTATCCAACATACAGTTCTGGGACGCTATTTTTAACCATGCACAAAAAACACACAAGGAGCTTTTCTCACTTCCATTTTGGAGGAAGGGCCAGGCAGTTCCCAGGCACAAGGCAGATCTCTTTTTAGAATAAATTCAGAAAGACTATCGGAGCAAACCCAACGCCTATGAATAAATAACGCTGTTCCTGCGGAGGAGGCTGTGGCAAGGAGCTATTCTCAGACGCGCACACAGCCCCGAAGAGGAGGATGTTTGGGAGTGAATGAGGAGGTGGTGGCCTCCCTGTATGGAATTTTACCTGTCTTCCTGCAGGGAAGGAGCTTTTCCAGTCTGGAGCAGCAAAGAGTGTGAGGAACAACATGTGCACAAATGCAGAGGAGCGTGGTGAACACGTGAGCTGCTGTGCAGGTCCTGCTGCCCACACCAAGGCAGCAGCTCCTTGCACCATGGCCATGCCAGTCTGCTGGATGATAGCATGAAACAGGTTCAGGAGCACCAGCCTGATGTTACTTCTGTTCCACATGAGGTGTGGGGACCTCAGCTGGAGCAGACGTGCTGCTGGAGGGAGCAGGGAGGCAGGAGGAATGCTCTGTGCATCCTCATCAGCAGGGCTGGATATTGCTGCAGTGGGAGACACCGGGCAGGGAGGGGATTAGCTTAAGGCAGAAATGTGCTGATTTGAGGCTGAACCTTCTCCCAGGGTCATCTATGTGCTTGAATCAGTAAAATAAGCTGCTGTGTCCTGTTCCCTGCACATTACAGCTGCTCTGCCCCTCACTATAAGCATCAGCTGGGAATGATTTAACCAGTTAGAGGAGGAAGAACCCAGAATTTGTAAAAACCACCCATCCCTTCTTGTGTAGGAGACCAAGGAAGGCAGGGATTGAATCTGAGGAAGCATCACCTCCTGTTTCTTCTCCTTAGGGCTGCTGGAGGCTGACCTAACCCTGCCTCAAGGCTGCTCTAACTCCAGTTGGAGCCACTGTCATGACTCCACATGCAGTGGTAGCACATGGAGATGCACAAAGCCATTTCTACCCACCTTTCCCCACAGGTCCCTGTCCCCCAGCCCCATGCCATTTGACCATCAGGTGCACTTAGCCTGCTTTGAAAAGCATTTGTCCCTCTCCCAGGGAGGTGGCTGGGGACACCCATGAGCAGAGATGCAGGAGCTAAACACTGTTTGACAGGACTCATGCAACAATCTTCCAACTATCCTTTTTTTTTTAATGTTCCTTCTCTTCAGCTGCTAGATTTTACTGGCTAAATTGTGCAGCCTTATTCACCTGGAAGTTTATGAAATAGGACATTGGTGAATTTTATAAGATGGCACTGGAGGCATCACTTTTATGAGAGGTAAAAACAAAAGACTTTGGTCCATCTGCAATTTGACTTACTCAATTGCCTCTTAGAGCAGCTGGGCTGACAGAGACTCATCCTCCTGAGAGTCCAGGAACAAAAAATATCAGTACTGTGCATCAGAGTCTGAGTGCCTGCACAATTTATCCTCATTAAACTGATGTGCAGTTTGAAGATACAGATCCTTGTTAAAAAAATTGGTTATGTTTCCCAGTTCTGGTCCATTCCCAAAGTCTCTGGGATTGGAGCTTCAGAAGGCCTGGCTGCAGCAGAGATGGCTTTAATGAACTTAGCTGGTTGGGCTGTGTCCTGTGGCCAGAGGAATAAGCCAGAGATGCAGGGAGATGGCAGGAAGGTAAAGCTGGGTGGAAATACAGCAGGCAGGGCTGTGTCTCAGCAGCAGCGGCTGGGAAGATGCAGAAGTGCTGCTCGATGGTTGGAAGCGTGTTTTCCTGGTGAATTCAATTGCTAATGCACATGCAGAAGGTGGAGAATGCACAAGTGCTCAGATGGGAACCAGTCTCTCCTGTGATACTCCTCTGTCATCCCATCCAAAGCCATGCAGAGCATGAGCAGTGCAGGAACAAAGCCCCAGGAGGGTTTGAGATATGGGAGAGGTTGCAGAGGTTCAAACACAGCCTTGATGTCACACTTAAAGAAGGAGATGGATATCTCAGATCTCAGGCTTGCTGCCAGCCTTGGAAATGGCTGAAAGTCCCTTCTGCTCATCAGCACTTCAGCCCTCAAAAATAAACCTATTTCCTATCAGTCCTTGGCAGGAGATGCTGCAGGGAGGGAATGGCAGCCTGTTCAAAGGGGCTAATGGAAGCAGGGAAATGCCTCCCAGATGTGCAAGGCAAGGACTGGCACACTCTGAGTGGGATACACTCTGAGTTCCTGCCCTTCCCACCCCCTCAGTGTCTGGCATCTCCATGACTTTCTCCTCGACTGCATTTTTTGGGGTCTTCAGATGAGACAAGGACATCCTGTTTATCTCCAGCTACCACACCTTTAAACCAAAGAGTCAGACTTTTGTAACCAAGCTGCTCCCTCCAACAGGCCCCTGCTGCTTTTCAACACATTTTAAGGACACTCCATGGGCAAAGGAACCAGTTTTCCACAAAATCCAAAGCTAGAAGTGAGGAACATTGGGATTACTAGGCAAAGCCATCTCCTTGCCTAAAGACAAACATTGTCACAGAGCTCTTTTCAGGACATCAACCTCTGCCTTAACAAGTAATTTGGCTTTTGATTCCTTACACTCATTAGAAAATTGTTACATGCATCTGATATTTAGGAGTCTCCTAAATTTCCAGCCTGAATTTATTCATCCCCAGTCTACGCCCATTAGTTATTCTGTCAGCATCAGCTCTTGCCCCTTGAAAATATTTATAGGAAGCAATCACTCCCTTGGAGCTCTCATTTTGCTAGACTGAACAAATTGCTGTCACCAGTCTCCTAAGGAAAGCTCTCCACCCTTGGACACTAAATCTCCTGGAGACTCTAGGATGCATGGTGCTACACTCTAGAAAGTTTCTTTTATTTTTTGTCCTAAATTCTTCTTTGATGCTGTGTACTTTAAGCCACTCTTTAATGATGTTTCTACACACAGAAATGCTTTTTAGTGCAGTGCAGGCAGCTTACACCATTATTTCAGTTGGCTGGAGCAGCACGAAAATCCACTGGTAGCAGTAGGGTGGTTTCTGAAGCATTATTCTTCCTGGTTCAACCATCATAACTTCTGCTCTGGTATCACGAGAGGAAGAGAAACACTGATAAGGATCAGAAATGGTGCTGAAATAAGAAGCACACAGCACTTTCAGGAAGTTATCAGAGTTTCCCTGGCAAGCATGGCCACACAGTAAATGCCACATCAAAGAATCGAAACCAAACTACTCCAAAACACATCCACAGGAAGGCACACCCATGTGTGCACACACCTATGTGCATATCCCCTTCTCTCCCAAACACAGGGATTAACTCTCAGCCTCAGAAATTGCTGGAATCACATTTCAGGATGACCATCACACTCAGTGCCTGCATCACTGTGCTTGGATTGGGAAGCTCTGTGCAAGTCAGAAGGCTCACACTGAATGTTAGCCAGAGTATCCTGGCCCATCTGTTGGGGATTAAGACCACAATGGAGCAGAGCATTCCTGCCCTCCTCCACTTTAAGACATAGCGGGGAAAAAAATATTCCCAACACCCAAATGCACTTTTCAGCAACAAATAATGATTTGGCTGAGAATTAAGTGCGAAAGAAAAAAGTTTAATGCAGAACCTGAGCATCATCCTATCTCACAGGGCTTTTGTTTCAGCATGAAGAATTATGTATAGCTGACTCTTTTTATTAGATTAATTCAATTCTTTGGCTGCTTAGACTGCTCCTGTATATCCTCTCTAAATTACGTTTGGTTTTCTATACCTGCAGCTATGGTTATCCTGCGTATTTTCCTGTGTATTCCACTGTGAAAATCGTGATTAAGTTCATTTGTCATAAAACAAACATGATGCCATGAATGATGAATAAGCAGAGCGTGGTGCAGAGACTGGCAATGCAGCTCAGCTTCCTCAGTGCCTGGGGAGCGGGGAGGGTTTCTGTGTCTGAGATTAGAAAGCTTCCTAATGAAGAAATCTGCCTAACAAGTGATGTCATTTCTGGCAAAGCCACGAGCTAATTTGCAGGGAAGGGCCCAGCGACCCCAGCGTCACCTCCCCAGGTGTGTGGAGGAGTTTTCTGGCTCTCAAGAACACAGGACATGGAGGGAAGGCAGCAGTGGGGGCCGCCTGCCTTGCCCTGTCCCTCACACCCACAGGCATGAGCTTCATACCCCCACACACCTCCTTAGGGACACAGCTTCCTGTCACCCTCACTGCATCCCTGGAGATCCCTGGAGCCCATCCACTGCTGCACACTTCCACACCCCTGCTCCCTTTTATCCCACTTCCAGAGGACAGAGGGGATTAGTGCAACATTCACAGCCAAATTTTGTTAAATACATCTCAGGATAAGCTATCATGTTAGGCAGTATTTCGCCAGCACCCATAAGAAGTCATTCACCCCAGCCCAGCAGCTGGCTGGGGAGCACAGAACCATGACTAGGAAGCTGTGGGCTGTGTTTCTCACCATCTCTCACATCCCAAACTTCAGGAGGTGCCAAAGCAGCCTGGTCCATATACAGGAGAGCCACTTCAGCACCCTGATAACATCCAGGGCACAGGAGACCAGAAATCAGGCCCTCAGCTCTGCTGGGCACCACAAGCTCCCTGTCCCGCTACCCTCATCTTCTGGGTGCTATTTCATCACCATCCCTGGATTTCAGCACTTCATGGAATAGAAGCCTATTTTCCCTATCATGATTGTTTAACTTGAGACAGGTTAAACATTAAGTTCAGATCCCAGAAAGCTTTCAGAGTTTTGTGGCACCCCTGGCTGGAAGACGATGCAGTGTGCTGCAGTTCTCAGCCTGTGCTGCCCTGGTCTTGCTTCCAATCTTTCTGCTGGAGTTTCCCCCTCTGTTGACTTGATTTGCACCAAATTGCTTCCTTCTGCAGAGCCCACAGGTTCTTACTCAGACCTCTTAATTACATGTTTAACACAAAACAGAGGAATAGACAGAATACAAGCCCATGCTTTGCTAAATCACAGCAAGTACAAAAAGCTGCAACTCACGAGCTATAAAGACGTCTTCACTGTCTATAATTCAATCCTACTCAGGCTCTTCCTTCTCCAGATCCCAGCCCACCCAAGAGAATTTTCTTGCTCTTAAGTTCCCTCTTCCTCCACTATTTTGTCACCTAGCAAACCTCAATAAAAACATCTTTTGCCATGTTCACTGCCCTCTTGCTCCAGAGGTCCCGAGGCTCATTGACATGTTTTCTACTAACCTCATGCTCCAAGGCATCCGTGGGTCCTTGTGTTGGAAACCACCTCTGGAGCTGGAGTCCTAAACAAAAGGCCTGCAAAGGCAGCCAGCCAAATACTGACCTGCCCAATGCAGTAGCTGCAAACCAGCCAAACACAGCAAACACAGTCACTGGGATGTGGACCCAGGAGATTTGCCTCCAGAACAGAGACAGCTTTTCCTTCTTCACAGGATAATGGACACGACAGAGATAGGAATCACCTGCAAAAATTCAGGGCAAATTTGTGACCTCTCCCTGTGGATTTTCTGAGAACTCACTCCCCATTCAGCTTTGTAAGCTAATCCTTTTTCATTCAGCTTATTTACAAGCACCACCACTGTGTTTGCTTAATTCCCCAGTCCCTTCTGTCTTCTGCATTCCAGAGTGGATTCAATTTCAGCATTCCCCATTCCCAAAAACCTCTTTGTCCAATTCTTCTCCTGAGTCAGTTTAAGAAGCTTCAGTTAACAGCAGTTCAATACCTTCCCATTAACACAGTATTTTCTCTCCCATGCATAATGAAGGCAAGATGCAAATATATCCTGCTGCCCTCTCCCAGAGCCTCATCTCCTCTTTCTAGAGCCCATCAGACTTGTACTTTCTCACCTTTCTGACATGCTGATCAACAAGGTTGTCTCCTCTTCCCTTTAATTGCTCTCATTACATGCTGTCTGCTGTGCTGGGAGCAGCTGTAAATAAGAAGCTGCTCACAGTATCACATGAATCCACACCATCCTGCAGAGCGGCCCACGAGTCCCCATGGCCTCTGTTCTCAGTGCAGACAGGCTGGGGATGTATTTTGTGCAGAACTACCTGACCAGCAAGTCTCTAACGTGGAAAGGCAAATGCCATGGGCTTGTGTGTGTGTGTGCAGGGGCTCAGCACGATATTTAGCTGATAATGGATGATTTCCCGTGTACCAAAACGCTCTCCACATCCAGCTGCATGATCACAGATAAATGAGTCCAGGTCTGCTACAAAGTGTATTTTTACCTGTAGTGTTTCTTAGGAATGCTATCCCAGTTTTGCAGCTGTTCACATATTTGAGAGCTCCCTGAAAACCCAGTAAAGCCAGTCTGAATTGTTTCTACTTACATAAAGCTTTCAGTCAGGTCACCTCCATCCCCTATAGGAACAAACCAGGGGAGGAATTAATAAGTTTCTACAGAACTTAGCCCAGAACTGGTAAAAAGACACATTCCAGCCACAAGACCCTTTGGGATGATCTGAACAGCACACAGGCAGACAGGAAGACTTTGCCAAGTGCTGGGAATTTTCCTATAGACATTATTAAACAAGGAGAGGAACTGCTCCTTGAGAGCACAGGCTCACTGCTTTTTAAATTCACTCTCAGGAAGACCTGCACTGAACTGATGCTGCAAATCTAAGAGCGGAGTGGGAGCTCCCCAGTCAGCCAGCAATGGGGTTTGTCAGAACAATTAAATTGGAAAATGCATTTTTAGGTGTCACCAAGTGACTGGAAACACTAGAAAGAAAGACAATTAAAAAAAAGAATAAACCCAACAACCTACAGCTCAGTGAAGGAGCTACAGGCAGCAAAGCTCTCCGTCAGGCTGCTCCCGAACAGCTCCAGCACTGCACCGAGCAGAGAGTGGAATTTCACAGCTCTGCAAGGCACTGCTGCAGGTTTGTATCCCATTTCCCTAAGCCATGGAGCACTGCAGGCATGGCAGAGCAGGGACAGTCTCCAACCTGCTTCCTCGCCAGTGCTGCAGTCACTGGGCAGAACAATCCTGCTGGAGAGAGTGACCCTGCACAGGGCCAGTCCAGGAGAGCAGCTACCCTTCCCATTTCACAGGTGAGAAAGCATGAGATTGAAAACTTCAATTACATGCCCAAAGCCACACTGGGAGGTCAAGGAAGGGAATGGCCACCTCAGGTCACTGCTCACCCCAAGAAATGGGTGTCTGCCATGTGTCCCCTCACTCATGTGCACTTGGCAGGCGATTCCGTACAGCCACAGCAAACACCACTGGGGGCTCACACAGCCCTATTGCAGCACTATGGGTAGAACAGACCCAAAGTGTCCAAAAAAGCACATTTTCACATTTAAAAACCTCTTTTAGGGCATTACACTTGCATTCAGACAAAGCAGCAGCAACGGAGAGGCATTTATTGAGCTTGGTCAAAGACCGATCATAATAGATTTTTGGTCCTAAAAGGAAAGCTCCATCACCAGAGCATAAAAATGGAGGTAAATGGGTTCATGCAGACATCCAAGGCAGCAAGCTCCTCACTATAGCACAGACTTTGTAACCCACTAACCTGACATGTGATGGCAGAATAATATCAAGCTCTTAGAGAGTCCTTTTCATCAACAGATCTAAGAAAACTTTCTAAGTGCTGGTTGTGTTGGCGTTTTAAGTGCCTGGAGAATAGCAAAAGCACAGTGAGAGGCATTTCTGAGAAAAGCTTTGGGGCCCCAGGTTTGATCAGTACCACCCTACAATGAAACCTGACTCAAAGGCTACCAGGATTCAGTGGAGCCATTATTGCAGATTTCAAGGGGTTTTGAAGCAGAACACCAGGGATTAGTGTAACTTTTACTACACTTGCTTTTACAACAATAAAACCACACAATGACAATACCTTCTGCCTTGTACATCCTCAAATATCCAAGAGCTTAAAATGATCTTTGTCTGTTCCTAAAGGCACATCCACAGTGCTTCTATGTGTCACGTGTGCAGCTGTAAGTGATGCTAAGGAGACTGAAGAGACTCTAGAATCACCAGTTTACAAAACGCTTTTTCTAAGGTTCAGGGCTTCTCAGTGCTTTGCACAGAATATTCAAGCTTTAAAACAATGCCATCTGTCATGATGTATTTCTTGAACTAACACCAAGAAGGATGGGATAGTTGAAAGCACCATCAGTCCAACTCAGATGTCACACCTCAATAGCTTGCAACAACAGACCTCAGCAAATAATCTGGGTGAATCATAATGCCCACAAAGTGCTTTGAGGGGTTTTTGTTTGTTTTAAAGTGGCCTTGCTACAAAATCATGCATTTGTGTAAAATAGATTCCTGCCAGAGAAGAACAAGTGCACTCTTCAGATGCAGCAGGGTCTCTTTCTATACTTTTCTTTTAATTGCATTGGCAGAACAATGATAAAGAACTTCATTTTCAGGATGCCATAAAAGCAAGCAGGTTGAAAGCAGCAAAATAATTTTAGAGCAGGGGAATAGATATTAGAAAAAAAATTCTTGTCTGTGAGGGTGATGGGGAGCAGGTTACTCACAGAAGCTGTGGCTGCCCCGTCCCTGGAAGTGTTCCAGGCCAGGCTGGATGGGGCTCTGCAAAACCTGGTCTAGTGGAAAGTATCCCTGCCCTTTGCAGGGAGGTGGAACTAGAAGGTTTTTATGTCCCTTTTAACGCAAACCATTCTATCAATGTACATCTAATGCTGAAATTATGGCTCTTTTCCAAATAAGAGTTCAACCAAAAGTATTTTTAAATTAGTGAGTGCCACTTGCCCACAAAACTGGCAGAGAAGGCGGAACCATGTCCAGTCAGCAGGAATACAGCTACCAGCAATTCTGGTGGGAAGTGTCACATGAAACACCCTGCACAGAAAGGCTGCTGATTTACCAGGATGGGTCCACACCCTGCAAAAGTTCAATTTTTATGCCAGTTGAGAAACAGCAGTGTCCAAAATGGGAGAATCTAACACCAAGAAAAAGGACATGGCAAAGCAAGCAGGAGCCTGTAACCAGTCAATAAGACCATGCACTTGGAAGCAGAGAGGCACAGGCTCCACTGTCTGCTCCAAAAATCATTTTATACATCTTTAATAGCTTATAAATAAACCAGCATAAGAACAGGGACTGAAATTGGGTCCTTTGCCTTAGAGGTACTTTCCATCTCCAGTTGGCTGCATGGAGGCTCCTGCGCTTATCCTGCCAGGGTGCAGGTTGTGCCCAGCCCTCCTGAAAACAAGGATAAGGCACTAATGTCCCAGGCAAGGGCAGATTCCCTCCCCATCCCTTTTCCTTAACCCAAACCAGCTGCTTTATCAACTATTTGGGCTTCCCAAGCTCTGTGCCAATGGCCTGGGTGCCAAAAAGCAGACCTGCAGATGGTGAGTTCAGCACCTCCAGACTCCCTGCTCTTGTGCAGACCCAGCTGGAGATGCATGGGACCCCCCCAAAAAAGAGGGGTGTGAGGGAAGCAGGGGTGGGACCAGCATCTCTGTTCTGAAATGGCTTTGCTACCCATCACATTTATTACTATCTCACTTATCCAACTTTAAGGACAAGGCAGTGATTTAAGTGCTTTTACTAGCCCAGTGCCAAGAATAAATTAATGATGTATATTAATAATATACAGCATTCTTAATGAAGCCGAGGCCATTTTCTGGTGCATAAAACAGTAAGCTAAAAATGACTAATTTTAAAATCAATACAAAATTCCCTCCCTGGCACTACTGCATAAACTGTAACTTTTATGCTGTGTCTTAAATATTAGATAGAAGTGGCTGGAAAAGTCTGACTGAGAAAGTTCTGCTCCTCTTCAATCTCAGGAGGTGAGCTGCAGGTTTACAAGTGGTTTTGGACCTCCCTGGAGAAGAAAAACTGGAGAATCACTGAACGCAGTGAAAGCACCTTCAGAGAACAGTGTTAACTGGCAATTCATGAAAAGCACATAAACCCACCAACTATCCAGCTCTCTGAAGCAAAGAGCTGTCAACCAAAACAGAAGCACTTCAGAGAAAGCCACCCTAAACCATGAACTCTTTATGCCAGCTTTACCAAGTAGCTCCTCACCTGTGAGTTAAAAGGTCACATTTATGTACCCTTGTCCCTCTTGTCACCCAGGCCAAAATACTAAAAAAAAGTAATACAGAAAGACCACAAAACGCTTGCCCTGGGATTCCTCTTGGCCGTCTCTGGCCATAGAGGCTTTTTGGGGTTATTGGACAGGTTTTTTTGTTTTGGTTGGTTGGTTTGGAGTTTGTTTTGTGTTCTGTTGGTTTGGGTTGGTTTTTTTTTGGGTTTTTTTGGTGTTTTTTTTTTGGTTTTGGTTTTTTTTTTTTTGTTTTGTTTTTTTCTGTGAACACAAGCACCATGCCATGCAGCACAGTGGTATTTGTGCAGCATCACCCAAGACTGCACAGAGTTGTGGCAGGAGAGCACCCAGGGGTTTCTGAGGGCATAAAACCTTCCAGGATGGGGCCAATGCACACAGAGGATGGAGTCAGACCCCTGGACTCCCATATGGAACCAGTTCTAAGCCACATTATTGCCTAAAGTGGGATTTAGCTAAAACCATGTTAATCAACTCACTGAATAAAACACATGTAGGACACAACAAAGCAGCCAGGATGAAAATGACCCAAGGTTTGAGCTGGAGAGTTGTGGACTAGGAGACCTTCATAGGCATAAACAAAAGATGTGCAACATTAAGAAAGGCACCTGCTTCCAAATCTTTGAATATCATCTGTATGGAAACGTTCTCATGCTTTTCTGACAAGTAGGGGCTCTGTCTGTCTGTTTTAACTTTGGAAGAAATTGCTGTAGCCCCCAGATACTTTAATCTGGACAGACCACAAAAATCACCAAGTTTCCCTAACAAAATCTCTACTGGCTTCCCTAAACCCAAACAGGTCAGAGCAGGACTAACACAAAGGAAAAACATATTCTTCTGAATAAAATACAAATATTAGAAACAGAATAATTTGCTTTCTGTGTGCGTCTCATTCTCATCATCTGTAAGTAGATCTTACTACATCCAGATAAGCCAGAAAGCCAGCTTTTAAAATACTAAAGCCAGGTGAAATGAGTACTATCACTAAGATCACAATATCCTGGCTTATAAACATATTTAGCATTTCATAGTTACAGGCTCCTAGAAATATCCAGTGTTTCCCCTTATAACATGAAACCACTGCTCCTTCCAGCCATATCCCCAGCTGGTAGCAGGCAATAGAGCAGAGTCTTAAAATAGATATGGATGTAGGACACACTCTATTTCCCAAGGCAAACTGCAGGCAAAATACCATGACCATTATAAAAAAGAAGGAAAAAACCCCACACAGTAAACTCAGAGGCAAGAAACAGGTTGGCTGAGGCACTGACAATTTAGTGCAGCTGTGTCTGTAGTGACCAACAGGGCAACACCAGCACAAGAACACACTCACACCCCTTTCCAGTGCACAGAGGTGAGAACACACCACACAAACCCCAGGCAAAATCCTTCCCCCACATAAATCCTCAGCTCTGGGCTCTTTGCAACCACAGAGGCAGCTGAGGGAGGCCCTCCCTTTTGGGTGCTAATTAGATAAAGCAGAGCTAATTAGCGAATGCTGGTGTTCAAGTCAAAGTAGGGACCAGAGGGCTGTAGGAGACAAAATTTTGGCATGTGTGTGGCTGGATGAGCTCTGCTGGCCGCTGAGCAGCTCTGTCCTCTGTGTGTTTATAGCACTTGCATTAGCCCACTGGAGCGGCTGCTGCTGATGTAAGCCCAGAGGTGGAAGAGGGCAGGGCATGGGATCGAGGAATTCCCTGCAGCTATGGCTCCAGCTCACACAGCTGCACAGATGAACACCAGTCCATGCAGCCAGCAAAGCTCTGGTTCTCCCCACGCAGCTTTAGAGGTGTGGGCAGCTCTGCAAAGCCAGCCCAGAAGCCAAGCTGGAGGTGTCCTGATGCTGCAGAGGGGGGAACAAGGAGTCATGCCCAAGAAAAAGGACCTCTGCTTGCAGCACACAAACCCCAGCTTTTGTTCTTGCTGTTTATAAAACAGCACGGGAAAACCTTCATGCTAAACCCTCCCTGCATCTAAACTAGGCACCTGAAACTTTTTGTGCTCAAACCAGCTTTGGCTGAGCCTCCTTTATGAAGTTATTCCGTGCAACAGCTACAAACAATACATTTTCCAGGGTGGCCTCACTGTCACACACGCCGTGCTGTGCACAGAGAGCCATCAAGCAGAGAGCCCTTCCACCTGCACCATGGATACAGCACCATCACACCAAACAGTACAGTGAAAAGTTGGATGGCCAGAAAGATAATCGAGCACAGCGTGTTTAATTCCAGAGAAATAAAGCATATGCTTGATGCACCTTGTGAGGCAAGAAAAAACCACCAAGAAATTGTATGTGCAAGTTATTGAAATCCAAGGGTGGGTTTTTTTCCTAAAGCAGCACGTGAGAGCCCCCAGCAGAAATGCCCTGCAAACCCCACAGGTGGGACAAACATTTTACAAGCCCTTCTGCACATCTTATCCCGAGATGGTTTAATTCAAGTATCATGCTGCCAGTCTGCATTAATGCCAGAATGTTAATATCTAGGGAAGCCAATCTGACTAAATACCATGCTGCTCTAATGAGCAATTTTTCTGTATTCACCAGCAGCAAGGCTCTGTTGTCGAATGTGGTTCTCCATAATTAGCACCCACTCGTCGCACTGCTGTGAGCTGGTGTCTGCAGGCACAAATAAGAAGGGAAGCCCGTAAAGCTGGAAACACTCCTTCAGTGGGATCTTTATTGGGGACAAAGATGTTCTACAGCCCTTTTTAGCACAGAGAAAGGAGAGGGATAGAGGAAGAAGAGGTGGTATCTTTCGAAGGATAAGGAGCATCTCAACAAAGCTTATATAGGGGCTGAAAAAAGCCCACAGCTCTGCTTTAAAAGCTGTGCCTGTAGATACCTGCAACAGGGCACATCCTCTATTTCCAGCTCTAAGTTTCCTTTCCAGTTTCCTCTCTAAGCCAAGGAATCCCAGTGACCTTTCCTCTCCTTGTCATAAGGGTTTTGGTGGGAGACAGTAGTAAATAAACGAGCCCCGACATTGCACGATTCACCCGCAGACCTCGAAGCAGTCAAACGTTTTACAAAGCTTGTTAGGAACCAGCAGCTTTGAAAGGCTCTGGCTGACCCAGCAGGTTCTTACACGGCTCAGAGGATGGCGTTAACAACCTGGATGGCTTTGATCTTGTGCACTGAATGAAGCAGATCTCACACTCCTCAGCTCTGAGCAATTTTAGAGCCACGCTGGGGGTTACAGAAGTGTTTTGTCTGAGAGACACAGTGAGGAAACAGCAGTTTGAGAAACAGAAGTACCTGAATCACCTTTGGCTGGGTGGAAGAGGCTCTGCATAACCTACTGGCACTAGCAGTGGTGTTCTCCCTACTGCATGTTAGCTTTCCATATCCTTCTTACCCGTGGTCACTGAATAAAGATACAAAAAATGAAAGCCAAAAAAACTGGTCATGGATTTTTCCAATTTTTAAAAGATTTTTTTAGGCTTTTAGAACAGCAGTTTTGACAAAATAGGGCGCATTTTTTGACCAGTAAGCAAATATTCAACCATTTTAGACATATTTTCCCTCAAATCCCTGACTAATTAATTGCTAAAAAGCTCAGGGTGAGGGGAAATTATTATGTAACCACATGTGGTAATCCTCAATACCACTTAGGAAGGGGGGGGGGGGGGATCTAAGATGCTTTTTTAGTTTCCAGATTTTAGCTCTGAAACACCTGTGCTCTGCAGGTGTTAGGGGGAAATAGTGAGATTTGTAGACAGACATTTCATGCAGTAAATAATCTGCTTCTCTGGGTAAGTGCAGAAGGCAGAATGGCTTTGGAGAGCTTGGATCAGTCCAGAGTCCAGTCCTGGCTACTGGGTGTGCAATCCACCCTCCAAATGCAGCATGAGTGGGAATGCTAATGCTAATTTCAAATTTCTTTGCACTGGATAAAGCTTCCCTGTTTTAAGACATAAAGATGTTAAGTCTATGCTACAGATATCACTAAGGTACATTGTGCAGTAAGGGGGGTATGCAGGAGAGGGCCACTCAAGGCAGGTGAACTCACTCTGCTTTGGCTCAACAAGCAGTGAAGTGGATCATTATATCTGCTAAAGTATTTGGCTGTCAGCAGCTCCATTCACAAGTAATGCACTGAAAACTAAAAACATAATCTCCCCATTTTTTTCATGGTTTCAGCATTTGTCCTGTAATAAATCTTCACCCAAACCCACGCTGCCTCAAGAGCATCTCCCATCTGCAAACCAGCAATCCAGTGACAGATGAGATGTGAATTCCCTGCTCTCTTGCAGGCACATGTTTTGATAAGTTGTGAGCTTATGGAAGCCATGTGTACCAGCTGAAACAGCAGGTCATGCTAAATCAAATCCCCTTTGAGCCCCTGATCTTCCACATGCATGAGACCAGCTGAGTCACTGCCTGTGCAGGGAGGAAAACACTGGCCTCTGGTAGTGACAGTAAGTATTTTACAAATGAACTCTCACTGCATTACAGGTCGAACTAACTTCCCTTGATAACAGTCCTGGTCCTGGACATTGTAGTCATCCTGGTTTCCTCCTACAGGAACTCCTCTCCTGCAGATTGAGGTTATAAAGTAGACAAAAAGGTGAAAGAGCATCAAAAATCAAATTACTTCTATTTTCCCCTCTCCACTCACCTCTGGAAAAAAGACAGCAAAGTGCCACACTCCAGTAGATGAATTCCCTCCTACAAGAAATTACAGAGAGAGGGGGAGAGGAGACAGAGGGTCCAAGTGAGGCAGGGGACATGCTGGTGGCCATGGCTAACCCCATGGCTAGTCTGAGCTGGGGGGGGGCCAGGGCCAGGAGAAGCAGCACAGGAGGGGTCAGAGATGTCCCTCTGGCACTGCTGGAATCAGGGAGCACACAGGGCAGAGCAGAGTGTGTCATGGAGTGTTTCCATCCACAGGGTAGGCTGTTAAAAAGCCTTTTCCCATTCCATGACTGGACCACCCTGATGGCTCCACAGAGCTTTCCCTGGAGGCTGCCTGTGGTTGCATGCCAAAAATTTTGTAACAGGGACATATTTTTCTCTCTCTCCCCCTCTCTGCAGATGTCTCCTGTATGAAAACCATGTCCTTGAGTGCAACTATCTCTTGGCTTGATCTTCTCCTTACTCATGTCTCTCGTTTAGCAGACATTATGCTGGTACATTCATAAACATGTGTTTATAAGCCTCTTCAAGTATACATCAGACTACACACAATGCCAGCACTCAGCTGGCTTCCTTTTACAATGCTGGTTTTTTTATTGTTTTGCTAGACCCTCCACAGTTCTGTGATAACTTCAGTCCTCCAGGATGACACACCAGTGGGGTTAGGGAAAATACAGTTCCCACACACCTCGCCTAGAAGAATTAGTAAAACCCTACTGATTGCTAAAAACCCCTTTCCTTTCCTTTGCTGTAGCAAAACAGAGGAAAGAGAGGCAGCTGGTGACTGCTCCCAATAGCCACCTGAACCTGATTAGTGTCCTGATTTAGGAAATCATGTGGAAAAAAGAAGAAAAGGTTTCTACCCAGGATGCAAACAGAATTGCTCACTTATAACAATCACGCTCTGCCTGTGCTGAGCTTGAGGAGCTGGTCCTTTATCCTGGTCAGCAGGAACTTGGTGCCCTGGAGATGCAAATCCTCATTCTGAATGTCCACAATGCTGGAGACGGCCCCTGGCAAACATGATGAGACATGAGGGAGCACTTGTGCCTGGGAGCTGTCTGTTTCCCTACCAATATTAGCTGGTCCATTAGAAGTTGTTATCTCTCCTTACCAGTTGTGCCTCATGTGTCCCCAGGCCATCACGGCTGCAGCGCTGCTCTGACTCTGGCAAACAGCTCTGATGGCCACGTCTGAGGTGTTATAACAGCACAAAGATTGGGCTGAAGGGGGAGGGAGAGCAAACACATGAACCAATCCATGCACCCTTCTCCAGATCTCACTGAACTTGCTGCAGCACTTCACAGGATGACATCCTGATCCTTGAACTCACTGGAAACTCCACCAGGCTTCAGGGTGATGGGGATTCACTCCTTATTTCTTTACCAACAAGAGGGGTTTGACCCCTTTCTTCATTCAGATTGCTCCTTCCTTTGCTAAAAAAAATGAGCTGAATGTCCTTTTTCCCCCCCTCATTTAAACTACTGAAAAACTAAAATCCTTCTCTTACTCATCTCCCAAAAGCCAGCAAATACCTGCACACACCATGTGCAAATCAAAGAGCACACGGCTGATGGAGGCAGAGTTGGCTGCATGGGAAAAGTGCTCCAAGCACAGACCTACCCATGGGGACCTGATGGGATCAGGAGAATGAAACTGAAACTTGGTTTTTGGAAGATAAATACCTTTCACTGCCAATTAGTGTCCTCACCATGAAACGTAATTCCTGCTATGAGGATCGGGGTTTCTTAGCAAAAGCAAAGAACATCGAGTGCATGCAGCAATAGGCTGAGAAATCTAAAGATAAATGCAGAGTCCTGAAAGGAAGACATCTGGATTCGCTGAGGAGAGAGCCGTGAGCAGTGTTTACTGCAAAGCAATAGTGGCGCTTGCAAATGCAAATGTGTGTGTGAATCCCAAAAAGCAACAGACTGCAGGAGCAACACGAGCGCGTGGGATGCGACACAGCATCAGCTATATCTGCCTGGGGTTTTTTTTTAAGGGTAAGGAAAGAAAAAGAGAGTTTGTAATGCCAAGGGAATTCAGCACAATAAACCTTGTCACTATAAGGATTGATTTCTGGCTTGGGTGTTTAAAAGAAAGAAAGAAAGAAAGAAACCTATCACCCAACGAATTCATTTATCCTTCTACTTGAAGTCTGTGGCTGTCACTGCCATCAAGTGTGGCAAATGTCCTTTGATCGCTGTATCGAGGGGTCAATGAAACCTCTAATAATGTAGATTTAACAGACAATTACAATGAAATACCCTTTAAAAAAGCCAGCCTGGAAAGCCTTGCCTGTCTCTTAAGAAGCAACATGGGAATTTCAAGAGCTCTTCAAAGGCTCTGTTGTGCTCGCTAAAAGCAGAGGTGGAGCAGTAGCAACTGCTGGTGCTGATCTGTATGAGGAGTCACAACTGCTCCCCACTCATGCCCAGTCACTGTGCATTGCAGGTGGGTTTATTGTCTCCTGCAGCGTCTCCACACGACGCTGTTCTTAGAATACGTAAATGCAGCATGCTCAAAGTAGGTCCAAAACAGGTTCAAGCCTGACTTTCAAGCCACACTTTTCAAAGAGAAATGCTCTTAAAGATGTCATCTGTGTCTCTGGTGCACATCTGGTGCCTTAGGGCTGTAAAAACCTCTGCTCTTGCACACAAGAACACAATCCATTACTGTAGTGCACGTACTGTTATTGTCAATTATTTGAATTTCAATAAATTGAAATAGGAGGCTCAGTAGTGATTTATACTCCTATATGCTGAAAGCTGAGAGAAGAAGAAGTGTTGCCCCAAATGGCTACAGCCTGAAAAGCCAGAGGCAGAAAGTGAAGGAGAAATGGGGAATAGAAAGAAGTCATGTCAGTGGAACTGGGACCATTTACTATTTTGGTTCTGTGCACCTCTGAGGGAGGACCTCTCTTATTACATATCCGTAGAGTACCAATCTCAATAGTGCCTTGACCTTGACTGATGTCATAAGATGGATGTGATAATAAGACAGACATTTTCTGAGTGTGCTCACCTGAGATCCATGGTTTTGTGAGAGCTGGAAGTAAGAATCAAACACTGCCTTGCTGAAAACATGTTGGCAAGAAATTTGCTTATGGGGGAACTATATCACCAGTGCCAGACAAAAAGGCTGGATTGCTTTTAACCAAACACTGAACAGCTACATCTTTCACAGATGTCCTCCCACTGCTTTCAATAAGATCTGTAAAAGGCTTGAACTTTTAAAAAGCTAGGAATTCTATCTGAGTTCCCAAATGGCGTATCTAGGTTTTTAATCTGGAACTCCTTTACTATCATATTGCTAGTTCCAAATAAATTATCCATAAACCTGGGCTTTTTTATTGTCCCTCAGTTCTGCTTTCTATAAATACGCTCATTATTTGCATGTTGTCACTGAACACTTAATACTCTCTCCCATGGAGCTATGGCAAATTGTTATGTTGGAATATATACACCACTCATTAGATGCTGTGGAACTAAACAATTAACTCACATTATGTTGTCTCCTTCAGCTGATGGTGAGAGTAACCAGCAGCAGATTATGAATAACAAATATCCACATTATCAAGGAACAGCCCCTTAGAAATGAAGAGCAGCATTGGCAGATGAGCCACCTAGCACTTGATCAGAACTCGAGCAAACACTTGTGAGTACTGCTTTATCCCACTGTCTAAACTGCTTTATTTTTAAACAAAAAAACTGTCAAAGAAGATTAAAAGAAGTGCTGTGAAATAATTTCCAGCTTTGAGCCATAGAGCAGAAGAGGACTTGATAAGAAAAGTCTCCATGTGTTTTCACGCTTGTGGATGGTACAGAAGAGAGAGATGGGGTCAGGCAGCCTGCACACAACACAGGGCTGCAAATTCTCAAGCTGTGCCTGGTTTGGGGAGAGGTGTGTGCCTTTGGGCACCCTACTTAATTTCCCCATCTGTTTACTCTGCTGGCCTTGATATTGCCACACTCGCTATGGAAAGAGGCAGCACATGTGAATCAGAATCCATCAAAAGTGTTGAAGAACCACACAAAACAAGGGAAGGCACTTATTTCAAATATACCAAAAGCTAGGAAAAAATGAAAAGGCTTCTTCTATTTCCCATCCTTTTCAAATATGGACATGCACAGAAACAAACTCTGACTTCCAAGGTAATTACTGACAGAGTGAGTTTGACCTTGCCGTAGCACTGTAAGATGAAATCTTTAAGCATGAGTTCTGGAGGATGTCAGATTAAATGATGCAATTTTTAAATCTGATTTAAATCCAAGGAGGACCATTTCCTTCCACCAGCAACCCTCCATCCATGAAATGCAACCAATCTTTAGCTTTGCTTTCTTTTTTTTTCCTCTCTTCACATTAAACTGTTCCAGTGAATGGAGAAGGCCATGTGCTCCTCCTTCTGCACTTCCACCTCAACTCTGCTGTATCCCAAGTGCCCACACTCATGCACCAAAATTCCCAATGTATTTTTAGCCCTTATGGATACTTGAACTCTCCAGGAAGGTAACTACAATTTCAAGCTGTGCAACCTCCCAAGCCAAGGAGCAATGCACTAATGCATTAGGAAGCCTCTGTGAGAGACCCAGCACAGCACATTGCTTATTGCCTTTTCAATAATAGATGGATTCAAATCTATTCACTTGGTTTTTAAGAAGGAACACTTTTTACTTTGATATATTACTTTATCATAACATCAGCAGCCATTAAGGGTGCAAACTTCAGCGTGTCATTGTCCATCTGTAACACAGCACAGGGGTTCTGACCTTCAGCAGATTATTTCCACTCAATGTCAGTCCCAGCCCAAGTGCCCCAGGTAAACTGTGTCCCTGTGGGCATCACCTTTGCATCATGCTGCTCTGTGGCTTCTAGCTGACAGCAGATGTGGCAGGAGTGTCTCAAGAAGGACCCATAAAAGTGCTCTGGGAAACAGCAGGGTGCTGATGGCTTGTGTGACTCACAGAGCTCCTGTCAGCAGAACCACAAGCTAAAGATGCATCAAAAGTCTCAGGCATCAAATGGCTATTTTTGATTTTCACCTTGAACTTTTAGAGACGTCAGAGATGTTTATGATTTACAGAATTTGCCTGTGTTCCTCTGACTCTGCAGGAGGGACAAGTGACTCCCGCACTTCACGCCGAGGGCAGAATCCCGATGCCACATTGTAAGAAGAGGGACTGGAAGCACAGGGCTAACTCCAATATACATGTGCACAGTGCATCTAGCAAACGAGACAGCAGCTCTGGGCAGGGAAGTCAGGCATGTTTTGATCATCAAGGAAAGGAAAATTCCACCCAGGTATACTATTGCAACTCTCTTTGCAGGTTTCATCAGGTCACATATCCCATTTCAGATTTACCAACAGTCCCAGAGCTGTCCCCTCCTCCCAAAACTCCCTCCATAAAAAAAAAAATTAAAAAAAAAATAAAAAAGAAAGAAAAAAGTTGGTCTAACTTAATGGGGAAGCAAATCCTGAGCCAGCCCTTTAAAATTGTGCTGGGTTACATCCATATGAAAAACAAAACGGCCCTTAACTAATTAAGCATGAGCAGTGCAGTGGTATTTTGCACATGAGAAGAGTCTTGGGCTGCTTTCATAGCAGGACACTACATTTTGGTCTGTTTGGGAGCTCTCCTACTGCTCAAATGAAACATGTTATTCATCTGATGTGTGCAGTCAGCACCAGCCAGCCACACTGTATTGTTCCTCAGGCTGCTAACACTGCACACCACGAGCAATGGCACGAGTAAAATGAAGTCTTTTCTGTTTCCCTGCTTGCTTTGGTGCTCCAGCCTGTGCCAGTGGAAGCTCTGGATGCCCAGTGCACTGACAGCAGGTGTTTATCTGAATATGCACTGCAGACACCTCTGGTATTTCTGGATACCCAGGGGCAGAGCTGTTGCTATAACCTGCTGGGATGCCAGACCTGTACAAGTGTGTCAAATCCCCTAATTCTCTTTGGACAATGTTTCCAGGTGGTAAACGAGGCTCAGCTCAATACCTAGAAGAGCTCGGCCCTCTGTGCAAGCCCTGCTTCAGTAGCCTCCATCCCCTGGGATCTTGCCCTAATTCTGCCCTAATTACTGAAAGCTGAGCAGTGCCTGGGGTCAGGCAGAGAGAAAAGGCTGGGGGGAACCAGCTGGATTGCTGTGCCCTACATGGCTAAGGGCTCCTGGGAATAAGGAACCCTGGTTTCTATTCCTGGCTCTAGAAAGCAGTGTAGCCTCTGGGTGATGAACAGACAGCCCCTGGTGGGGATGGGCAGATGTCCCCTGCTCACTTCACAGGCCAGCTCCCATGGCATTTTATTTAGGGGTTTTTAAACAAGGTACTTTGTTGGAAGAACAACTTAAGCCAGGGTTTTATCCTTCTTTCTCAGGCATAAATCTTACACTCAAAATAATGAGTTAATCTTTAAAAGAGCTACAGTAGGAGGCTTTAAAATGACTCAATGCTGTATTTTGAAAAGAACTCGTGGATCGCCTGTGTCTCAGAGCTATTTATACACTACCTGCCAGGGAAATTCACAGATGAACGAACTAGCAAGAATCATGCTATTCAAGAGAGACATTCTTAGGATCTGGAGTCAAAAAAACACACATAATTGCATAAGGGTTCTGGTTCAGAGGGCTCTGCTTGCTGGAGAGAAACTCTCCGACATCATTTCTCCATGTGCTGCTAAAAAGGGGCTCTTCCCTCCACCAGAGAAGTCACTACCAAACAGGTTTGGAGTCCAACACATTCCAACAAATTGTTATTGCAGCAACATTATCTCTGCTATAGCTGTCACATGAAACCAGGGTGCAAAAAATGTGAAAATGCCCATGCACAAAACTGGTTCACAGCCTGTGGTTCCATGGGTGAATAGTAATAAATACAAGTGAAAGTCCAGCACGCTTCCTTGCCTTCCCCTTAAGAATGAACCATTAAAGATGACATTTGGAGGGCCATGGTCCCTCTGTGTCACTTTGCTCACCACCAAGTAACCCCAAGAATTTCTCCAGGGGTGAAAGCTGGATTTGAAGGTGCTTGGTGCAGCCTGCAGGAGGCTAGACACAGAAATCTGTGAAGAGTGGGAGACAACCCTGAGACACCCAGTTCCAAGATTAGAATGCAGACAGAAATCTTGTGTTAGGCTCAGGTCCTTACTGGTTTTAACAGACGAGAATGACTGCAGGGCATGTCTCCAAATCCCTCTTTGGGGTAGTCCTGACAGCCTCAGCCTGGGCTCCTAATTAGCAGTTCAGTCCCTGCCCAGCAAGTGCAGACAGGGGCCCTCCCACATCAACATTTGGCAGGGGGCAAAGATGAATTTCCTGCTGCTGCTGATGCAGGGAGCAGCGTGGGACTGAGATCTGGTGTATAACTGGGGTGTCAGTGTGGCACAGTGAAGTGCCAGAGGCACACTGGCAATCTGGGTACATCCCTTGGAGAAGGGCCTCCCCACACCTCCCACTACATTGCAAGGAAATCCCTGGAGATTTCTTCCTCCTCCACCTTCTTTTTCTCCTCTTCCTCCTCATCCTCCTCCCTGCAGGGCTGCAGTGGTCTGGGCTCTCAGGGGACACCCCAGTCCTGCAGCAGATCATGGCCTGGAGGCAAGGCTTTGTCCTGCTTGCTATACTTTCCTCTTTCCTCAGCTATTTTCCAGGCTTTAGGGAAGGTCTGTCACTTTTCAGCATGGATCCCTCCTTCCTTGGGGCTTAAACAAACTCACTGCAGTTTCAGCAAACACTTGTGCCTTTGCACCCACAGGTTTTACCAAGCCTCAACACTGCTAACCTGTGTGTTTCCAAAACTGCATTTATTCGTGTGTGAGCTCTCTGCAACCTAATTCATCTGCACAAGGCTGTGGAAATGATGCTTCACAGCCTCTCTTTAGGCAGCCACAGAGCTCTCTGGAGGGCCCATGGTGGCTGAGACAGCTGCAGGGTCACTCATCCACCTAACAAAGAGTAAAATCCACGCCATTTACCAGATCAGGTGCATTAATATTGCACAAGCTGGAGATGCAGAGGCCATCCCTAGGTATCACAGAGGCAGGCAAGCCTGCTGGGCTGATCTCTCCTGTTGGGTAAAGGAGGGCTTCACTTCCCCACACCACTGCCCATGGAGGATGCTCTCCCAACAGGAGAAAGTCCCCTGTGTGGCACAGCCCAAAAAACCTTTGTGCTCATGCCTGCCACTGCCCACTCACCAGCTCTGAACAGTTCAGCAACCTTCCTGTCCCCTCACACCTGGGCTAGGGTGGTGCTGGGTCAGATTTGACCCCCTGAGCCTTCTCTTCCCATCCCACAAGAGAGCCATTGAGGGTGTTTGCCACTAGGAAGGTGATTAAAGAGCATGGCATGCTCAGCTGCTGAGAAAAAGCTGCTAGTTAGGAATGTCAGACACCTCTGGGAGTCCCCAGCCCACACACAGTCAGCAGTCAGGGCCTGCCTTCTGCACAGACACAGAGTGTGGGGGGATGGAGGAGGGAAGCAGCACTGGGACCACAGAGCCCAGCCCTACTGGGCAGTCCCTGAGCTGCACTGGAACTCCCACCTCAACAAGAGTGGAGGTCCAAAGGCACCATGAGGGCAAAACCACAACAAAAGTATAGGCTATACTTCCACTGTTCTCTTTTTTATTACATCTGTTTAGCTCCTTGCAGGTTGCAGGGGATCTGGCAGAACTGCTGATGGAAAAGGCACCTTTCCTATTGAAAAGAGTGGGAAAAAACTCCTCCCTGTGTTTCATGATCAGCTGTTCTGATTTTGTGATTGATGGAGTCTTTTTTTCACATAACTCCCCCCATTCCTGGCAAACCTCACCATGGGCATGTTTTAAAGTCAGCAGGATTATAACCCCATGGGGACAAATCCCCTCCTATTACACCTCTTTACACTGAGTGTCAGGAAAACAGCACAAAAGACAAATGAAAAACAGCTGATCTAAAATTGACTCCTTTTTAAAAAGTATTTAAAAATTTCCTTTAGTTGTTCCCATTAACCTTGTCAGGAGCAGTGCACAGGGAATAAATGCCAGTGGCCAACACTGCAGGTTCATCTACACTGGTGGATACCAACACTCATTCCTGTCTGTGCTCCAAGAGATCCGTTCTCCCAGAGAGCTGCAGCCCTGGACTGTGTTAGTCCTTCCTGCATGATTTTCATTTTCAATATGAGTGTAACCAGGGGCCAGCCTGATCTCAGGCTCATCAGCATTTTTGTCCTTTTAAAGGTGCACTGCAGAGCATGCTGCAAATCCAGAGGACTGGGAAAACAGCAGCATCCCAGCAGGGTTTTCCTGTCTGCCTTAAGGTGCCTGGCTATTTATAAAGAGACACGAGCAGAAGGCTGAGGGGTTTCCATAGGCTGATAGAACCATTTGACTCCAGAGCAGGATGGGGCAATAAGGACTGAATCCCAGCAGACCTCTGAGGTTGCAGTTTCCTACTTGTGCATCCCAGTGATGGAGAAGCAGCTGGACATGGGATGGGCAGAGAGACATGCAATGGCTGTTCTCAGGTGCTCACAGTCTAAAAGGAACAGAATCAGAGAATCACAGAATTGTTAAGGTTGGAAAAGGCCTCTAAGATCATCAAGTCATACTGTTCACCCAGCACCACCATGATCACCACTAAACCACATCCCCAAGTTCACCTTTTGTGAACACTTACAGGGATGGCATTTACAATTCCCTGGTCAGGCATTTACATTCCAATGCCTGACCACCCCTAGGCATTGGGTGGTCATTTCTTCCTATTATCCAATCCAAACTTCCCTTGGTACAAGTTGAGGCCATTTCTTCTCACCTTGTTGTTTGTTCCTTGGGAGCAGAGCCTGACCCCCACCTGGCTCCACCCTCCTGTCAGAGAGTTGTAGAGAGCAAGAAGGTTCCCCCTAAGCCTCCTCTTCCCCAGCCTCAGCCCCTCCAGCTCCCTCAGCTGCTCCTCATCAGACTTGTGCTCCAGACTCCTCCCCTGCTCCATTGCCCTTCTCTGGACACACGAATGGAGATAAGAACCTAATAACACAGAAAATAAAAGAAACTATCCCAGGCTGGACTTTGAGTTTTTCTTGGGTGAAAGCCTTTTGGTTTTCATTCCAAACATGAAAATGTTGCTATCTGATGACATGGAAATTGTTCCAGGAAGACTGACCCCTTCCTGACATAGGTTTCTAACCCCCCTCCTTCTCCCTGTCCTGCACTTTGTCTCTGCTGCTTTGAACAGCCCTAGATCAAAGAATTTCAAATTTTTATTTACAACAACTACCTGGAGATTTTGGCTTCTGTTTGCAAACAACATGAAAAATGTTCTGGAAAATGTCAAAACAAAGTTATAGCAAATATACCACGTTCTTCAAACACCTCCAGGAGCTTTCCCTATTATGGACAGGGAAAACATTCCCTTGCTCTGTTTACTGGGAAGTTTTTTGATGCCCTCAAAGATTGCCAAGTCAGTGACCCTGTGCACGTGACAGGGTACTGCCATGTACCATCCTGGGACCCTCCCTGGTTTCACATAAGAGCAGGGACAGGGGAGAAGGTCACGAGAAATGACCCTTCTCCAGGACTTTGGGTCTACCTGTGGGAATTTTGTCCTGCTGGGGTTTCACCCTCAATTTCAGCCTCCTAGCGTGAGCCCCCTTGCACACGTCAGTATCTTCTGAAGGATGCCCCTTCCCACTGTTTATTTCCAAACACAGCAACAGCAGCTAATTCCTCTTTTGAACAGATCAAAGGAAGCAGCAGAAATATTTCTGAAACTTGCTCATAGCCCCCGAGAGCCGTTTATTTTCCTAGTTTATCCTGAAGATGCAGTTAACTGTTTCTTGAGCCCCAGGTGTCTGCCTGGATGGGCCAGAGAGGCCACACAAACTATGTTCACAGCTGCAGAGCAAATCCTCACATGCCACCCAGCAGCACACGTGTTCAGCTGGAGCCACTCCCATAAAGGAAACACCATTGTACAGGATGATCTGGAGGGTTTTTTATCATTCATTAGAGACAGCAGTAAATATTATGCATATGACAATGTTCCTGAGCTCCTGTGTGGGAGTTTTACCAGACTGTAACAGCCAGAAGTCAAGCCTGTGGATGGTGGTTACCTTTCCATGCCTGGCACACATGTTCTCCCTACCACCTGCCCAAAGCTGGTCCAGATTTATTTAGCACATCTCCCTGCCCACTCTCAACTGGCCCCATCTGCTTTCCAGGAGGAGCTCTCCTCTGCATAACCCTGCCTGTCAGAGCAGATAAGGCTGCTCTTTGTGCTTTTCCCCACGAGACAGATGGGAAGGAGGGAAGCGGGAGGCATCTCAGACGCGCTGTCGCGGTGTCAGCAGGGGCTGGCTGTGATGGGCTGGTGGAGAGGGGGCCTGTCTGACACCAGGGCTGTGCCAGCCAGCAGGGGACCAACAGGGACTGACAGAGACCCTGCGACTCGGCTCCTGTGTGGGGAGTTACAGGAGCAAATAAAGGGATGTCCAGCTGGTGCTCAGGAGAGAAAGAGAGGAAAAACCAAGCTGGATGAGGTTACATTCCCCAGCAGGAGTGAAGCTGCTTGGTTGCTTGCAAGTAGGACAAGCCTGGATGCTCGGGATGACCTGCAAACATCACATCTCCTTGGAAATGGCCTGGATACCAGACCACATATTAACTCCTACTGTAACAGAGCGCAGTGCCAAGGGCTTCTGTTTTCCTACTCAGAACATAAACAAAGGACATCCTGGCTGGAACACGGCATTTAAAAGAGGTGGTGTACACTCCCCAACAATGCACCCAGCTGGTTTTTTAGTGGGGGGAAATGTATTCCTGCTCCCAGCTAGAGAGGAGCTCAACTAGAGCGGTTGATGGCCTTCAGATTTTATCCATGCTGGAATAATCCCAGTTTCATAACTAAGGGATATAGCTGACAAATTTCTCAATTTGCAGATCAGAGAAAGGTCAACCCCAGCTTAATCAGCTGCTGTGAGGGGTCAGGAGACAGAGTAACTTGTAAACAGTGTAAAATTAATGAAAGTATTTAGCATTTTGTGCACACAGTTTTTCATGCTTGCAATCCAAAGAAAACAGAAAGGGGGGTCCAAAAGGCCTCCAAGCAATTGCCAAATATGTTCTTGGAAAAATCAAGATAGGGCTATAGGAAGGAAAATTCAGCAAAGTGCAAACTGTGAGGGATTAGATTCACCGTTCCCAAGGATAGCCCTGGGACACAGAAGGGTTTTGGAACAGGCCTTTGCAAATCCATGGCCCACGGGAACTCAAAGAACCAGAGAAGAGACCTCAGGGGAGATCTGCTGGCTTGCAGTGGCCAAGGGTCTGGATCTGCCACCCCACATGTCACCCTTGGCACGCACAGCAGGGCACAGCCCATGCAGGGGGGGCAGAGATGTTGTGGATGTCACTGGTCTTACTGGAGGAACTCCAGCAGAGATTTTTCAAAGGAACAACAGAGAGGCAGCATTCTGCAAAAAGAGGTAGTAAATATCTGTGGTAAATATTTCTTCTTTGTTTAGACCTCTTTTCAAAACACATTTAGGGCTTAACAATAGGCTTCATATTTTTTCAGGATTCAAATACGTGTTTTTATCTACTCCACCCATTGAAGGGTTGCTGGAGTTTCTGCCGTGAGAAAGGACTCTATTTTGTGCAGATAAATAGCACAGCAGATTATATTTGAGGCAGACTGTATTAGAGCACTTAGGAATGAAGGCTCAGCAGCACAGTTTGACTTCTGGAAAACCACACTTAGGAAATAAATGTTGTTCAGCAGGGCTGCACACCCCACAGCTTTTATAAACCAACAGCAAAGCACAACAAAGGTTTCTGTCAATACCTTCACCCCTCTGTCCTACAAACCTCTGTGTGCCATTCCCATCCTCCACTTGACCTACAATCTCCATGTAATCCTCCATAACATGACCTCCTGGTGGGTGTCCTCTGGTTTCCCAAGCCTTCTGCAGACCAGTTACCACCACAAGCTGGAGACTGAGTGTTCTCAAACCCGTTCACTTTTACAGCCTGGATGGTAGCAAATGTTCACCTTTGTCCTTGGGCACAGCTGCTCAGTCCTGCTGAGAGGCCGATTTTGTGCAGGAGGGCAGAGCACTGCAGCTCACAAGGCCAGGATGGCACCTCCACAGAGCATGGCACTGTCCAGGATGGTTGGAGAGATGGCTCATCCATAGTGAACTGCTGGTTACTGCCTGCTTTCAGCTGCTCACAGCACCTCTCTTAACGCTTTCCCATTCTCTCTCTATCTGGAGATGCTGTTTGTCTCTCCATAGCATCTGCAGCACTCGCATCCCCACTGTGGTGTTTGTTCTGGTCTCCCTGGGAATGCCCACCCCACACCACACTTGTTGCAGTGAACCATGACCAATCCCAGGGTCAGACAAATCAAGTAGACCAAAAGGTCCATAGGTTTGCTGCTTCCACAGCCCAACAGCCTTGAGCATTCAAAAGGCTGTGAAAAATGTAGAAATCCGTGCCTTACCATTGACCGCAACCCTCCCCCTGCCTTATTTCTCATATTAGGTTGTCTTTCCAGAGAGTTCTATGTATTTTGGTTGTTAATTGGCCCTTGTTACTTCTCGCCGCCCACCCCTTCTCCCATTTGCTGTAATTCCTTCTCCCCACCTCGGTTACACCCCCTGGCTGATGTTCATTTGGTTACTGCGTGTTTTCCACGCCCATACTGTGGGGGTACAAGACCCCTTGCAAGCCACGTGGCTTTGGCTTTCTCTGTGCATTTTTGTCTCCAATATACCCTTCCCCCCCCCACAAAGAAGTCCCTCCATTTTTTTCTACCTCTTTCTCACACCTTTGCCATCAGTGGGCGAGGCGAACCCGACCCGAAGCTTTGCCTGCTCTCCTGTGCCACCATTCGGCTCCGTCTGCCCCTTCAGAGCAGGCAGAGATTGCCCAGGACAGTGGGCTAGCCAGCGTGGTACTGTGGCACACACTCTGTCCTCACACCACAGCATTCAACAGAGGGGATTTCTCCTGAGAAAGTCAAGGCCTGAGGAAGGCAAAGTGAGTACCATGTTTAGGTCCAGCATTCCTTCAATGCCAGCAGCTGCCGACTGAAATAGATGATAGTGCTGCTTTTCTCCTTTCCTGCCTTGCTCAAGAGTTGTAACAACCTCAGAGTGAGCAGAACAGCAGGAGAAATGCACATTGCTCATGGGAATTAAGCCAGAAAATAGACAAGCCAGCCCACAGCAGGAGAGATGTGGCCAGACACTCTTGCTGTCATCCCTTTGCCTTGGTCCAAACCAGCTGGTGTCAGCTGGGTCCCACCACTGTGCAACTGGGAGCAGTAGATTCATGGCCAAACACTTTTTCCCCTGGAGAAATCAAGACTTCACGTGTTAATCAGGTTTTCCACCCATGAACTGATAGCATAGCACATGAGCAAACATCAGCACTTTTGTCTCCACCTTGCCCTTATTCTGTTATCACCACCTCTCTGCACAAAATGCTGCCGGCAAAGAGTGCCAGCTCCAAGAGGAAACCATTCCTCATCTCTGAGGATGGGGAAAAGAGGGACAAAGACAGGAAAAGAGATGTGCACAGAAGAGATGGCTGTCCCCATTCCAGTTGCCCAGTCAAATCACCTCACAGAAAATTCATCCCTGCACCTTCACCTTTCTCCTTAGCTTCAGCCCAGCTTTTCACTCCTATAAAACAAGGAAAAGCCCACTCCATTGCCAGATTATTCCTCCTTGAAACCAGCAGAAGCTTCACCAGTGCAAATCTCTTGCTTTATAATGTTAAAAAATGGCATTTGTAGCACAAATAAGGGATACAGGAATTCCCTGCTGCACTGCCAGAATTGAAGGTGGGTGAGACTTGGGGTCTTGATAGGTCATTGGGTGAAAAGCTCACACTTGATCGACCCCAACATTAGGAAGCTTCTGCCAAATTCAGGAAATAATTTTAGCTAAGAAGAAAGATTTTGTTGCACAGTGGTTGTGGCAGACTGCACTGCAATTTATGTGCCGCATCTTTTCCCAAGCTGACTTTTCATAAAAGTAATAAGTAGTTTCCAAAGTGAAGTGAAAGGAAATAGCAGGGAGAAAATTGAACACCTGGGATTTAATAAAAACAACTTTTTATTTGGTTTGTTTGTTTGTTTTCCTGAGGAAAGTGAAAATTCCTAATCTCAGGCAGAAATACATATATTTTAATTTCATTAATTCAGTCTGTGAACCAGAAAGAGTGAAGAGACACAGCAGAGCAACAAGACACGCAGCTGGGTTTGAGAAGCAACCCAAGCCCTTTGTTGGTGCAGAAGAGCCTCAAGGGCCAACAGCCAACTTTCACAATAGCCCTAATTACCTTTATATTTATAATGGGGAAACAGGTGGAAGTGGTCAGGAATAGGAGACTGAAGAACAGCAGAGAGAAATGTGATATTACAGTGTCTTAAAAGTCAGAATCACAGGAAAAATATGGCTGGATGAGACCTCTGGAAGGCTCCAGCCCAACCCCTGCTCAAAGCAGAGGCATTTCAAAGCTTGTTCAGGTAGCTCAATTTCCCTTCTATCCACCCTTGCCTGAACAGAGGGAATAACCTCTTCTCTTGATTCCCTGTTTGAGCCCACGCTGCTCATTCCAGCTCATCTTACTGACCACCAGAAGCTCTGCACATCATTCAGACAAAACAATTGCACCATGTGTTTGCAACATACCCAAGTATGTTTGAGTGAATAAATGCATTATTCAGATTATGCTAGCAAAGTTCTAACAGATTTAAAATTACTGAAATCCAATTAAAGCCTAAGAAAGACCCTGGAAAATTCTAGTGCTATTCACTGCCTGAGCAAGAAGTGATTTGCTTTCAGTGCCCCATAATGCAGAGTTTTGACTTTCTCTCAGTGATCCACATGGCACCAGGGATACAGAGCAGGACCAGGTAGGTGGCAGGAGGGTGACTCAGGGCCAGAACAGGACAGCAGAGTTTGGAGCCCTCCCAGGTGTGTTCACAACACCCACAACTGTGCCATGTCCTGTCCTCAGATCCCTGAAATATGAGGCTCTCAGCAGATGGTGTTGCACCTGGGGGGCCCTAAAATGTGGGAGCATCTTGTATTGCAAAGGTGATGTCCATCTGGATGGGAGCATCACACGGTGATGCTCAACTGGACCATCCTCAGGATATCCTCAAGAAATCCTCAGGTGGAAAATGGCAAAAGAACTTCTCTAAATTCCTCAGAAATCATGTTTTTGCCCCACCCAAATCCCAGCATTTGAATGTCAGGCTGGATGGAAATTTGTCTCAGCGTTGCACACAATAAAATTTAAAAATGCCCAGAGTTCAACACCACTTTAACATCATGTTTTTTAAGTTTAAGACCACTGACTTGTGAAAGAAAACACAAACACTTTGTAGAAAACATAGTAATTTGCTATCAGAGCTCCTCAAGGTTACATAAAATGCATATGTTCCCTTCTAATTGGGGAAAGCAATGTTACCTCAAAGCCATATAACAAAAGTCTAGGGATCTATTTTAAAAATTGATTTTGTCCTTGGCTTGTCATGGTGGTTGATGGGGGAAAGTGTATGCTTGCAGTTGAAAATATCTTTGAGGCTACCAAATCTCTCAAGCAAGAACTGCACCACCAGCCGCAAGCAGAAATTAAGAAAGTTATTCTAGTCAATGACACTACCAGCTCAACAAGATTTTGCCGTGGTGGGAACATAAGCTGAAATATTCTAATCATGTAGTGGCCAGAGTTTGCCTCTCTAAATAAAATCCTTTCTGAAATAGGGGTGTAGCATTCCCAGACCAGCAACTGGTAAAAGATTTGGGTATTCCCAGCACTTCAAAATCTCAGGCCACTTAGGCTGAGTCAGCAAAGCAGAGAATATCAAGATTATTTTAAGCATGCACAGAGATCTGTTTGAGACCTTATTTGCCTTCTTGCACACAGACTGAGATTTGTAAATATTGAAAAACATGAAAATTGGATCTTCATATGAGAAAAATACTGGTCCGATCGAAAAGGAAACAACCATCTGGCACCACTCCTTCCAGATGTTTTCACAACCATTCTCCATTTTTTCTTCCCATACTCAAAGAACTGCCATGATCCCCTCTTGTTTATCCATGCCCAGCTTCAGATTTCCAAGGCTGTTCTTTCTTTCCTTTTTTCTTACTTAATCTGTCATTCCTTTGGTCAGTGAATCTATTCAACAAACAGCATTGTGTTTTGGAAAGAATTTGCTTTTGATTATGTTTGTGGTTCCAGGGGTTGTGGCTGGCTTGGCAGCGTGTTTGAAAGGACAGTTTGTTCATAATTTAAACCAACACATAGACCAAGGAATTTTGGAAATAGCCATGCCACCACAATGAATTTACAACATTCACTTGAAGTGGGGAATAATTGTCAATGTTTGGAATGGTGGAATCATTGCTAGAATAGAAAATGACTGCATTGTACCTGTAGAGTCACTTTCCAAACAGATAATCTCATTTTTGTACTATATAAAAAAATCCGTAACTTCAGCAATCAGGTAGATCAGGTATCCTGGACTAGTGCAGCTGTACTGACCTTTACAGTGCAAAAACGATTATTTTTCAATCCAGGCAGGTCATTGACTCTGTCTTACATCAGCATCAGCCTCTGCTGCTAGGCAGAGGGAAGATCACATAGGTCATGTTTCATATTCATGAAACAGAGCTTTGAATCCAATGAAAAGGTACTTCAGAGAAGGCTCTTCTGAAATCTGGTGTAGCTGTGTGCTTTAAAAGAGTCTTCAGGAAACAGAAAGGGCTTTTTCCCCAAACTTAATAAACAAACTTTCATGAGAAAATTGTTGCACAAGCAGTGTAACACAAATGGTAAAAACCACCCATCTCTAGCTGGAACTAGATGGCCATTGAAGTCCCTTCCAATCCAAGCCTTTCTATGATTCCATGGAGATCTTTTGAGGACCTTGTGATTCCCCATTAATGCCGGATGCAGGATAAGGCCCAGAGATCGGCAGGAGATGTGGCACTGGAGCAGCTATATTGGAGCTGCAACACCCACTCTTGTTCTGAGGTGAGAATTACAGCCACCCTCATGCCCAGGAGAAACCTAAACATACCAGAAACGCAAACAACCCCAAGATCCCAACTTAGAGCAGAGCTAAGAAAGCAAATGGGTCAGCCTTTCCTGAAGAGAATTCTGACTTCACCTAATAAAATTCCCACAGCTGGACACATTGCCACCACCCAAGTATGTCTTACAAGTGAATCTTAATGTTATTTTCTTCATTTTGTTACAGGGGAGATGATACAAAAGTGATGAAGGGAGGGATTTAAAAGAAATGTGGATGTGGCACCTGGTGACATGGGTTAATTGTGGCCTTGGCAGTGCTGGGGGAACAGTTGGACTCAATGATCTTAAAGGTCTTTTCCAACCTAAATGATTCTGTGACTCTGTTGTTCTATTACACATTTTATATTAGCTAAATCCATGTATCATTTTTTGTTGTTGATACTTGAGAAATGATTTTTTTCTGGCAAAGAAATGCTTGCCGAGGCCAATGACAAAGGTGTTATGTATCAGCATCAAGAGAAAATGAGCCCTGAAATTGGCACAATCAAGTGTGTATAAGAGATGTGTTTGCTCATGCCTCCAATCAAGGATCCTCATTAAATAATCATGTGACTCATACAAGAAGCTACAATTAAGCAGCACAGCTCACACTTCTAATATTCATGAGGAGTCCATAGAGGCCAAGTATAAAAGGAATCATTTTTAAATCTGCCTCACAAGTTGGTCTGAGGAAATGCTGTTTTGTCACCAATATGAGCACAGTTGGGAAGAGGTGCTACATTTCCCCAAACAATGCTCATTGATTATTTCCTCACCCTGTGAGAAGCATGGAAAACTTTACTTTAAAGAATTGCCTGGAAAAATTAATTCTATAAAACTGGATTTTTTTTTTTTTTTTTCTCTTTTTTGAATTAAGACTGTTTCAAAGCAAATCAAAAACATTGAAAAGAAGTGTCAGGTATTTAACATTTCAGCTCTTTTTCTCTGATGTCACTCTTACTGCTTTCACTGTTTCATCGCAGAGGAAGTGACTCTGTACATACAGGACACCTTTCACTAGACCAGGTTGCTCCAAGCCCCAACCATCCTGTCCTTGGACACTTCCAGGGATGGGGCAGCCACAGCTTCTCTGGACAACCTGTGCCAGGGCCTCAGCACTTTAACAGTGACGAATTTCTTCTTAGTATCTAGCCTGACTCTCCCCTGTTTTAGTTTAAACCCATTCCCCCTTATCCTATCACTATCTGCCCATGTAAAAAGTCACTGACCCTCTTTCATATAAGCTCCCATTAAGCACTAGAAGGTCACAATGAAGTCACCCTGGAGTCTTCTCCAGACTGAACAACCCCAAATCTCTCAGCCTGTCTCCCCAGCAGAGGTGCTCCAAGTAATACTGAGGTTTACACTTCACTGAAACTCAGTCAGAAAACAATGAATGTCTTACTGGAGTAAACTATCAAGTTTGTCTTCACACTCCACATTTATAAATCAATGATGCACTTGGCCCATTTTCCCTTTATGTTTGCAACAATACTAATTAAATCAGTTTGATGAGACTGTAGTTGCTGTATCTTTTTCCATTTCCTCCTTCATTGGATGCAGGCGCTATTCCGTTAATATCCAACTATCACTGCACATTTTATCTTCTGTAATTTCTCTCTGCCAAGCCTGCATTTATTAAAAATCCTTGTTATCATTTTATGCTGAAGTTTGCTGTTTGTCCAACTTAAGCCATTGAATGCTATCTTGAGGTTTGTCTACTGGAGTTATTCACCCACTCCCCCTAAAGAAAGCAGGGCTTTCCCCGAAAAACACACATAAAGGTATTTTTCTTTAAAATTGCCATAAAAAGACACTGAAACACAAAAATATCAGCCATTCCTACTTTTCTGTGACTTGTGGTCAATGCAGATTTTCAAAGAGTAACAGAAGCTGCTGGTTTGTACAGGGCAGGAACCAAACTAAGACGGGAAAAGAATAAATTCGTGTATTTCCTGTTGCCATCCCTCACCACAGCTTATACATTCACCAAAAACAGGTCCAGAAAGACCTGAGAGACCTGGTTCTATCGCTGGCCCCAGGCAGCAACATCACTTCCTTTGCCATCTAGGTGATGTTGTCCCTCTGCACTGCCCACTCCAGCACCTGAGCTGCAGCCACCACCCACCCAGAAACGTGTGTTTCTCTGTCCCACAGGCCCACATTCTCCAAAAGTCTTTTCCAAATATTTAATCTCAGTGTTGCAGATGAAGACACACCCATTCCTGGAGATCAGGTTGACTCAGGCTCTTTGCTTGGGCTTTCTGAACTCAATGCACTTAGAGACTGCTCTTGTTCTGCACCCCAGTGATTATCTCTTTTAGCTTAAACAAGCCTGGTTCTTTCAATTTTCCCTTCTAGGTCATATTTCCCTGACATCTGATCACTCTGGCCCCTCTGCTCTGGGTTTTCTGCATTTCTCCTGAGGTGTTGTGCTCCAGACTGGACACCACGCTTGTCCCCAGGGCACCTATTGCATCATGCCCTCAAAACACACATCACCACATCTCAGCCTGGCATCTGCTGTTCAGCAACAGCAAAACAGCACAAGATTTTCACCCTGGGGTGGCTTGGGTTTGGCTTGTGACCCTCAACAACCCTGTTCTTCTCTGATGGATTCATCTGGGGTTTCCCATCCTGTGTTTAGGAAGCTGGCCCTTCATGCTGAGGTGCCCTGTTCCTGCATAACCTCCTCCTGTTTATTCAGAATGTTTATACAGGTGGCCAAGATCATTCTGCTTTTTATGGTATTCCTTGTAGTTTCCCAGTGCTAGATGTAGGAGCTGGGAGAGCTCAGCCAGCCTCCAAGGGTCTGGAGACTGAAGCCAGCACACTGGGTCCTGCTGTGGCACAGCACTCCTCCAGGTACTACTCACATGGTGAAAGACTCAACAGATCTGTCTCTGCCTTGGAGAATGGGGATTTCATGCCCTTTCAATTGACTAAAAGAAATAATTGAGAAGCAAAAATGCATTCAAAAGCTTTTTTTAAAAGCAATTATGTTAATTGCTCCAACTGAACAATGTGTGGAGGGAAATGGTTTTGCAGGCAAAGTTTGCCTCCAGGTCTCAAGAGCAGAGGAGATGTGGACCAAAAGGCACCTGCTGAGTTTATACACTTAACCCCCTACCACTACAAGCATCAAATTACCTAATTCCCTTCATAAACTGATGAGAAATCCACCACTTGGGAAATCCAAATTCTTGAGAGTAGTTGGATTTCTTTTTCTTGCTATTCATTTTCCCCTCCATGCTGACTTCCTCTCCTCCCTGGACTGACACTCCTGGGTAAATTATACAATTTCACCTTTCTGCCTACACTGATTTTTAGTGTAGCTCATTTCTCCTGGCAGTTTCACCAGGAACAAACACCCCTTTACCTCTCAGCCTTACGTGGGACTAGGTTAGAAACCAGCTTCTCTAATTCATCTTCTCAGAAACTGGCTTGTGCCTGGCACAGCAGAGCAGCTGTAACCAGAAATATGAGTGAGCAACTCTGCAGATTATTTCCTCAACATGTTTTTTTGCTCACATCTAGCTTTCAACTTCTAAAAGTTACAAAAGCCTGGGACACCTGGTGCAGGGAGCAGGCAGGAGCAGAAGACTCCGGGTAAGATTTGGATCTTACCTGCTGTCCTGGGTTGCAGTGTATTCCATTACCATCCTCATGAGCTGTTGCAATCAGGTGGGGCAGTGTTTCCTTGCCTCCTCCCCCCAGACTATCTTTCTGTTAATGGCCCATCATTGTCCTGCTGCCTGACTCAGAGATAACTCCCTCTGGACTATCTTCTGTTAATGAGCCCAATCAACACCTGGCCTCATGACTCATTACCCCATTGTGAGATGCTCCACCCAGAGGGAGGAACCAAGCATCCCATCGTGGATATAATCTGGGACTCTGAACACCAAAGACAACCCTTCCAGTGGATTTCCAGAGGACAGGAGCTGCACAGCCACCACTGGATTTTCTGAGGAAGAGCAGACCCCTTTACTACAGGATCACTGCTTCAGAGGACTGCAGTCACCATTCTACCAGACTGCTACCACCACCCTGCCTAACAGGGCCTCAGGTTGTATCTTGACTCTGTCAGTTTGAACCAGAGTTTTCTTTTACTTTTTTTTTTTCCCTTTTCTTTATTTTCCATTAAATTATTATTCTGACTTGGTGTCTCCCACTGGTTTGTTTTCAAACTAGTCCACCTGCTCTGGCAGTTGCTGCCATGCAGATGAATGGGTCTGAAATTGGTTGAAAACTTCTGGAACAGACCATTTTTTTTCCTGAAAAGCTGACTAAAACAAGCAGCCCAGCAAATCTGAGGGTGTAGTTGTCATTGCATCTCCAAGTTCGGGGTTGGGAAAGGGAGCCCGATGTCTTCTAAAGGCTTCACTTCGGCCTCACGGGGAGCTGCATTGCTTTCCTGCTCATACAATATGAGAAGGGGAGGGCTTTTCAAAAAGAAAAGTCTTGTATAGAGACTAAGAAGAAAGAGTCTGATTTGCTGTCTCCCCTCACTTTCCTTGCCTTGCTTGGCATCAATAAGCAAGTCACATTTTTAAGTGAGTAAAGAAGGAGCACTATATAATGATGTTGACCTGTTGGAATGAGTCCAGCAGAGAGCTACCACAGTCTGGAATACGTCTATAAAGACAAGGCTGAGAGATCTGGGGCTGCTCAGACTGGAGAAAAGAAGGCTCCAGGGAGATCTTGGAGCCCCTTCCTGTGCCTAAAAGAGGCACTTTGGACAAGGGTATGCAGTGATAGGACAAGGGAGGATGGCCTTCAGCTGAAAGAGGGTAGGTTTAGGTTAAATATTATGAAGAAATTCTTGGCTGTGAGGGTGGTGAGGCCCTGGCACAGGTTGCCCAGAGGAGCTGTGGCTGCACCTGGGTCCCTGGAAGTGTCCAAGACCAGGCTGGATGGGGCTTGGAGCGATCTGGGATAGTGGGAGGTATCCCTGCCCATGGATGGGAATTGGAACTGGGTGATCTTTAAGACCCATTCCAACCCAAACCATTCTATGATTTATGATTCTGTGATAAATATTTAAATCCAAGGACTCTGGGCAGCTGCTGGCTTGTGGAACACTTCATGCCTTCTTCACCACAGTGCTGGCAAAGTCATCTGCCATAAAGAGAGAATAACCTGCTTGGTGTTACAGCTCAGAAGCAATTAGATGGGCTGGACCAGGAGGCAATTTCATTTCCAGTGACAGAGAACCAAGGTCACAACCCTGTCAACTGCATTAAATAGGTGCTCACAAACCCTAATTACTGGTGCAGTAGCTCTCAGTTTTAATGGGTATTTTCAAGCTGAGAGTAAAGTGTGTTTATGTCATTATTCTTCAGACAGAAATGTCAAGGAATAAGTCATAAATACAGAGTTGAAATTAAGCTCACTGATTGCAGTGGTTTGTGTTATTCCTGACATAACCTAGAAGCCTAGCTATTGCAAAAGAAATTCTGTCCTGTGGGAAAATTTTGTATTATTTTCAATTTTCTTTTCATCTCAAATCAAGGGGAAACAGAAAAGCATTCTATGGAAGAGAAAGCTCCACAGGAAAAATGTCTGGAAATGTTGAAACACGTTGCTTCAGCAAATCTACCAGTGTCAGTAGAGCTGGCAAATAATACATAGTAGTCTCCCTATTTTGTTGAGCTGGAAGGGTGAATGCCTTTGTAAAGGATCCTTAATATTAATTTAAAAGTAATAGCATTCAGGAAAAAAAAATTACTGTCTTCAGGAACCTAAGTAAAAATAACTGCCCTACATTTTTTCAGGGGAGGGGAATGACTTTTCGGAGCCTCAGCCTGAGAGGCCCTGTAAACTGAGTCACTGATGATGAAGCCAAAACCTCTTTGAAGAAGCCTGGCACTTCCTGGGCCTCATCAGACCCAGATCTAATTCAAATGCAACTCATGGGGGCTGTTTGTAAGACCCTTCGCTGCTCTGTGGATTAGATGTCCCATCAGGAAAATAGCAATAAAGATATCTTACACCTCCCCAGAAGGCAACCTGAGGAACAACAGCTTTGGCGTGCATTCTGTGCTTTTCACCATCTCTTGGAAAGCAAAGGAAGATGTTGGCAGAGAGCTGGCCAAGGGAAGGCAAATAGAAACACACAGACTTTATACAGCAAGACTCCACGTACAAGTCATGCCAAACTCCTAGTTCCAGTAAATGCCAAAGACCCGAGTGGATTATGGGCAGGGAAGGGGAAAACTGACTACTCAGAAAGTGCTGGAAGATGTGGCATTTCCATTTCCAAGATGTTGCTGATATGCTGAAAACTCCCCTTTCTGCTCATTTAGCACAGCTGGAACACTGCAAAAACCAAACCCTTCCTGTGAATTTTTTGGGGTTTTTTTTTGGCAAATCAGCACATTCTGCAGCACAGTTTTCTTCCCTTGGCGGGGAGGGAGGTGTCAGGAGTTACCATCCGGCTGTGATGACACCTTGTAGGAATAGTCAGAAGAAATTCCTGAAACCTTTGTTGCTGAAGCTCAGGCTTTGGCCAGTGTCTCAGAGGGACTGTGTCCACTCTCGAACAGCTGCAGGCAGTTGTCTGCAGGCTCAGGTGGGAAAACAGGCACCAGATTTTGTGCAGATGTCAGACAAAGGGAACAAGCAGTCGAAAAGGGAGCATCTGGAGCTGCACTTCTGGGATCAATTCACAGAACCGTGTAGAAACTGTTCACCCAGTGCAGATGACATCAGAAATTATCTTGATGACAAAGAATGAAAAAAAAAGCTATTCTGTTCCTCTTCCTACTCTTTAGGGTGCAATCAGGGCACATCTTCAGCATTGCTGTTAGCGTTCCTCCACCAAAGAAATCCCAGCAAAGCACCGAGCTCTCATTTTCAAAGATGATGCTGGAAAGCTTCCCAGATTATATATTTTCCTCTTTAATTTATACCTCTGAGGATAATGCTAATCAAGGATGCAGCAAAAGTAGTGAGACATCCTCGGACCCAGGCTGATTTATTAACAGTGGTTGTGTTATTCTCACTTGGAGAACGATGCTAGTATCCCAAGCTTCCATAAAAAAAAAAGATCCTGCTTGCTGGTAGGTTATCAAATACAAGCTGACAATGTACTTGCACAGCAGATATGCATAAGTGCATTGCACAGTATGATTCATCTGCAAAACATCCAGCATGCTAGAAGCTCAATTTAAAGTAGGTTAGAAGAACGATTCATTAAAAAGCAACAGCAGAGAGAGGGGGGAAAAAAAGAAGCCCAAACTCTAAAATCTCCTCCTGGGAATGGTACATTTACTTCTCAGTCTTTGTTTGGCCCCCTCTCCTCACTTGTGAATAGAGTTTGGATGGCACGGGGAGGGACAAGCATATAAAAATACATGTAGCTAGACAAATATTACAAATGCCATCTTCAAGGCCTGGCAGATCTACCAAATATTCCAGGGATTATACATGGTCTGCTTAGCACGTTCAAAGTGGAAGGAGATTGCATATATTTCACACAGCATTAATCCCCAGGCCTGTCTCCTCAGCTCCGACCTGAACTTCTACTACACAGCACTGAATTATAAAGGCTAATGTCAAAAGCACTTTAAAGAAAAAAAGAATTCCCAAAATGGCAACTGGCTTTTACTATGATAACTGCTCAGATAATCCTCCATAATCTCCAGTGGTATTTTTTAGGGTAGGGGAAAAAAAACCAACAAAAAAACCCCCACAACAGAAAAAATGTACATGTCATGGCAATTCTAAAATAGAATTAAGAACTTTGCAGGCTGGAATCACTGCTTTTAAAATGGATTTTATGTATATTTGTAATAAATGTCCTACTCTAAAAGCAAAGGTACTTTTCTGAACACTGCTGCCAGCCAAATAAGGTGAAACATGAACTGACTTGAGAATAATTTGAAAATATAGACACTTATTTCTAAAAATTCACTATTTTTATTAATACTATTTTAATCCATGTATCTCTTCGGGTGAGATATTTTTGTCTGATGACAAATTACTAAAAAAAATTGAATTTAAGGAAATTCAGTCCATTGTCCTGGCAGCAGAGGAAGGTATGCATTTTCATAGGCAGAGTTCCTATTTCATCCATGTAAAAGTAATCCAGGTTTTAATTAATGACTCCAAATCTGTCCATGCAATCAATTAATTGCTTGTTTGCCTTTTCAGTCCTGTATGCAACGTACCCTCATTAAACAATCATTAAACTTTTTACTTAAAAAATAGATACCGCCTAAAACATTGAAGATCTACAAAAATCCTCTCCTGCCAGCAACAAAGATGCCACTTACCAGCCAATTTGCTGTAAGAATTTCTTAATTAAAGTGATAAATGGAGCTACTGCCCAGAGGTTCCAAACCACTTTTGTTTTATTTTATTTTTTCCTGTAAATAATGTGTTCAGAGGAGGTGACTCCTCTGGGATTTTAACTCTCACACATCATCTTGGAGTGTCACCTTTGGGCCCAACACCTGTCCTACAAACTAATTGCGCTCTGAGAATCACAGGTTATAAACAAGAGACTTTCAGGAAAACCAGGAAATTCTGAGGAATCAAGTCTACATTCCGCTCCAGCGATAATTTGCTAGAGCAGTAGAGAAATCAGCAACTACATAAATGCTGCATTATGTCTTTTTTTAAAGAACTGCAAAAGCTGCAAAACAGAGAAATCAGCCTCAGCTTTAGGTTAGCCCTACATCAAAGGCAACCATCTCAATTAAAATTTAGTACCCAGCAATATTGCAGTTTAGAGCATTTGCTCAGTGATGTTTACCAAAGCTATAAATCTTTGCAATAAAAGGGGAAAAATACCAAAAAAACCCAACCCAGCAAACTGACAAACATGCTGCATCCTTAGATAGAGATGAGCACTAAACAGAAGATGAAAAAACTGCAATACACATTTTTGTAACTTTTATAAGGAGCAGAAGAAGACGCTTCCCATTTTACTAAAATCAGTCTGCGAATAACAAATGACTGCTGCTCGTATCACACAGCTACACCTGCACGGAGCAGCTCAGCTTCCAGTTCAGCTGAAGTGCACATTTCATTTCCAGCGTGTTGCATCGTGCTTCAGTGCTGAAATCAACAGGGAAGAAAATACCATGAAATGCAAAACATCTCCTATGCACATGAGCAGCAAGTGCACCTCGTTTGCCTCTGCATTAAGGACATCAAGGGAAAGACCCAGCTAAGACTGATTGGAATTCAGACCCTTCTGCGCTCCAGTAGCCAGCGGAGAGCTGGTAACTCTGAAACCTCATTCCCTCTCCCACAAAGCACATGCTGCTCCACAGATCAGAGCAGAGATAGGACACTGTTCCCCAGCTCTGCTGGCTGCAGGTTTTCACCTCCCACCCCGGCCGTGGCCTCGGTGCTTCACACAGGGAGAGGGATGCATCTGACCTGGATACGGTGAACACTTGAATGGTGGTGGCAGATTTAGAGCAACCTTTAGGCTGTGCTCAGGATCCAGCCCTTTGGCCTGCCCATGAGCTTGGCATTAAAACAGTTTCCAAGGAGAGCTGCTCTGCTGGTTACGTGTGCACCAAGACCTGTGTGGGGTGAGAGAGTCCCCACCTTCCTGACATGAAAAATTATGTTGGGAGGGGGCCCTACTTAGGGGGTGGATTAGGCCTGTGAATGGCAGAACTCTCTTGCAGATCACAATCCTTAAATGCAGTCTGTCCCTCCAGCAGTTCTTTCACAGGTGCCCCTGAGTGTTTTTGGGAGCTGTGTGGAGGGGCCCAGGCTCAGCAGGAGATTATCAGTACAAACTCTGGTGGCTCCGACTGTCTGCAGCCCTTCTCTGCACAGCTGTGCTGCAGAGCCTGCCCGGGGTGAGGATTTTTGTTTGATCATGCAGCCAGTGACTAATGCAGTGCAGGGAAAGCTGGGGATGTCATTTGGATCTGTAACTTCTGCACTTGTGCCTTTGAAATGTCCATGGGTGGTCCGATGGGGTGAGGGATGACACCCAGGGCTGTGTTTGGGATACAAAGCACTGGCCAGACTTGGTGTTTCCTCCTTCTCAGCCACAGGGCTCACCCAGGGGCACCCACATGTGCACCCAAGATATGGACTGATAATTTGGACAGAAAAAAACCTTCAGAGACAAGAGAAGCACAAGATCCCGAGGCACTGGGAGCAGGAAAGTTTCCAGCCTGACCAGGCTGCCCCATGCATTTGCTTTTTACTGGCCACAGTTAATAAGTCCCTTCGATGTCTTTAAAGCTACCAGCAATAAATCAGCTGCAGTTAATAAATTCAGCACTGCTGAAAAATAAGACATAACTCATGTCCTGAATGGCACAGACATAACTGTACAGGTCTGCAGAGTCACCCCAGTGCAGAAAGCATCTCCCCTGCTCCATCATCTCCTGCACCCAAGCAAACACCCCACTGCAGCACTGCACCCAGGATGGGAGCCACTGCTGTGTGAAGGAGATGTTGGGAATGCTGCAGCTGTTAATGGCAATTGTGTTGAAATCATCTCTGAAGAACCAGCTACCTTTTCTCATACAAGATCTCATGATAACAGGAGGCTGTAGCAAGGGCAGGCGACGCATAACAGCAGTGAAAGAAATATGCAAATAACTCTTTTATTGGCTGCTATTTAAATAAAGAGGGGAAAGCCCGCTCTTTAGGAATATTAAAGTACAAAGCCAATGCTTATGAGGTAACACCTCAATATTTGAAAGAGACAGGCTTATGAAGGATGTAGTAATTTCTAACAATTTTTATTCTCACCTAGATGCACACGTTAGATTAAAATAAACAACAGCAACTTTATTATGGTTTTCATTTTAAGTTTTCGATCTCTTTAAAGGTTAATTTTCACAGTGCTGTAATGAGATGGGGAAGTGCTGGTGCTTCCATTTTATATGCAAGTGTCCTGAAGCAGTGTGGTCTAATGGGTAATAAAGCCAATTTATCCATGATGTATCTTCTACTTCATTTATCCTTAAATTCAACAAAACATGCTCACCTTTATGCATATGCTTAAGACCATCTTAATTTTAATAGCAGTTAAGAATGCACTTATGTTCCATAAAATTAGAATCTTAAATACTTCATTGAAACAAGGAGGACTGAAATAGGTGATTTTCACGTCTTGCCTTGCAGGTGAGTGCCAAGAATTTATTCTCACTCTTGAAGGTACAAGGTTTCTTGGAGGAATAGACTGACCATAAATCAGAAGTGTCTTAACAAACAAGAACACTAAATGTGACATTTGCTCGTGAGTGCTGAATCATGCCAACTCTACAGCTTTTCCTAAATTAGAAAACTAATTACAAATAATGCTTCACTACTTGAAGCATGGTTTGCTATGTGGAGGCCAACTTCTCTTTTGAAAAGAACAAACAACAAACAACCCAAGAAAAACATGAACCCCCAGATATTTGGAGGCAGTCCTGATTTAGAAGTAAGAGAATAGAACACGAAGAACAGACATAAGGACATAAATGCTAGATGAAAAATGAAAAAGCTCAGTGTGTACTTGGCCCATTTTAGAGGTACCAACTGGTGAGGAGGGAGAGTGAAGGAAATTCCTAAGAAGTCACCATTTAAAAAGCTCCATTCCCTGCTGATGATGTGGACCTACAGCACAACTCCTTGGCTGCTTCGGGAACTTTAAGCTAAAACACTTGTGTACAAAATAATTCGGTCTTGGGGCCAAATCAGGTCTCAGGACTGAAAGCAAAGCCTAACTCTAGTTCTGAGCATCCTGGGCAAATCCAGGGCCACGCAGTTGGGCCAGGATCCCTTCATAGGACAGTCTGTGAGGACGTGATAAACCAACCTGTGGCATCTGCTCAAACATTTCTGGGAGGATTGAAACGGAGGCAACATGCAGGCATTTTCTGGGGTCACTGTCCCCAGACACAATGATACCTGAACAATACAGGGGTTTTTTTTGTAAAAATAAAGCATAAGACATATCATCAAGTGGCATTTCCAGAGCTGAAGAAAAAAAGGAGGCAGATGTGCCTCCTGGGACCCTTGCACCAGTGAGAGATAAGGAACCACCCAGCCCAGGGGAGATTCACAGCGCAGAAAATACTGCAACTCACAAAACCCAGCACTTGCAGTAACTGGGACATCCAAAGCCTCTCCCCTCCTCGTCATTCTCCTCCTCCCCAAACTCTCCCTCTCGGTTCCTTGCCTATAAATAAAACATTTCATTACTGAGTGATGAAGATTAAAATAAGGCAGGTGAGTCACCCTCCCTGGTACTACTTTGCTCTTTCATCTGCCTCATCCTCTTCCTCAACTCAATTGCAGCCCTGAAGGCTGAAAAAAATTTATCAGTGTGGCAGTCAAAGTGGACAGAACTACCTGCATCCCTGTGAGGAACAGGGCAAAACCAGCTGCATTTTGATCTGCATGGAGTTGAGAACTACACTTCTGCTGCACAGAATTGCACAGATTTTAAACCAGGAGTTTTTATGCACCTCTAAGAGCACCCCAAATGCAGAGCATTGCTGGAGAAACCCAGCAGGAGCCATTGCTCGTACTTTACACAAATGAGAATGAAGGATGGTATTTCAACAGGATTTTTTTTTTTTTTTTTTGATGGCTAACCGTGTACTTAGGCTACTTTGTCAAGCTTCATGAGGATTACAAGAACAGAAAGATCCAAGAAGAAATCCGCTTTGTTCTCTCTCTCTGCAAAATCTGCTTGCACTAACAAAACACCAGGGAATGGGGAGAACCTCCACCAAATGATCCCTGTCCCCTTCACTCCCAGCAGCAGATCAGAAGTTTTGTTTTGAGTGGCTAATCCAGACAGCAGAGAAAAACTAAATTCAGTTCTCTAAATCAGAAAGGACTAAAATGTTGATAGTAGAATTGGCATGAATATATACTCTTCCAAAGTGAGACTAAATCTGGCCTCAGGTGGTTCAATCTGAGCAGGATTGCCAGGCAGTTCAGGACACATTTCCAAACACCTGCTGAGGCTCCCATGTGTCATGCTTAGGTCAGTGAATCCACCATATCACGATTTTCTACAGCAATTTGAAAAATCAGGGTTTGGATCTTGGTCTTTCCAGAGCAGCGCATTGCCATGGATGCTTGGGGAGAGAGAGATCTTCCTACAGCAAGACCTGGGAAGGGGGGGGAAGGCCACAAATAGCCAGTTGTTGTGGGGAACCTGATGCATTTGTCCATGATCTGGTATCCCAAAAAGTGTCAGTGCCAAACCCAAGCAGCGCAGACATTCATGTTTATGCCTACTTCTCTCCACCCAGGTGAGCCACGGTGCTCTCAACCTGCCTGAAAGCCGTAAGAAATCTCTTTCAGGCTGAGATGCAAAGCTGCCAGTAACTCACCCTCCCCAGTAACTGGACAGAAACCATAAACTGAGATTCACTGGTGCAGCTTTATCAATACCAATTCAGGCTTATGGCAGGAGCACCTCACTGCAGTCCCTTGCAGTGGGTTATCTCATGGGTTGGTGGGTTATCTCATGGTGAGAACACATGGGTGCACTGCACATATCTTCAAAGTCAACCTCTACAAATCATGTGAATTAGAAAAGGTTTTTAAAAATGTCTTTACTTAAAGCACTGACATTAGAGACCGTCCTCATCATGAAGCAGTGGGAGCCAACATCCCTCACGGTCTTGTGTGTTATATCTACGACTATCAGAGCATGAAACACTCCTGGGATTTGGTCTCCCACTGCTCCTCAGCAGGCAGAGGCTGTTCCTCCACTCATCTGCCTCATCCGAGCAGCTTTGAGTCCCTCCTTCCCTCACTGGCACACACCAAATGGGTGCTGTTATTCATAAGCACAGGATTTCCACATCACTGAGGCAACCCAGGGGATCCCAACCAACCCCTGGATGCTGTTCTAGAAGGGTTCCCACAGGCCATATCCACCCTCCCATTGTATCCATGTAGATACATCCCAGTTACTGATACCATCCCCTGTGGCACTGACCTCCTCTCCTTTGGGCAGCTGGACCCCACATGTGACCTGTCTTTGGAGGCAGCTGGAAACAGGCCAGGATTGCCAGGGATGCCCTGACTGCTGTGCCCTGTCTGAAGGCTTAGAGTGAGTACGAGCTGGCAGCTCTCTCAATCTCAGCTGCGTGGATGTGGGGGCATAACACCACTGCCTACACCACCCTACAGATCCACCCATGCACCAGGCTGCATGAAATTTCCCTGATCCTCACACAGGAATCACCATTTGTGTGAGTTCCTGACCTTCTCCTGCTATTTTTCCCTGAAGAACACACCCAGCATGGAGGTACAGTCCGTTCTTACATTTCGCCATTTCTCTGGAGGAAACCATATGTATTTATCCTGGGGAATGCCTGGTAGCCTGTGTAATATTTTTGGAAATAATTCCTGTCAAGGGATTTTAATCACTGTTGATGCATAAAAATAAAATAACAGAATCTGTAACCAGATGGTGTGTTGGGTGACACAGGGCTCTCTTCACAAACATATAACTGCTCACCAGCCCTTCAGGACCTCTTCGCTCACCAGTCCTTGCAAGAGCTGCCTGCAAGGTCCTCTTACCCTGAACCAAATTGATTTTTGGGAAGGAGGAAAACTCTGCATTTGAGAAAGAGAGACATTTTCAGCAAAATTCAGGGGCCAAGTATAAAAGCAAGAGAAACAGCTTTGTCCCTGCCCAGAAGCTACTGGAGTTTATCTTCCATTGGAGCCCTGCAGGAGGAAAGGCTGATGGGGGATCTGCAGCTCCCTGTTGCCCTGACTGTGCTTGAGAAATCTCAGAGCTTTCCACTCCTCATGGGAATTTTTTTCTGCAGTCTCAATCACTGCTGATTTTGGTTCATCCGAAGAATGGGGAGTGAAATCCATTGCTTTTCATCATTCAAAAACCACTCACCAGGTTTTGACACAAAGCCAGCTTGGCTCAAAGCCGGGCCCACGGCCAGCTCAAAAATATTCCTGAACCTTTCAACAATCCCTGGCTGGTTTTCAAACTTAAAACAAAAGCCAAGATGAGGGAAAGTTTGCAAATTTTTAGGTTGTATAAGAAAATATCTGCACAACCTGTGATAAATTCCCGCCATTTGTTTTCAGTTATTTTCATGCTGGGAGAATCTCCCAGACTCCAAACCCTGCTCTTGCCTCGGAGAGCATAACCATGGTTTTCACAAAAAAAGATGACTGGTCTGACAGGTGTGGAGGAAGATACAGGATGTGCTGGGAAGCTACCTGAAAATTATTCTGTCCAGTTCACTCTTGTTTGGATGGATTGCTCCTTGTCTAAAGTGTCCCCAGATGGCCCATTGTGTCAGGAGTGTTTGAGTTTACAGCAGACTATGGCAGTGTTGTAAAAAAGCTGGAGCAGGAGAAATAAAAGAGTTTTCAGAAAAACTTGACAGTTTCAGATATTCAACAATATGACAGTCTTCTTATTCAGAAACTTATGAATACTTAGTCACACAGAGAGAACAAGGAAATTATTTACTTCCCCCGGTGAAGGGGGCGGGAGTCGTGGCTCTCTAGGTAGTGTGGAACAGAAATACAGCTGCTGCAGCCACAAACAGAGGGAGACTGCGTGCGCAGGGCTGCACTGCTTGGGATGCTGCTCTGTCTGCCATGGTCGGCCAGACACGCACACAGCCACACAACGGTTCTTTATTGAACAGGGAAAACAAAATGGGAAATGTCTAAAGCACATTACTACTCTTATGGTACTGCTGGTTTGACAGCCTGACAGTCCACAGCCAGCGAACACCAAAAAAAGGTCTGTATTACTCACTTTGCCTCCACCTTGTCACAGTTTGACACATGCAGACAAACACATCTAAAACTCCTTTGCAGATGATTCCAAAAGCTGGAAATTTTCTTTGCACCTCTTTTTCTTTCTTTCTTTCTTCTTCCCTTTTTTCCTTTTTCTTTTTCTTTTCTTTCTGTCTGTCTGTCTATTCTGCATTCTCTAAGTGCAAATCTACAGATCATGTCAAGCCTGAAGAAGCCTTCATTAAATGTAAGCAGCTTCACAGTGATTCCATTTAATGGTGATTTACACCGTTTAAGAGACCACCCCTCTTTGTTCTGTATGCTAAGATTCAGCATGGCCATATTTTTATCCATCAGTGAACAAAAAAAGCTCACAGGACTCTTTTCCCCCCTTCTTTGTGTCATTACATGGTTGAGGTAGCCCTACCTGGAGACCCCAGTCGTGCCCCTCTTTGCACAACTCAAGCAGCCTGACATTCCCAGCCATCTGCCTCTGCCTCCAGTAGAAAGTCACGTTTCACAACCCAACACTCAGCTCAGCGAATGAGCAGCACATCAGCAGATTAGGTGCCTGCCCAGAGCTACAAAACAGCAAAACATTTCCCACATCAGCCGAGGGGCATTAGATCCCATTTTACCCCTGAACTCGGTCACATCAAGCAGACAGACAGGCACCAGGCAAACATCCATGTTGGGAGCACACACAGGCACCGACGCACACTCAGACCCTGTGAAACCACACGTGTGCCTGTGAGCAGAACAGCACACATAGCCACACAGACTGTGCTGTTCCTGGCCAGCTACTCTTTGTGCTGATTGACTGGAGGGGATTAGAAGGGACTCAGCCCAAAAACGCAGTTCCTAATGCTCCTGCAGCTATTGCATAACAGAGATCGGTTCCTGTCCCGAGCCCTGGCCCTCAACTTACTCAAGACAAGTTTAAGGCTTCAGGCTATGTAATGGAAATATCTACTTCCCGGTGAGATGGGATGCATCAGCTTCCCCAGGGCTGGGGTTTCTGGCTGTCTGGGTTCTCTGACAGGCAGCAGTGGGAAAGAAAGTAGGGATGTGTCACCAAGAAGGAAAGAGAGTAGTTTTTCCCCAAACATTTCTACCAGGAGCTATGGGAAGCTGAAGCCTTCTGGGGTTCATTAACAGATATACACCTGCTACTAATGCACCTACTAAAGAAAGCAGCCCTAAACCAAGGGAAATTGAACACATCCCAAAAAGAAACTGAAAATCAATGAACCTACATACCCTAAACTAAATGCACCTGAAGTTGAACACACCTCAATGTTCAAAAGGCAGAAAACACAGCAAGCAAGAAGTCCACAAATAAATGAACAAGTCCCAAAAGCATGCATGAAATGTACAAACACTTTAGAATAGGCACTCCATTAAAAGCTGCATGTTGAAATAACATAAGGGGCCGTGCAGGAATTCCAGGTGCACGGCAAATAGCTAAAGTAACTCCGTTGAGATCTGTCACTCCAGATGTGAACAGGTGTTTGACAAATGAGGACAGATACACAACAAGTCAGATGAAATCAAATGCCCTCCAACATTTGCCTGAAATCTGGGTGTCTTATGCCTAACAAACTGCAAAGAGCTTTAGGGAACTTGGCTGGCTCCTGCGTCCCCCCTCCCCCACATCAGCAAAAAATAACTATTTGCAAAGGCCGCAATTCCTCGTTATTTTCTGTTTCCCTACGTGCAGTCACTAACTCGTTAGCGATGATTCCAAGCAGCCAGGCTGGGAGAAAAACAGAAGAAGGGTCAGGAACGAGACAACCGGGAGATGCTCCTGCCAGGGCCCCTTTGTTGAGCATCCCTGGGTACCCCTCGCCTTTTACCTGGGGATGCAGTCGCCATGGTAACGGGCGGGTGTTCCCTGGAGGAGCCGAAACCCAGCTGTTCCCGCTGCTGAGCCCCATCTCCATCCCGCAGCGGAGCCCCAGTCGCGTACTGGTCCGCCCCGTCCGCAGCCCAGTGCACCCCAGTGCCCGCCAGCAGCAGGTCCTGGGGGTCCGGCGGGGCTGACATGCTGCCTGCAAGGCGGCCGCTGATCTCCGGCTCTCGGGATGCAGCGGGGGCCACCGGAAGGGCTACGGGGGCCGCCGGGCTGGCTGGTGCTGCGGCCGCGCTGGGGTCTGGCCGGCTGCAGGGACCGGGAGTCGCCGCCGCCGCCGCTGCCGTATCTCCACTAGCGCTTATTACGCAGGTGAAAATGGCTTGTTAGTTGGAGCCTTCCAGCCCTTGCGTCACCCTGTGGCTGGCATATCACAGGGCAGGAATCTGCCAGCCGGGCTGCCGCTCTCCCCCGTTTAACTGCTTCAGCAGGGTGGGCATCGGCTTGTGTGGGTTAAGGGAAGAAATGCCCCCTTGCAGGCAGGCACACGCCTCCCTCTCCCCTCCCGCAGCCCCCCTCCTCCGCATCCCTGCGCTCCAGAGCATCCCGCAGGCGCCGCAGCCCGGCACGGCAACGCGCCCGCCGGGAGAGCCCCCGGCTCCTCCCGCACGGCCGGGCTCGGCCGAGAGGGCAGACAGCTCTCGGCAAGCCCACCCTAAAATCGCCCTTTTCCTCCCCCTCTCCGCTGGACCCTAACCCGGCGAGAGAAGCCGCACTCTGCCCCTGGGTTTGTTTACCCAGTTGGCTCCTCTCTGCAGCCGCGCTGGAGACATGATCGCAGCTTATTGCATCTAAATGACACTTGTCAAAATAAACTCACAGCAGGTGTCTGTGTGCCGGGTTTTTTTTCTTTCCTTTTTTTTTTTTTTTTTTTTTTGTGTCATTATATTTGCTTGCTTACTGCCTCACAAAAATCGTGTGTGTACTGAGGCAATGAGAAATATCAGGGATTTTTGCTGTCAGTGAGAGCAGCAGCAGTGTGAGATACAGCAAAGGTGAAAGCACAGGGCAGGATCTGTGCTTTCACAGAATCTGTGCCACTTATGAGGTGAACGAGGAACAAGTTTCCTTGTTGTCCTTTTACAGATGAGGAAAGGGACTCAGGTAAAGGGGCTGGGATCACTCCTGCATTGCACAGAGTTCTGGCACTTACAGGTCAAGGAAACAAATACCCTGTCTTGTAGAAGGACCTCTCTCTTGTCATGTGGCAGGTCAAGCTACAAAGCGGAGAGTAATTGCCCCAGCCAGAAGATTTCATTCTCACCTGGCTCTTTGGCTGTTGCAGCAGTGGATCTCCAGCTGTGATCTGTGTGTCACAGCATCCCTAGGCAGGCTTCAGACCCTCTCCAGCTGCAGCAAGCTTGTGCTTGGGCTTGAAAACTGAACATGTTCCCACTTTTTCCAAGCAAGGGGGGAGGAAATCCAGAGTAAGTCCACAATACAAGATGAAAAGCCTCAAAAGTAGCCTTGAGGCTACTATCCATTTGTCTTATCTTCCTGGCGAATTGCCACCCTTATCCTCGCTCTGTCCTGCTGCTGCCTGAGAATCATAGAATGGTTTGGGATGAATCTAGGAGACAATCTAGTTCTAACACACTGCTATGGACAGGGACACCTTCCACTAGGCCAGGTTGCTCCAAGCCCCATCCAAGCTGGCCTGGAACACTGCCAGGGATGGGGCAGCCACAGCTTCTGTGGGCAGTGTGGGCCAGGGCCTCAGCAGCCTCACAGTCAAGAAGATGCCCAGGCTAACTGGATTTTCTTTATTTCAATGTTTGCTGCAGATCAGTAGCAATGATTTTAGCCATGGAGTTTGTAAGGCCAAATCCCATACCTCAGGCTCATCTCATGAGCCAAGGAGATTGATTTTCCAAATTCATGGCTCCCACTTTGACATATACAATGACATATACAATGTCTGATTATGATTCCAGCAAGATTCTGATGACTTCAATATTGCTATTAATGATGTTAATAATATTCAGGATGTTTTTAAAAATATGTCTTCCCATAGATCTTAATGCGCATCCTTGTTTGGATTCCCCAGTTTTCTTTTGTGTCCACCACTCTCTGGGACGCCCCACGAGTCGCTTTGTGTGAGTGTGCAATGGACTGAAGCACTCAGGAGAAGGCCTGTAAGAGCACTGAGCCCCTGGCAGCTCTGCTGTGTGAGCAATGGGCCATCACAAAGGTCTTGTGATAATGCAGCATCATCAGAATGAGCGCACACACCCGCTAGGAATGATTCATTTCCACAGACCAAAGGGGTTATCATGGTCTGAGGGCTGCTGCTGTGAACACAGGCACTGTTACTACAGCAAAAGACTGAGAAGAAAGAGTGTGTGCTCTGCTTATTGAATAGAAATGGGGACAAGGAGGAGTCAGCAGTGTGAAGAGGTGGCCAGGAAGGCCAGTGGCATGCTGGCCTCTATCAAAAATAGTGAGGCAGCAGGACCAGCGAAATGTCTGTCCTGTGCTGGGCCCTGAAGAGGCTGTATCTCAAACCCTGAATTCAGTTTTGGGCCCCTCATGTCAAGGAAGACCTTGAGGGGCTGGAGTGTGTGTGCAGAGAAGGGAAGGGAGCTGGGGAAGAGCCTGGAGAAGCAGTCTGATGAGGAGCAGCTGAGGGAGCTGGAGGGGCTGACATTGGAGAAGACCAGGATCCAAGAGGAGCCTTCTCACTCCCTGCAACTGCCTGACAGGAGGGTGGAGCTCGTGCAGGTCAGGCTCTGCTCCCAGGGAACAAGGGACAGGACAAGAGGAACTGGCCTCAAGTTGTGCCAGGAGTGGTTTAGATTGGGTGTTAGGGAAAAATTTCTCATCTGAAAGGGTTGTCAAGCACTGGCACAGACTGCCCATGGAACTGGGGGAATTGCCATGCCTGGAGGTACTTAAGGAATGTGTGGCTGTGTGACCTGGGGACATGGTCTTGAGGTGGACTTGTCAGTGTCAGGTTTGTGCCCTCTGACTTGATGGCAGAATAAATGTGGGGCAGGACACAGCACAGATGCTGGCAGCTGTGAGCTGACTCAAGCCATACAGATGAGCCTTCCACGTTGGCTAGCACCGGTGCTGGCAGCTGAGGCGCTGGCAACATGCCATGTTACCCTACTGCACAACCCTTTTAGGCTCAAGCTGGGCCGGGGGAGGGTGGTCAGTGGCTCTCCCAGCTCTTGAGCACAAGGTGAAAAAAGAGAAAGGGTGTTACCCATCAACCCCTTCAAACGACACATCGTAACACATCGAGGAAAGAGAGGGGCAAAGGCACAATTTTGAGACTGATCTAGGCTGCACTGAGAGTGGACCACTCAAATCCAGGTGTGCAACATGGCAAATGCCACAGGTTTTCTTGTGGGGGAAAAAAGCTCCAAACAAAACACACCACCAACCCCAAACCATAAGATCAGTGTTAGTTTCCTGCTATTCATGGCTGAGAGAAGCTGCTGTGCAGTGCTGACGGCCTCTTCTCTGCACACTCCTCGTCCTTGCTCATCTCAGGGATCTACGAACCCAGGCGAGGGTTTCTTTCTGCTCTTGCCCGAGCCGAGACCAAACAGCCTTGGGGTGCCCAGTGCTGTTAGCAGGAGAGCTGGTGAAGGTCGTGCCAAGCAACGCAGCCTTCCCCTCCGAGGCTCCAGAGACACAAGGGCAGAAAGCTGCAGCCTAAGCTGTATTGCATTAGCACCTTGTGGAGCTGGTCTGTCCTCTGGCATCCCACAGGGCAGGCAGTGTACATCTGAGCTGCTTTCTTAGGGAATTCAGGGTTTGCCCAAACTGGGGCCTTGCTGAAGGGCTCTCACTTGTGCTGCCAGTGCCATTGGAAGGCCCCAGAGCAAGAGGGCATTTCCTGGGTGCAGGGATCCCATCTTCCCAGTCTGGCCTTGCAGGTTAGCAAAATCCACACGGACATGCGGGCACATTCCAGCACTGACTTGCACTCCAAACCTTTCCATTTTCTGCAAGGAAAATTCTGATTTTTTCCTTCTGCTTGGAAGGGCATGGATTCCCTTGGTTGATGTGTTTGGCAGAAAGGTTCTCCTCACATGGAAACGCTTCCTGGCAGCCTGAAACTCTCCTGCCCAGCGACAACCCGTTTGGTCCCACTGGATCACGGGAATGCCAGTGCAAAAGCATCACCTTTCTCTCTTCTGCAAGGAGCTGCTTTGACAGCCCAAGCTCCTGACACAGTGCAGGTGGTCCCTGAAGGGAGGTTGTAGCTAGGTGGGGGTCATTCTATTAGCCCAGGGAACAAGCAATGCGAGCAGAGGAAATGACCTCAAGTTGCACCGTGGGAGCTTTAGATTGGATCTCTAGGAAATATTCCTTCAATAAAGAGGATCTCAAGCTTGCAAACAGGCTGCCCAGGGAAATGGCTGAGTCAGCACCTCAGAAAGGTTTAAATGTTGTGTGGATGTGGCATTTGGAGAGCTGGCTGATTGGTGGAGTAGGCAGTGTTAAATTTGCAGTTGGACTGTGAGATCTTCAGGGTCTTTTTCGACCTCGACAACTCAGAGATTTAAGTGTGGCTCAACCAGTGTGGAGTCAAGGCTCAGACTCAATGATCCTTGAGGGTGCCTTCCAACATGGATATCTATGAGACTGGCAATGGAGGGCAGCTGATAAGAAAGACAAAAGAAAGACCAAGGGAAGTTCTTAGAAGAAGATTCACTCAAAAGCAGCCTTAAGCAGTTCACCAGGGCCACTCGGAGTGGCTGAGCTGGGCTGGGCACAAAGGGTGGGGCTGGCCTGGCTGTGATGTTCTGTGGTTCCTGTGACATCACGGGCGATGTGTCACAGTGGGGGCAGCTACCAAAGGCCCCAGCAGGTAACGCTGGCCCTGTATTGCTTGGGCAAGCGGTGAGTGCACACGTGGCGGGGAGGCTGGGCTGGGGACAAGGGCTGGGGCAGAAACGCTGCACCCGGGGGAGGGTTCCCCGGCTGCACAGGGCAGGGACAGCCCCTCACGGGAGAGCCTTGGCCAGGGCACGGTGCTGCTGCTGCTGCTGCTGCTGCTGCTGCTGCTGCTGCTGCTGCTGCTGGGGCAGTGGGACAGGCCTTGCTGCCTGCCAGCTGTCTGGGGCCCTGTCCTTCCTGGCCCCAGGCCCCTGTCATTCCCGTCCCTGCTGCCCCCACTGCCGGCTGCCTCCCTCCCCGCCCCACTCAAGGCCTTCTCTCCATCCTCCCACAGACCATGGGTTCCTTGGCATTCTGGTTCTTGCTCTTGCAAAGCCTAGTCCACTACCTGCGGCCCGTGGGTGATGGTTTGGACGAGGCAATGCGTCTGCACATGGAGGCGCGTGCGATGAGCCAGGAAGTGAAGAAGATTCTTCTGGAGTGGGAAGTGGAGCAGCTCACCCTGAAGCAGAGTAGAGGGGCCTGGCGAGAGCTGCTCTGGTCTGCCTTGCAGCACTGGCAGATCTGGGCCATTGCTGGGCTCCTGCTCCTTCTCTTGGCCCTATGGTTTATCTGGAGGGAAAGGAGCCTGAGGAGAGAGGAGCATGAAGAAGAAAACAATGGTGCAAATGAAGAGGAAGTGAGAAATGTGGATGCAAATGAAGAAGAAGCTGTTGGAAATGAAGAGGAAGTGAGAAATGTGGATGCAAACGAACAAGGTGTTGGAAATGAAGAAGACAACAATGATGCGAATCGGGAGGAAGACAACAATGATGATGGCAATGCAGAGGATGTCGGCGATGGTGCTGCAAACGAAGATGGTGCTGGAAATGAAGTTGTCATTGCGGCTGCAAATGCTGAAAACAACAATAATGATGCACGTGAAGCTGAAGAAGGAGAGCGTGATATTGAAGATTATGCTGGAAGGATTTTAATGGAGCGCATACAGTGGCCTGTCCAGGACCTGCAGAAAGGCTGCGAGTGGACAACTGAACTGATGGACAATTTCACAATTTACTTTGGCCACGTTTTGTCTGGCAGTTTCTACCCGGTCCTGCAAAGAGCCATCGGAGTGGGCAGTGCCTTTGAAGGTTGGAGTCCCCGCGAGCAGGATGTTGTGTACCGCGTGCTCGTGCCCATGACTCCTCCCCGAGGGCACACCTTCCACCTGGAGCTGGACACTGAGGGGCAGAGGCACGTGAGGAACTTCCGTGTCCGTGTGCAGCTGGAATGCACCTGCACGAGGGAGCAGCAGGGTGAGAACATGCTGTGCTTCCTGCACCACCCTGAGGAGGAGCTGAGGAAGAATCAGGATCCCAGCCTCCTTCACACCCTGTGCACCGGCGCCTACCTCGATGTGCAGAAAACTGCCCGCTGGTTCTACCAGCTGGTGAGAGCCATCTGGCCAGCTTTGCCTCAGTCGCACACCTGGCGTTTAGTGCTGCTGCCCTCCAAACACTCCTGCCAATTCCAGGTGACCAAAGGCAGAGAAAGCTTCCGCATTGAGGTGCTGTTCGGGGTGCGGCAAGGCGACTCGGACATCTTTGTGAGCAGCCAGCCTAGACAGGCCTGCACCCCAAGCACAACGTGGCCTGAGACCTACGCTGTGGCAGAGGTGAAGTTCTTCAAGTACATCGCCAGGCAGGCCCCCCCTGACAGCTTGCACCTCAAATGCCTGCAGTTCTTCACCCGTCTTCAGCTGGGCTTAGGCATTTCCACCTACACCACAAAGACCATTGTTATGCACCTCCTGAACATCATACCTGTGTCATGGTGGCGCAGGAGAGATTTTGTGAGGCGACTGGTGGATATCAGCGAGTACCTGCGCTTATGCGTGGAAGTGAGATGCCTCAACCACTTTATTTTGGGCAACCGGAGGCTCCCTGGGGAGATCAATTTGCCCCCAGAGGTGCAAATGGCCAGGACATGCAATCTCTTCCATCACCTGGTGATGGATCCGACTGCCCACTCCCAGGCTATGAGTGAGTATGTGGATCTGCGAAAGTGGTTCAGAAGAATCCTCAACAATGATCCTTGAAAGAGGTTCCCTGCTTAGAGCTGTGCTTGTGGGACTGGCAGCTGGCAGCAGAGTTTCCCCTGATAGTACAGGGGAAAAGAGGGGAGAGTGAGGGATACAGAGAGGGAAGGGAAAGCGCTGTGCAGCAGCACTCTGCCATCGACAGCAGCAGCAGCAGTGTCATCCCAACAGTCTCCTCAGCACTGCATCCAGTGATGACCAGGTTGGCTACACAGATCGGGGAGCACGCAAGAGCAAATCCTGCTATTCCTTTTAGTGTTCTCTGGGGTCTGTGTGCAGAATCTACTCCTCAGGGCGGAGCTGACACAGACCTCAGCGTGCAGAACATGGAGAAGGCACTGCTCAGTCGGCCCTGGGAGTTGCTGCCACACCTGTCCTCTAGAGCAAAAGCACGCTCGGGGAGTCAAAGCCGATGAGGCTGAAGAGGCCGTGGCCAGGGGCCTTGTGAGAGACAGTCCCATTGCCACCTGGACTGTGACTGCCCCCAGCTCTGTCTTAGAGTCCATTTTCCCTCTGAGAGCTTCACCTTGTGCAAAGATGCCGATCCCAGAATCCCAGACGAGTTCACATTTGAAAGGACCACCAGTGAGATCATCTTGTCCAGGGGTGCTCCAGCAGGCTCTTCCTGCTGCGCATTGCAAAGCATTGCGTCCGGAGGGTTCTTGACTATCTCCGGTGAGGGAGACTCCACAACCTCTGGGCAATGTGCTCCAGTGCTCGGTCACTGCGCTGAACGCCAGATGTGCTGCAGACTTGCTGGAAGTCAGTGAAGAATTGACGGGGCTGGTTGAGAAAAACAGGAGCTGGGCCTCTCACCTTTGTGGCCCCTGACTCCAGCAAGGCCCAAGTGCAGAATGACGTCCGGAGTGAAGCAGAGGCCTCTCGGCGCCGGGTTGTTTCCCTGAGGCCCAGAAGAGCCCCTGCACCTCTCTAGCGCCGTTGGCCTCACTCCACTCTGCAGAACAAGCTGGGTTACGAATCTGCACCTTTAAGGAGAAGAGGATGCATGCAAAGACTCTGGCAGAGGTCCCACGGCCTCTCCTGCTGCCTCAGCAGGTGGAGGGCCACGGGAGGGTTTATTCTACCTCCTTGTATCACTTCCTTTTCCTAAAAAGGTCACACAGATCCACATCGAGCTCCACTTGCGCATGAACTTCCCACTCCCGAGAACACGCATGAAGAGAGCACATGCCTTACGTGCATGGCCAAAGTCACCAAACCCCACCGGTAGCATGCAACTGTTCCTGGCCTTTGGGAAGGGCCAAAAATCAGAGTGTAAAAGAAGCAGGAATGTGGGACAGAAAAAGAAAAAAGAAACAGGGAAAAAAAGACCGAGAGGAACAATCGGCACTGCTTGCCCGCCATCGGTCAGGGGACGGTGCCTGTCCTTGTCCCCAGAAGGGACACCTTTAGGTCAGCATTGGACCAGCTCGGTTGGCACTGACCTGAAACTTTGAATCCATAAGAATCTAGATTTTTATTTCATAGATATAAAGACATAGTCTAGACATATTATATATTATAAAGCTTATTGATTAACATATATAATAGTAAAATATAATTAAACAAAACAATGTACCAATATAAATAATATCAAAGATACAATAGATGTAATTATTATGTCATGATAAAATTAATGATCAAGATTTGTATAGGTAATTATATTTAGACAATAACAATACAGAATGTATTTCGTGTCACTATCCCTCGTGACACCTATTAATGCTCTATAGTCAGTGCATTTATGGGTGGCAAACCAGAAACTGCTTTGTTCATGCTTCAATAAAATGCAATATTGCAGAATCTGGATCGTGCAAGACTTTGTTGATCTCAGCCAGACCCAGAGCATTGATAAATCTCATGTGCTGGGAATGTGGGCTTGTGAAGAGTCTCCTTGAACTCAACCAAACTTAAAGGGCTGAACTGGTTCTAATCAGAAATTAAGCCCAGCTGTCCCCAGGCCCTGTGATCACAGAATCACACAAGGCCTTGGCTTGGAAGGCTCCCTTAAACATCATCTTGTTCGAACCCTGCTGCCGAGGGCAGGGACGCCTTCCACTAGGCCAGGTTGCTCCATGCCCCATCCAAGCTGGCCTGGAACACTGCCAGGGATGGAGCAGCCACAGCTTCTGTGGGCAGCGTGGGCCAGGGCCTCAGCAGCCTCAGAGCCAAGAAGTTCTTCCACATGTCCAGCCTAACCCCTCCCTCTGTCAGCGGGAAGCCTCTGCCCCTGGTGCTGGGCCTCCAGGCCCTTGGAATCAGCCCCTCTGCGGGTTGCTGGTGGGCCTCATGCAGGGACGGAAAGGCCTCAGGAAGGTGCCCCCGGAGAAGCCCTTGGAGAGCAGTGGGGCCAGGAGTGGCACCATGAGGGCAGCGGGCAGGGCCTGGCACGGCTGTCGGGGCGGGAGGGCACAGGGCACTGAGGCGCTGCCAGCTGGAGCTGGGAGCTCCGGTGTGCGGCCGGCACAGAGCCGTGGGAGATCCGTGCAGCAGCAAGGACACAGGGGTTCTTGATGTGTTAGAAACCAGAGAAGAATTTGAGAATGGCCACAGAAGGATTAGGGCATCTCCCTGTGCGGAAATAATTCACAGTGCCAGAGGTTTATGTCTGGAAAAGACAGAGATGAGTCTTTTAATGTTATCCAAATAAAGGGAGAGGCCATGGGACATTTCTTATGGAGTGTCTCAAACTGTTGGAGGTTGCAGCCTCCTTTTATCCTAATTTCCAGGTGTGTTCCTTCTCCCATTGCCTGAGGTACTTGGAAGGTACAGACTTCCTGAGTCACCTACTCTATGGCCCCCTCTAATATGCACCCTCTGTTTTATATATATATATAACCAAACACTGTTCATAATTCTGTTAAGCTCTTCTTCTTTTTCTCTAAGTTCAGGAATTTAACATGGCCTTGGCTGAGCAATAGTCCATGTCACTTAGTAGCATCCTCTAGAACTGGGAATTTCTTTTGTTACTTCCCTATCTTTGAGTCCCTGGCCCTATCAACAAGCAGATTCTCGTGGTCTGTTTATAAAGACACATCTATCTTATTCCTTTCATCCCCTCCAAAAAGATAGCGAGATCAAGAGCTCAACTGAAGTGCTTCCTTGCCACTTCGTGCAGCATGGACAGCAAAGTGCAGGAGCTGGAAGTGGTTGCACAGCAGGAAAAGCGGGACATAGTTGCCGTCCCAGAGCCGTGGTGGGATGAGTCCCATACTGGAGTGCTGTAGCCAATGGCTATTCTGTTCATCTTCCTACTCTTTAGGGTGCAATCAGGGCACATCTTCAGCATTGCTATTAGCGTTCCTCCGCCAAAGAAATCCCAGCAAAGCACTGAGCTCTCGTTTTCAAAGATGATGATGGAAAGCTTCCCAGGTTATCCCTTCAGAAAGGACAGGCAAGGAAGGAGAGGCGCTGGGGTGACCATCTGTGTAAGGGAGGGTTCCAGCTGTCTAGAGCTTAATGATGGTGCTGATGGAGTTGAGTAGTTTTGGGTAAGAATCGGGGGGAAGGCCAACAGGGCAGATATCATGGAGGGGGTCTGGTATAAAGCTCCCAGGCAGCATGAAGAAGCAGGCAAGATATTCCCAAAGTAGCTGGGAGAAATCTCAGCATCACCAGCCTTTGCTCTCTTAGGAGAGTTCAGTTGAACAGATGTAAGTTACGTGGAGTCTTGGGATGAGTGTTGGGCCCCTCGTGTCAAGGAAGACCTTGAGGGGCTGGAGTGTGTGTGCAGAGAAGGGAAGGGAGCTGGGGAAGAGCCTGGAGAAGCAGTCTGATGAGGAGCAGCTGAGGGAGCTGGAGGGGCTGACACTGGAGAAGACCAGGATCCAAGAGGAGCCTTCTCACTCCCTGCAACTGCCTGACAGGAGGGTGGAGCTCGTGCAGGTCAGGCTCTGCTCCCAGGGAACAAGGGACAGGACAAGAGGAACTGGCCTCAAGTTGTGCCAGGAGTGGTTTAGATTGGGTGTTAGGGAAAAATTTCTCATCTGAAAGGGTTGTCAAGCACTGGCACAGACTGCCCATGGAACTGGGGGAATTGCCATGCCTGGAGGTACTTAAGGAATGTGTGGCTGTGTGACCTGGGGACATGGTCTTGAGGTGGACTTGTCAGTGTCAGGTTTGTGCCCTCTGACTTGATGGCAGAATAAATGTGGGGCAGGACACAGCACAGATGCTGGCAGCTGTGAGCTGACTCAAGCCATACAGATGAGCCTTCCACGTTGGCTAGCACCGGTGCTGGCAGCTGAGGCGCTGGCAACATGCCATGTTACCCTACTGCACAACCCTTTTAGGCTCAAGCTGGGCCGGGGGAGGGTGGTCAGTGGCTCTCCCAGCTCTTGAGCACAAGGTGAAAAAAGAGAAAGGGTGTTACCCATCAACCCCTTCAAACGACACATCGTAACACATCGAGGAAAGAGAGGGGCAAAGGCACAATTTTGAGACTGATCTAGGCTGCACTGAGAGTGGACCACTCAAATCCAGGTGTGCAACATGGCAAATGCCACAGGTTTTCTTGTGGGGGAAAAAAGCTCCAAACAAAACACACCACCAACCCCAAACCATAAGATCAGTGTTAGTTTCCTGCTATTCATGGCTGAGAGAAGCTGCTGTGCAGTGCTGACGGCCTCTTCTCTGCACACTCCTCGTCCTTGCTCATCTCAGGGATCTACGAACCCAGGCGAGGGTTTCTTTCTGCTCTTGCCCGAGCCGAGACCAAACAGCCTTGGGGTGCCCAGTGCTGTTAGCAGGAGAGCTGGTGAAGGTCGTGCCAAGCAACGCAGCCTTCCCCTCCGAGGCTCCAGAGACACAAGGGCAGAAAGCTGCAGCCTAAGCTGTATTGCATTAGCACCTTGTGGAGCTGGTCTGTCCTCTGGCCTCCCACAGGGCAGGCAGTGTACATCTGAGCTGCTTTCTTAGGGAATTCAGGGTTTGCCCAAACTGGGGCCTTGCTGAAGGGCTCTCACTTGTGCTGCCAGTGCCATTGGAAGGCCCCAGAGCAAGAGGGCATTTCCTGGGTGCAGGGATCCCATCTTCCCAGTCTGGCCTTGCAGGTTAGCAAAATCCACACGGACATGCGGGCACATTCCAGCACTGACTTGCACTCCAAACCTTTCCATTTTCTGCAAGGAAAATTCTGATTTTTTCCTTCTGCTTGGAAGGGCATGGATTCCCTTGGTTGATGTGTTTGGCAGAAAGGTTCTCCTCACATGGAAACGCTTCCTGGCAGCCTGAAACTCTCCTGCCCAGCGACAACCCGTTTGGTCCCACTGGATCACGGGAATGCCAGTGCAAAAGCATCACCTTTCTCTCTTCTGCAAGGAGCTGCTTTGACAGCCCAAGCTCCTGACACAGTGCAGGTGGTCCCTGAAGGGAGGTTGTAGCTAGGTGGGGGTCATTCTATTAGCCCAGGGAACAAGCAATGCGAGCAGAGGAAATGACCTCAAGTTGCACCGTGGGAGCTTTAGATTGGATCTCTAGGAAATATTCCTTCAATAAAGAGGATCTCAAGCTTGCAAACAGGCTGCCCAGGGAAATGGCTGAGTCAGCACCTCAGAAAGGTTTAAATGTTGTGTGGATGTGGCATTTGGAGAGCTGGCTGATTGGTGGAGTAGGCAGTGTTAAATTTGCAGTTGGACTGTGAGATCTTCAGGGTCTTTTTCGACCTCGACAACTCAGAGATTTAAGTGTGGCTCAACCAGTGTGGAGTCAAGGCTCAGACTCAATGATCCTTGAGGGTGCCTTCCAACATGGATATCTATGAGACTGGCAATGGAGGGCAGCTGATAAGAAAGACAAAAGAAAGACCAAGGGAAGTTCTTAGAAGAAGATTCACTCAAAAGCAGCCTTAAGCAGTTCACCAGGGCCACTCGGAGTGGCTGAGCTGGGCTGGGCACAAAGGGTGGGGCTGGCCTGGCTGTGATGTTCTGTGGTTCCTGTGACATCACGGGCGATGTGTCACAGTGGGGGCAGCTACCAAAGGCCCCAGCAGGTAACGCTGGCCCTGTATTGCTTGGGCAAGCGGTGAGTGCACACGTGGCGGGGAGGCTGGGCTGGGGACAAGGGCTGGGGCAGAAACGCTGCACCCGGGGGAGGGTTCTCCGGCTGCACAGGGCAGGGACAGCCCCTCACGGGAGAGCCTTGGCCAGGGCATGGTGCTGCTGCTGCTGCTGCTGCTGCTGCTGCTGGGGCAGTGGGACAGGCCTTGCTGCCTGCCAGCTGTCTGGGGCCCTGTCCTTCCTGGCCCCAGGCCCCTGTCATTCCCGTCCCTGCTGCCCCCACTGCCGGCTGCCTCCCTCCCCGCCCCACTCAAGGCCTTCTCTCCATCCTCCCACAGACCATGGGTTCCTTGGCATTCTGGTTCTTGCTCTTGCAAAGCCTAGTCCACTACCTGCGGCCCGTGGGTGATGGTTTGGACGAGGCAATGCGTCTGCACATGGAGGCGCGTGCGATGAGCCAGGAAGTGAAGAAGATTCTTCTGGAGTGGGAAGTGGAGCAGCTCACCCTGAAGCAGAGTAGAGGGGCCTGGCGAGAGCTGCTCTGGTCTGCCTTGCAGCACTGGCAGATCTGGGCCATTGCTGGGCTCCTGCTCCTTCTCTTGGCCCTATGGTTTATCTGGAGGGAAAGGAGCCTGAGGAGAGAGGAGCATGAAGAAGAAAACAATGGTGCAAATGAAGAGGAAGTGAGAAATGTGGATGCAAATGAAGAAGAAGCTGTTGGAAATGAAGAGGAAGTGAGAAATGTGGATGCAAACGAACAAGGTGTTGGAAATGAAGAAGACAACAATGATGCGAATCAGGAGGAAGACAACAATGATGATGGCAACGTAGAGGATGTCGGCGATGGTGCTGCAAACGAAGATGGTGCTGGAAATGAAGTTGTCATTGCGGCTGCAAATGCCGAAAACAACAATAATGATGCACGTGAAGCTGAAGAAGGAGAGCATGATATTGAAGATTATGCTGGAAGGATTTTAATGGAGCGCATACAGTGGCCTGTCCAGGACCTGCAGAAAGGCTGCGAGTGGACAACTGAACTGATGGACAATTTCACAATTTACTTTGGCCACATCTTGTCTGGCAGTTTCTACCCGGTCCTGCAAAGAGCCATCGGAGTGGGCAGTGCCTTTGAAGGTTGGAGTCCCCGCGAGCAGGATGTTGTGTACCGCGTGCTCGTGCCCATGACTCCTCCCCGAGGGCACACCTTCCACCTGGAGCTGGACACTGAGGGGCAGAGGCACGTGAGGAACTTCCGTGTCCGTGTGCAGCTGGAATGCACCTGCACGAGGGAGCAGCAGGGTGAGAACATGCTGTGCTTCCTGCACCACCCTGAGGAGGAGCTGAGGAGGAATCAGGATCCCAGCCTCCTTCACACCCTGTGCACCGGCGCCTACCTCGATGTGCAGAAAACTGCCCGCTGGTTCTACCAGCTGGTGAGAGCCATCTGGCCAGCTTTGCCTCAGTCGCACACCTGGCGTTTAGTGCTGCTGCCCTCCAAACACTCCTGCCAATTCCAGGTGACCAAAGGCAGAGAAAGCTTCCGCATTGAGGTGCTGTTCGGGGTGCGGCAAGGCGACTCGGACGTCTTTGTGAGCAGCCAGCCTAGACAGGCCTGCACCCCAAGCACAACGTGGCCTGAGACCTACGCTGTGGCAGAGGTGAAGTTCTTCAAGTACATCGCCAGGCAGGCCCCCCCTGACAGCTTGCACCTCAAATGCCTGCAGTTCTTCACCCGTCTTCAGCTGGGCTTAGGCATTTCCACCTACACCACAAAGACCATTGTTATGCACCTCCTGAACATCATACCTGTGTCACAGTGGCGCAGGAGAGATTTTGTGAGGCGACTGGTGGATATCAGCGAGGACCTGCGCTTATGCGTGGAAGTGAGATGCCTCAACCATTTTATTTTGGGCAACCGGAGGCTCCCTGGAGAGATCAGTTTGCCCCCAGAGGTGCAAATGGCCAGGACGTGCAATCTCTTCCATCACCTGGTGATGGATCCGGCCGCCCACTCCCAGGCTATGAGTGAGTATGTGGATCTGCGGATGTGGCTCATAGAAATGCTCGAAAGTATTCCTTGAAAGAGGTTCTCCTGCTTAGAGCTGTGCTTGTGGGACTGGCAGCTGGCAGCAGAGATTCCCCTGATAGTACAGGGGAAAAGAGGAGAGAGTGAGGGATACAGAGAGGGAAGGGAAAGCGCTGTGCAGCAGCACTCTGCCATCGACAGCAGCAGCAGCAGTGTCGTCCCAACAGTCTCCTCAGCACTGCATCCAGTGATGACCAGGTTGGCTGCACAGATCGGGGAGCACGCAAGAGCAAATCCGGCCATTCCTTTTAGTGTTCTCTGGGGTCTGTGTGCAGAATCTACTCCTCAGGGCGGAGCTGACACAGACCTCAGCGTGCAGAACATGGAGAAGGCACTGCTCAGTCGACCCTGGGAGTTGCTGCCACACCTGTCCTCTAGAGCAAAAGCACGCTCGGGGAGTCAAAGCCGATGAGGCTGAAGAGGCCGTGGCCAGGGGCCTTGTGAGAGAGAGTCCCATTGCCACCTGGACTGTGACTGCCCCCAGCTCTGTCTTAGAGTCCATTTTCCCTCTGAGAGCTTCACCTTGTGCAAAGATGCCGATCCCAGAATCCCAGACGAGTTCACATTTGAAAGGACCACCAGTGAGATCATCTTGTCCAGGGGTGCTCCAGCAGGCTCTTCCTGCTGCGCATTGCAAAGCATTGCGTCCGGAGGGTTCTTGACTATCTCCGGTGAGGGAGACTCCACAACCTCTGGGCAATGTGCTCCAGTGCTCGGTCACTGCGCTGAACGCCAGATGTGCTGCAGACTTGCTGGAAGTCAGTGAAGAATTGACGGGGCTGGTTGAGAAAAACAGGAGCTGGGCCTCTCACCTTTGTGGCCCCTGACTCCAGCAAGGCCCAAGTGCAGAATGACGTCCGGAGTGAAGCAGAGACCTCTCGGCGCCGGGTTGTTTCCCTGAGGCCCAGAAGAGCCCCTGCACCTCTCTAGCGCCGTTGGCCTCACTCCACTCTGCAGAACAAGCTGGGTTACGAATCTGCACCTTTAAGGAGAAGAGGATGCATGCAAAGACTCTGGCAGAGGTCCCACGGCCTCTCCTGCTGCCTCAGCAGGTGGAGGGCCACGGGAGGGTTTATTCTACCTCCCTGTATCACTTCCTTTTCCTAAAAAGGTCACACAGATCCACATCGAGCTCCACTTGCGCATGAACTTCCCACTCCCGAGAACACGCATGAAGAGAGCACATGCCTTACGTGCATGGCCAAAGTCACCAAACCCCACCGGTAGCATGCAACTGTTCCTGGCCTTTGGGAAGGGCCAAAAATCAGAGTGTAAAAGAAGCAGGAATGTGGGACAGAAAAAGAAAAAAGAAACAGGGAAAAAAAGACCGAGAGGAACAATCGGCACTGCTTGCCCGCCATCGGTCAGGGGACGGTGCCTGTCCTTGTCCCCAGAAGGGACACCTTTAGGTCAGCATTGGACCAGCTCGGTTGGCACTGACCTGAAACTTTGAATCCATAAGAATCTAGATTTTTATTTCATAGATATAAAGACATAGTCTAGACATATTATATATTATAAAGCTTATTGATTAACATATATAATAGTAAAATATAATTAAACAAAACAATGTACCAATATAAATAATATCAAAGATACAATAGATGTAATTATTATGTCATGATAAAATTAATGATCAAGATTTGTATAGGTAATTATATTTAGACAATAACAATACAGAATGTATTTCGTGTCACTATCCCTCGTGACACCTATTAATGCTCTATAGTCAGTGCATTTATGGGTGGCAAACCAGAAACTGCTTTGTTCATGCTTCAATAAAATGCAATATTGCAGAATCTGGATCGTGCAAGACTTTGTTGATCTCAGCCAGACCCAGAGCATTGATAAATCTCATGTGCTGGGAATGTGGGCTTGTGAAGAGTCTCCTTGAACTCAACCAAACTTAAAGGGCTGAACTGGTTCTAATCAGAAATTAAGCCCAGCTGTCCCCAGGCCCTGTGATCACAGAATCACACAAGGCCTTGGCTTGGAAGGCTCCTTAAACATCATCTTGTTCGAACCCTGCTGCCGAGGGCAGGGACGCCTTCCACTAGGCCAGGTTGCTCCATGCCCCATCCAAGCTGGCCTGGAACACTGCCAGGGATGGGGCAGCCACAGCTTCTGTGGGCAGCGTGGGCCAGGGCCTCAGCAGCCTCAGAGCCAAGAAGTTCTTCCACATGTCCAGCCTAACCCCTCCCTCTGTCAGCGGGAAGCCTCTGCCCCTGGTGCTGGGCCTCCAGGCCCTTGGAATCAGCCCCTCTGCGGGTTGCTGGTGGGCCTCATGCAGGGACGGAAAGGCCGCAGGAAGGTGCCCCTGGAGAAGCCCTTGGAGAGCAGTGGGGCCAGGAGTGGCACCATGAGGGCAGCGGGCAGGGCCTGGCACGGCTGTCGGGGTGGGAGGGCACAGGGCACTGAGGCGCTGCCAGCTGGAGCTGGGAGCTCCGGTGTGCGGCCGGCACAGAGCCGTGGGAGATCCGTGCAGCAGCAAGGACACAGGGGTTCTTGATGTGTTAGAAACCAGAGAAGAATTTGAGAATGGCCACAGAAGGATTAGGGCATCTCCCTGTGCGGAAATAATTCACAGTGCCAGAGGTTTATGTCTGGAAAAGACAGAGATGAGTCTTTTAATGTTATCCAAATAAAGGGAGAGGCCATGGGACATTTCTTATGGAGTGTCTCAAACTGTTGGAGGTTGCAGCCTCCTTTTATCCTAATTTCCAGGTGTGTTCCTTCTCCCATTGCCTGAGGTACTTGGAAGGTACAGACTTCCTGAGTCACCTACTCTATGGCCCCCTCTAATATGCACCCTCTGTTTTATATATATATATAACCAAACACTGTTCATAATTCTGTTAAGCTCTTCTTCTTTTTCTCTAAGTTCAGGAATTTAACATGGCCTTGGCTGAGCAATAGTCCATGTCACTTAGTAGCATCCTCTAGAACTGGGAATTTCTTTTGTTACTTCCCTATCTTTGAGTCCCGGGCCCTATCAACAAGCAGATTCTCGTGGTCTGTTTATAAAGACACATCTATCTTATTCCTTTCATCCCCTCCAAAAAGATAGCGAGATCAAGAGCTCAACTGAAGTGCTTCCTTGCCACTTCGTGCAGCATGGACAGCAAAGTGCAGGAGCTGGAAGTGGTTGCACAGCAGGAAAAGCGGGACATAGTTGCCGTCCCAGAGCCGTGGTGGGATGAGTCCCATACTGGAGTGCTGTAGCCAATGGCTATTCTGTTCATCTTCCTACTCTTTAGGGTGCAATCAGGGCACATCTTCAGCATTGCTATTAGCGTTCCTCCGCCAAAGAAATCCCAGCAAAGCACTGAGCTCTCGTTTTCAAAGATGATGATGGAAAGCTTCCCAGGTTACCCCTTCAGAAAGGACAGGCAAGGAAGGAGAGGCGCTGGGGTGACCATCTGTGTAAGGGAGGGTTCCAGCTGTCTAGAGCTTAATGATGGTGCTGATGGAGTTGAGTAGTTTTGGGTAAGAATCGGGGGGAAGGCCAACAGGGCAGATATCATGGAGGGGGTCTGGTATAAAGCTCCCAGGCAGCATGAAGAAGCAGGCAAGATATTCCCAAAGTAGCTGGGAGAAATCTCAGCATCACCAGCCTTTGCTCTCTTAGGAGAGTTCAGTTGAACAGATGTAAGTTACGTGGAGTCTTGGGATGAGTGTTGGGCCCCTCATGTCAAGGAAGACTTTGAGGGGCTGGAGTGTGTGTGCAGAGAAGGGAAGGGAGCTGGGGAAGAGCCTGGAGAAGCAGTCTGATGAGGAGCAGCTGAGGGAGCTGGAGGGGCTGACACTGGAGAAGACCAGGATCCAAGAGGAGCCTTCTCACTCCCTGCAACTGCCTGACAGGAGGGTGGAGCTCGTGCAGGTCAGGCTCTGCTCCCAGGGAACAAGGGACAGGACAAGAGGAAATGTCCTCAAGTTGTGCCACCGGAGGTTCAGGTTGGACATCAGGAACAATTTCTTCAAGGGAAGGGTTGTCAAGCATTGGAAGAGGCTGCCCAGGGAGGTGGTGGAGTCACCACCCCTGGAGATGCTCAGGAAATGTCTGGAGGTGACATTAAGTGCCATTGTTTAGTTGACAGGGTGTTTATTGGTCAAAGGTTGGACTTTAAGGTCTTGGAGTTTTTTTCCAACCTTAATTATTCTACAATTGTACGTAAATAAATAAAGCAAAAAAAAAAGTGGCTTTTTTTTCTTCAGGGATCCCAATTGCAGTGCAACTCAGGACTTTATTTCACCATTTTCTGTACTGTCTTCAGGTGATCTGGAACAGTCTCATGCAATACCATCAGCTCTGCTCATGACCACATAATATTGCAAGGGAAAACCAGAGTTCTGATTTCAAACCTTGGATACACACCCTGAGCTCCTACTGACCATCACAGATGTGGTACATACAATTCTGATAGCAAAGCTTTGGTTTGCCAGGATGAGTGAAAAAAAACATCAACAGGGGCAACAAGACAATACTCAAAAACCTGATTGGTCCATTTTTCAGCCTGTAGGGAAAACTTTGAACTTGCCACAACCTGGGCTGTCCTGTATGAAGTTAATTTACAAGGGTTTTTTAAGGTCCCCACAGGAAGATCAGGCTGGATGAAGATTTTATCAAATACCTGTTTAAGAGAGGTGTGAGTTTAAGTAATCCTTGGCACAAGGAACAAAAATGAATTCTTTCTATTTTCAACACATTTACAACAGCTCCTGGTAGTTTGTATTGTATTGTGTAGCAAACTGGTCTGCACAGGGCTCATCTATCTCTGCTTATTGGTATTTAATTACCTTGATCTACCCTTTGGACATTATAAACCTCTGAATGTATGAAGTCTGAAAACACAGACACACAAATTGCTTCTCTTTCCATTATAGCCCTTTGTGTTCTGGGGATGCTGCACAATGCTGGGACAAAGTGACTTTGAACCTCGAGGGGATTTGTGGTCTCAGATGTAACATTACCAGCAAAGAGCAGAGGACCTGGCAGGATATATCAAGGCGTTCAGCAATGGAAAAAAAAATCATCTCCTGTTCCTTGAGGATTTATTCTCGAGGTTTTAGAATAAATGAATTGCAATAGGAAAAAGGAAAGGGGGGGAAAAAGAAGCTTTTGACATAAATAGGAAAATGAAGATAAATAAAACAACCTCCTCTACCCCACAGAAAAGACTTCAGCACTGTAGGAGCTACAGTTGCATTTTCAGTTCAACACATCTGCACTGCAACCCACCTGCTTTCCATGTGTGTCACATCCTCACCCTCAAACAGGCAAACCTCTGGCAGCGTGTGACAGGTGACAGCACTGGGCCAGCCAGTGCTGAATTCCCTTCCACAGCATGCAATCAGATCTCATTTGGACACAGACAGGTAGGAACCCCAGGAGCCCCAGTGCTGTGGGGTAAACCTGGCACACTCCTGCCCTACAAGGCATAGAGAGGTATTGGAACACCCAAAGAAAGGCCAGAAACCTGATGGGAATAACAACTCTTGGGCAAGCCCAACCACTCAAAAATATGAATACAGAGAGCCAAAAGGCCTGAGAGAAAGGTTGTGGTGCTGGTGGCTCTCCCCACATCAAAGGCCATTCATCATCTTTCAGTCCACAGAGATCCTTCCAAGGCAGCCCTTCAGCTCTTTGGTCTTCACACCTTCTCCCTCTCCTTCTTCACAACCTCTGTCAAAGAAGCAGGGCCAGGCAGCCTCTCCAAGGTCATTTTCATCTTTTCCTCCCACTGCCACAACTGCCAAGGCCAATGCTTAAGGTCCTTCTGGAAATAGGTACCCCAGCCTCCTGAACTTCAAGACATCATCCACCTCCCCATCTTCCCCACAGCCCTCCTGGGACCCACCACAGGCTCCTATTCCAGACTGCTTTGGAATCTGGAGTAAGTTTCTGCACCAGCCAGTGGGTCTTAGTCCCAGTTTTGCTGCTGAAGGCACAAGCATCTCAGTGCCAGGAAAATGGGCCAAGCCCAGGAACGGCAGAAGTTTGGATGCAGGTGTGATCACACCTTTCCAGCTTTCCTAGACAAACATCTGTGTAGGGAGTGCTCTCCTTTGCAATGAAGGGCTGCACAGATGAGACAGGTGCTCAGTCCAAAACTGCAGGTCTCTAAAATTATCTCCTGGATAGTCCCACCTCTTACCACATGCTCGTACAAGGGGGAGACTGATTCAACCTGGCTCTTTAGTAAGTGCAATTTCAAAAATTCCAGAGTCTAAATAGCAGCATTTTTACTGCGTGTTGTGTAATTTAACCTCCCTTCACTTCCAAAGCTCACAGCCTCTGTCTTCAGCAGACAGTTCCCTGCTCTGATGCTTGCTGGGTGTACCACACCACAGCAATGCACAAAATCTCTGTCTGGCCCTTTAATTCCCACATCATGCAAGAGCTTTCAGCATCTCCAGCGCTCCAGTTGTAATGCAATGTGATTAAAAGTGGTGCTTTCCCTGGGTAAGCCTGACTGACTGCTCTGTCCTTCATCCCCTGCACATCAGCAGCCACCCTAGGAGCACTGAGGATTACCTCTGTTTCTCTGAAAAGAGGGTTCTACAAGGAAATCCATTGACAGGAGCTTAGACAGCAAAACTGTTGAGCATGTGACCTGGCCCAGCCGTGGGGTGGGTGTTTGTCAGGTGTCAGAGAGAAGGAAACCCAACAGGCCTCTGATGAACACGGCCAGTTCCCCCTTATTTCCAGCTTTAACGTCTTTGTAGAGACAGAGAGCTGAGCAGAGTAGACAGGTGAGTAGGTGGGATACACAAGATACATCCAGTACCGGCCTAGTTTCAGCAGCACTTGGCAGCTGGATTTCCCACCCAAGGGTCTAAAAGGCTCTGCACTCCTCTTAAGAGCACACATCTACTGAAATGACTCCTTGTCCTGGAGGATGCTGGCCCAGGAGTCTAAATCTGAATCCATGGTCTTATCTGAGAATATTATTTGCAAGTACATCCTCCATGTGGCAGCAGGATCTCTGCATGCCACTGCAAGTGCTACTCAGGAGCATCTTCAGAACAGTAACCTTTTTCTCCTTTTACAGTGCTCATCCTCGGAGCCCAGCCCAGGGATACTAAAAGAAGAAGAACTAGCATTTGTCCTGTAGAGATTCCCAGCTGCTGGAACAGGACTTCCTTCTTTGAGTCCTGGCAGAGCAGTTTCAGAGGCCAGTCATCACTGAGGAAAATGTTCAGACTGACACCAATGGGTCTGGTGCTATTTAATTGCACTGTTAATGATCCAGCTGAAAAGAAAGCATGAGACAAGACAGTCCATGTGAGCTCTGAGCAGATCATGCCAGAAGTTTATATAGGCAATGGTTTGATAATGGTAAAACAGTGAAAATAAACCAAAAAATAATTACAATAAAAATATCCATGAGTTTGCTTCAGGGAGAAGCTGAAGAAAGTGAGACAAAGGTCTGGCCAGAATTGTGCCAATCATAGGACAGTTAGGTTGGTACTCAAAAGGTACAGCCAGAGATGCAGAACAGATTTTTTAATGAATTCTCATTCCCTTGCATTACATCAGAAGGTACTTGTGCACAGAGTGCTCAGTACACTTACACAGCTCCTCAGCAAGTCCATTAAGAGTTGGCTTCTGAGTCCTGATTTATGCTGATCCATGCCTTTATCAGGCTCTGAGTGTTGATTATGCACCATTTGCCATCTCCGGAAGCTCATGGATACGAAAGATTACAGCTTGTGAGCTGGAGGAGACTCAAATGGTTTTCATTTGTAATTTGTCATGGCACAGAGGGTACCAGAGACTCGGCCTATGGAGATAAAACCTACAATCACTTCCAAAACCCACAAGAGATTGCTCCTTTTAGTGTAACTGAGAGGCGCAACCACTGTTCCTAGGACACAGAATTGCTGCAATATGAAAATATTGACAAAACTGCAGTGAAAGGGAACACATGTTTGGTAAAAATAATGTTTTGTGCCCAAAGATACCTCTAAGCAATTGTCACCTGAGGGTAATCAGCAGTGCTTCCAGGAGTTGCTATGAGGATATCGACGTGCAGGACATTGGTTCATCTAAAGATATGATGTTAATAGGTAACCTGAGAGATTAAATTTAGTCTAAGTGGTCTGAGGACAGATAGGTCTGAATAGGACAAAACTGAACATTGCAATTGCTGCCTCTGTGTAACCTTGACAGCTGGGAATCATATTCCCAATAAGCTACATATTTCTCTTTTCTTCCATTTTTATAGCACAGGCCTAATTTTCTTGCTTTGTACACAAATGAGAACCAAGAACAGCTTTACAGCATCCATCAGGGCCAATCCATAAATCAAAATCCAGCTCAGAACTCCCCACTTCTCACTTTTAATTTAAACATTGCTTGTGAGAACAGTTATCTGAGGAAGAGGCTGATGCCTGTTTCCCAAACACAGCAACTCTATCTAAAAACAGACAGGAAATGCTGGATGTGTCCAGCTGCCCTTTGGAGAAGGCTCTACCTGCCTGAAGTTTGGGTGTGATACCAGAGGAGATGGGAATACTGAACACAGCCCTTTGCCAGTCAGTGCCCACACGCTTCATCTCTGAGATGGGAACTGTAGAGTTCTGCAGTGCAATGTTAGACACTGTCCTGAAGGATTTGGATGCAAGAGACCCACAGATGGCTGAGCTAGGTAGGAATGGCACTTTGTCAATGTGAAGCCAAGCTGGAGTTGTTCTGAGATCTACTTTTTATTAAATTCATGGAATTGAACTCCAATTAACAGAAGTGCTGTACAACCAGGCTATGTTTTACACTTGTAATTAGTCCCATTGACTTCAAAGAAGCTGTCTTTGTACAGTATTTGCAGGGTTGGGATTTGTTTTCCATTTAATTGATAAATCATTTGGCACTTGATATCAGCCCTTCAAAGGGAACATTAATGTTTTACATTTCAAAATCACTTTGTAGTTCATTCTGTATATCACATTATTCAAACTGGGGAGAGCAACCTGCAAATTCTCACCAGCTCTACTCATCTGTGGCTTTATTTTGTGAATTAAATGCCTGCAATGAACACAATCCTACATTCCCCAAATTCTAGCTGATGTCAGTGCTGAAAAAGCAAAACCAGGCAGGATTAATCCCTGATATAAATAACCTCTAAAATCATCATTTTTATTCTCTGTGTTTGCAGTGGAGTTGGTAGATAAGTAAGTAAGTCTGATTACTTGTTTTTATAACTTGTGCCACGTTCTTTTCTAAATGTAACTTAACTTTTACCAAAAAAATCAAAACTTGAACTGAAAGCAAGGCTCAGCTGGTTTCCTGTGAACAGCCCCATTGTATAAATAAAATAATTTTCTGCCCAAGAAAAAAAAAGTTAAATCAGATCCAGGGCCCTCTGCTGGATTGTGAGGAAATCCTTATCTTCCTCAAAATGCTGAGATAAATCTCTGCCCTGGAAAGTTCAGAGTTTGCATCAACATAAAACCTTTGGTCTTTAACATCATCTTTATGAAAACAGAACTGCAGATTGCAGCTCATCTCTGTGACAACTCACAAGCAACGCTACAGGGAAGGTTTCCCAGATTAAGGCATCAAGAATTCATCTTTTTTGTGTCCAAGAAAAGAAACAACACCCCACTCATTGTCATTTCCTTATCAAATTTTTATCAACTCACTACAGCTGAACATGGTAGAGAAATAGATAAGAAAACAGAGACAGATCAGAACCAGTGAAAGATGCTGTAAGAGGAAATGAGCTTTTGACCTTCACACAGCTTGGGAAATTGGTGAGAAAAATTCAAGCAAGTGGAAGGAGTTGAGTATTTCCTGTACTTTATACTTGGAAGTCTTATCAACCCTCCCCCAAGGATTGCCCTGCCTTCAAGGGATGGAAAGGCCACAAGTCCTCATAATCCTGTCATCTACTCCAGGCAGCAGGAGCTTTGTGAGGTCCAGGACCTCAATCAACAAAGAAAAATGGAGATGGGCTCTGAGAGGAAAAAATAGTGAGATAACTGAGCTGGCAGGACAGAAAGGCTAAATACAAATGGATGGAGGGTTGTGATGCTAAAAGGAAACATTTCAGGTCAGCAGTGTCTCTGTTCAGCTGTCGGTAAAACAGGTTTCACAAACTCTTTCTGGACAAAATTAGCCTGGAAGCCACAGCTGAGTCCTTCCTCCCTGTCATGCCACAGAGTTCCTGTGACATTCCCAAAGAGGCTTTTGAAAAAAGGCAGAATCTTGGCAAGTCTGACTCTCCAGCTAGGGATGATGAATCAAAGTGAGATGAACACATAATAAGTGACTACATGATTCAATACAGAGTTGCAAACTTGAAAGCTGTGAAGAGGCTGCTTGAGGCTTGACTTGTGGAAACACGGAGGAATCATTTGCCATTCCATTTTTATCTGAGTTTCAGAGCTTTCTTAGCATTTCCTACTTGCAGCTGTTTTAAACTATTAGGTTGGTTACCTTTGTGCTCATTAATGGTGGATATGTGGGGGTTTTTTTCCTGCATGTTTAAACATTCACTATTTTATATGCTATTAATTTTGAAATAGTTTTAGTTAGTATGATCACTTCTGTGAAAGTTGAATGACTCTATCTCAAAGCAGTGTCTTGGATTCTGGATTTGCACTTCCATATCCCAGCTGAAGGAGTTTAGCAGAATCAGTAGGAAATAATTAATGATTCTGAACCTATATTTTTGGTGCTGAAAATATTGCTGTCAGAGATTTGTCCAGCTCTGGTATTCTCAGTATTGAAAGTTCCATCAAGTGAGATCATGAAAAAGAAATGTGAGGACTTGAAGTCTCTTTTTACTTTAATTATTCATCTGTCGGTGTTGGACAGAGACCAGAATTTCAGTGCTTTTATCAATTTGATTGTATATTAAGAATAAAGAGTAACTGCCTGACATCTGTTGTGTAAGTGGACGTGGTCAGATAATAAATGCTCCCAAAGCATATTTATTTAATCAAGGAATGCAAGTCTCAAGGGGGTAGATTAAAAGATATCTCTGAGAACAATGAAATGACCTTGTACTGGTATGCATGGAAATGAGTCTTAAAATGCAAAAAATCAAAACTTCCGTCTTAATTAAAATCAGAAAACTCATTGGGAGAGCCTAATTTCCCAAGCATGTCTACTTTAACTTGGGCTTATTTTCCATTAAAACAGACAATCAAAGAAGTTAGAATTTGTTCTTCATCTTGTTAAAGATCTGTTCTAGTTTGCTAAAATCACCACTGTGAAGTCATTACCTTATGACTATTTACCTAAAACATTCCTTGTCCCTACTGCCCACAGTGACACGCTACAAAGGATCCAGGTTATTATCTCAAAAAGGCACTAAATCTAAGCACCAGTGTCTGTTCTTGTAAGAAAAAAGCATTCTGACCTGCTCTTCCATCCTTTTTTCCACATATTCAAGTCTCCATGCCATCATTTCCACCACTGGTCTGGAAAGCCCAGTTCCAGCAGCTCTGAACAGAAACCCTCTGCTATGTTTGTCATTCAGATGACAGAAGACCCTCCAGTGTCCCTGAGAAAGAGGAGAGGGGATCACTGAACATTTCCAACACCGTATTTCCCCTAAGTGAAACAAAAAGTTAAATGGAAGCTTAATATTAAAAAAAATCCCCACAAGTCATCTTCAGAGAGTAGTAAACTGTTTGAATATACAACTAAAATTAGTAGCTAATTTTGTCATCTGCACTGGCTGATCCTTATACCTGAGGTCTGATCTTTTAGGTAGTGACCCTCATAGTTATTGCCTTAGTTTTGTCAACTCTACCGAAGCCACGTGGTCTCAGAACCCAAGGTTCTTCCATGACATTTTGGACTATGTAGCTGGAAATGGTGGTCCTGAACCTCCTTTTGAAATGATAGAATCAGAGGATAGTTAGCATTGGAAAGGACCTTGCAGACCATCTAGTTCCAATCCTCTCCTTCCATGGGCAGGACACTGCCATGGGCAGTGCCACATTCCTCTAGGCCAGGTTGCCCAGGGTTGCTGAGCATCCTCCACATGAAATGTTTCCTCCTGCATGATCCTCTCTAGAATGCAGATCTTGTTCATGCCAACAAAAAGAAAACCTAACACCATTTGGGGTGAGCAGTTAGGAATCCCCAGCCCAACATTCATGACTTTTGGCCACCATCTCCTCCTTTTCAGGAGCTTTCAGAGAATCCACCTCCCTATGTTTTGTACTTTCTCCATTGAGCTCCAGGGTTTGAATCTTCAAGGCCCCCATGACATGACTCCTGATGAAGAGACAATTAAGACTGACTTGTTCATCACGCTGGCACATCTTGAAATTACCTGGCTTGCTGCTTTATTCAGGCTTATTTTAGACAACCCAAATGATGAGTCATCCATGAGTCCCTTTGAGAAAATATTGTATAACCACTCTCAGAAGTTTCTCAAGAAAGTAATTCTCTCCCTGCCCTTCAAACGTTTATGTTCTCAAATCTACTTTCATCTTACAATACAGAATTGCTTAAAATATAAAGATATAAGGGACTTCCTGGCTTGCCAGACACAGTCCTTTTCTATTTCAGGCAACAATATCATATTAGCTGTTCACTGTCATTTGAAAATAGAGTGTCCTGTCTCTCTTGTTTCTACTAAAAAGCAGTTCCAAAAACTCACTCCTCTCAAGGCTAGACAAATTCCTCTAATCTCCAGCCTAAATTTATTCATGGCCAGTTTACAGCCATTTGTTCTTGTGTCAACAGTGTACTTCAGCTTGAACAACTTTTCCCCCTTGTCGGTGTTTTCTTTGCTGATGTATTCATGGCTTCACAAAAGTCATTCCCTATTTTCATTTTGCTGCAGGTTTTAAACTCCATGCAATTCGTTCTGGTTTCGTTATTGACAGTTTACTGAAAGTAGCTGCAGTGCCACAGATGTGCTTTTATCATGGTTAAACCAAGAGGCTTCATGACATAATGCCCTGTATATGCAGATCAAATCGACCACCCTATTTCCATTCCAATATATCCCTGTCATTTCACTTCCCTGCTGCTGTTCACTTAATCTCTGCTTTTCTATGTACCTACTTTCATTTCTGCCTCCCATTGAGAACAGGCATATGGGGAAGAGGAAGGGCAGAGTGATTCCCAGATGTATCAGTTTACAAAAGAGGTAATTTTTTTAAACTAATTTCCAGAGTCCATTTCCTAGTTGTTCTGGTTTTTCCCCCCAGCTGGTGTTTGCATCCTGTTCCAGAGCTTCATCATTTACACATCTTTTTTTAGTCATGCTTTTAAGTGCTCTTTTAGATAATGGAAATTCATTAGATTTATTTCAGCCCAGCTCAGCTCACAGTCATCCCCAGTATTTAGAGCTGTGCCTTCAGTCCATGGTGTGCCTCAGACATCTGCCCAGTCTTGCCTAGCAGAGTCTTCAAAAACATCTCCAGCATGCATCAAGGAAAATTAATTCTATGGCTCACGTACCCAGGAGTTAATTGAAAATTCTTCCTGCTTTTTCCAGGTACTGAACATTAAGACAAGGCACAGGTAAACTGTTAAACAATCCCAGAAGTCAAAAAGGGTTGTGAAGCCTGGTCAGGCAGCAGCTGTGCTACTGAGAGACTTAGTTCATCCAATGTCTTGGTCATAAAAGCTGAAAGCAGATAAAGGGAAAAGAGAAATGAAATAAAGTAAGAATTATAAAGAGTCAAAATGAGTCAAGCCAAAGGATTGTTCAGGATCCTGTGTCTGAGACAATCCAGTTTCAGCTGTTTCAAGAACATACACAGGGCAAAATCAGGAGCGAAAATGATCCTTTCCACAAGGAGTGAAAATCCTCTGCCCTCCTTCCTCAATATATCCTTGCAGATTTCCTGCAATCCTTGCTGAAAGATTTCCCAAGTCAGATACTGAAACCGCATCCTTCTGTTTAACAGCCTTTGATGGAGGCAAATCCATAAATTTGTGTAATCACATTTTTAATTCATTTATGCTTTCAGCTTCCATGGCATCCTGTAGCAGTGAGTTCCACAATTTAATTATAGACTGCTTGAAGAAATACTTCCTTCTGTTTGTTCTGGACCTGCTGACAATTTCACAATGGGCTTGTATGGTAAGAAATAATGGCTATAGTTCCCCATTTACATCTTCATGCCATGTGTGGAGCACATTTTATGTATTTTATATACCTCTGTGATTTAGTCCTCTGCTTTCCAAGGGGAGCACTTCTATTTAGCCTCTCCTTGTATGGAAAACATTCAGTACTGCTGGTCATGTTCAGTACTCTTCCCTGAGTTTTTTCTGGCTTTATTTAAAAAAAAAATTGTCAATGAGGAGCTGGAAAGAGGTCAAACTGCTTGCACAATGTAAGGTGTGGGTAGACTGGGGATTTGCTGCTGCAGTGTGGTGGTTTTTTGTTTCATCTTTCAGGGGTTATTAAATTTTTGTCTGTTTCTTTGGGTTTTTTTTTCATTGCTCCCAAATATGGACCTGATATTTTCATTGAATTATCCACAATGACTCAGATCATTTTTCTTGAGATGTGATCGCTAATTTGGAGCTCATTGGTGCATATCTACTCATGCCTGTTCCTCCTCCAGTTATCAACGTGGAGTTTGATATCTACTGTTTCATGATCCAGTTACTCAGATTTTATGAGGTCTCTTTTGCAACTCTTTGCAGACATCTTTAATTCTTACTAATCTAATTCCACATAATTTGTAGTCCTTGTCACATCACTGTTCTCTGTTTTCCACATAATTTACAAGTGTGATGAGCAGGACAAAGCCAGCACATATCCCCCTGATGGTTACTGGGAGGATCCATCCTTTGCACACTCTGCCCTCTCTGCCTCCTCTTTTCAGTCATCATTTCCCACTCCTTTGCCCTGCAGCTCACTGAGCCTCCCCCTACTTCCCTCCCTGATACCCAGCTTGCTGATTCTTCTCACAACTCTGAATCTGTGCTCCAGCTCTCTGCTGTGACAGAGATTGTTTCAGCCACTTGTGTGCTCTGGTTTTGGAGACCCTGCTCTTTAGGGAGCATGGAGGCTGCCTGGATTTGTTACAACTGTCTGAACAGGAGCTTGGTCCATATCCTCCAGTCCTGGTAAAACACCAGGCAAAAAAACCCAAAAACACGGGCAACAGGATTTAACCCACATAACCATCTTTTGAATCCAACTGCAACCCCAAAACTCTAGAGATTAAAATGGTGTGTAAACTAATGCTAAAGGAAGTTGTTGCTTTCTGTCTGGCTTCCACCCAACTTGGACCTCTGGTATCTCCTATGGTGACTGAGAGTCTAGAGGCATTAAAATCACACAGAAAGACAAAACTGGTCTTCCAAGAGTATTGTCAATGCCAAACTTCACTGCAGTCAGTGAGAAGCGAGCGTTTTGACTATTGAACCAGAATTCAGAAGCATGTTGCACAGTTTGCTGCTTCCTATCCACACATAACCAATTTCTGATTTGTCTCTCACACTATAATCTCATAAATAGTCCTCAGGGACACATGTCGTGCAGGCAGATTAATTTGGCCATAACTTTGAGTGGAATAGATCAGGACAGTGTGGGCTGTGTTTGGTGTATCTGGGTAGGGAAATCAGCGTGGCCGTTCCTTCCCCTGCAGCAGGAGCAGCATTAGTCAGAACACTCCTGTGCTCTCTGTCACTGATTTGATTGAGGCAGCACTACATTTATTTTCAGTAACACCTGTAAACACATCTGAGATGTCATTGTTTTATTGGAAGGCTGAAACCTTCACTTGATCATGGCTGGTTTCATTATAGAGTCTCACACAGGTATTACCAGCCTGCCAGTGATAGTCCCCCGCTCTAAATCCCCTTGAATTAAGTTTTGAAATGTTTCAAATACACATTCCATCAAATACAAGGGAGATTTTGGATTCCCTCTTTCCATTACTTTTTATAAGTCTATTAAAAAAGCAATCAAATTTCCCTGGCAAGAGAGAATCAGTCTAACTTGATCCTAGTTCAATATGCAGAGTTTCATTATCATCACCAAATTTAACATCTTTCTCATTCTTTCTCCTCTATTTTTTTTCAGCGTGTCCCTAGAAATGTGAGCTAGTTTTGGAAGGGAAAAGCTGCCTCCTGAGCCTGTCTTTATTACCTCTGTGGCAGCACAGTCCTAGATCTGTCACACTGCAAGAAGCTGCTGGGGTGTTGGGTGGCTTTTTTAAAGTATCCCTTGTGGTTGACCAGTACCAACACCAAGCAGCAAATTAATTCCCCTGTCTCCTCTACTTTTGTAGCCTTAAGAGTCAGAGCTTGTCTTGCAAACATGATAAGACAGTCCTTAAGGCCTTATTCACTACAAGCCACCACCATCGCAGCACAGGACCACACACTTCCTCCGTGGATTTATTCATGGTTGTCATAAATGAGAGAATATTTTAGCATCCTGTTATTTTTAAATACCCAAGTGCTTCTGAAATCAGGCTTAATGCAAAATTTAGTTCAAGTCTGGCCCTGACCCAGCATGTCAGCCTCTTTTGCGGTTTCCCTAATTGTTTTCAAACATTGATAAAAATTGCAGCCTGGAAGTTTGGAAGAAATTACTTGCCAGTATGGCTTTGAATTTTTAAAATTATGTGTTTCATGATAGAAAATCCAGTGTGCTGAGCTGCAAACAGCAGAGTGTTATGTCTCTGTTTCTTCTAGCACAACTATTTATCTTACTTATCTTTTTCCCCAAAACATGCAGAGCTTTTGTCAGGAGATTATCTTATCCTCATAGACAATTGAGCCTCACCAGCTAAGTTCTATTTCATATTTTTCTCTAGATTTCACATTTGCTACTATCCTTGTTTTCCATTAAATATTTTCTGGTTTCTTCCTTCAACATATAAACTGTAGGAAAAGCAAAAAGATTTGGAGTATTTCTTTTGGCTTTTTTCTTCTCACTTTCCTCAGAATCCTCCTGTCCATTTCTCTCTCAATTCATTGTCTCACAACCACGACTGTTCTCCATCACTCTGGTGAAATGGTCTTAACCACAATTTGTAATCCTTTGTGTTCCCTTTGCCTTCTTTGCCTTGGAGGAATTTCTTGTGCTGTGTAATTCCCCACAGCTGTAATGGGAGAGGGCCCTCATTGTCTAGTGGGTATATGTAGGTTTATATATAATTCATAAATACATAAGTAAGGACTATACAAGTAAATATCCATCAATCCAAAGCATTTCTCTTCAAGCATTGGAAAAACAGGAACACAATCCTTGCACTGGAGAAACAAACTTCAGCCTAAGCCTTATCTAGAAAGCTAATTAGATTCTGAAGTAGAGAACTGGTTCATAAAAAAAGCTGCTAATTAGCATGTCTTTCCATCTTTTACTCATCTGTTGGAATTAATTTGGTCCGTGGGAAGCTCAACCAAGAAAAAAGTCTCATCAGCTGAATTCATTAAGTCTGCTCTGCCTTGTAACCCCAAAAGGCACTTTCTCTGCTCACGTGTGTGTTGCTGTTGATAGCAAACCAGCCTTTGTTACTGTTTCTCCACTGGAGAGTGGTTTATAAGGAGCTTAGTTTAGTGAAATAAACAATTTGAAGCACAGCTGGCCCAAGATGTGCTCAAGAATATGATGCTGTACTACAATCAACATTCTGGGGAGCCACGTTTCCTTTTTTCTGCAGGAAGCCAAGCACCTGATGCTGCCAGTGTTTGTGTTTCTTCTAACAGAGAAATCCTCCTCTTTGTTGTACTGGCTGGAAATTCCCTACTGAGACACACACCCACGACTTACCCCACTCTAGGAATGAATAGCAACTGGCATTCGGCCATGTGGACCATGTGTGTGGGTTTTGCTTTTTCTGCAAGGCTTTTTTGCTTTGTTTTGCTTTTTTTGGGGGGGTGGAGGTGATGTTTGGTTTCTGTTCTTTTTCCAGTTACATCTAAAAGAGCACAAGAGATCCAGGTCTAGGTCTGATTCTTGATAGTACAAGAGGATATGGGGATAGTACAAGGGGAAATGGCCTCAAGCTGTGCCCAGAGAGGTTCGGGTTGGAAATTACAAAAAATTTCTTCACTGAAAGAGTGGTTAAGCCTTGGAACAGGGTCTCCTGGAAATGGTGGAGCCACCATCGCTGAATTGTTCACAAAGTGAGTATGTGTGGTCATGATATGGTTTAATAGGAGTTGAAGGTGGACTTGATGATCTTGGAGGTCTTTTCCAAACTTAGTGATTCTATTCTATCATTCTTCTCTTCTCTTCTCTTCTCTTCTCTTCTCTTCTCTTCTCTTCTCTTCTCTTCTCTTCTCTTCTCTGACAGAAGTGGCAAGGAAAGTCTGGAAAAGGTGTGTACATTAACTTTTCAACATCAGATGTCACACAAACAATAGAAGCATCAGAGAAAAGCATTTTCTTCACTCCAAAAGTGAAACACTGGAGTGCCCTGAGCCCTAGTATCTAGTTCCTATATTGTGGTCAGAAAGACTGGTGTATTATATTGCTAAAATAATTTCCCAGAAATGTGAGTGCCGCCTTTCAGCCACACTTTTGAAATCATAATTCCTCTCCCAGAGCAACTGAAGGCAGTTGTCAGGACTCTTGATACTCAGGGCTCCACAGACTGACACCTCTCCTGATGGAATCATTCCACATTTCAGATGGACTCAGTCACTTGGGCTTCTCAAAATTCTCCTTTGCCTTGGCAATATCAGTACAAAAAGCTGTCAGAGCACAGTCACTTCATAACAGGAACTCGTACATAATCCTCTTGTCCTAGAACATTTTTACCTATGGGTATACAAGAGGAATTAAAGACACATTTTGCTGCTCCTTTTCAAAAGAAATACATGAATTGTGGTCCTCAGAAATGGGCTGGAATTCTTCACTTTTTTTTTTTCCTTTTATGGTTTTAAATTAACTGTAACACAAAGAAAGAGCCTTAATTGCCTCTTAAAAAAATAGAGTTGTTTTATAGAAATACAAGCTGATCATCTCTCAGTCTTCCTTTGCCCAAAGTATAACATGGTTTAGCAGCCTTCAGAATGTTTCATTAACTCATTCATTTACTATATTAACTTAGGTTATTAATTCTATATTTCTAGTAATTTTGAGTTCTTTAGACTGTATTATAACTATTTTACAGTGGGAACCTAGTGACAGCTAAATATGATTTCCTGTTATATTATTTTAAAAATGGCCTTATGTTTTGGATGTTTTCAGTATTTATATTTTGAAGGGTTTTGTTAAGCTGTTCAAAACTCTAAATTGGGGGGGTTTCTCCTCTGTCATGATTATAAGTCAAAAAGCAAATTCATTCAGTTTCCTGCTATCAGTCTTCACGACTTTGAACAAGAAATGTATTCCTTGAACAACATAAAGGGAAATAAACTTGCACAATTAATTCAGAGGCTTGATGAAAGCTCCTGATACAGCCAGCTGAGACTTTGAAACTTCCAGGTTCTTGCTCTCCTACAGAAAATCTACCAGTTAATGTAATATCAAAGGGTCATTGAGAATACCACTGTTTTCTCTTGCATTCACTACCTTTGTCTGCTCATTGGGATTAATATCTGCCATTCATCTTTGGTTTTGGAATTTCCACTACCAGAGGCTTTTACAAGCAGGTTACAGAAACAGGACATGGTGGGGGGTTGGGAAAAGTCTGTTCTGCCTTGGAGTGAAGGGGTGCTTTCCCAAGGTGCTTGCTAGATTTGTTTCTGCAATGCAGGGCAAAAATACTAATGAAAAAAAGGAATACAAGAGAAATAAACATACACTCTTTAAGATTTCCTTAAGCTGGGTATGTAGGAGTCAAAACAATGATTTGAAGTATTCTTGTTCTGCAAATCACATTAGCAGTTCTCTTCATTAAAAGATACAAATAGCTCAAAGAAGATTTGCTGATATTAGATCTCGGGTGCTTTTCTCATCGTATCTCTCAGACTGAGGTGATGGAGCTTGAGCAGTTTTTTTCCATGCAGACAGACCAATTATGGTATTATTTCATCCTGGAAAGCTAAGGGCACTTGTTCCAGACCTTCAGGTTTTCGATTTCCATTGTGCCTCAGAGAGGCAGAGATGTGCTGCTCACCATGGAATAATGCAGGAAAAGAGAAGCAGGTGAGAATTCCTCACTGCACTTCTTTGTAGTTCTCAAGTGCCATTCTTTTGCCACAAATGGTAGACAAAATATTCAATGCCATTTTTTGGGGTTCACATTTCCTGGAGACCTCTGGTAGCTGCCATTGCAGTGTGACTGCAGCATTTGCTCACAAACTCTCCTGACTATTTTATTTACTCCTCCCTGCTACCCTGTAGCTGGGGGTCTTGATCCAAGTGTATTCAGGCTCTGGGAAAGGATTATTCATAAGGATGCCTCATAAGGTTGTAATGATTCTTCCTGACCTACTCCGACAGCTGGGTTTTATGCTCTGTGTGTAGATAAAGCCAAGAACAGGGAAGAATATGACCAGAATCCAGCCTTCAGTGGGGACAAAACTGGCATCATTCCATGGGATTCAGTGGAGCTATAGGAGTACACAGAGACTGCAAATGAGGGCCAAAATTAAAGCCCTTTGTAGATTCCCCATCCCTGAAAGTGTCCAAGGCCAGGTTGGACAGGGCTTGGAGCAACTTGGTTTAGTGGAAGGTGTCCCTGCCCATGGCAGGGGGTTGGAATGAGATGGTCTTCAAGGACCCTTCCCAAACTATTCCTAGATTCCATGATTCATGAGCCTGTAATGACACCATTTCCCACAGAAGATTTACTTCTGTTCCAAAGAAGCTTGTTCAAGCCTTTGATGAAAAGAAAGATGAAAAGGATGGAGACAGAAGGCAGTGATGTTTTGCAAAGTACTGGTGCAAGCACAGTTTCTTCTTTTATAAAAACTGGAAATATTCTTCACCACTAAGATGAAAAGCACACTCAAATTCCTATAAATGCAGATCATCTTTAGAAAGCTTGGAGAATTTTGATCCCCCCACCTTGGACAAATTACTTACTTTACCATTCATAAGCTTTGAAAAAGACAGATTGTAATCTTTAAAGGGTTTAGTGGATACTGAATATTGTTGATAATTTACAAGGAAGGATCAAGTTGAAATTAGTAAAAAGCATTACTCTGGAATTTCTTTTTCAAGACTGTCCATGAAAATATCAGGATGATGTTATCAGGTGCTGATTTCTAAGCTGATCCCACTGAGATTAATGGTACAGAAGGATTCAGCATGACACAGCACAACCCTATTGATGCTGACAATACTTCACATGCATTTTACAGTACGTTGGCCAATTTACAACTGCAGAGGCTGGACATTGCTGCATCTTTCCTTGTCATACTCAAAACCCCTCTGCTACCAGCTGTAATCTTCTGTAGCTTTCTATATGCTCCTCTTCAGTTCAGTCTCAGCCTCCATCAGTGAGGGTCTGTCAGCAGAGAATCAGAGAATCGTCAGGTTTGGTTTTGAGGTCATAGCTGAGACTGTGGCCTCCTTTTCTGGATCTCAGACACAATAAATGAACACACCAACACAGGAGCTGTTTTATGAGTGCTGCACACCAGAGAAAAATCCCTTCTTTGGGTCCTTTCTCTGTCTTCATCTACTTGATAAACCCGTGGATCACGTTGGTTAATTTAAGCAGAGCACTACAGCAGGAGTGAAGGATTCAGGCTGAAGCAGCTTGCTGTGGATGGCCCTTCATCCCTTTTCTGAGCCAAAGCATTCCAGGATGGGAATACCCCTTGTGTACCCATAGCCCACACACACCTGGGTTAGAGCTTTTAGCTCTATTGAAGTGCATATTGCTGGACCATCAGCTTTTAATTAGGTAATTTGAATAATTTTGAGGGCGTCACTTCATTACTTACTACTCAACAAGTCTGTGCCATTTGCAGATTTAATTGGCAGGGACCTATGCTCCCATTTGAGTGGTCAATAAGATGATTAGATAGCTTAATTAAATTGATCAATAATAATTAAAATTATTGTTTCCTATTGTGAGATCTGATTTTAATTCAATTTCTTATACAATTAATATGTGCCCTGTAAATTCTATGTTATTCTACATTGCTTATTTTCATATATTTGGGTCCCTAATTTGTATGTGTGTGTGTTCTTTTCCCCTTGCAGTATGTTTATAACAACATTCCTCTGTAGGTACCTAGCTGATGGTTTCTGAACAATTCCCTGCTTCCATCGAGATTTTCCATTTTCAAGCTACTCTCCCTGTCAAAATTTATGTCAAAAACTGCTGTGAGCTCTGGGACAGTGACCCTAACAAAAAATTGGCATGCATCCATTACTGCATAGTGATATTTTTTGTTTGAATAAAGCGAGCATGCCAAGACCATGAGTCACTAGGCAACTGCTAATTTATAGATCAATGCTGAGCTCATTTCTCTCTGTGAGCACGACACCCAGTCCAGAGCTGGCTGAAGAAGTTACTGCAATAATAAAACATTCTTTAAGTGATGTCTTACCCATTGTTTTTAGAGGCACTAGTGAAGCTTTATTGGTTTGGTTGGGGAGGGGGGGTTTAATCTCCTTACAGACTCCCAAAAGCTATGCCCAAGGTAATCTGAGATAACTCAGCCTTGCTTTTGAGAGATACACGAGAAGCAGCCCCATTCCACATGGGCAAGTGACAGACATGACACAAGACACTTTTACCCCATTAAATCCTGAAGATGAGGCTGTAACGAGGTTGGGATGCTGCCACAGTGCTCCCTAAATAATATTTATTTTTGGCAGTGCCAAAACCAAGCAAATGCTCTCCTCCCCTGACCACATCCGTGCCTCTTGTGAGCACACTCAGTGCATCACCACTCCTGCATCAAACCCCCAAAGCCTTCCCCAGTTTTGTTTCAATAATATTTTCCTCGACCTCAGTGCAAATAGAGACTCTGCCTTATTAGAGGGAGGCATCAATGTAAGTAATCAGTTTTCCAGCTGCTGCCTGTGCTTATCCTGCTTCCAATCACAGCTGAAGGGGTGACATTACCCAGGTAGTGTCTGTAAATCTATTATTTTAAACACTTATAAGACATAGCCGCATTTCACTTCAAAATATTTCTACTGCTGAAATTATTAAAATAAAACACCCAATCCAAAAACCGTCTCACAAATCTTACAGATATTAAAAGCTAAATGATAACAGTTCTATTAAGGCTAAGGCACAGAGAGCCCAGTTTCTGAAATGTAATCTCTCTTAAACATTCACATGAGCTTTATCATGACTGCTTCTTGCCATTTAATCTGACATTTCATCTAAACATGCACTGGTTTGCAGAGATCATTCCAGAAGCACTTGGATTAATAAATGACACAGTCAGAAATACCTCAGTGATACAAAGCAGAAGCAGACAAAAAGCTGCACAGAGATTACAAACAGTATTTTTTAAAGGATGAGGACCCTTCTACAAACAAAGGTAAGATGACTGTTTAGCAATGCCAGTGACACCATCAAGTATCAACATCAGTAGAAGGCAGAGACAGAAACACGTGCCCATGACACACAGTGATCCATGAGAAACAGGAGAACATCATTTTCAAAAGTTTCCATGGCAGTCAGCAAAAGTACAAGGACAATTCCAAAAGTAAATACACAGCAGCAAAGCACCATCAGCACTTAAACAGTTGCTTGCACTCCTATGAAATGATTTCAAATTATGCTAAAAGGCATTAGCAGAATTAGAGCAGAATGTGCCTCAGCAGAAGGTGAAAGATAACACTCAAAGTGATTAATTCAGTCTGAGACAGGTTTGAAAATCCTTTACATTGAAAGAGAAACGTAGCAACTGCTGCCAGACATTTTTAAAATACTGTGCATACAAATATACATTTTAATGGCTTTATAAACCACCACAAAATTATCCAGCAGTAACATTAGCAAGCTTTTAATGGGCTGAGTTAATGATTAATATTGTGATACTGCCCTGCATGTTTGCTGCAGCTAAAGACATTAGGAATATTAGGCACTCAGATTTGAGGCTGCCAGAGCAGGTCACTCTGAGATGATTCAGTTACCTAGAAAGGGCCAAAGTGTTGCTTTGTACAATAATTCCCTTCTGGGAAGATAGGAGTGCTTTCCAGTCAAGCAGAAATCCCTATACCCAAATTAGATCATTTGGCTTTCCTCACTGCCAGCACTGAGTCATCCCCTCAGACACTCAGAAACAAAAGCTGTTCCAGTTTGCTACTGATAGTACCAATGAATCTCTGAATTTGGATGCCATGTTCAGTTTTAGTGCTTGTTCATTCAATTACTGTTTAAAAATATCAAGCAGATCACAAGATGGTATCAGTTGGCCTTGGTGCATAAACTAATTTACAGAGAAGGTTGTCCCTAAGGTTCTTCGTCAACGAGAAAGGATAAAAAAAGGAATAACTTGCTGTCAAGGAGAAAGGAAAGAAAAGCATTTGCTAGACAAGACCCTCTTTATTCCAGGATGTAGTGTAAAGGGAACAGAACACTTAAACAAAATTACAGAAAAATACCTCTGAAGAAACCGCAGAGTAGACTATTGTTTTGGGGCTTTTTCCTTGAATTAGAAAATGTGCACAATCTTCAGATAATTAACTTTTTTTTTTAATTAACTTTTTTTTTTTTAATTTCAAATTGTTCCATTATGTACTCATTATGATATGTTAATTCAGGAGAACATACTTGGACTCATAGACATAACTTGGTACAGACTTCTCCTAAAAGAAGCAGCAAATATAACTATAACTAACTATAACTATAACTATAACTATAACTATAAATATAAATATAAATATAAGACGTTTGTCTTTGGGTAAGTGAAATGAGGCACCTACAGATGGGGAAGTCTAAGACCAAGCCAAAACATCCTTTGCAAGGTAGAAGTGTGGAAGGTTCTGCCTTTTGTGGGCTTAGAGGGACATCTTGTGATTTGAAAAAGCAGTGCAAGAGCTGCAGACAGAGGGATCCATCCTGGCCCAGAGGCAGAAGCTGCTTGAGCAGTTTTCTCCCTCTCCTCTAAAAATGTTAAAAAAACAGGAATGCAAAGGCTTCAACAAAAATCTTTACAATTTTCAATAAATTTAACCTCCATACTCACAAATCAGACATCTCTGATGACATTTGTTTCAGTGAAGATCCGATTTTCTGCTGAGCAATCCTACCCCTGGGAAACGTTCAGCTGGTCTCACTGCAACAAAATGAAGAAAAAAAAAACCCCAACAACACATAGTGATTTAATTATAATTGATCTTCAAATGATAAAATTATTCCAGTGTAAATGGCTCAGTGAGGACTTCTCTTTTGGTTTGACAACAGCCTATTTCCGCTGTGGCTTACATTTGTCATTGATTTCAGCTTTAGTAAACTCCTGCAGTTTGGCACAGTTAATCTCCACTGAGCCCCAAAGACAAACTGCCCCACAGACAGGACACCCTCCCATGGCACAGAACAGGGGAAAACTCCCTAACCCTCTTTTTCTGGCACAGAGCAAGATGAAATGTCATTGCAGCTGAAGTCTGCACCCCAGCAAAGGGATGGGGAAGGTCTCCATTGTGTTGCTGTCAAACCCTGCCAAGCAGGGCTGAGGAGCACAAAAAAACCCAGTTTCCACTGCCCCATTAAGGCTGGAGCACTGCTCCTGTGGAGACAGGCTGAGAGAACTGGAGTACGTCAGCCTGGAGAAGAGAAGGCTCCAGGGAGAGCAACATGAGCTGGCCAATCTGCAAATGTTGGGTAAAACATGGAGTAATAAATCTGTGAGGAGGGAGGAATCGGAAACTGAAAAGTCAGGTCATGATAATGAAGATACAGAGAAGATGTGTCCAGAAATGTGAGACAGGCTTTGAGTATACTTATCTCTGAATTATTTACTCTGTTACTGAGTCCAATGGAAGGAGAAGTGGGTGCAATCCCTCATCCTTATGAATCCACCTTATGAAGGTGGTCAGAATAGCTTACATTATACTGCTTTCTGGATGGATAGAGTCTCCCAACCACCAGCCACCATCATACCCAACTCCAGGGAGATCTTAGACAACCTTCCAGTGTCTCAAGGACCAACACAAGAGCTGGAGAGGGACTTCTGCCAAGGGCTTGGAGTGACAGGACAAGAGGGGAAGGCTTTAAACTGACAGAGGGCAAGGTTAGATTAGATTTTAGGGAAAAATTCTTTACTGTGAGGGTGCTGAGGCCCTGGCCCACGCTGCCCACAGAAGCTGTGGCTGCCCCATCCCTGGCAGTGTTCAAGGCCAGGTTGGATGAGGCTTGGAACAACCTGGGATAACAGAAGATATGTTCAGGGTGTAGTGGGGTTTATGTGTAGTGGGGTTAATACACTGTGTAAGTGCCATCAAAAGGACAAAAAACCTCTGCAAGAATCCCACTCATTACTAGCAAATGTTAATTCTAAAGATTAACCATAGCAGCTGTGTGATTACTTCAAAACATTCCGGCAGAGGTTTTCATACTCTCAGTTATATTCTGGTAGATTTTTTCACACATGGAGAGGGGCTTTTATTGAGGTTTTTGGTGGATTATGAGCTCTTTCTGGTTTGTTTTTATTTCATCTTTATGCTTTATGTAAATACTGAGTCCAAGGATAATTGAGTGCAATTCCCCAAAGATAAGTAAGTGCAATTCCTCATCCTTCTTTATGAAGGCAGTCAAAAGGGCTTGTACTACACCCTTTTCTGGACCTTTGGAATCTAAAAAAGAAAAAAAAGTTTATTAAAAAGGCAATGGAGTATTCCAACCAATTTTAAATTTCTTTTATTGCAATCCCCATTATAATTCTATTAGAAACACGGATTCTGCAATGCAATAATTGAAAATTAATTTTTGAAAAAATGTTTCAAAATAATTGGAAGATATTTTATTTTAGATGGAAGGTGCATTTTGAGGCGTGATATAAAGTACTCATGTAATACTTTGCAGATGTGCTTTCGGAGCAGAGAAGGAGCTACTTAATTGCTATATACTAAACAGGGCCAGAATTGCAAACACTGCACATTTTAGTGCAGAGGAAGTTTTAAAAGACACATCTGATGTTAATCATCTCCCTTTGATTGGCTGTAATGGCACTAAGACATTCTACTGCATAATGCATTTTTTAGAGCGTGGACATAAATAGAATAATATTTGCATTTCCAGTACAGATGGAATGGATCGTCTTAAGAGGACCTTGATCAAGAGGGACTAAAAAGAGAATTGGTTTTCTCAGATTATCCCGAATTTGTATGCACAAAATACTTCTCAAATATAACTATGTTTTTTAATATAACATTTTCCTTGGATAAAGTATTCGAAAGATTTCAGACCTGCCTGTCGCTCAAGGAGCTGTGGATTCCTGTGCTGCTTAATGGGAAGTTAAATATGAGTTTCCTTTCCAGACAAATTTATACAATTTCCAGCACCTTGCAACAGTACTCATATTCTTTCACAAACACTCCTTTATTCTGTTCAAAGAAGAAGGCACAGTTCAAAGGAGTCAGGATCTGGCACTTCTTCACTTAAGTATTAAAAAATCCCATTTTATATATGGATCAAATGTTACTTATTAGAGGATTATGTAATTTAGAACCTCTTTTTGAATTTTTTCTCTCTCATTGGAAACAATATTTTTAAAAATTAATTCAGTTGAAACCTTCTGCAGGAAACTGGTTAGATGCAAGACAGTTAAATGAAAATAACACTTTATTTTAAAACATATAATTATTTATCTTGAATTGTTGTAGCTGATACTACTTTTCCTTTGTTGCCTTGATTGAAAAGCTGTCTCAGAATTTTGCACAGAGGGTGGGATCCCAAATTATCTGTAACTACCTAACAACTTTCTTTGCAAGTTATTAGCACCTTGACAAAAAAAGTGACATTTTGTTCTTCAGTGATGCAAAGTAATACTTCTTCTGAGAAAATAGAAAACAGATGATCTTGAAAAATGTGCAAATTTGCAAAAGATTTATTGTTATTGCAGTGAGATTTCCAGGATTGAAAATCTGGAAGCTCTAAAAAAGTTTAATCTACTTTGGTTGAAAATAACCTGATGAATATGGAGGTAAGTCTGGTGTCCTTCCTATGATTTCTTTTCTTCTAATTGGTCTAATGCATTGTATTTTAGTAGTATGGTATATGAATATGTCTAATAAGTAGGAAACTTTTAGAATTATTGAAAAGCAAAAAGGAAAACTTTTAACTTCAATTTCTTAGAATTAAGGCTGAAACATTATTTGGATCTGTTTAGCCATCAAGGTTTTCTGCATATGCAGAAATCACTAATTTTCAAAGATTTTCTGAGATTCTTGGTGACAAAAATGGTTTTTTACTTTTCTTCTACCTGTAGATCTTTGTCTCAGTTTCAGTACTATGTAAAAGGATTGCCATGGTTTCTTTTTTCCCGTTTTTTTTTTTTTTAGTATTTGGAAATTTTTTTATTCTTGTACATTAGTTCCTCTTCAGGAGGAAGATTTATCCTGTCTTTTTCTTAGGCTCTTATATATCAAATTATCTCCAATGAAAAAGTATTTCCCCTCCACGTTAACCTTGGAATTGGAAGCTGGTCCAGGACCAGCAAGAGCTCTGTGAACAGCAGTTTGGCAGATAAAGGGAGAAGAATTGTGTGAATGCCTTTTCCTAGCAGAAGACCATGTGGCTTTCTGGATTCCCTGACTCTTCACACCTGAAGAGGGAGATGGACTTGCTGCAGCTTAGTCCATTTTCCCTGGGGAAAGAACATGGGAGAAAAGGCAGAGGGAGATACTGATACCAGAACAAAAGCAGTCAGAGAAGGAGATGCTGATATGGATGAATGAGACCAAATCACTCTGAACCTTCAAATCTGTTAAAAAAAAAAAAGAGAAGGGAGAAATGTAAGAATGGTGATAGGTAAGGAAAGGGAATTAGAGAAACTAGAGCTGACAAAGTACAAGTGTAAAGGCAGCAGAGTATTTCCAGAAAGGACTATTTATTAGCAAGGACACTACAAACAGAAGTGGCACCTCGCTGCAAAAACTGCAGTGTCATCGTGGAGAGAAATGATTGACATCAGTGATTTAGTTCTCATGATTTCCCCCAGGCCAAGACGTGGGCTGCAGCCAAAAGCTAATGAGCACTCCTGACACAAGCCATGATCTCTTAGGTTCCTCATGCCCAGCTGTGAAACTGTTTATTTTCATCACAGTATCATTTACAGAGGCTTTCCAAGCTAATCCCCTCTTGGCAAAATGCATTCTCTCTTTCCATGTCAAAAGAAAGCTATAGTTCACAACAGAGGCCAACATTGTTTAGACTCCAGTCAAATTTGTTTTTACATTTGAATGATCTGCCTGTTACCCTGCAGGCTCTTCAGCATTTGCAGTGCTATATTAGATTAAAACTGTATTGTTTAAAACATTCACAGGGCTTACATACTCCACAGAATTTGCAAGAGGTCAACCTCACTGGGAATTTAGGAAAAATAAGAAGGTAGTACCAGTCTGGCATTTTTAGCATGATCATTCTCATTATTACCAAGGATTTATGTAAATGGTTTCATTTTTCTCTCATTCTAATAAAAATTTCCTACCAACTTGCATGGTCCAGAATCATACCCAACATACACAGCCCTGAACATCCTAAAGTCTGTGTCAAAACTCCCTAGGGCTCATCTTTGTGTACTTCAGACTCCTTTCCATTGATGAAGTCATGTGAAAGAAGACAGAAAATACATATCAGTAGGATTTGTTAATATACTTTTAATTTTCACTGCCTTTAGTATAAAGGACACTTAATTTAACTGTAAATCAAGACTGTTGTAAATGGAAATGAAAATAATGACTGCATTTCTAAGCAGATTTTAGAGAATCTAATATCTTCTTTGTTTGTCTTCATCTCTAATAAAAAAGTATCTTCCAAATGCTATCCCTGCATTTTGAGTGGAAATAGAAAATAATTAATAATTATTACATTTATGATGTCACTGTTCATTGTTCTTCAGCAAAAGCAGCAACCAAGTTTCTAGAACACTTCATGTATTGCAGGGGATCCATTTCCAGTTTCAGTTCTGCTGGGTTCATAATTATTTGAATCCAATGCCTCAATCCTCAGGTGCAAGCTTTGACCAAAGGGCTCTTAAAAGGAGCTGCATCAAAACAGGTGTCTTTGCACATATATCTATAAAATACAACTGTAAAATCTTGCTGATTACATAAATAGAACCCCCAAAAGTGCTTTGATCAAGAGTCAACAGATTCTTTTTGAGTGAGGGCACACAGACCAAGGACTCTGTTGGTTCAGGCTCCTGCCATATGTGGATCAGGTAATATCTAGAAAGCAAAAGTGTGCTTCATTCACCTCAACTCTTTGTCAGAAGTGCCTATAGATACTGCATATATCAACATTTCAAATGATATTCACATTGAGAAATATCGGCAGAGTGCACTAAGTTGCCTTAAGAAGAATTTTATGGAATTTTTATGCTTTTTAGTGCACATATCTTATCTAGCTTATCTTTTGGAGATTTTCTTGGGGTGACTTTGTGATGTGTATCCCATATCGCTGCCCTATGCCCAGAAATTAATTTTTGTGCCTTTCTATGCCTTTAAACTGAGCCTGAGAGGGGGAAGGAAAAACTGAGCAAAACTTTTTCAAAGCAGTTTGCAGCTTGTTCAAGGTCACACAGAGATAGAGACTTTTTTTTCCCCAGCTGTGGCAGGAGACCAAGGAAGCACCCAGCTTGCTGCTTTCCAGTCAGCTTTTGGCCAGTTTTTCAGCTTCTTTTTCTCCAGAGAGAGACTGAGAGTTGAACTTCTTTCCTTCCCAGGAATTTCGGATTTTCTCCCTTTTCCACTGGACTGTTTCAATATCAGAGCACATTGGGAGAACTTTCCACAGGGCACAGAGGGACTGGCCCTGGGCTAAGCCCCAGCTCCGAGGAGACCAAAGGGAGGACTCGAACACTTTCCCAGGTTTTTCCTCCACAGTGAGAGATTTTATTATTTAGCATTATTTTCCTTTTCCTGTGTGTTTGTAACATAAATAGTTTTATCTCCTTCACTTTTCTTTGAGGAAAATTTATTTTTCCCGAACCTGGTGGGGGAGGGATGGTGGTGACCTGCCTTCTCTCAGAGGATATATTTCTAAATTTGGCCAAACCAGAACAAAGATACATAAAGAAGATAATTTTCCCGCTGTATTTCAATGCAAACTCTTGCCTCTGGACCCTCATGGGGTTTTTTATCAGCTGGAATGTGAATTGAACAAGATGCAAATATTGGATGAAATATCAAATAGTAAATCTCTAAGGAGTCATAATCTGGAAACAGAAAATTCAGTTCATGGTAAGGAAGACACAGAAAATGCATTGTTGAAAAGGCAGTCTCACAAAAAAATAAATGCACTAGAGGAAAGAATAATATTCTGGGACAGAAGCTGAAATAGCACATTTAGTTAATAGTCATATTGGAGCAATGCTTGGAAAAGTTTTCTGGGCCTTTAAGCAATAGAGATTCAGCAAAGTGCTGTGGGTTTGTGGGGTTTTTAAAATGTTTTTTTGAAGGGGAAGGGTTGCCTGTTATTCCAATATGAACTTTATGACTTCTTTTTCTTGTCATTCTCAATTCTGGCTTAGGACTTTGCAAGTCAAATTCATCTAAAATCAATGGCCAGCACGAAGTCTACACACAGAGAATCCTTCTCTAACGGGGCATGTGGAGGGTGGCAGTGATGCCACAGATGCAGGGTTGGATGCCAGCAAGGCTCGGAAGCTCATTCTTCAAAATGAAGCTCAGGGTTGTGGATCAGTATAAGATCAGTGTATCCACATTTTGGGATCACTATAACCAGTTACAGCGGGATCATCTATCACTTTCAGACTTACAAAAAAACAACAAAAAAATCCAGACAACAAGCAAGCCTTTCAACAATCATTCATTTCGCTAAACCTGTTGTTTAAAAAAATCAAAATTATGTCAATTTGTTCCTTTTTTTTTTTTTTTTTTCAGTTGTTACAGGCAGAATTTTAAAATATTCCAAAGAAGAAATGAAGAAAAGCTTTGTTTTGGTAGTACAATTCTTGCTGGCATAATTGGAAACAGTGGGAAACACTCACTTTGAAGAAGACATTAAATAATCCATATACTTCCAACTAGAAGCTGTTTCTTATGATTCCAAGTAAATAATTTTTAACAAGACAAATTTATTACAAGGATCTGGAGTATTTTGAAGCATCAGTGCTTCACAGGCTCCATTTAGAGACAGCTGACAAGAAAGGAAACACTCCCCCTCCTCTTCTTCTCTTGGTGGAAGCTGAAGATTTGAGCCCACGACGACTGATTTTTGTTGCTTTTTTCTTCTCTTTCTATACATGAAGACCTTGATTTTAGACAGGAAATATAAAAGAACAAGCAAGCTATCCAATTGCTTCATAACAACAGCAATTTGATTATTCTAAGTTCCTACACATCCTTCCTGTAGAGAAGCATTGGAAGCCACTTACATAACCTTTGTATGAACAACCTTGACGCTTGGTTGAGGGGAGATTCAAATTTAGACTGGCAGTATTTCAAGGACTGTTTTCTGCTTGAATACTCCAAGCTTGTCCACCTCAGGTGTGCCTTCTTTCCCTGTTCAGGGATGTTTGTTGGAGCTGCAGGTACTCCTGTATTTACATCTTGCATTTGTTTATAAAAAGAATTCTGCTTGCTTTTAATGCTACTCTCTAGAGCCAAGGATCTTTTTGTTCTGGCAAGGAGAAATTAATAAATCAGCCTTGTAGGGATGAAAGCCAAACCAAAGGGTTTTGGACGAGTAATCTTAGCACACAGTTATTTTTGAGAAAGAACATTTTTAATAGTTGCAGTAATTATTTTAGCTTTTATAGCTCATTCTTTTTAAAGAAAACTTTACATTGATTGAAAAGCTGGGGAACCTGCTGTTTTTCTAGAATGGTTCTCTTTTTAAGGTGACTGATTACCACAAATTCTTTAAGGAATCTTATAGTACCAGATGGAAGTATGGGAGTTTTTTCTTAAGTTTGACTGTAGGAAGTATTGTAGGTATTTGCAAACCAAGACTGGTTTAGAAGGATTTGAACAGATTGAAAATATGACATTGCAAAAGGAGGAAAGGAGCACAATGGGATTAGATATTGGTATTTGGTGCTTAACTTGGAATGCAGCCCTTGAATAAAAAAAGTAAATTTATTTGGCTCCACTCGAGAGAGCAAAGTTATAATGAAATGAAACAGGCTAGAGGTAATGCTTGTAATTCTTTTTTCTGAGTAGGAAAAAGAAGAAAATCAGGCAGAAAGAATTGAAAAAAAAAATCAGTACAAAACAAGAAAAAGTACTATCAATTACTTCTCTGTATGCATTTGTGCACATGGGTTGAGTTCATTTTGTATAATTCAATCATGATTCTCTATCTGGGACTTCAAAGAGTATCATGGGAATGAAAATAAAATGCATATTTAGAGTGCCCAATGAAATTCTGAGCCTGAAATTCAAGGAGAAGTTTCAGGCATTTCTGTAAAAGAAGTTTTCAGTGTAGCAGAGTAACTGCCTAAGTTGTATGAGGTATTTAATGTAGCAATGACCTGCTTAACTTCACAAGAACAGAAACATTTTGCAAAGCAGCAAGTAATTGAAGATTATTAAGACGTTTTATTTTACCCAGGTAGAGGTGGCTTGAAGCCCCCTGAAGTCCCTGTGGTTGGTGTTTCTATGGCTCTTGGACTTCAGAAATAAATCAAATCCCATCCAGGTATTGTATTTCATTGTCTCACAGGACAGCACGTGCGTGTCAGGACAGTCACAAGGTGGATTTTATCCATGCAGGTAAGTCCCAACATTTTCTGGTTAAGTCTCAACTTTGAAATTTTCATGATTGCACTCATTTATTTCACTGTCTTACAAGAATCAGTTTGAGATTGTGATGGAGCCAAGATCTTTGTCATAAGCAGCTCACAGAGCTGTGTCACCAGTGCTCCGAGGACACCCAGTTGCCCACTTGTACCTCTGAGACAGAGCTGGTGAATCCATTTCTTTCTTTGCATATTTGATATTTGTGACTATGTTGTTATGATTTTAGTAAAGATGGTGCTTCTCATCTTTTTTAAGTGCATTTACTGTAAGAATGTGAAAGTTTATTTGCATAAGCTGAGAGCTTGAGGGGAGCAAAAAGACCTTTTCAACCTCAAAAGCAAAATTGTATCTCTCTGAGGGACAGCCAGTTCTGAGCTCAGAACATTTCAGCTGCCAAGATCAAAACAAATTCCCTGGGATTCAGAGCATTCCCATTCTGAGATGCACTATTTCAGTTAGTGGCATAATTATGTTGCAGGATCTTTTTAGGGGTTTTCCTTTTGTTTGCCTGGGGATTTGGGGTGGTGAGGCCCTGGCACAGATTGCCCAGAGAAGCTGTGAGTTCTCCATCCCTGGCAGTGTTCCAGGCCATGTTGGATGGGGCTTGGAGCAACCTGGCCTAGTGGAAAGTGTCCTGAGGAAAATAGCTTGGTTGGGCTTTGTTTTGGGGATTTTTTTTTTTTTTTTTTTTTGGTAATACTGAACATGGAGACTCCTCTTACTGACTATAAAGAGGCAAAAGAAATAAAAAGTCTTACAAGTGATCTCATGATGACAGTGAAAAACAGTATTATGGAATTTGTGTTAATCACAGTCTGTTGTACTTAGTAAATATAAGTTTATGGGTAAACATGAAATGGTCAGAATGTCTATTCTTGCCTTTTTCTCCTCATTATCTTCTTTTCCCTACCTTGCCCTTTCTCTTTTTGTTGCAGATTGTCTCTTCATACCCACTTCTCACCAGTGCCCCCCACTAGAGTTCATTGGGACTGGTGCAGGACTAGTTTGGAATGCCCCAGAGTAACATTTGCAGCACCTGTATTCACTGCCCATGGAACACATTGGCTCAGTTGTTTCGTGAACCTTTTTTTTTTTTTACAATTTTCATTTGTATTCATTTGAAAACAACATCATTTTGCCATTACTGTGTCCTTCCTACCAGTGCTACACAGGTGTTAAATGCTAAATGAGCATACAGGGGGAAAAATCCTGTCCCACAGAGCTAATGCTCTGATTTTCTGGTACCTGTCTCTTGTTCTGTTGGAATAATGAGACCACAAACCATTCTCTTATTCATTATTCTTTGTTTTCCCTGCCTGCCATCCCTTATCATATATTTTATGTTATATTTTATGTTATTTTATAGTTATATTTTCATGCTGCCTGAATTTGCTTAAATGTTTAAGGGATGGTCTCCATCAGATAAAGATACCTGGCCCTTGCTTTAATCATGCAGGAGTCTGACAGAAAAAAAAAAGGTTTTCTCTGTAACAGAGTTTCTAAAACAAGAAGCTAAGGCAGAAGGCAAAACCAGCAGGGATCCTGAGAAGTCCTTCAAGCACGGTAATTCAAAGTTTGGGAGAGATCTTGCAAAATATGTGCTGTATGGCTGGAATAATTGCTGCTACAGAAAGCACAGTTTGTAGATACTGTGGATGGCCATGAGGTGGCACATGCAGCCTTGAAAGAAGCTCTGAAGTACTGCTGAATTCTCTCCCAGTGGCATTTCAGCATATTAGGAAGCGCCACAAAGGGCTTTGGATACTGGGAATAATTCACAGACAGGAGTTTGAAGAGTGAGAAATAACTAGAAGTGTCTGATCATTTCATGACACCAGTTAGTTGTGTGACTCTGTCACTGCAGTGGCTTAGGATTGGTCAGATTTCAACCAAATTAGAAAAAAAAAAGTAAGGAAGTCTTAAAGGTAATGAAGTATTTATGACACAAATCCAAAGGCTACCTGGCCTCACAGGTTCCACTCCTTATGAAATCACTTGTATTTCGAATTTCACAGGTTTTAAATATTAGCCAGCTACAAATGTCAGATTTCACAGTGGAATGGTGCCTTTTCTTTTTTTGTCAAAGTATATTTTTAAATTAATAAAACAATAAACCCAGAATCATAATATAGATAAAATACTTACTTTCATTAATATATACTACATATTAGAATATTCATTTGCCAGACCAAGATGCAGCCTGCCTGTTATTACATTGACATCACTGCTGTGTTATCCTGTCTGCACCCCCAAGCTAGAATTAGAACCATTAAGTGTCTTTCCTCCCTCACTTAGGGAAAGTGATAATTGCAAAAGTTTCCCTTGGCCACAGTTCTCCAGCTTGTGCAATGAATCCCATTCATCAAGCCAACTACCCAGGAGCTGATTCAGTATTCAGGCAATGGAAATGCCAAGAAAGTGATGCATTTGCTTCTGGCAATGGTGTGCATTTGTATGCACTTGTTAGCATAAAGTTAAGGTTAAATTAACATTTGTATTCTAAACTCATCTTTGACTCTGGGCTGTGTCAGAGTTTTCATTCCTCAGAACATATTCTCTGCTCAGCTGAAGTGCATTTTTTCCAAGACAGTAACAGGCAAGAAGATTCCTCTGTGTCTTCTCCAAAAGGTTTGTGCCTGTTTAGTTGACAGAGTGGATGTGAGAGGGGCCACGCTGCTATTTAGCCACGAGTCAACACTAAAAGCAGGTTCACACCTACTGCTCATACTCTGGGGTTGGGTGAGTGTTGCAAAGGGCAAGATGCAAATATCACAGAGGAAATCTTCACCTTTAAAAAAACCACAGTTTTTTAGCAAATAAGAGTGAGAGATAGAGTTATAAGTAACCAGATTAAATCACTGTCATATTTATCCTCTAGTGATAGATTCTGCTTTACCCTACTTTTTGCAAGAAAGCAGAGTGAACTCCAGTAATTACTTTAACCTGCTCACTCTGATACACCCTCCAAGCTTTTCAGTGCTAACAGGGAGCAACCTCTCTCTATAAAGGAACTGGGATTGTTTCTGGCTTCTCAAAGGGAGGAACTGAAAGCTAATTTGGAAGGTGATCACACCAGAGTATGGAGTCGTTTTGGACAGTGCAGGAAGAGAAGCACTGCAGGAGAGCTGTCCATGCTCACAGGATCTAAGCCAGACTTTGACAGGCTGAGATCTTCATGCTGGAATCTGACAGTTGTTTATTCTGCACAGGGTATTAGAGAGCCAAGTTAAACTCAGCCTGTATGAGACTGTATGGCAAAGAACTCTCATGGTGGAAAGGAATTAAACTGATGGATCTTCATGGAAAAAGATACCTTCGACTCAACATTACGAGACTTAGTTAAAAAACATCAATGTATTTACCCTGTTCCATCCACTTTGGAAATGTGGGATAGGGGAATTCACAATTCCTCAGGACAGGGGAATTGTGACTTCAGCCACTGGCATTGTGAGAGGCTTGTGTTTGACCAAGAGCTGGTCCTGCCAGAATACACTGCCGGATTTTAGTGTCTTACACTTGTATTTGGTACACTTTGATTACGAGAAATTAAACCCAGTTTCTAGAAGATGAGTGTTATAGAAAGCTGATTTCCTGACTTGATTGCTATTCATTTCCTAATCGAACTCCTCTCATCTTACACTCAGTATTACATGTATAATTTAATTAAAAATCACAACATTTGGACATTTCAAATGTCTTTTATTTTATATAGCTCAAAAACAGCATCTATGTTCAATATAACTGTGGAAGAAGAAAAGAAAAACACAGAAAGATTTATTCTGTCTTATGATTTGTAACATGATGATGACGTTTTGAACATGGAACTGACAGTAAAGGTCAGGCCTCAGACTGCTGAAATGAAAAAAGCCCACAATGTTTACAGTGTTTAAGGCCAATATTTAGTCAGGTACCAGTGAGATATTTTTGTCAAATTTTCAGTACAGTGAATGTATTATGTAATCATTACTTTGTTATTCAGCTTGGCCCATGACCTAAACCAAACATGAAAGTCAAAAATTAATGTTTCCATTTGGGCTTGATTCTGATGCTATTTACATTTATTTAACATAACTGAATTACAATGTGAATTACAATTACTGGGCTGAATCCTAATTTCATTTCCTATTGTGTAAAGGGCATGAAATTTCAAAGAAAAATAGTTTAAAAGGAATGTATCTGAGAATAGGACACAACCTAAACTATCAGCCTGTCCTTTGAATTTTATGAAATACATGACTTCATGTAATTATGCCAGTTGTTCCAGAAAATATTTTCTTTTTTGTGACATCTGATGTCACCAGAATACAGCCTGGGGAAGAAAAACCCAGAAATTCCAGAGGCAATTTTAAGGAAGAGGAGAAAGAGGTGAATAACTATTCTCTTCCTATTTTACCAAGGTGCCACCTTTCCAGTGATTCTGTGTTTACAGCAAGATAGTAGCAATTCTCCTCCCTCTTTTCTTTTTCCTAAGGATCTGTTGCCTGTCTCTGCTTGGCTCCACTCTTCCCTTGCTGCTCTTTCATAATGGAAGAGTTGTCAGTTCCTTTGTGTCAGCAGCATCTGTTCCCTTCTTTCTGACTCCCCATCTTACCCAGCTCACTTTTATTTCAGGGAGAAGTTAGAGAATAAATAGTCTTTGAGTAACTGAAAAAGAGTCACTGTAGCCTTTGTTGAGTTTTCGCCATTTCACTCAGTTTGTATTCCCATTTTATAGTCTTTTTATGGTTTAGCAGTAGGACAATATTTTATTTGCACTTAATCAGTTGAAGTTCTCATTTTAAAGGTAGTTGTGGAGAGAATTATTAGATAATTTGGCTGCATGTCTGGCAAAATTGTAATTTCTGATCTACTTTTGGTCTGGGTTCTGAGTCTGAGTAGGAACAGCCTGAGCACAGTGCAGGACATCTCTAGACTCAAAAACACCTCTAAAGCTTATGAGCTATAATGGATTTGCTTCCTTAAATAATATTTATGACCTGGTGATAAATTAAGCTCCAATTCCTTCATAAGGAACATTTAGTAGCACAAATATCCTTGCTTTGTGAGGTGAGCCCACAGGATAGGACTGGGCCAGGATGCAGACGGGAAACAGAACTTGGATTGTGAATGCTGGGTATCAGTAGTAGCCAAAAGCTTTGGTGCCTGTTTATATTACCTTTAATTTGAATCACAGCATCACTGTGGTATCACTTCATCATCCATCTGACCTTCATGATGGTCATTTCATTTTAGCAAATAAATGAATATTCCTGGAGCACACTGGGCCTCCCTCAACAGGCCCAATACCAAGCAAGGGGTGTCCTAGGCTCTGGATCCAGCCAAGTCTACTTCAAGATTAAATGTGTCTGAATATTTTAACCAAATATTTTTATGTGAATCACAACCATGTGCTCACTTTTGAGGGCATCAGAGGCTTAAACAAAGTGTACCTCTTCAACCTGAGATGGAACAGCTAAAAAAAGCCCAGGGAGGATAAACACATTTTACAAAAACACACTACTAACATAGTCAGTCTTAACATCACACACAACCCATGGCACCAGGTAGGCAGCAGGGTTTCAAATGGTTGTAAAAGCTTCAAATCTGGTCCTCCACCTTGTTATTTCTGAAGCTTTTGCAATGTAAGAGACCTTTCGTGGTTGTGTTATGGCATTTTGTTCTCACTGGGCCTTCCCTTCTTTTTGCAGTCCCAGCCTAACAAGTGAATAAAATACAGCATTTTTGCACAGAGGCATCTCTGAAGCATAATTCCTTTCTTTTTTTGCTTCCCTTAGGAATTAAACATATTGGTGGCCTGTGCCAGATATCAAAACTAAGCCCTGCTGTTAATTCTGCTGTCTCAGCTGCTCTGAAGAAGGGGTGGGAGCAGAGGCATTCCCAGCCCTGGGAAGAGACATTCCCAGCCCTGGGAAGGCGTGTGCACACTGTTAGTCCCTGTTCCTGCCTGGATGTGCCCGCAGCAGCACAGCTGTGCTGGCTGCAGCTTTGGTGACAGAGCCAATACTCAGCTCTTTTACTGACTCTCATTCATCCCTGTTGCCCAACCAGCTTCTGGAACAAATCTTTCTCTCTGTGCTTTCTTCCCTTTGAATCAGTGCATTTTAGCATTATTTAAAGGGCTCTGTCAGAATTGGCAGATTTTAACATCAAAAATTTGAGGCATTGAGAGACTCTTTAAAGTTGGGGGGTTTTTTAATGATGACTTAACACTAAATTTAATATTTTGTACTAGACAAAGTCAGGCCAACAGAGTACCATTTGAACAGAAGAATTCTGAAATTATTTGAACAACAAGCCAACAGAGGAAACAGAACTCCATTGGGGCACCCAGGAAGCATCCAAAAAGATGCTGCCTTGTCTATTTGTCCTGTCAATTAAGCTCTGGTGAATCTCTTCAATACATGCTAAGATATAAACAAAATAATAAGAGCTACCAGTTCCAGCCTCTGGTTCTTTGTTGTTATTCCTTAGGTATTTATCATAATAAACTTCTAATTTTGCTGTGTTCTTTGCCACCAGCTCTATGTGTCAACAACCTTGAGTATTATACATCACTAAACCTCATAAGTGACTGGGGGATTGGAACCACATGATCTTTAAGGTCCCTTCCAACCCAAAAAACTCCATGATTCTATGATTGCATTTGGCTTATTTGGTTGTTAAAATATATCTATATTTCATTCACAAAGACATTTTTGTTCATGATATGAGAGGAGTGTATTTCATGTATTATATTTTGAATTAGTGGGCAGTCCAACATGTTCTATATTCATAGGACAGGTTTGTGGTGATGTCTTGAGGCTTCAGTGTCACATGTAAATCTTTTAAGTATTTCTCCTGTGTCCTATGATGCTTTCTTTGGGCGTTTGTTGGTAATATTTCTAGATCATAAATGAAATTCCTAGATTATAAAAACAGATACTAATACACCTTATATATTAGTGAGCTTTGTAAGATGAGTGAACTTCTGAGTTAGCCCCTGTGATTCCAGAGCAGTTTACCACCATCAATGTCACAGAAAATGGGGACAATCAAAACCGACCCAAAGGTACCTTGTCCCACTTGTTTTGATCAAAGAACATAAGCAGGGATGACACAGTGGCTCTGCTGGAATCATAGCAAAGCTTTGGCTCTTGTCACTGATGAGGTGCCAGTACGCCAAACAAAAAGGAAATGCAAGTCTCTTTCTTGTATTTAAGCTATATTAGCAATTTTTAAATATTCTATCTTCAAGCCAGCCTCACTTCAGCTGAGTGTCACTGGGCAGTTCAAGGCTCTCACTGACCTGGATCGAGTCCTGATTTCTTCTGAAGAAGTCACAGAAGCATCACAATACATTGCAGGATCAAAGATGAACGAGGGTTAATGCTCTGTTTTGTGGCAACTTATACCAGGTGCTATTGAAAAGGAAATCTTCAGGAAAAGTTCTGCACCTGTTTTTATAAAGAAAATTTCATTTTCTGGGTTTGTGAATATAGAAGCTTTGTCCTTGCCTCTGGCAGTAGGTCAGAAATTAATTATTAATCACTGATCCTACAAAGATCTTGGCTGGTACCAAAATTTTTATTCTAGTGTGATCTTGGAAACAGTCATGTTCAAATTCTCCTGAAGCCAGAACGCAAGAGTAACTATGTTTGACAAATAGAAACAATGGAGAGGAAAATCAGAGAATCATAGAATATTTTGTGTTGGAAGGAACCCTAAAGATCTTGTTCCAACCCTGCTGCCAAGGGCAGGGACACCTTCCACTAGGCCAGGTTGTTCCAAGCCCCATCCAAGCTGGCCTGGAACACTGCCAGGGATGGGGAAGCCACAGCTTCCCTGGGCAACCTGTGCCAGGGCCTGCCCACCCTCACAGTCAAGAGTTTTTCCCTCATTTCTAATCTAAGCCTACTATCTTTCAGTTTAAAGACATTTATCCTCCATATTATTATCACTTCATATTGTTCATAACCTTCTATAAGTTCCCAAGCCTATTACCATTTGTATAAAATGAACTGAAAGTTCTTCAACTGATTCATTAACATCCCTGATTGAAAAATGCCTGCTTGAAAAATATTAGCATAAGTAGTTCCAAGTTTAGATTCTTTTTAGTTAGGAATGAAATACAAACTATTTTCTCTTACCCATGCAAATTATAAGGATCTCGTGATGGTTCTTCCCAAAGGTGTAGAAAAACATTCATTGGAGCTATCATTCCCTTCTGTGCTCTGATTGACCATTTTTAGATCCTTAGACAGGATCAACCCTAGAGCATTTCTTGAATTTCCTTAGGTCCTGACTGTGATCTCTATTAGCCATCAAATTTTCATCTGTGTTTCTAACAACTGTCTAATTCCCACTGCTATCATTTTTCCTATTTTTTATTCACTTCTGCTGTAATAGAATAAAAGGACCATGGCCTGACCCAGTAGGGCTCATGAATATTTGCTTTAATCTGTAAATTTAGGAGGGTGAAGATATTTTTAATGTAAATGAGTGTGTATTGATGAAGTGTTTAGTGTTTCTGCATCTTTAAACATCTCCTGAACAGCCTTCACATTTTTTTAGATCAAGTTTCTGGGTCACTCTGGTGACATTTTGCTTGTGCCTCCTTTCAGCACATGAAAAATTTCCTTTTTAGAGCACCAAGACTGTATGATGGATGCTTCTGAGACACACTTGCTTGTTCTTTTAAAGCCAAGATCAAGTGCTTAATCTACTTGCTTCATTTAAGGATTCCAGGAATTCTAAATGCTCTGGAAGTATTTCAAAGGAGAGTGTCAGTGAAGCCTCAAAAATACTGAGCAGTTTTTTAAAGAGCAAGGACGCTGGTGGCAAAGATAATGACAGAATCAGAGTGACTCAGGAGATTGCAGCCAGCTCCTTTGCATTCTCCCCCAATCTGCAGAAATTGGCCCTGAGAATTATTCATTAGAATATTCAGTAGCTATCCTTAGTTTATTTATTCTGCCAATTCTGAAACCAACTTTTTTCTAATATCACAGAAGTATAATGTTGAAACATTAATTCTCCTGGCAAATTCTATAAACATAAATTCTCTACCATATATGTAGCAACACAGCTTTCTAATACTGACCCTAAAAATACCCTGCCCTAAAATTTAGAGGCTTAGGCATATTTCATGTCTAAAGCCAAACGAGCTTTGCCATGCGCATATTGAACCCTCCACACTAATCCATTTCTTGTGATCAGGCAGGATTAAAATTTCAGAGTTCTACTGAATATCAATACAAAAAGCAGATTTCACAGAGAGAGCCAGTACATCTAATTTCAAACCAGCAAACACTGAGAATAACCATCTGAGCATCACCTCTCACCTTGAAAGACCACCTAAAATTATAAACTAATTAAGTAGTCAGTGATGAGCAGCAGGACTGTGGAAAATTGGTTTGCTTTAGGAGACAGCCTTGTCTTTGGGTTACCCAGTGCTTAATCAGGTGTGAATTCTCAGGGTTTCTCAGATTAATCACAACAGGTCTGTCCTGGATCCTCCAGTGCCAGGCATTTTAGCTGAGCCAATATTGCAGCTGTTCCTTCTCTGGGATCATCAGTTTATAACTCTAATTCAGCTGCTTATTTTCACAGAATTTGTAGGAAGTCAAGAAATGCTGGTCTGACAAATTGGTCCAAAACTCATCAATAGGTTTAAAAATTAGCAGTAAGGCCAGCAGATGGATATACAGATAGCATAATCCCATTATTATTATAAACATTAACTTGTTTCCTCAGGAAAGTGACCTAGGAAAAAGCCACAAGACTCAGTGGAGGAAGATCCAAGGTCATCCTAACCTGTTCTGATCCATCAGCTGAAATCATGTTAATCTGCCCAGTATGAAAGGTTAAAAGCTGCTCTGTCAGTTCAATTTTCTATTAGAATATAGAATAGCTAGAGGAAAACACATTTCTGCTGCTAACTGTAACATTTCATTCTGTGTGCATTAGGGGATTCATGTTTAGAAAAATTGCCAGGAAAATTAATGCTTTAGCATATGTCATGTATGTTTTGTGACATCAGAGAGAAGGGATTCATAAAGGGTATGATAAATACTTTGGAAAATAATACAGCCAAAAAATGTTCTTTAGTCATCACCAAAGCCAGCCTAATGGTACTGATTATTAAAGTGATTGTCCTGCAGACAACCAAGATACAACGCTGGATTATTTTGGCCCCGACAATACAACCTGAATTTTTTTGATTGCTGACTCTGATCTTTTCTCTGTTTAACAGTGATTGCTAACATAGAGTAGTATGGGAAAAGGGGAGTCCCAGTCATACAAACTGATTATAGACAGGATCCCCAGCTGCCTTACCTTTGCAGGAAGCTTGAGGCCAGATGTCCAAAGTCAGATCCTGTCTAAGAAATTCATTTCACAACCAAGATGGCAAAATACACATGTGGTATTGTACTAGTTTGAAAACAAACCAATGGGAGGCACCAAGTCAGAATAACAATTTAATGGAAATTAAAGAAAAAGAAAAAAAATTAAAAGAAAACACTGGTTCAAACTGACAGAGTCAAGATACAACCTGAGGCCCTGTTAGGCAGGGTGGTGGTAGCAGTCTGCTAGAATGGTGACTGCAGTCCTGTGAAGCAGTGATCCTGTAGAAAAGAGGGTCTGCTCTTCCTCAGAAAGTCCAATGGTGGCTGTGCAGCTCCTGTCCTCTGGAAATCCACTGGAAGGGTTGTCTTTGGTGTTCAGAGTCCCAGATTATATCCATGATGGGATGCTTGGTTCCTCCCTCTGGGTGGAGCATCTCACAATGGGGTAATGAGTCATGAGGCCAGGTGTTGATTGGGCTCATTAACAGAAGATAGTCCAGAGGGAGTTATCTCTGAGTCAGGCAGCAGGACAATGATGGGCCATTAACAGCAAGACAGTCTGGGGGGAGGAGGCAAGGAAACACTGCCCCACCTGATTGCAACAGCTCATGAGGATGGTAATGGAATACACTGCAACCCAGGACAGGTATCAACATTTACCTGTTTCTGCTTATATTTGTCCTTTTTGGCTTAATTCAGAGCTGTGGATGTGGTGTTTGCAGACCAGTTTAGAAATATCCACAGTGTGAATTTACAGAACCACAATCTCATGTCTTTCTGTGGTTTAATCTTCCTCCCTAGTGCCAAGGGGGATTCATAACACAGTCGTCTATTTTTTTGTAATAATACTAATGATAAACAAATTTCCTTTGATTGAAAATAGTCTTTAATCTCCTTCAATACCCTGTTGTTTGTGGGCCTTGTAACAACAGCAATCGCTCATCACCAAGCTGATTGCAACCACTCTTTCCATTTTACGGTACTGTTGCAGTAATCTGACCCAAAATCAGTGAATTGCACCAAACTTTCTTAAACTGGCCAATCATCTCTCTAAAGATCAAATTCCTGCATCAGGAAAGTGTAACTGGCAGTTTTGCTAATGTGTTAGCAGAGGAACACTCTGTTTGATTAACTGTGTTTCCTTTTTACATGGATTATGGCTGAGCTACAGTCAGATTGAATCAATACTGCCTGGACAAAGGCTCCCAAATCACGTAGCAAAGAGGGGGCAGCTGTACTCAGAGGTGGCCTTGTGACTATGGACAGCAAGGACATGCCAAAAGAAGCAAGTGCCATCAGCTTTTAAAAGATACATTTATCTCTCCTGTACTCCAGGGAGGAGGAAGGAGGTGCCTTCAGTGTCAGCAGCTTTGGAGCTCCCTTTTTTTACCTCTTCTGAGCTTGAAGAAACCCATTGGTGGTTTTGTTTTGCACACACATGGCATGCAGGACATCACCTTGTTGTCTTTTCTTAGCTAAGTTCTTTGTGAACAACTTGTTAGGCCATTTCTTCATCCAACCAACTATACCAGGCTGCCATCATCTGTATTTTGGATCCCTCTTTGCCTAGGGGGGCCAGGCAGACATTGAAATTTTTCACCTTTCTACAGAGGATTTCATTCTGAGCAAGGGAACCACCTGCCCCTCTGCTGGTTTGATCTGGGAGATTGTGGCCATGTATCTCCAACCAGATTGACCATGGATATTTTGTTTTCCTTCTTAAATTGGTACGACATCATACAACAAAATTTTAGAAATATATATTCAGTGGTGAGACATATATTGAGATAGTATTTCAGTCCCTTGAGCCTGACCTGTGAAAATCCAGCTGTCTTACACAGTATAATGTTCTGATGGCAGTCACAACCCCTTGTTAGAATCAATGAGTTCAGTCAGTTCAGATCACTGCACCTTTTATGAGCATAAAGAAGGGGGTTTTTTTATATTCATCCCAAGTTCTTCTGCAGCACTGTGTGTAGTCTGAGCAATCCTTCATCCTGCCATTAACCCTCCTTCCCTTTGCTCATTCCATGAGTGAAATTCTTTTCGTCATCCTCTGAAGGAGATGGCCATACTCCCTTCATCTTCTTTCTGCCATCAATGTTAAATCTGCCTGTGTCCTAAAAAGCATTTTCAAATCACCTTTCAGTTTGCATTTCTCATCCATGCACTTTTTCAGGGCTGAAACTTCCGGGACCTGTCAGGGTTCATTTACTCATTTCTGCACATATAAGGCAACATCCATCATCAAACTCAGCTTCATCAACTCAGACGAGTCTCACAAAGTCACCATGCAGAATTCCCTCCATACACTGAATTCCCTCTGTACAATGGTCAAGTTTTACAGAAGTAAGAGAGGCAGAGCTTCAGAGAACCCTGCAGAACCCAGTGGTTGTGCGCATCCTTCTCAAGTCTTCACCCAGCTCTTCTTGCCTTCATTCTTTTCATATGCTCAGCAGCTGGAGGGTGGGAAAAACATGAATTTGTTTTCAGATTTTCTGGGGAAAAGAGACACTGGCAGAAGCACACATGGATATGGGCTGTTTGGGCATTCATCACAAAATCACAAATTTCTGTACTCATTTTGTGAGTCTGTTTCCTCAGGGGAAATGAACATTCCTTACACAGACTGGCGTTTAAATAATTGTTCAGTAACAATTGTTACTGAAATTGTTCAACCCTCTTGTTGATGGAAAATATTTTTTTCACTCTAACACCTTCCAGCTTCCTCTCCTTTACTTTCTTAAATAATGAGAAAATGTACCTTTCTTAAATGTCACTGAAACCTGGCTGATGTTCCCAAATTTTTTGTAAGTCAACATAAATATTCCATTATGTTTCTCAGCCAGCTTCTGCAAATGTGATTTACTCAGAGTCACTGATTAAAACAGCTTTTTAGCTGCTAATTAACAACATTTAAGTCAATACTGACATGGAAATTATTTCATTATTACTGTATGACATGTACAACATTGACTTTTTTTTCCCCACAAAGGCAGCACAATAGTATTTAGTAAACACCTACACTTCATTGCAGATTTATTGATGCTTCTACCATCTTCAGTCAGTAACAGTACAGAAATATTGTCAAGATTACTTTTGTTATAGATATACACTCAAATTTTTTCTCCCTCTCCCCTTTTCTGTGTTTGCTCTTTCCTTCAATTTTTTTTGAAGTTTTATTTCTTACTGTCCATTTCTTTATTTTTCCATTTATTCTATCTGCTTTCAATTTCCCAATAAGTGGATACTCTCCTCTTAACGACTGTTGTCTTCTTTCTCAATTATGAGGTACTCCAGGGACAAAAAAATGTGTTAAACACTCCCCAGATGCTCTTGACACTTTCTCCAGAAATTGAATTAGCCCTTAATTTTTGCAGCCTTTTTGAGATAAGCCTGTGTAGTGAAGTGTTCACAGTACATATTTGCACATCTTAACACAAATTAATACTGCCTATTAATGTACCCTTTGGCTGTTATTTTGAGTGTGATGTATGAATATTATCATCTCATGTCCTCTACCTGCTCATCAATCACCAATATTTACTGGTTTTGTGGAAATTTGGTTTACCCAAGCCCATTGTTTCATTAGCTGGGTCATAAGGAAGAGGCAAAGATAAAATGAGAACTTGTTTTCCCTTCTCTTTCTAATTAATCTGTTAGCTCATGCTGCCTAGTTACAGGTCAGACATCACAGAAAGGAAGCTTTCATGAGCAGATGAGTGGAACAGTGCATATTGATTTATTTTGCCCTACTGTAATTTAACTGTTGTGACAATACACACAGAAGTCACTATATAGTCCCTTCCAACCCAAACTATTCTATGATTCTATAAGTATTTTACTAAATTAAGAAGCAGTTTACAGCTGTTTTCTTTGCATGTCCCCAGACTCCCATGAACAGAGGAGTGGGTTTATTTATTTGTTTGATTTTCATGGTCTAGATGCAGATTTAACCTATCTTCCACAGACTGGGAGTGCATATATGTAATATTTACACCTCCACGTAACAGGTTTGTGTAATTTTTCAACACATCTATTTAATAATATACAGACATAATTCCTAAGAAATCTGTGCCAGTGATTAATCAAATTGCAGTCATCCATATGTACTCTTCATAATTACATATATAAGCAATACCAATCATAACAATTGACCTAAGCCTTGTTTCTCGAGATGCCCAGATTTTATTTAGGAAGATATTTTAAGTAGAGATGGCAGATGAAATCAAACACATTGTCCTCCACTGTCACTGAAGTGGTCCAAAACAACACACAAGCAATTCAGAAAGCTTATGAGTGGCTTTTGCTTTGGTAGAACTACTGATCATTGCTTGTGTTTTGACAGCCAGCAAATGCAGAAGAAAGGATGGGAGCTGCCTACCAGCCCCTTGAACAAGTAAAATAAATGTCATTCAGATACCAAGGACAATATTCATGCAATCTATACTGGGTGCCTAACGCAGTTATCACAGCATTAGAACAGATTTTTTTCCCCCTTCTAGATAGACTTCCTATATAAACCTCAGGGTTCGTAAAGTCAGAAAAAATAAAAGATACAGGTTCATTTTTGAGGTTTCGTTTTTGCTCTCTTTTTGTTGTCTCCCTTGTCATTAGAATTATTATAACGATATTATCATAATATTGTTTTAAAATTTCAATTAATAAAGTGTTCTTATCTCAACACACAGGTTTTACCTTTTTTCCCTATTTCTCAGGGGAATGGAGTAGGGAGGTGAGCAGCAGCAGGTGATATTTAGTTTCTGGTTGGGGTTAAACCATGAGTGTCCTGCAACCATATCCACATGGAACAAGAACAGAAGGAGCAGAAGTACCCACACTTGCACAGGGTATCTGTATCTGATATTTTTTTCCTAGAAGTTTCAGAGGAAACTTACTCTCTTGCCTCATAATGTTACTACGTAATGCAGTTCAACAGCAATTGTGTGTGAATGTTTGAAACTGTAATTTCAAGGTACAATACTCACCCTTAAATCTTCCCTGTCCATCTTTTCTCATTAACTGGGACTGCAGTTTATCTTCTTGATGACAGTCACCCACATAATTATTTTCAACTTTAATTTGATAACACAAGAACATATTGCCTTGTCTTGAAAGATATTATCTTGTCCCTTTTTGTTTTTCACTGGGAGTACTTTAACACAGATAATAGTCTTCATTTATTGCTTTGACACAAGCCTGTTGGTTTGTGTGAGCTCTCACCAGTCCTCCTCATCAAAGTACTTCTCTCCATTATTGTGGTTCAATCCTGCCTTTCCCCATCCTTCTTGTTGAGAGTGAGCTTGTGTCCTACCTCATGCCTTGAGATGCAATTGTTTCCCATAAGCTGACCACTGCTACTGGTCATCAACATCCCTTTTTTGCCATATTTCAACCTTTGCTGCTCCTTTTGGTTGGAAGGGGTTGTCTGGACCTTGTTGTTCTCCTCCAGACCTTGCCCTGAAATTCTCACTGACTGTGAACCTCAAAGGAAAGCTTCCCAACAGTTGGGCATCTGCTGTGATCACTGTCACAGTGACCAATTTCATTGCTCATTATCTCCTTGTGCTCACCCATCTGTCAGTCTGTCTGTACTCATTGGGTGTGCCTCATCTCCTTTTACAGTATAAATTCACTGGAACAGAGATTTTTAGTAGGATTCACTGCTAGGTTTCCTAAACACAAGAATAACAGCAACAGCAAGGAGTCAGAGAGGAGGCCAGCCCAGCACGTGTCTCCTGTGAACAGAGGGGTCATTGTCTCTGTAGCCCCGTTTATCACTAAGACCCTGCTCACTGAAACAGCTCATTGTCCCACAGCAGACCTGTATTTTTTTGTATCACAGCATGAAACTTCTCTGAAGATTTGTTTGATGAACAGAATTCCTTCCTCCCAGCTCAAAAGCCTGCAGTAGTCATTTTAACATTGGTTTACCCAGAAGGATCCACAGAGTAACGAGGAGATCTAGGGTCTGGTGCCCCTTTGTGCTCTGCAAGCCAATTCTCTCCTTTTGTCTCAATTTTGCATTTATGAAGGACAGAAACAGTTCTTTCACACATCTGAAACACAAGTATTAAGGATGATGAGAAGCATCAGTACAATCAGTTTTATTTTCACATCCTCATCAACCTGTTCAGCTTTTCCTCACACCTCTTTGCTTTATTGATGAAGCTGATATATCTGTATCTATAGATATAAATACAAGCTGAAAGAGAGCAGGTTTAGATTGGGTATGAGGAAGGAATTCTTGACTGTGAGAGTGGTGAGGCCCTGGCACAGGGTGCCCAGTGAAGCTGTGGCTGCCCCATCCCTGGCAGTGTTCCAGGCCAGGTTGGATGGGGCTTGGAGGAACCTGGGATAGTGGAAGGCCAACCCCCAGGGCAGGGGGTTGGAACAAGATGGTCTTTAAGGTCCCTTTAAACCCAAACCAATCTTGCCTTGTATGGTTCTATGATAAGAGGCTCTACCAGTGGACACGTACAGCACAAGTATATTCTACTCCAATTATTTCAAGTTTTTTACTGCCAGGCTGCTGTCACCACGCTCAACCACATTAAACCACTGCTGAGCTGCAAATGCTGCTTGATGCACTAAATCCCACTCCTTTGCTTCCCACACCTATGTCTTTATTGCATCCTTGTGTAAATTTCTTGGCATAAATACTTTACTGTATAAATAAAGCCCTTTAGCAGGGTATTACCTTCTAGGTCCTACCAGAACAAATGCTGTGATTTGATACAATTTCACTGGTTTGCCAAACCTCAATCGTCACGTTGATAGTAGGTCACTGCTGAAACCAGGGAGGTTAAAATCCATTTACATGCAGGTTCTGTCTCAGAACTTCATCTGTTGAAAATGTGTTTTAGCACCAACCTCTGTCTGGCTGCATTAACATCTCTGTTTGCAGACTCAGGGCCTTCAGAAGTTAGTGAAACACATTTTCCCACTTGAAGCCACAATGCTTGTATACAGAGTTCAAAGCACTTTTGGAATGAGTCATTTCACGTGTAAATGTTCTATTTCAAAACTGACCCATGCTTTTATTCATTGGACATCACTTAAATAAAAACATGGCAGAATGAATGAGGAAAGCAATAGAAGCATGTTCAGACTGTATCTTCAGAGAAAGATCTGGTTTATATTCAGGTTCAGTGAAGATGTTATACCTCGTTAGCTCCAACAGAACTGAGCCATTTTCTCATTAGATCATCCGAGTGGAACAATGCAAAAGATTTTTCAAGTTTATCAGTTGCATTTTAGTTGTGCTTTTTAAAGAGCTTGTTCGAAAGCAAGAATTGAAACCGTATGGTGCTGCTTAAGCTTAAAAAGTACTTTTGATCTTAAGCTTCAAAAGAGATTTTCCCAGCAGAAAGTAGGCTGGCACTTTATTTAGTACTGGTGTAGGTAGACACCAGAACACTCTGTACATAATAATACTTTCTTGTTTCATGCTATTGATTAAATCTCTTTTAATGTTTTCACTGCTGAATTTGAGATAATTTACAGTTCTTTACTCACAAAAAGTTGATCTTTATTGTTTATATTACTGCAAAACCAAAAATATATTTCTATCATAAAGACTGTGATACAGAATCTTTATTGTTTGGGGGAGTTTTTTCTTTTCTTATGAAACATTTTCCAGTTGCAAATTCACCAGGGGACTCTGGATTTCCTGGAATGCCAACAAACTTTCCAAGAAATCATCCTCTCAGAACAACAAATGGGAACCTGAATGAAAACATTTATCACTTATTTGGCTCTGATCTTATACTTGGTCATGAACATCAAGAGCATCTTCTCAATAACTCAAATGAAAGCAAACATAAATAAACAGGATTACAGATTCCTGGATACTTAACACAGTTACACTCCTTCATGTTATACTTCTTCATTACCCATTCCCATCCCTGGAAGTTTTCCAGGCCAGGTTGGACAGGGCTTGGAGCAACCTGGGATAGTGGAAGGTGTCCCTGCCATGGCAGAAGGTTGGAATGAGGTAATCTTTAAGGTTCCTTCCAACCCAAACCATTTTAGGATTCTGTAATATTCTGAATACTTAACACAGCTATACTCCTTCCTGCTACATACTGCATGGTCATATAGAGCATTTTTAACAAGTACAATTTAATCTTTCCTGGGTATTTTGCAAATCTGTAACTTTTACACAACCTTGCCTGAGCTGGAGAATGTGTTTTCTGGAGAAATAGATATCTTTCTCAGTTCTTCACCCTTGGATGGATCTTCAGATTCAGTCTGAACCACTGATAGAAGAATTAACCTTTCAGTGCTTTCAAAAACTTTGTGGGGTTTTTTTATTTTTTTTTCCTTTTAATTTATTAACCAATTTCAGACTGTAAATTAAAGTTTTAATGATCTAGGAACTGAAAAGAAATGATATAACATTGTTCTGATGAGGAAAAATTAAGAAGTAAAGAAGAATGAGTGCAGTAGTTGGTGACTGGCAACTGGGGAGGCCATGCAGGGATAATATCCATGTGCACTTTGTGTTACAGATAAGTCTAAGAACCTGGGAATTACAACAAATAATCTATGAAGCATCCATGTGGAAAGAGCTCTTGGGCAAGCCAAAGGAGCAGCAACTAATCTTCTAAACCATTTGGTGCATCACAGTGCTGCAGCTCGAACCAGCCAACTGCACCAGGGCCACACAGAAAATCTGGGCATACAACCTGGTTTCCTTCCACTTTGGGTTTTTTTTGGGATGGGGTGCAGTGAAAACGCTTCTCTTCAAACATTATTTTCCTTCCTCTATTTTCTTTATCTCATTTTCCAAATCCACCAAAAATGTGTTTACTCTCTTTCTTCTGATAAAACTTGTGATACAACTAAGAAAGCATTTAGACAACAATTCAAAGTTTTGCAATTAGAACAATGACTGTACTATAAAATGGAGCCAGCTGTTGAACTGAAATAAGCTGGCACCTCCCAAATCCAGGCTTAATCCTTTTCAAACCCTAACTCAAGACTTTGCTTTTTTGTTCATTTGTTTTCTGCTGCATGAAATCTAGTTTTGCTTAGCAATTAAAGATATTAAGTGTGGAAGCAGAAATGCAAGGGTATGGCTGTTACTGTGGTTAAATACTTATCATTAACATTTTAATACTATAAGTATTATAGTAAACAATATAAGGAATAATAACTGTGATACAAACAGCAGTATCTTTCTATTACTGACTGCCAGAGGCTGGAACCAGCACGTGATTGAATGTTACACCAACACTTATCATATCAAATGTTTCTCCACAACAGAGACATGAACAAACCTGGAACTCAGACTTTCACACTTCCACCTTGATTATTAATATTTATTACCTAAAGAGATTTCCTCAAAATCAGATGTGTAACCCAGTGAGATGATTCCTTCTGCATCAGTCTGCAATCAGTCTGAAAAGTTGCTTTTCATGTAATGTTAGTCCCAAACAAACATTTTTCTTAGGTATACTTCATATATTACTGTATTTACACACCACAGTATAAGCTGTGATTTTTCTTTGCTAGAAAAACGTTTAAAAATTCTATGCTAATGAAAAAGTGCTAATTAAGAGCTTGGTACTAAAGATGTTTCTCCATAACCATCTTCAGCTGGTTTTACATAAGCACAGTGGTGATGGGAGTAGTTTCCACAGGAACATGACTGATACCACCAAACCTCTGGAGGGCAAACACTTTAAATAAACCTCATTTAAACAAAGAAGGGCCATGCTGACTCAGATGTGGCAGATGAGAAAGCAGTGGCCAGAGGAAGTGACATTACTCAGCATGACTGATTTATACAGAGCTGAATTCCCCCCAGCCTTGACCTCAGCTGGCCTCTTCACAGGGCTGCATTCCACCTTCCCTGCACAGGATCCTGTTACAGGTACTTCTCTCAGGTATTTAAAACATGGGCTTTTCTGGCCTAAAGCAGCATGTATGAAGTTTTCCCTATGTCATAAATTGATCCTCACACACTTAAAAAAAAACAACAGGTGGAGACCGTGTATTTTTCAGTCATGCAGATGAGCTGCTGCAGCAAGCATCCTCTACCAGGAGTTTTGTTTGCATTTTCTCACATGCCACATGTGCTCTTTGATCTCTTCCCTTATCTCTCAGCCTGTTGTAATTTTACAGCTCCATGCTTAGTGTCTGGGTGTTTCCAATTTAATTTTGGTTTTTATTAAATCCAACATGCTAAAATTAGAAGAACACCACAAAGGCACCTAGACAGTAAAAAAACCACAACAAAATGCTTGCTTTTGAATAAGCAACACAAATTACATCCCACACCAGATGAAATGATGTTTTAGGGCAATTGAGACCTTTTTTTAAATCTTTCCCCTCATGACATCTTTTTAGTCAGAGATAAAGCTGTTCAGGTGTCTTGACAGCCCAAATCTTACCTTACTGTGGCTAGATCTGTTTGAAGTGTTATCTGCCCTAAATTTTTTAACTGACATGGTATTTGTAGCATCTTTTAGTATTTTACAATTGTTACTGATATTTCCTTATTAATTCCTATTTAAAATTTATTAAAAGTGAGAAATCCTTCATGCAACCCTTAAATAAAAATGAAACAAGAATGCTGTTGATCAACATTCTTCATTGTTTCTGTTTGCTGGATCTGTCTTTAATCAGCATTTATTTTTTGAATTTCAAGGAAGATTCACTGATGCATCAAAGCAGGAAGACAAAAGTAATCATTTAAGATAAAATTATAGTTGCATTCCATCCCCCAAAACCATAGGAACCCATGCATTTTTCCCTTATTCTTTGGTGTCATTTACTGAATTTTTGTCCTCAGTTTGTGTGTCACCTAATTAATCATAACACTTGTGCATGATTTTTAATTGGCAACTTAAATTTACAGCAAGATAATTAACGCAAGTGAATTCTATGTATAACACATAGATTTCCCTTGACAGTTTAAAGTGTGTATTCTCCTTTGCTGTGATCAAAAGAAACAACCCACATAGGAAAGCAAAGCTCTTAAAAGACAGTTTCATCTCACTGTACTTCAAAAAGTAACAAATGCTTGAATTTTCCCATTCTATTAGAGAGATGGTAATGAGCTCTTTAATATACAGAGGCATGCACTGTTTAATGCACAACAGAAGGAGTCTGGATCCTTGCTTAATAAGCAAAAAAACTTTGTTTTACAACTGGAGTCTCCTCTACAGTCCCCAACTTAAAAGGGAGCATCACATTTGTCTGCATTTCTGAATATTAAGAACTTCCAGGCTTCATTTTGTCTGGTTTTAAATATTTAGTTTGTAAATTATATTTCAGCAGAGAGGATATTCTAGCAAAAAATAGAAGAGGATTTTAAAAGGATAATTTGGACTCAAATGGAAACACCTGTGTTTTAAGACTGTTGGGATTTTATCCTTTGATGGCACCAGGCAGTAGGTTTGGAGTTCACTCCATCCACCAGCTGCCTGTAGAGGAGAGGGATAATGAGATAATGTGTTATTATCTCAGGGGGTCCTTCAGGTGCACTTCTGGGACAGGTGTGCCCTAGTACAGTGCTGGTTTCCTGGTATCACAAGTGGAACAGGGCTAAAAGCTTTCGTATTAACCAGAGAAATCAACAAGTTAAGTTGGAGCTAAAAGATGCAACAGGATGCTCATGAACTGCTAATGGCACATTCCTCTGCTTTTTTTCCTGAATCACCTGTTTTAGGGAAGCAAATTCAGTGCTCATCTTCTTTGTAAATAGTCTCTTCTTTCTAAAACAAATAAAGTTCTAATGATGCTTGTAGAGGGATGTACTGAAGTAGAAGGTGAAACCTTGGCTTGTCTGTATTAGCAGTAAAACTCCAAGTTAATTAACAAATTCCTGCTTTCATCCATGAAGGGAACATAACAAAGTTCTTGTCATGGGGGTACCTGGTAGGACTGAATGTCATGTTACTAATGTATTAAATATGTATTATTGTAATTATTACTCCTCTAAGTTAATAGATATTTTTAAAACAAAGTTTCTGTGGTCTAATGTGGAGTTGTTTCTAGCCTCCCCAACTAAATCAAACCTAAGAGTCAAAAAAACCTGCAAAAATAAGAGAAATTCTGGGGGAAAAATATTATTCTGAGCATTTTTCCACAGACTTAATTGGTGTTACCAAAGGGAGTGTTTGGGCATTTGTACTTTCATTTTAATACAGTGATCATGAATGTATAACGAATATGAAATATCAATTATGTAAAGAAATTATTTAATTCAGTGAAGCAACCATTTCCACATATGCAGAATGCCCGTGGGACTCAGAGATGCCTTTCGTTTGTTTTCACTCACCCTGGTAGAAAAATCAATAAAATCTCAGAATTTAGTTTATAGTAAGTCTGATTTAATGATTTCTTCAGATTTGAACCAGAAAAAATGGAGGGTAGAATCTGATCTCTCCAAATTTACTACCTAGTGGTTGGCCTACTTTCCAAGAGCTTCATGATCTGACTTAATTATTCTTCTTTTTTACTGAACTGGTTATGATACAATGAACTTTCATGCAAAGATGAGGAAGGAAATAAAACATCAGTACACATTAGCTCAAGGTTTTATGCTGGTACACTCACTGTGCAAGATTTTGTTTTGCTGTTCAGAAATAGTTTAATCAGACAAACTTGCCACTTTGTTAAAATAAATGGGCTTACTGAGTCTGTAGAGCTTTACTCACAAATCTGTTTGTGAGAACTGATGCCAGGGGTAACGATGAAACTACATCTGAATGTAATTATGGACTTTATTATTCTATCTATTTAAAAAAAATACGTTTCACTTTTCATATTGTATTTTTTAAAATGAAGTGTTTGGGGTACAGCATATAGGATTATATAGGAGTTTTAAATAGATACTGGTATAAAAAACTATCAACATGTACCTGCTGAATTCTAACAGAATTGTAAGTAGTTTAAAAGCAAATGTTGATAATTTACCATGTCACTATGAAATTAAAGTTCTTAGAAGACTTTAGAGAACTATAATACAGGAGCTTACTTCTAGACTTGATGCATTTTTCACAGCATTCACTTCACATATCAGATCAAATTAAATTATTGAATAGAATTTTTAAGGGTTATTTTTTTACCTAATAATTTGAGTTCCTATGCTTAATTCAGAATCCAACATCACATTTCTATTAAGTACATTATTTATTCTTCACTATTAATATAATGTATTCAACTGATTAGTATCATTTTTTGTTTCTCCGAGTTGATATGAAAGAGAGGTTGGTATTAACTATACTTTTAAGTAGCCTTCGGGGTAAGTGTGAAAATTGCCACCAGAGCAGACATCCCCTTCCTGGCTGGCGAGCTCTTTGTCTGTGTGTGGTTTGCAGGGCAGCCACGAGGTGTCTTTGTTGTACCGCTGAATTTCCACATCGGGGATACCAATACATGCTCGGAGTGCACTGGGGAACAAGCGCTGACACACTTCAGCTGCGTTGTGACAGATTTGCACCGGGATAAATCAAAGATTTAGGTCCCATTCTTGAAATTTTGGGTTGGTTTGGGTACAGTAAACTTGAATCACACAGGTCACCGCCTGGCTCTCACCTGGCAGCAGTTTTCAGGTGTTCTCTGAGCCAGAAGGGTGGGAACACAGTTTGTGCCTCTAAAGGGAGCCTGAAGGGGAGAGAAACACAAATGGAACTGAAGTAAGCAGAGGAACAACAAAAAACAACAGAAGACAGTCCCTTATGAGTGAACAGGTTCAAAAATACTGTGTGGAGGAAAAAGAAGAGTAGAACAGCTCGTGCAGCATTTGGTACCCGTGGCTTTGTGTTACTGATCTCTGTCAAGGGCACTTCCAGCCCCACACAGGTAACAACTGGATTTTAAGGCAGGACTTAACAATCAGCTTTAAGCAGGATAAGGGGAGAGGAAAGGGCTGAGTGAGTTCAGTTCTGTGCAGAGATTTCTCAGAGCAGCATTTTGCTGTTGTGCTCTGTGTGTAATTCTGAACCCTACAGAAAGACCCTTGTATCATCTTGAGTAGAATTATCCTGTGCCTTAAGGCAGCCAAAGTTTCCCGAGGTCATGGAGTTTCAATGGCCTGCTGTCTCCTCCTGAGAGGGAGAGCACTGCCTGTTACAGGGGAAGAGCTTCCATCTCCTCGGGCTGCAAAAGCACAGTGTGGTAAACATGAAATCAGAAATACACCTGTACCTCCTGTAAAGAAGCTTGGCTTCTTTTTGATTCTCTGAATTTATCTATGCTTTAATTCTCTTGAACTTATCTATCATGCATAATACTCTTTCAATTTTCCATCTCTGCCTATAGCCAGGGCTCCTTTAAGTGCAGAATTTTATAATGGAAGCCTCTTTCGCTTTTGGAGGCTAACTGCACTCCATTAAAACACACTTTCTGTCTCTCCCGGTTTAGCAAAAAATTTCCATTTTGAAAAACAGTGTCATTAAAGATAGTTAAATGCTGAAGCACCATAAATATACAGGGCACTTGCATTACAAAGCTTTTAGAAGAGATGTCCTTATATCTAGAAGACACAGTTACAACACTGGATCTTGCATGTGTGTTCCAGGAAATTCAGAAGATGTGAGAACTTTCTTAGCAGTTGGCTGTTGTCTTCCAAATTAAGCTGAAAGATTGAAAGAAGGGACATGGTGGACTTGACAGAGCTGGGTTAATGGCTGGACTTGATGGTCTTAAAGGTCTTTTCAACCTAAATGGTTCTATGATTCTGTGTTTTAATAACATTTTGTTTGCTTTTGATTCACACTCCCTGCACACAAAGAGTAGCAGTGCAGCAAAGGGGCAGCAACAGGACACCGACAGAAGCCTTGAGACTGTGGTCCTATTTCTGTGCTTCTGCCTTATCAAACACTGGTTTTCTGGTACAAAATTCAACATTATTATAAGATTCTTTAACTGATGTCCAGGATGATGGATGTGTTCTCACCACCACTGATCTGTTTGTGTTCAGGACAGGCAGCTCCACCGCAGCCTTTGCAGTGTGGCAGCATTAGTGGGGTACCACCACTTCCAAACTTGACAGTGCAGACCCAGACATAAGTGGCCAAACAGCCCACAGACAGTTCAGCAGGAAAACCACCATGAGCTGACTGACAAGACAAGGGATAAACCTTCAAGTAAAATCCCAGACAAGGATTTAAAGGCTTGCAACAGAGGCACGGTCGGTTCTTTGGCTGGATGCACCCAGGATTGTCTGCATTTACTCACCAATCTTTTCTGTGGGAAGAATCTCAGAAGGAAGAAGGACTGAGTTTGGCCCAGTGAAGTGTAATGGGGCTACAGCAGAGTTTTGATCCCATCTATGCTTTGAAACCAATGTTTTGCCTGATAAAAGAACGCAGGAAAGGCCCTTGGTTTCTGTGACTCCTGACTCTAAAGAGCAGTGAAGCCTCTCTGTAGTACAGACACACTGGCATCCTGGCTTGCTGCACAGATCCTCTGTAAGACACAAAATGAGAGCTTAGAGCCTGCAGAGCACCGACAGGTCTGCTACAGAGCACCGACAGGTCTGCTACAGAGGCCTCATTTCTCTATCCCCTGGGCAGAACTGGGGATGCTGCAGTGTGTGTCTATTCCCACCTTACTTAATCTTCTATAGAGCTGATTGTCAAAAAAAAGCAACCAAAACTTTGACTCTCCCCTGTGCATGCATTTAAAGAGTCCTGGTACTGCACCACTTCAGTAGCTTTTGCCTGCAAAGTGTCACGCTTTTCATCTACCATTTAATTCTCCTAAATGGATGTTACTCTTCTCCCCATTATGAATCTCTATTGCTTCCATGAAACATTATTTGCATAAAAGGAACTGAATAATTGATAGAGGATGTGAGCAAGAGCCAGCAGACAGCTTGGGAGGGGTTTGCTGGTAGTCCCAGTGAGTCCAACACATACCTCCTGGCTCGTTTAATGGGATGGAAGCTGACAGGGTTTCCTTGTAGCTTTGCAGCAGAACTCAGCGCTGCTGCATGACCTCCTTGTACTCAGCTACTTTGCTTGTTGATCTCACTGCTCTCTTCCTCCATTAAGGGGAGAATTCTTAAAGCATGGGATGCAGTCTGCAGTCTGTGCTCACGTACACCTTCAAACACCACTGCAGCCAAGGCCTGGCAGGTTGATTCCATTGCCTTTATAAAATAAAAAGGAAAAAAGTCTTAAATTCATCATATTATTAAGGGCAAAGTCTGGGAACAGCTGTAATTTATGACTTTGTTTGATCCTGAATTCAAACCTGAGTTTGATTTTGGGGCTCAAAAGGTGTGGGTTTTTTCCATATTAAGGTGTATTTTAAAAAAAACCAGAACTCTATTAAAACTCTAAAACTCACCCTATGCAGATTTTTGCTCCTATTCTGCAATGTAAGTCTTATACTGAAAGTCTTCTGCATTTTAGATGTCTCCACTTAGTGAGATGACTGTCAGAATGAATATTTATATTTCTGAAAAAGAGAAAAAGCCATAGAAGCAATACGTCTTGTAAATAAAATATGTTTGGCAGCTGTCTGAAAAAAAATCTAAAAATAAACCAAAATCAAATGATTTTTCTTTCAGAGCTTTTCACATTTCTAAAAAGTACATCTTTTTTAACGATAAGCAGCAGTATTAGGAGAGCCTGGAAACAGCTGGAATGATTAGTATTTTGTTTGGTGAGGAGCCGTTTCAGCTGCTCTGACAAGCAAGCTGCCATTTTCAATGTAATCACTTTTGATTCTAAAGCACTTGCTTTGCTTTTAACTTTGTGCAAATCCCTCTTGATATTTCTCTTTTTAAAGCAGATGCATTTCCATATGTCCATAAAAGTTTCCTTGACAATTCAGCACGCTGCTCAGAATGACTTCCCTGATTCCTGGTGGGGGATTTGTGAAATGAGGCTGCTTTGTTCATTAAGGATACATGTACATAATGTAAAACATATTTAATATCCTCAACCTCTGCACAGATGTTTTTGTTCTGAAAGGCACTCAAAGTTTCACTGATTTAATTAAACTTTTTTCCCCATTTATAAAGCAATTTATTAGTAACTCCTCCTATTCCTGATAGATATATTATTCCATGGTTCAAATGTTACTCTTAAAGAGTTTTCAGTACTCTCTGAAGAGAAACAATTAAAAGATGTTTTTTAAAACAGAAAATCATGAAAACAACTGATCCAGATACCTCTGCTCATTCTGTCATTTTCTGTCCTCAGAATTGTGCCTGATGGTTTTTTTTGGGAAAAGGCTTTCTGCAACAGCAAGCGACTCTCTGGCACATTTTATTAAAGTCTCAGTATTTTATTACTCAAAATGTTTTACACACACTTTTTTAAATCTTATAAAAATAACCAGCAGCCAAATACATATCAGTAGCATTTTTTAAATTTCAGTTCTTATTCCTTCCCACCAATTTGGCTGGAAACAGGTATTTGCAAACACTGGTAGCCTAATTTCTTGTGGCCTTTCATTTTTTATGAAGTGTTTTCAAAAGACTTCAATCAACCTTAATGGTGCGTTTTTAGTTAAGGAAACAGAATGGAGAGAAGTCAATTTAAGCTCCCCAATGAACAAGTGTGTACAGAAAAAAAAGCCATAAATGGGTTTAGAAAACAGAGCCAGTACAAGCAAAATGCAGCGAGCAGAGCGCTCAGGGAAGCCAAGATATAATGGAAAGAGTAAAATACTGCAGAGCTTTTTAAACTATATACAATTGGAACAACGGGCTGGACCCAGACATCCACGTTTAAACTGTTAGGAGATAGGTGAAAAGCAAGCTGCAATTCTGTAACCAGGGCTAGAGAATACGAGAATGGAAGGGCTTAAAGCTGAAGCAAATGAATGTGGGGTAGTTTAGCAGCATAGAAATCAAGTCAAAATTGGCATATTTCACTGTTTAATGTACCATGTGAAGAATCATCTCCTGGCTTTCCGTATTAAAGGACTATTAGTACCAAGCTCCTTAATGAAGCTGCTTTTATGCCACCTGTGAAATAATAATACCTTTATTTGCACACCTACTTTTACCAAAATACTGTAAAAGCACGGGGTAATTAACACAGCCTCTGTGAGAATACAGTATAGATCTACAAAATATCTAAAACAGGAATACACCTGGGAAACTATCACCCAGCGATCGTTTAATTGTCTCTCATTATTTAAACATGGCGTTAATAATGCATAGAACACATTTTTCCAAAGCATCACAACCTCCCTGGTAAAAGGGTAGCTGCATCAATATTAACAAGCCAAAGACTTAAAATAATTCAGCCCTGCTAAAGCAGAGTGAGGCACTCTCCCAGCTGCCTGGGCCCCACCAGCACTGCTTTCAAACAAACTCCTGTACAGGGTCCCGGCGATTATCGCCGCTTGTATCAGTTTATACGCGCCTTTTATGTGTGCTCACAGCTGAGTGCAGTTGTTTTTTCAGTCTCTGCCTCACGGTATGAGTCAATCCATTTGGGTGGCTTAATGCAAAGATTTCGTAATGTACACAGGGATGAGCAGCGCTAAGGCAACGAACATCGTGCTCATTATTCTTTTAACGGGAATGTCAACAAGAAGAGGAATTAGAGAGGAAATCGTTGTAACTCCAAAAGAACATCTGACTAACCACTACAGATGACATGTTTTTTCCTTTTTTATCCTCTTCATGATCCATAAAGCAGGATTTTTCCAAAACAATTAATTTGGTTGCCAAACCCTTCTTAATTCTAAGGAGATTTAAAACTCATCTACTTGGAGTCTGTCTCATGGAATTAGACCCACAACCAGATTACAAGCTATTCCATCATATGGCTGGTGTTAGCCCGGTTGCTGCTACGTGGTACATAATTGGACTGTTTAAAAAAAAAAAAAGGGAAAGAAATATAAACCTCCAAGTCTTCTTTACACTAAGCCCACTGGCAGCTCTGTGTTTTATTATTTGTGTTACTTTCTCCTCAAAATAAAAGCTCAGCAGCCTGAGAGAAAGAGTTCCCAAAAACTTCTTCTAAGTAATCTTGATATCCTTGATATACAGACCCCACAACGAATATTAATGCTCTTTAAACGAGCCAATCGACAGCACTGGGCATTCCAATTCTACAGCAAAAAGAGGTTTAAGTGGTAAAATGGTTCTTCTTTGTGTCTAGTGTTGGAGAGCATATGGCAAATTTCCACTTAACAACAGTCTCTTGGTTTGCAACACAATCTAATTCCTGTGTTAATTCTTTTAATTATTAAGTGTGTGTGTTTGTGTGTACACAAGTCTGTGTGTTATTTTGTTTCTTTAAAGAGAATCAGTGACCTTAAAAAAACCGAGGTGGACTTAAATCCTGATCCCCTCCTTTGTAACATCGACTTAGAGCTGGGGTCATGGTGGTGGCTTTGTCGTCTCTGCTGGTGGTGCACAATGGTCTGTGCTTGATCTTTGCAGCCAAGATAAGGCCAACAGTTAGATAATGTCTCTGCTGGTAGCTGTGGTCTTGGGCCTCTGGTGATCCAAACATCCTGAATACAACACCACCACCTAGCCTTTGTGCATGTTACCTTTATGGGGGAACTATAGTGGCCAGGGAATATGGAGGAATGTCCTGAGATGGCACTAGAAGGGTTGCCCCAAAGAGATGAACCCAGCAATAAATCAGTGCTCTTACTTCATAATAGTCTTCTAATTTATCAAACCTAAACCAATTCCAAAAACTAGAAGCTTTTGCCCTTCATCAGTCTCTTCACTCATCCTGTCCCCTTCTGACTCTGTGACTGGACATGATATTGACTGCATTGGATGCATCATCTTTTTCTTTTTCTTTTTCTTTTTTTTTTTTTCTTTTTTTTTGGTGTTGGCCTTTCATGTCTGTGATTCTCAGGATTAAACTTAAACTGAGTTCACAAGAGTAACACAAACAAGAGCAACCTGGAATGACCCGATTGCCCAATATGCATCACACTGGCAAAAAAAGACATGAGGCAACCCAGGAATTTGAAATAAAGAAGGACTCAATTACAGAAAATGGAATAGAAGAGGTGTTTGACCTGCAGTTTGGACTGATTGTTCGAAAACATAATATGGTGCAGTCCAGATAAAGTATCTGCCTGGGAAAACTCTTCCCCTTTTGCAAACAGAAAGGATGAAATATTGCAAGACAAAGGGATGCTGATGCATGTGAGGACCATCCATTCAAATTCCAATAGAGCAGCCCAATTTTTAGTTACACTTGAATAATTTAATTTAACTGTTTAACGTTTGTTGTGCAAGGATATAAACTGCTTAAACCTAGATATTTAAATTCAGATTAACTCCTTTAAACTATACTATTAAAAAAAACCGAAATGCACTGGTATCTGATTTTCACCTTTGGGTTTCAGTTTGTAATAAAAATTCAAGTTATCCTATGTCTACCCTTTCCCCAAGAAAAGAATTGTCCCCTTGGGCCTCTAACTGGACACTGATCTTCTTGGGAGAGGAAGGCTGAAGTGGGAGTTTATGATGAATTCCAGCTTCTGAATCCAAGCTGAGATTTCTCCTCCCCACTACCAACATGCAGCTTTGACACTCCCTCCGCTGCTCTGCCTAGAATTGTGTGGGATCTGTTTTGCCCTGCCACAGAAACACACAGGGAAATTCTATCCTCATTTCTCATCCTCACTCTCTCCAGGGCTCAGAAGGAATGCCCCCTTTACACTTCCTTCTCTTTGTGCAGCTCAGGCCATATTACGAACATTAAATAACAATACCTCTCTCTATCTCCGGTTTGTTCAGTGTGTAACATCATCCAGAACAAAACAAACTGCAGCATTTCCTAAAACATGAATTGTTTTTAAAAAATTCAGGCTGGCCAGCTGTTTGGAGTCTCCCAGCTAGGAATGCTGCCTTCAGAACCCCCACTTCATGCTCCGGCACAGTCTCTGTTGCTCACCACTGCGTCCATCTGTCTGCGTGGCGTGTCGCCAGCTCTTAAGTTGGCCGGATCTTTATCCAGGGTACCAAAACAACACGGATTTGGACTGACAGCCTCAGTAACTGCAAGTGTCACTTCTTCTGTTCCAAGTCCCTCTGCAGTGACAGCACTGCCTTCCTTGCTAGACTGCTATCTCAGGTTGGTGTATCGCTCCCGTTGGCCTTTCGGCTCTGTTTCAGAAAACAACAGAGCGATATTGATGCGGAGCCATACAGCTACCAGTGAAAATAAAATAATCAGCATTGTATTCTTATATGCATCATTTTTTATGTATATAAATGCATTTCTTCCACCTAGGAGCTATATACTTGAGGTCCATGAATGTAAAAAAAATGTAACTGTTGTATAGCACGAAAACTCAATCACAAAACTCCCCTTGGTCTTATTGTGACAAGAACTTGCCCTAAATGCAATTTTGCTAAAGCTGGTTTAAAACAAGCAGGTCAGGACCCAAATTTGTAAACATCATTTGAGCAGTACTGTGCTCCAAGGAAGTCCCACCAAAATAAATTAATTTCTACTAGAGACATTATCCATTGCAGTTCTGGGGACTGGGATAAAGTTCTGGGTGCAGAGAACATGCTTTTGCAGTATTTTTCTTTCTTTTGCATAGTTCAATATGCAAATGATCTTGCTGGAGGTGCTTTCTGACCCCACACTGTGAAAGGCTTCCTCTTGGGGCCATCAGAATTCATAATTACTTCTAAAATCCCTGGTTCAGAAGCAGGCTATTTCCTTTATAAATTCCTCTTAATTTCAGTGGGCTTATTTGCTCTACAACCATCACAAGGCAACAAAGCATTGCTTTTTTGTTCTGAGATCTGAGTAGTTTATGTTCTGGATTGAGGACAGTAAGAGCCAGATTGTCACTGTACCTGTAATTTATCTCTCAGACAATTGCTATATAGTGAAATGTAAAAGTTTAAATCACAGGCCTGGAGAAAGCTCCCTGTGTTGAAGGAACTCCCGGGCTGTGGAAACATCTGCTATTTTGTCTTTGTCTCAGTGGCACGTGGAATTGCACTGAGGTAATGGAGCACCCTTTGCATGTAAATCACCCTTTCGTACACACCGTTTTTTAAATATTGTTGCTGTTACTGTTTGTTTCTCATCCCATTGCTGTTAGTTTTCAGTAAATTGTTATCTCAACCCAGAGTCTCTGCCTTCATCCCTTTGACACCAGAGGGGAACAGGGGAAGGGGAGCATCTTATTTGGAGCTTAAGTTAAAATCTTTAAGAGAAAATAGTGCCCTGTGCAAAGAAAACAGTAAGATGAGATTGACACAGATACATCCATGGGAAAATTTTTCTAAGGCAAAGCTTGCACCACTTCTATGGCTGCACCAGAGCTCCTCAATTTCACAGCTTCCATGACAGCGAGCAGAGGCGTCAGGGCTGGTTAAGGGAAGGTTTGTTGGGCACCACCAGGGCAGTCAGACAGATGTGGGGTCCTCCTGCTTCCCTCTGCACTCCAACCTGTGCCTGAGCAGCAGCAGCAGCTGGGCCAGCACTGGGTCCCCCTAAGGAGCCAGGGACAAGGGCAGGGCTCATTCCCAGGTACCATCACTTTTGTGGCAAACCAAAACAGCTACAACAGCTGTGCAAGCTCATTGTATTCCCATCTATGGGGAGAAGGCTGCTAAAGTGGGACCACCTCAGAACTTCAGGAAATTTCTGAATCATATACTGGAACACTTCCCATGCTTAACAGAAAGCTCTTTTAAAAGTATCACTGGTGGGTTGTGCTTTCTGTATATGGACAGGGTTATAACTAGACATGGATAACTATTTCCAAATTTCCCTATTTTAATTCTTTCCATTTTTATGAGGGTTTTTTTGAGCTTGCTAGTGTGTTCTGTTCTATTGTTAACATAGGGTCTTGCTGAGATTCCTCATCAGACTAAGCTTTAAGAGAAAACACATGCACAGCATAGAGCAGTTCCTCTGCTGTTTCTGTAGAGAAACAACACAAAATCTGCAGGAGCACAGAGCCATCCTCAACTACCCTCGTGCTCATGCTGGCATTCAGCCTCTGTCAGCCTTCTTCAGGGGCAGTAATAACATTATAATGAGACCAGGAGACAAAACTGTCAAATTCTTTCCAAGACAATCTTCCAGGCTCATCAGCATAGACAATCATTCCTTTCACTTCTGGAGTAATAGGAAGATTTTAACCAATATCTTTTGATTTGAGTTGGACTTGAAAAATTACATAGCTGGGGGCCCTATTTGAAAATGCAATGAGACTGAAATGTAAAGTGCAATTTCCCATGCAGTCTGCAGGGAGAATGAGGCACTTGTCCCAGCTCTCTTAATTGTCTCTGATTGCTGTTTGTGTAGCACAGTCACTTTCTCGTCTTCAAAATCACCTTCAAGGGCCCCAACATTTTTCACTTCCCTGTTTTAAATCAAGAAGGGCTAAACACCCACCCATTCAACCATTACGGCTCTTTTATGTTATTTATGTGTTTTATGCTATTAGGCTTTAAAATTTTGTGTATTTAATGGGCCTTGACAAGTACTTAAGTAACAGGTTTGGGGACACATCAGTTGGACTTGGCACATGTTGATTAAGGTGTGCTTAACCTGACAGCTAATATTTTGCACCATTTTCCCAGCAGCCATGACTGTTATGGAAGAAGTGCTAATTTTCCAAAAATGGTTAGAGCTTGATTATTATGTTGGTTCTTTATTCACATGGCTTCATTATTTTGTTGGCGGTGCTCTGTGAGAGATGAAGTAGTGCTATTATTTCTACTCCCAGCTCCTTTCAATCTCTTGCAATCATTTAGGCACACGTGTGACATTACTCAGATAAGCAATTCTGTTTGCCTTCAGTGAGGCTGGGCAGCAAAATGCACTCCATAAAATGAGCTGCTGAACTTCAGGAGTGACTACAGGATTTTCTGGTATACAGCTGGGGAGGCAAACAAGAAACTGTAAAAATCATGGTTGTATGTCTCACTATGTCTTCTCTGTCTACACAAAGAGCTTGCATTTACAAGGGATGTTCTGTCAGCTGGAAGCCCCTAGAGCCTCCCTCATTTTTTGGGAAGCCCAAAGGAGCCTGGTTAGGGAAGGAGGGAAAGGTCAGGTATTTGAAATAAGTGGAATCCAGAGAGGCCACTTTGTCCTCTAAAACTGTTTCTGTCTGTGGCTGGAATATTAGAAGCTGGTATTCCCAAATTATCCAACACAGCAGAAGTCCAACTTAGCTTTTTACATCAAATTATTCATGGAAGTCAGCAGGAGGTGGAGATAAACTATTCATTCTGTGCATATCTATGTGAGCATCTCAGGAGAGATCCTCAAGGTCCTGCCAAGAAAACAAGTGAAAACATTTTAGGAATGGGAGGGAACATTCATAATTGAAATCACCAACAGCATAGTTTGATTAGTTAATTCTACCAGAATAAAGATTCCACCTTTCCTTAGATGATGGGGCAGCACAGAGGAGAGCAGAGGAAAGTATGAGAGCAGGAGGGAATGTGATTGTCACTCCAACATATTCTGCCAGCCTGATTTTACACACCACGGGACCTGTGTGACCCTGATGCTTCAGACATCCTGACCTGATAGAGGGTACCCAGGCACACCTGACACCTCTCTCCTTCACTTCTTCCCTTTTGTCAAGATAATACTATAATGTCATCATACCACCATCAGGTCCTCGTGGAGATGCCCCTAAACCAACACCTCCCTCCACCTCATACTCACCCAAAGTTTACAAAACCATGTTTTGAAAGGCCTCTGATTCCTTAACACACAGTTGCAAATGAAAGGCAGGACTGCAGACAGAAGCCAGCTCCCTTTTGCCCTTCTTTGCTGGAGAAATAAAAAGTGGAAATAATTATTTAACATTGTCTTATTTTTCCGTGGCTTTTTGTTGTTATTATTCCAATTGCCACAGCAATTCTCTCCAGTCCTGGGTCTGAATGTGATGCTCATGGTTCCTGCCTCAAGGAGCTGACAACAACAGGGGAAGAAACCACAGATGGACAGAGCCCAACAGACCACAAGGAAGGAAATAATAAAACAAGCCAGGTTAGCATGTATTTGGGCTGACTCAGAGCACTTGAAATTTCACCTTAAAGAAAATAAAACTCCATTAATATTAAAGATTGTGCTAGTTTCAGACCGTTTAATTTTTTTTTCTCTGCAACAAGAAAATAAATGCCACATAAAATGTGAAATTTCTTCAAAGCCCCTAGTCTAGCAACAGAGAAGGAAATAAATGATGTTTTAAAAATGAAAGCTTTTTCTTTAAATACCGTATTTAAAATGAAGAGTATTGACTGGTTTTTGTTCTTTAATAAGATGTTAAGAGGTTTCTTAGTGGTATTTGAGGCAATGGGAATAAGTCAGGGTTAACTTGGCAGAAACCCCAAACCACACTTAGCTGTTCCCTATTGTAACAGTGAACAAAGGTTTTATTAACATCTTACTCCTTGTTGAGCCCAAAAGTCCCTTTTCAACACAACCACAGCCTTGAGTCTTCAATTTGCAGCTCTGTGGAGAGGATTTATGCCTTCAGATCCAGCACATTGTTCAGCATTTGTTTACATTTATCCCCATCAAAAGTTATCTATGAATAGCAGAGATGCTTAGAAAAGGAGTATTTTAAATAAATCAGCACCATAGTTTGCTCATCTCTCAAACTGGATGTCCTTGCCCCAAACATTCAGCATCAACTCTATCCCAGCCCAGGCCGAAGCTAATTAATTCACTGCCTTTTCAAGACCCAGTGTATCACCAGTCCTTTCTCCTTGAGGAATTTAAGATGAAGCATTTTTGGAAGGACAATCTCCTGTCACCTGGAAAGATGTATTTCAAGACCACACATCTAATAGTCACATTTAAAAATAAATCAACAGTTTGCAGTCCTTCACAGTGATGTGGTGATGACATCCACATTTGGGTTCCTCCTGCCAGGAGGGACCAGCACCTCATCCACAGACCTCCCTCACAAGAAGAATTCCCTCTGTTTGACTTGAGCCCTAAGGTCAGCTTTCCTCATGTATCAAGTTTCCTAATCCACATTAATATCCAAACACGTCAGCATTTCCTGATGCATTTTGTGCTTTGCCTCAAGGGCACAAGAGCACGTCGTGGGAAATACGCTCCCTTCCTTCATGGAAATAGTCTTTAACCTTGTATGATCTGCTGGCTCATGCTCCAGGGAAATGCACCTTTGTGGCCTCGGGGCACTGCAAAGGAGCATCCCCTGTTCTTTCTGTGTCCTTTTAAGTCCTTGATCTCATGGAAAAGATGGAAACAAAGAGACTGGTATGCTTTTATAGATGGGAATAAAAACCTCCACTGATTTTGCATGGATTTATAGCAACTTTATTTTTTTTTTCCACAGCGGACAGCAATTTTTCAGCTTCCTCACCAGGGTCTGTGTTTCTAGTTCGTGTTGCAGCTGCCGTAAAAAAGGGAATAAAAAGGGTTGCTCTCCAACCTCGAGAGGGCACCACGAGCCAGCTGAAAAAAAGGAATGGAAGCAAACAAGCTTTACCTCAGGCACCAAATATTCCTGTCATGAGGATGTTCAATTACAGTAATTAGCAATAATCACATAAGCAACAGGAGCTTCCCTTACCTCCCTTCACCCCTTGGAAGAATGGAGTCTACTTCATTAAAACCTCTGCTTCCTGCCTAATCCCAGGGACCCGTTCAGGGGTACTTCCTTCGGAGACCGGGGGACCTGGATTCACCAGCGCAGCTTCCCAGCGCTGCTGCCAAGATGCCGGGACAATGTACGAACTGCAGAGGGGAAAAAAACATATTGTAGTGACTCATCTGACTCCAAAATGGAAGTTTTAAAAGGGGAGGGAGGAAGTGTGAAACATTAACAGGGCCTATTACATGCTGTGTGACTGTAGCCATGCTTTCCAAAACAACGCTGACCTACTTATAAGGGATGAGCTCTGTCCATGAAGCAGGATTTGGGGTTTTTTCATAAATAATTATGTTTTCCCTCCTACCACCTGGTATCCAACCAACTTAGTCAGATAGTACCTGATTTGCAGGGGGAAAGCTGAAGTTAGCAGATTTACTGAAGATCACAAGAAATCACATTTGTTTAAAGAAAACAATTTTTTACTATTTTAGCCTGGATGCATCTCAGTCCAGTATCTTAAGCTCAAAGCCATTTTTCCACCCTCCAAACTGAAGCATTCTGAAGAGGAAGCACAGGGCACTTCACCTGCTGGGAATGCAGAGAGCAAGGCAGCCCCAGGCAAAGCACTGGGCTACATCCATCCACACAAGGAATGGAGTTGAGGGGTTAAAATCTGCTGCCCTAATCTCCATGAACACAAAATGATCCATAATACCATGCCATGAAGACCCTCTACCCCAACCTGCTCCAACGGTCAAATTAGGAGTGAGCAGATTAATTGTAAAAATCAGAAATTAATTTTAGCAACATTTCTACTTCTTTTCTCTGCTACATTCCCTTTATAATAGTGTTATTCTAGTGGCACATTTTCTTGACAAATCTAATTTTTGGTGCTATTGATAACTTTGCAGTATAAAACCTGAAAGAAAACAAAGACATTTCAAACCAGAGAAGTAAAACAAAGAAAGTAAACAATGTTAAAAATTACTCAGTGAGTTTGGGTAAAGAAAGGTAGCTAGAGAGTTCTGAATGTGCTTAAATTCCTCAGTGTGGATGAAAGAACAGGCCTGGATTTTCCTGATCTCCAAATGCTTGAAAATACAGGCAGCACAAAGGTATCTTCCATACTGACTTTCCAGAAACCAGGATTGTGCTCTCAATGTCTTCAGTGCATTGTCTGAGCCATCCAATATAGATGGGAAAGTCTGGATTCAAGATATAGCACAAAGTAACAAATTTCACTAATGGCTGTAAATCCATGTTGTGAACCAATGACTGTCCCAAGTAAAAGGCAAAAGCAAAAGAAAAAGCCAGGAATTCAGTTCTATTAGCCTTTAGGTCCTTCTACCCCAAAATAGCATGCAACATGATAAAGGCAAAGAACAAATTGGACATATTCAGGACATTTGGCAATCTGATAGCAATTCCAGTCAGTGACATTTCACAACCAGCATTTTGCTGTATCCTCTGTACTCAGGAAACCAGATGGACGCTCTACATTCTCACCATTGGTAAGCTGAGGGCAGAGATGGGGAGGTCTTGTTGTTCGAAAGAACAACCATGCAGAAAAAAACCCCAGTATACAAAGGAAACCACGAATTTCAGTCATATAAAAGTACAGAAAACAAGTGGTTCATTCATGACCAAGAGGATTCCATTTACAGATCTTTATTTTGGGGCAGCACTGCTGTCATTTAAACAGAAGTGCTACAAATACAACATTTTAGGACTCACATTACAACATGGAGAATTAAATAACTGCAGTTTCTTGTTTCTGTATAGATTTACACAGGTAATCCTCGTATCGATTGGTTTTGTCCTCTTTTCAGACTTCTGACAGCCACTAGAGCTCAGGATGATGATTAAGTCTTACAGGTGTGAGGGCCATGAGTTAAAAAACGATGTGTGGGTTTTGTGGGAACCTCAGATACTTCAATTTCCATCCCTCCAGCTCTATCCCAAGCATTTATTTATAAACACTTCTAAATGGCAAACAGCAATCTCCTCAACGTCAAGTCAGAGAATTGCAAAGTCACAGAACCACAGAATAACTCAGGCTGAAGGGACCTCTGAAAATCATCAAGCCCAACCCCACTGCTAAGGCAGGGCCACCTGGAGCAGGTGACACTGGAATGTGTCCAGATGGGTTGGGAATATCTCCAGAGAGGGAGAATCCATGACCTTCCTGGGCAGCTTGTTCCAGTGTTCTGCCATCATCAATGTAAGAAGTTCTTCCTCATGTTGAGGTTAAACTTATGTTTTAGTTTATGGACATTGCTCCTTGTCCTGTTGCTGGGCACCACCAAAAAGAATCTGAAGACTGAAGGAGCTGGGACTGTTCAGTCTGGGGAAGGTCAGAGAATTACATCAATGTATATAAACCCATGGTGGGAAGGAATTAGAACACAGAGACCAACTCTTTTCTGTGGTACCCAGTGAGAGGACAAGAGGCAATGCAATGGACATGCATTGCAATAGAGGAAACTCCATTTAAATATGAGAAGTTTATACTGGGAAGGAAATCAAACACTTGAAAAGGTTGCCCAGAGTTGTTGTGGAGTCTCCATCCTTGGAGATACTCAAAATCTGAGAGGACACAGCCCTGAGAAACCTGATGTACGTTGATTCTGCTGTGAGCAGGGCTTGACTAGACAACCTCCAAAGGTCCCTTCCAACCTCAACACTTCTGTGATTCTGTGACTGCCGAGCCAGTTTTTTTTCCAAGTTACTGATGTGTTTGGACACAGGAAGAGCCACAAGCTGTATCAACAAACTTCTGCGACTGGAAAAGCGAATTAATTGCTAGAATCACACCAGTCAGCTGGAGAGGACACAAGTTTCTGTTCGATGGCCTGCCAACATAAACATTGTTGTTGCAGAATCTGAGCTCTAGCTGAGGGCTGGGTGCCAGATTTCTTGATGTGCCTCGAGAAATCTCGACTTCGTTAGCCACAGTAGTAGCACCCTGATAAGAGCTGCATGTGATAGCAGTGGGAGGGGACGGCTGAAATGGGGATTGAGCCTGCGCCACCAGATCTGCTGCACCAAAAAGGGTACGGATGCCTTAGCCCAGCCAGAAAATCACCTTGTGGCAAACAAGTGGCAGATATAGGAAGGAACTACGGAGATGGTTCCAGAGCACCCAACAGAGAGGCCTGGAAGAGCTGGCCTTCTCATACTCTGGGAAAAAACTGTCAGCAGCCCCCAGATCCCCCTGTTCATTTCTAGTCTTCCACCCAGCCCCTGGAGAAGTATTTCATGAACATTCATCTCAGCAGAAATACTGTCCTATTCTATGGCTGTAGGTGGAGTGGGAGTAACAGCCAGGCACCAGAGCAGGAAGAGGTAAGGGATAAGCAAGACTGAGCACTGCTGAAGGAGCAGGCTGGCAGCTGAGCTTCTTGGTGGAACTTCATGCTTCTTCATGGATGGAAAACAGGAATGGAAAAAGAATGGTCCTTCCCTTTCATTTCCTGGTTACATGATGAGCTGTTTGATTGTGATAAGGGAGATTTCGTTGCCAGCTTTGCCTTTCTGGCAGAGGGCTCTTTGAAGGTCCAGTTCCTGGAATAAATTTAACCTTTCTTTTTTTTTTCAGGCCTGATGATTTCAGAAAAAGCAATGTAAACATAATTCCTAAAGACACAAACTGAGAAGCAACATTCCTCACATCTCAAAATCGTTCAGCCTAGTTTTTAAGTCCATCATGTAAGTTAGGGAAGAAGGTATACGTAATTATTTAATCTGCAAAGGCAGATGAAAATACTATTTTAAAGTACATCCAGTGTATTCCAAATCCCCTTTTTAGACCTAGCAGTGTGGTCTGTTACATCAAGCATCATAAGGCTGTCTGTTTCACAGATTCAGTTGCAATGCTTGTCTGCCCCCTTCTATATAGATGACATGAAATGAAACAAACTGGAGCTAGATGCTGAGGAATTATTTATTTTGAAAAATGATTGCACATTTTTAATCATGTTTGCCATGGTTAATTACATAGACCTGCTCAGGAACAAAATTAATCTTTAGGCTGGCTTTATTTTTCATTTTGTTATGTACTATGTCTCCAAATGTTGAACTATAATTTATTCCTAACCACACTGGTGTTTTTGTAGCACAATCAATAAACATCCAACAAAGGACGTCCTCTGCATTTTGTTACAGCTTAAGCAATTTTCACTTCAAACCATGTTATTCTTTACTCTTTGCTTTCTTGTCCAGTTCTGCACATCAGATGTCTATAATTGCCATCCTCCCAATTGCATACACAGCCTGTTTATTTCTCACATCCAAAACAGGAGCACAAGCATAAAGGCTGACTAAGACAAGTATAATTACTGTTCACAAGAACAATTCTGCAAGATCCAAATCTAGCAAAGTTTGTAAGCATATATTTAATTTAAAACATGCTTGTATTTCCATTGCCTTTGACAGAATATGTTTTATGTTAAGGCTTCTATGGAAATTCTCACACTTGAACTATGCACAAGCTAAAGACCTTCACTGGATCAAGGTCTGAGCACCTCACAAACTGAGCAGATCTATTGCACTAAATGCAACCTTCTTTGTCTTTCAGAAACCAAATTCCTTTACTGTCTTTACACTGCAATAGACTCACACTTCAATTTAAGATCTAAAATGGAGAATAGAAATATGACATACATATTAAGTGAAATTTCAGATATGAGAGTTTCTAATCTGTAAAAAAGCTTCAGTGGAAGTGGTTCATTCTTAGCAAATTACCTGTGACAAGTCAGAATTTCACTGATCAGCTTCTCAAATACTCAGTGTCTGTTCAGAGGAGTATCTAAAAACTCATCATGCCCAGTCCTTGACGAGGAACAAGAATTCAATTCAAACTGAAAAGAGGCAGTGCTGGGAGAGGTTCTGACATTCAGAAAGGGTAGCAGGATAAAAGAGAGAGAAAAATGACAGACTCAGTCTGCACCATTACTAAAATTAGATCACTTCTTTTGTTCTCCTGAACCTTCTGCTCTATTTGCCAGGAATCATATTAGCAAAAGAAACTGTGAGAATCTGTCCAACCTTATTAGAGAAGCTGGACACAAAGAAATTATGAAAATCTCTTCTAAATGTACTTGCACATAAAAAGAAAAAAGGCAGAGTTTTAGAATTCTGCAAGATTAGATCAAAACCCATGTCAGAAAAACTGGACATCAAACTAACCAAGATTAATTAACAGTATTGCAGTGTGCTGCACATCAGCACAGCACAGGACTTTACCATTTCTGTCTTTCTATATACTGTTTTACTGCTTAGGACAGACCTGGCTCAGAGGTGTGCCCATGGCTCCTGACAACAGCAACCAGTTTACCCAAAACATTGCTGTCTAAGACACAGTTCAATATTGCCACCCAAAAGAGCTGTGAAGGTCCAGCTTTGCTGCTGAGGAGTATTTGGGTGGCTGGCAGGGAATCCCTTCTCCATGTGGAATCTAATAGCCTGTAGTGCTGTAGGGGCAAGAGGTGATTCTGGTGTATACCAAGGAACCATGGCTGAACTCAATATTGTGGGAATTTCACAGGGGAGTCTTTACACTGAGATCTTCCCTCCCTGGCCTGCTTTTTTGAAGACACAATTAGAAACAATAGGTAAGGACTAATTAATACTTTAAGTTGGGCACACAAGCGAAATGTGATTGAGTGATAGGATCAGGCTCCTTCTCCAGTCGGATTTCACTAGAATAGCTGGTAGTGGCTCTTCTGTAGCCTCATGTCCATAGTCTCATGGTAAGAATATCTTTTAGGAGCGGCACATTGAGCTAAGAAGGTCCTTGGCCTCCTTCCTCTTGGGGTGGGCCCCTAGCCCCCCTCAACAAGGCAGTTCCTGACACCAGACCACTGCTTTTATTCCTCCTTAAGCAGGTACCAGCCCAGCCAGGGACACCCCAGTTCTGAGTGGATCAAGGCACTTTTTGCACAACCACAAACCAGCAGCTCAGATCTGCTTCTGGAGAGATGTTTCCTAACAACAAACGTGGAAGCTCTCCAATTAATGAGCATCCAACTCCCTCCAGAGACACCTACTTCATTCCCAATATCGCACAAAGCCCAAATGGTGCACTCTCATCTCTGAATTTTCTTGGTCAAGAGTATTTTTTTAAGTCTTTGAGAAGCTGGATGCCGGACAGTGGTGACCTGAGCCAACTTTTGACAAGTAGGAAGTGTGTATTTGACCATTTTTAATTGGGTGAAGTGCTCAAGGACACAGGACACGCTGCCTCATAGGTGATACAAACATTCCTACTCCACTGGAAGCTACCAAGTGTCCTCTAGCTCCAGCTGTAAGAGGTTGTGTGTCATTGGAGCGGAGAGCCTCCCACATGATCTGTCTCTGTTCATATCCACAACATCCAAGTGGCCACAGACTGGGGTATAAATGACAACTGCGAAGGCTGCATGGCCACAGGACTGTTGCACCCTGTCAAACTAAAGATGCAGAATATCCCACAGTCAATCCTGGGTTGTCACTTACAATTCCAGCAGTACACAAATTTGCTATTTGTAATTCTCTCTCTGTCCCTTTCTCCTCAGATCAGTGACAGATTCTCAAAACACAGCAATTGAAAGAGACTTCCAAGAGAAGTGAGTCTTTCCCAAAACATAGAATATTTAACTAGATTGCGTCCATAATCAAGATGTTTTCAGCTTGAAATGCAAAGGGAAAAGAAGGAAAACATTACTGTGTTAAACAACAAAAATACAATTCAGCCCAAAGCTCCCAATTTTAAGAATATCCTACACAAATTAAACGGAAATGTGCAAACTCAGTGTTTTATCCCTCATCTGAAGAACATAGCTCTCATAAAATCCAAACCACGTTATACACAAACTTAAATTTATGAGAAATACTTTCATGTTTTAATGTTGTAAAAAATAGCCAGGTAGGAATACTGAAATTACTTGCAGCGTATGTTTAGCTGCCACACAGGAAGGGCACCTGAATGGGAGCTGATACTTCAAGTTGCTAAAACTCATTACATGGATGTTACCCTTGAACTCTTAATGGTTGCTCAGGAATGTCACCAAAATCCTTTCCCTTTGGGAAAACATGGGAATCTTCCACATGTAGGAATGGAGTACCTTTTCCTAAAGTTTATTTTAAAGGGATAAAGTCCCCCAGAAAGAAGTGAGCTCCTCCGCGTGTTTTTCCGCCAGCCTACGGCCACGTTGTCAAAAGGCATTACTTCCAAGGGAGCCATAGGAAAACAGTCATGGATAACACACATCCAGCACACATGGTTCCCAGAAACCTACATAGACAGACACAGGACGAGTCCCCTGTAGGATGCAGGACAAATAGATTGAGTAAAACAAGGAGTCAGATTTCACTCTGACATCTTTCCCTTTGGGAATGCCAGCCTGTGGATTGCAATAAAACAATAATTAATTGGGCATCAGGAAAAAGAGAATAAACAATTCCACAGTCTAATTTGAAACTAAACTTTTTTTTTTTATCTAGAACTAAATCTCTTTAAAAAAAAAAAAATTTCCTACGAGCTCTCTCTTTCTTAATAATCAATAACTGCAAGAAAGCATCTGTTTCTCCCACCCTTATAGCTGCACACAAAGATGCATTTCCAAACAGAAATCGCTTTTTTGGTTCATCTTCACAGAGAAGAAAGGTCAGTAAGAAAAATATTTGCACCTGCATCACTTTAAACAAAGTAAATGTTAAAAATATGGAAATATTCATATTATTATTCAGGGAGTCAGGACTAACAGACTTTTCATAAGCTAAAAATAAGCAAGCCAAAACCTAAGGCCCAAATCTGGAAACAGTTTATGTGTATTGTAATTTTAACAGGATCCAGAGTCCTGTTAAATTCAATGAGATAGCTCACGTTTCCAGCTATATATTGTGTGATAATCAGAAAAAGACAGCTGGAGGTCAGCAGAATGTACCTGGAACAGTTTACTCTGTTAGCAGATTTTATTTTATATGACCAAGAAAATTCTTAGAACTCTTAAGAGAAATAAATTACTATGCTCCCTTCACCAGTAGCTTGGAGTTTTCACTGACTGAAATTCTGATTTATTCTTTTGAGCAAGAGTGAAAATACAGGAAATGATTTCTCAGAGTTTTGAAGACGTTTCCTCTGAGTTTTGGAACACAAGTGGCAGAGCTTGCAAAGAAATAAATCCAGTGCCTGCTTCCCTCACCCCGCTGTTGTTATTTATGATTTAAATATTCCAGAAGAGAATCATCATCTTTACAAAGTTGTAACTGAATTGGGAGACTGGGACAGGATGAAACTTGACAACCAAAAAGTAAATACCTGCTACCAACCTTTAGGGAATTGCACAGAGATGCTATTTACCTTGGAATACCTACAAGACATAAATAAATTTAATAGGATTGCAACAGATACATTTGAAAGACAGGTGAAAAAGTATTAGCTCAAGAATACTGAAAAAAATCTTTTTTCTTTTTTCCTTAAATACCAGCATTTATCTTCCAAGAGGCTGGAATCATCTGTGCTACTGAACTACATTTAAAAGAAATTTAGTAAAGATAAATGAGCATTTTCCTTTGGTGGTGCTTCCAAGGTTTTACACTGGATTCCCTCATCTAACTGCCTTTTTATTATCTCTGAAGAATAAAGATTAACAGACCTATGAAAAGGTTATGATGCTTCTGGTGAGAACTGCTTACAGTGAAACCTTTGTCTATCTAAAACTCCAAGCACATGCTTGTGTGTTAAACTAGTTACTCAGATTAAAATGGATATAACTGTTTCTAATTATTTACATGGTGATTGTTCTAACAGGTATTAAGGTAGACATGCGTGCCCTGGTGTTAATACACTGAATTATACATTTTAGTATTATTAGATATAAATTACACTATGTGTGCTGAATCTGTTAAACGTTCTCAATGTTTAATGGGTGTAATTTGAAGTGGTAAGTAGTATTGCACTCTTTGGATTTATATTTCAATTTCCCACTGAATGTTCAACTTTATTCAAAGAAAACAGAATGTATTTGGTTTTACCTGAGGATAAAACCAGTGTTCGTGTCTTGAATTAGACAGCACATAAAAGCCATTAATATTCAAGATTCAGGGGACTCTTAGGGGGTATTTCGGTATTATGTCAGAATGCTGTGGACCTTCTTGCTCTCTACAACTCCCTGACAGGAGGTTGAAGCCAGATGGGGGCCGGGCTCTGCTTCCAGGGAACAAGGGACAGGATAAGAGGACAGTCTTAAGATGTACCAGGGGAGGCAGCTGGACATCAGAGGTATTTATTCCAGGAAGGGTGATTAGACACTGGAATTGGCTGCCCACGGAAGCGGTGGAGTCACGGTCCCTGGAGGTGCTGAAGCAAAGACCGGCTGTGGCGCTCAGTGCCACGGTCCTGCTGGCACGGCGGCGTTCGGTCTTGGGTTGGACTCGGTGATGCCAGAGGTCTTTTCCACCCGGATGGATTCTGGGGTGCTGCGGGGCCCTGCCCGCCGTGAGGGAGCGGGAGCGCCATGGCCCCTCAGCGCTCCGGTACCGACCCGCCGAGGAGGCGCCGGGAGCAGCCCGAGCGCGGAGCTCGCCGGAGCCATTTCCCGCAGGCAGCGCGTCCCGCCGCCTGCCGCAGGCGGGCAAAATGGCGGCCGTGGCTGAGGGGCGGGAAAAAGGGGCGGGCGGAGAACGGGAGCGGTGCGCCATCCTCCTCCTCCGCTTTCTCCCACCGGCGGCTCGGTCGTGTGCTCTGCCGGCCCCTTCCCCTCTCCGAGCCCGGGCCACAGGTAGGTGCCCTCCCCAACGAGGCTCCTTGCCGGGGGTTTGCCCCCTGGCCCTTCCCCTGCGGAGACTGCAGAGGTGTTTTTTGTAGTCGCTTGGTGTTGGGTGTTTTTATTCAGTGCCTGCAGAAGAGGTGAGGGGAGGTAGGTGGGTGGGTGGGAAGCGTGGTGGCTCAGGCGGGTCAGGGGCAGAGCTGCCTCGGGAGGAGGCGGCCTGCGACCCTTCCCGAAGGTGATCCCGGGGTGCTCATCCCCTAACTGGATGGGGTGTGTTGTGCCAAAATGCTGTGTCCATGGAGTCCCTGGGGAATGGCATCGTCACTGCTGAGCAGTGGCCCCCAGCCTGCTTTGCCTGGCTCCTGGCTGGAATCTGGCCTGCAGCACTGTGGGGTCTTTAGCCATGGATGTTCATCCAGGGAATCTTTAATCAGGTGTCCGGGCACACAGGTGGGCACGGGGTGCATCTGGATTTGGTGGGACAGGGGATGCCACAGCCTCCCCTTCACCTCCCACCCGTTCCTCCAGCCTGTGCTAGCAAGGTTACAAGCTGTGTAACCCTTACTTATCCTCACGTGAAAACACCTGTAAGACCACCGAGGTAAGAATTTTTGAGCCCTGTGTGTTTCAGCTGCTTCGGTGGCAGAAAGCTGTACACATATTGTGTGATCTGCTAAATATAAAAGCAAACCAAACTGAGCTAATCTAACATCAGCCCACATGAAGGATGGTGTTCATTTAGACAAAAATTCGTGCTCTCCTGTGAATTCCTGCCTGAATTTGTGGCAAGGTTTGCTTTGTTTCCCTTCATAATAAGTGCATAAAGAGGTTATTGCAGCGAAAACTTGTGAAGTGACTTTATGGTGTTTAAGCCCTTTTTCCATCCTTGCTGTGATAGTGTCCAAGTGGCACGGATCCCCTCTGGTGATGACAGACTGTTGTGCTGGGGGTTGTTTGGGTATCCAGGCAAGTTGTCAAAGTGGGGCCAGGCCTGTATGTCAGGAATGTGTATTGAAGCCAGGTCCTATAAACACTCACAAATGTGTGGAGCCTTGTTGCTAGGGCTTTGCACAGGAATACAACGTGTACGAGTCCCTCTTTGAAGTCCTGATGTGCTACCTGACTATTTGGAAGCCGGGAGCGTAGCAGAGGGAAGAGTTTCCATAGTTAGCAAGCTTCAGCCTTGGGATTTTCGTTTATAAATAAATTCACCTCTTTTTATGGCTCATTTTGGAGCAGAGCCAAGTGGAACTATATTGTTTATGTGCGTAGATTCTTGTGTCTCACACAAAGATGCCTATTGTTTACACAGAAACTGTAAGAGGAATGTTTTGTTAACATTTGGTTAGCAATATAAACTGACAAACACAAATGCAGACTGGAACTTGAAACAAAAATAGCCCTTCTCAGAGGAGAAAAACACAGCTGCCCAAAAACTGTTTTTCAGCGAAAACTGTGCACCTATTGGTTCTATGTGTTTTTTTTAAATTCAGCTTCTATGATTTCAATGCCTGTGAATCTTCTACTGCATGTAACTATCCCAGCAACTTAAGCTCCATACCCATGTACCCTCTACACAGTGCTTATTTTTCTAAAGAAGATTGACTGAATTGTGATACTTTTTAATTACATTTGAAATTTGGTTTTAGTTGGGTGTGTCATTGTTACATTTTTAAATTCCTGAGCTGACTAGGATGAATTCCCCTCTCCATTGTCAACATGTGTCTTTTCCATTAGTTCCAGTAGGACTGACTGCTGCCTTCTCCTTACTTTTAGGAAACTTTCAGCAGCTTGAAATAGTATGACCAAAAAACCTGTGTTTTCAATATTTTATTTAAAAAAATTAAAATCCACAGCCTACATAAAGAGTAGTTACAGAGCCTGTGGGGGCCTGCTTTCCATGGTGGAATGTGTTGACTTAGTGGATGCAGAATGCTAATTTTCAGTGGTGATAATGCAAAAAATCTCATTTGCACTGTTTCCAACTTCATTCTCTAATGACCAACATCTACCTACAGTCAAGTGACTGATACCTGTTTAAATAAAAGGGGTGAATGGTTCTCAGAAGGGCTCAGAAATGTTTGATATTGTAGGAGAAAGGGATCCACAGTAGTTTGAGGACTGTGGCAGCCAAGTGTTTAATTTTTAATGTCTCAGCAGCGATGGCAATAGGTGTTCATCAGATCATGCAGATTCAGTGGAAGAAAGTCAGAATTTCAGTCCTTGCACATCTCCTAAGGCACACCATCTCCTTTTTAGAATTATTATTAATGACATGGTTTGGCACTACTTTTTTTGTGCTGGTTTTTTCACCCTGTTTCTTAGCTTGAGTATTTCTACCTGTCACTCATAGATTCTTGCTTTCATGATTAGTAGCATAGAATTATATTTGAATATCATAGTTGCCACCTTACATTCATTGTTTCTACATTGCCTGATCCTCTCTAAATGAGTATTTGCACCTATTTCTATTTGATGGGTTATTGTAAATGTCTACAGGTATCTTTTTTTCTTTTCTTTCAGCTTTCTCTATTGGCATAAAGAAGAATATATGTGCTGCTTCTTTGAGAACTCACAAGTATTGTGTTTATTTTTTTATTTTATAAGTTTTAAGAAGCAAAAAGTGAACTGTTTATTTTATTGTAGTGCTCATTACAGTGAGATCCTGTCCTGCAACTGGGCTGTGTAGGAAGGGCAGTACCAATGTGGGAAACAATTTGTAGTACTTCTACTTATATTCTTTAACATATTTATGTAGAAAAAGCTTTATTCCATAAAACTTTGATTTTTTACAGGGACCACTGTGTGCCTGTGTCCTTGCACTTGGGTGGCTGTTCACTGAAATCACTGACCCTTCTGTTTGTATACAGAGATCCTTAACAGGATTATGTGGAATGGGAGGTCTGTGGCAAGGTGTGATTGGAATCAGATCAGGTGGGGAAAATGTCAGTTTTAGGAAGGTGTTCTGGTCTGGAGATGAGTTGGTTTTATCATCTCCCAAGAACAGGTTATATATTTTTATTTGCAACCTTCAGATGAAAGAATGTGTTCACATTTTAAAATAGATGTTTGCTAAGTAGTTGTATTCTAGGAAATTCTAACAGCAACATGTCAGAATTCCACTGTAACTTGGTACATAAAAAGAAGAGAAAAGAATTCCCTTGGTTCTGAGTTCCAGAATCAGTAATGTGTCTGTATATTCCTTTCTGTTCTCTCACAGGAAAGATGATCCCCAGGCAGCATTCCTGAGCCACGAGGATGGGGCCAGATGTACCCCTGCTCAATGACTACAAACAGGAGTTCTTCTTGAAGCGCTTCCCTCAGACTGTGCTGGGAGGTCCCCGGTTCAAATTAGGCTACTGTGCCCCTCCTTACATCTATGTGAACCAGATCATCCTTTTCCTGACACCATGGGTTTGGGGAGGAGTGGGAACACTCTTGTACCAGCTGGGAGTGATGAAGGACTACTGCACCGCAGCGCTGTCGGGAGGACTCATGTTTGTTACTGCACTTGCTCTTCAGATGACAAACCTCTATGCAAAGCAGAAAACAGTGACTGTAGAAAGAATGCAAATTCAGAATACCCTAACAGATGAAGATGAGTTTGAATTTTCCAGCTGTGTAGGTTCAGAGACAGTAAAATTTATTATTCCTGGCAAGAAGTATATAATCAACACTGTATTCCATTCCCTTCTGGCAGGGGTGTTATGTGGGCTGGGAACCTGGTATTTGCTGCCAAACAGAATAACCTTGTTATATAGCAACATTGGAGGAACTGTTGTGATCTTTGTGTTTGGATGGGTGACCATATGTATAGGAGAGTATTCGTTAATCATAAACACAGCTACCGAAACAGCCACTTTCCAGGCACTGGATACTTATGAAATCACTGCTCTGATGAGACCTTTCTACATTTTTGTCTTTATTGCAGTGGATCTTGCACACAGGTAAACATAATAATGTGTTTTGCTACTTAAAGTGATGGTTATTCTGTGTATTTTTGATGGGAAAGGTTAAATTGGTCTTCCGAGGAAAATTTATTTTGAGATTTTAATCAACGTAGTAACTTCAAAGAAAGAAGATTAATGCATATATGGTAAAAACTGAGGTTCTATGTTGTGCATAAATGGTTCTTAAATTTTTATAGCCTTCCACGTAAAGTAGGAAGAGCAGTTTGTAAGAGATAGTTTTACCTGTCTTCTACCATGTCATTTTTCATAGTTTTGTATTGGAGCATTTGCATTTATGTCCTTTTAAAGGATGTGTTTTGAAAACACATGTTCCTGACGTGGAATCATAGATCTAAACACTGCAAGCTTCAGGATTACTGGATTTATGTCGAGATTTCATCCTGGAATACTTTCTAATGTAAGCTCTGTAAAGTGATAGCAGCGGCTTTTATACAACAGACAAAACAAAAAAACACCACCTCTGAATTTGGTTTTAATGAATGGGTAAGCAAATGTGAATATTGCTGTGGCTTTTTTATATGGATTTTGAACTTGGATTTTTAAATGCTTTTGCAATACAAAAGAGCTGTGTCAGTCTACAAATTAGGAGAGTCACATACTGTTTTTCAGATAAGTGTCTTAGCTAAAGTATTTGTAATACCACGCTCTTAAAACAAGATGCTTTTAGATTTACTCTCTGCACTCTTTCTCCCTGTCAGGTGATACTTATATCACTTTGTCACATGTACATGTTTTATGGTTGGGGTACTTCAGATACATTTTAAAAAAGCATGTTTGATTTTGCTAGTTTTGCACTGGAAGGTGTCTTTGTTAGTGATTTACCCTAATAGCCGCTTCAGGAAAGGTATGAGTATTATACATGTGGATCTTGGACTCCAAATTCTTCTATTTAATTTCCTGAGGAGAAAATTAAGACATTGTCTAAATTCCTGATAAAATTCCTCTGAGGCTTGCTTACTTATTAAAAAGTAGAGAGAAACCAAATATCTTGGCAGTCTAACTGGTGAACTACATATGGGTTAGAATTTATGCATATTTCTAATACTGATCTTTGTAGTTTTGCAGGAAGATTTTGACACTTTTACATAAAAAATAAACCCTCTTTAGGAATATACAGTAGTATTTGTAGGTGTACAGGCAACATGCCAGTTCTTCCAGTGTTAAAGCTTAAATCTTGGGCCTTGAAATTGCAGAAAATTTTGCTTTTGTGTTTCTGAAAAAAAAATACTTCGCAATTTTTGTTTAACAGTTGAGGCCTTGGAGCCTTTGGACCTTTCTTTTTTGCACAAGTATTTCTTCAGTGTATTATCACAACAGTAACAAAAATAATCGGGATAATTGCATCACTGTATTCATCTGAAGGCTTCAAACCTTTTACATGAAAAGTTAGTCTGTGTTGTGGTGTTCTAATTAATGTGTTACTGCCCTAAGCATAAACGTATGTCCTTATTTTTCCTTTTAAAAGATACTCATTAGGTTTTGTAGGTTGAATGTGTAATGGTTTTACTTTGGGATTTGCTGTAGTAATTAAACAGAAAGTCTTCCCAAATGGAAGTTATTTTTCCCTTCACAGAAGTCAAATCCATTTCTTCTTTTATCCAGGTTTGCTCTCAACGCACCCATTCTAGAACAGACAAACCAGATCTTGCACATCCTGTTTCTTTTTCTGCCATTCCTGTGGGCAATGGGAATTCTGCCCCCGCTTGATGCACTTTTTCTCTGGGGAATGGAACAACTGTTGGAGTTTGGACTAGGAGGTTCACCTATGTCAAGTAACACAAAGTAAATGTTTATACAATTGTAAAATATATCAGTACTGTTTATAACCTTTTTCTTTTCAAGCAAATCTTCTTTATTTTCTCCTTCACAGGTTGTTAGTAATGTTTCTCATTTCTGCTGGAACAGCAATAGCATCGTATTTCATTCCCAGCCCCCTCGGTGTGATCCTCTTCATGACTGGATTTGGGTTCATACTGAGTCTTAACCTAAGCGAGATTGGGTTTGCCTTCAAACACACCATGATCAGCCATTTAGCCTCCAGCAAATCTAAAAATATGCACAGAGGTCTTAGAATACAATTTGGGTGGAGGGAATTTATTTTCTATGTGACCGTGTTGACATTTGCTCTCACAGAAGCCAGCCTGCTGCATCAATTTGCAGGCTCCTCATCATTTTCCCAAGCCAGTCCCCAGGCCATAGCAAGTTACATTCTGATCCTCTTGCTTGTAATTATGTGGATTCTTAGAGAGATTCAGAGAGTGTACTTGTTTGGAATCTTCCGAAACCCCTTTTACCCAAAGGATATCAGGACTGTGGCTGTGTTCATGGAGAAGCAAAGAAGGCTAATGAAAGTTGGTGTTGTCAGGAGGATTTTACTAACACTAGGTAGGAATACACCACTGTCTGTTGTTTGTTAGATGATGCTTGTAGGGAGATTGAAACTCTAGAATTACTGTGTGTGCAAGATTCTGTGAATGAACCAAGGGAAACCAAATGGCTGGAAATATTTGTTGATGTCTTGTTAAATTGTGCGTTGAGGTCAAAGTTATTGGTCCAGAATATTTGAAAGTGATTTTATTTATTTCTTTTTTAGGGGTGAACCTAAAAAATTGAGCCTTTTAAAAGCCCAGCTGAGAAAGCAGGGCGTTTTAAAGGGTTTTAGTTACAACTGCAGTACCCACTTTTGAAAAGGTGTCTCTTATAGATCTTTTTGAAGGTACTTGGAAACAAAATGAGTTGAAAGTGTTCAAGCTGACTAAATATTTGGTTCTTACAGCTTGCTAGGAAAGGGAATGTCTTGGTTTGAAAAAAAACCAGGAGAGCTCCTAAAACCCCAACAGGGAACAGCCTCCTTTCTGGTAGGTTAGAGACAAATGCATCTACTTCAAGGGAATAAAAAATTGATTTAAATTATTTAATTTTGTAAAGAAGCATCAGTTTGGGAAAGTAGATTGATGACTGCTATTCCATGTTTATTTTTCTGAGTATTCTCTTGGAGAAACAAAGGACAAAAGAACTAATAGCATGTAAGAACTAAGCATTGCAGTAAATATTTGTTGTCTTGGGCCGTTAGTGCAAATAAATTGTTTAATATCCTGGGAGTGTAATACAAAGAGGAGTTTGTGATGTTGAAGGTTTCTCTTTTTATGCTAGGATTTCCATCCTGCAATAAGACTGCTTACCTCTGTAGACTTTCGTTATGTTTTTGGAAGGAGGTCAATGATTCTTTTATTTCAATTGCAGTATCTCCGTTCGCTATGATAGCGTTCCTGTCACTTGACCATTCACTACAAAGCCTGCATTCCGTGTCTGTTTCCATTGGATTCACAAGGATATTTAGGATGGTAATTTGAATTTTAAATATGTTAGCCTTAGAAGTGCTCTTCTACATGACTCGAGTACCAAGGCGACCTAGAAGAAGTATTCTAGGTCATGAAAGCAGAGATAAATAGATATATTTTTTAATGTATTTCTAACATATCTCTATTTTAGGTCTGGCAGAATACAGAAAATGCCTTACTAGACATGGTGGTTGTGTCAGCAGCACAAATGTTGGTGTTTAATCCAGACATCTGGTGGAACAGGAGCCTTGACACAGGAATCAAACTCTTGCTGGTAATGGTCATAATGTAAAATTAAGCAGATAGTTGTTACCTGAAGTCTGTGTTTCCTTGCCCTCTCCTATTGGAGAATTACAGAGCCCAGGACCCAGCAGACAGAAGCTAAAAACTGGGTACTAAGATATTTTCTACCACCAAGCAATGTAATTTTGTTAAAGTTACTGTAGCTGTCCTGAATATGCTGCATACAGCGCACTTCCTGCCTGTCTCCTGCAGGTTGGCCTCCTGCGGGATCGGCTGTTCCAGTTCATCTCCAAGCTGCACTTTGCCATCGCCATCCTCCTGACGTCGTGGACAGAGAAGAAGCAGCGCCGCAAATCAAGCGCCACCCTGATCGCGCTCAACGTCGCCTTCTTCCCCGTCCTGCTGGGCCTGGTCGCCGTCTCCGCGCTGCTTTCCTCGCCCCTGCTGCCGCTCTTCACGCTGCCCGTGTTCCTGGTGGGCTTCCCCAGGCCGCTGCGGAGCTGGCCCGGCCCCGTGGGCGGCACCGCCTGCGTGTGCTCCGACACCGTCTACTACCGGCAGCTCGTGCCCAGCCTGGCCGGAGCGCTGCAGTCCGCGCTGGCGGCGGGCGGCCTGGGTAGGTACAGGCAGCACTGGAATTAGGTAGCTGAGTATTTCAGGAAACATGGTTTTGCTGGAGAACAGGAGAATCTGTAGTTGGAAACCGTGTTTCGCAGTGTGGGTTAAATCTGATATTCAGGGATTGCTCAGTTGAGGAAAAAGTGGTTGCTTTTATACTTCTTGTACAACCAACTATAGGGCAAGAGGGAACGGCCACAAGTTGCAGCAGGGGAGGTTCAGGTTGGATATTGGGAAATATTTCTTCATGGAACAGAGGGTTGGTTAAGCATTGGAGCAGGCTCCCCTGGGAAGTGGTGGAGTCACTATCCCTGAGAGCATTCAAGAAACAAGTTGATGTAGCAGTTTGTGATACAGTTTCATGGACATGGTGGTATTCAGTCAAAGGCTGGGCTTGATAATCTGGGAGGTCTTTTCCATCCATAAGGGTTCTCTGATCTCTACTTGTTACAATCCGGTAAAAAAATAACTCTGATTTGTTACCTTTAAGGAGAGACTAAATGGTGATGAAACAGTATCAATCCTAATCTTTCTGTACTGAACAAAAAGGATGGAATACATTCATCCCACCTAACTGGAGGCAGTAAATCAAGTTCTTTAGCCAGACAGCATAGAGAAGGGTGTGTGTCAGACTGGCTGTCTAGGTCTGTCTGTCTCTGCATCAAACCCATTACTCAGCATCCAGAAGGTGACTTATGCTAATTTGGCTGTGTTAATTGGCTGTGGTGAATATTGACTGGGTGTTTGTGAAATACATGATGTAGCGTAGCTACCAGTAAACAGCTGGGAGCAGAACCCGTTGATAAGACTTAATATCGTATCTTATGCAGGCAGTTGGGGTAGGACTGTAGCAGCACTTGTGGGTTTACAGCCTGTGAAAGGCATTGTGATGGGGTTTTCATAGAATTACAGAGACAGAGGTGAAGAAATGCCCAGTCTTTTTCCCAGCTGGAGAGAGAGTAACTGTTTTAAAATTGCAAGGTCATTTTCTTGAGAAACAGCCTTTGTGTAACCTAAATAATCAAAAGATTGTAGCCCTTAGACAAGAGGCAAATATTTACATAAGCCTCTTAGAAAATGGCTTATGGCTAGAAAAAATGGCCTAATATTAGAAGGCAGTGGAAGTTAACCTTAAACATGCTTTTCTGAAGAATATATCCAGGTGCTTTACTAGGAAACATTTGCTGCACTTTCATCACTGGTTAGAGGGAGGTACTAAATAAAACTGGGAAGTCTTTTTTCTCTAAAGAAGGATACTTCAATTTGTCTGCTGCATTAGTCCATCTATGTTTTATATGTGCAGTAGATGTATTTATTACATTATTATAATATATAGCTATCATATATATGTTATATATTTCTCATATCTTTTTATTTTATACCTATACATATTTTAATAGGGTTTTTTTCCCCATTCCCATCATGACTGTGGTGGCATATATGCCTCAGAATAAATAATTTAAAACACTAGTCTTGAGGGGTAAAAAGTCTCTTCTTTAATGTGAAAATCTGTGAATGAATGTCTTCAAGCAAGAAAAACTGTGGTGTTCTCAGTTGAGTTCAAAAGGAAGCGGTACCACTTTGTGTGTCACTAATTTAAACCCATCATTTTTTCTGTGTAAAGGAGTTTTAGTAGCTTTAACAGCTAGCAAGAAAGGAATTAAAAACTTTGCAAAATGTTAACAAGAAAATGCACTTAATTAGCTCAGTAGGATAGAAAAGGTTACTTAAATTTTAACTACAGCTTAATGGTTGGTTTCACTGATTTCATCTTACAACATTTTAAAACTAAAATTAAGTAAGTGAGTGTAAGTGAGTGGTCACCAGACGTGAGTGACAGTAGAAGCTGGTCATAAATTGGCAGCAAATATGCTTAAGAATAGAACCATTATGGCAGGAGGATTGACATTAAGCTATAGTTCAAATACACTATGACCACTAGTTCTTAGGAAATTTGGCATTGCTCTTTTTGTGAAATAGGTAAAAAAGAGGAAAAGTACCTGTTTGGGGTTTTTTTGAGTACTAATTTGATGTTGTCCAGGACCTGATTTTCAAATTCCAGTTCAGTTATATTTTTATTTCTCTGATAACAAATAAACTTCCTATTCCACAGAAAATTGGCCCATTAAGAAACGCTTGTGCTATATCATCATTCTTTAATGCATTCTCAGTCAGAAGGATTTTAGGTCTCCAGAGAACATCAGTGGGAACTGTGTGGTTGGAAATGCAGCCAGAAATTATCTTTAATCATGAAAGTCATCTCTGCAAAGGGAATTGAGGGTGGAGTTGTTTAACCCTGGTCCGGAGTGAATAAAGTAGTCCTGCAGTTGTGTGAGGTTTCCCAATTTTCCACAGCTTTTTCAAAGCTAACACTGCAATTTCAAGATCCAGCTTCGCAGCCAGTTTCTTAAAGATTCTAAGGTGCTACTTAGCTAAATGATTGTGATGTTGATGCAGAAATATTTTGAGTTTGCAGTTGAATTCTTATGTTGGCATGTAGAAAAGGTAAGATGTAGTTTTTGTTTGGTTTTTTTTCTTGTCTAGGTCTCTCTCTGCCTGGATCACATTACTTGTGTCGCTTTCAGGACAGGCTGATGTGGATATTGGTGCTGGAAAAAGGCTTCACGTACTGTGGTGTTAACATTAAGGTAACTGCATGCTGAGCACTGAGATGCTGATGTTTGGAAATTGTGCAAAGGTTTTGCTGTGTAACATTTCAGCAGTGTAACTGATTTACCTGATGTTACAGTAAATTTTCTAAGATGAGTGTTATACTAATTAGTCTTGCAATTGACACATGCAGCAGATGTGAAATTTTTTGTCATTTAGCTTGTGACACAATATCTTTAATAAGCTGGCTAATAAGATCTGCATCAGGCAAAGGTTTATTTAAGACATTGATTTGTGTCTAATATTGCAGTGAATACTTTGTTATTGCTGTTATCTCTAGTTAGATTTGTAGGGTCAGGTGTGGAAATACTGACAATCATTTTGTTCAGAAAAATTCTGCTGCAAGCAAACAGCTAGCATGTCCTGGTGATGACTAACAGGAAGCTGTTTTCATGTGTGCTTTAGGGGCTAGAGCTGCAAGAAACATCCTGCCATGCTGCTGAAGCTCACAGAGTGGATGAAATTTTTGAAATGGCCTTTGAACATCAGGAGCACACAAGGATTCTGTCTCCCAATCCCCATTTTGGACACATCCTGACTCCCTGTACTGTTGTTCCTGTGCGGCTGTATTCCGACGCCAGGAATGTGTTATCTGGAATAATTGATTCCCATGAGAATTTAAAGCACCTGAAAGATGATTTCGTTAAAGTGCTTGTATGGATGCTTGTCCAGTATTGTTATAAAAAATCAAAGATGTGGGAAAGCCCAGGCAGTGCCAACAAGAACAAACAAGGATCATTTCTGGAACATCATACTGGTGCAGTAAAAGGATCCAGGGCTCTGAGGGAAGAAGACAGCTTTAGTGTTGATACAGTGGAGGACTGGACTGATGATAGTGACATTTTTGATTTTGAACCCAGTAGCAGAACTAGAGACAGAAAAGAACCCGGGCAGTTGGGACTGACATCAAAAGTGCACCTGTCTATTCCAGGGTCTGTAGAAACACAAAGCCAAGATTTCCTACAAGAAATGTCACCAGAAGATAAATTAAACAGGGCTGTGGTGCTTGGGCTGCCTGCTCTGGACAAAGGGAAACAGCCAGAAGTTTTACCTCACATAGAATTTAGTTGCTCTTACTCAGAGCTGCTGAGCATCCCAGAGGAATGGAGAACAGCGCCAGTGCCTTCTTCCAAAGTCAGTGAAATGAGGCAGAGGTTTCCAGAGGAATGGTACCACTTTGTTTTGAGCCAACTGGACTTTTTTCATCTGAAAGAGAAGCCTTCCAGTTTACTCACAGACCTTATGCAAGATAAAGCTTTGAAGGACCTGTACATCCACGGGGTGCTGTCATGTTGCTTTGGTCTGTTTGGCCTGGATAACGCCGTGCCTGCCCCAAGCCACGTGTTCAGGGCGTACACTGGTGGCATTCCCTGGTCTGCTGGCTTGGACTGGCTAACAGGCAAACCAGAGCTCTTCCAGCTGGCATTAAAAGCGTTCAGGTAAAAGAAAACCATTTCCTGAGATTAGAAAAATTATGTAGAGAAGTGTCACTTCAGTAATGTTTTGTTAAATCTATACAGTTTAAATATATTTGTGGGTTTTTCCTACATAAATATTGCCCTTGCCTCCAGGCAGTGAAGCCTGTGTGTTTTCTTCTTTCTTCCCACAGCAGCTGCCTCCAATCTGCTCTGTTCAGTGGGGAAAAACAACCTTCTTTCATTGTCCCCAGACCTAGACAGTTGTGCTGAATTTAGGTATTTGGCACTATCCATTATCAGGCAGTGGGGAAGTGTGGGAGGTGAATGAGAGATGTTTAAGCTGATGTGTTTTACGTGTGGGTGAGCTAAAAGCACACCCAGACCAACTGGCAGTGACTCAGCTGACAAGCAGTGGCTGACAAGTGTTTGGTGGAGACTCTCTGTGGCCTGAAGAGCCTTTCTCCCTCCTGTCTTTGCTGCACAACTGACTGTGTGACGTTCTGCACCTTTCAGATACACCTTCAAACTTATGCTGGACAAAGCCAGCCTGGGCCCAGTAGAGAACTTCAAAGAGCTGGTGAATTACCTGGAAGAATACGAAAGTGATTGGTACATTGGGCTGGTGTCAGACCTGGAGTGGCAGCAAGCAGTTCTGCAGGAAAAGCCATACCTGTTCTCACTGGGACATGACCCAAGCATGGTAAGGAGAAAAATTACTAGGTCAAAGTTTGGGTTTCTTTTAAACTGTTCTTTTTTTTCCCCCCTTGTAATTGTATTCTAAAACAGCAAGGCTCTGCAAGGTTGGTTTGCACTAAAGAGGAACTGGCACCACTGTTGTTGAAAACCCCACTGCACTGTTCTTCAGATGCAGCAGTATTTCCTGATTATATTCCAGTGGAAGAAGTGAACTGAGGGGACTGGTTTATACACTTTGCTGTGTTTAAAGTGTTCATAGAGCGTACCCCCAAAGCTTCACTCAGTGCTTTGTAACCAAAATGCTCGTGTGTCTTCTCGGAGAATGTACTGGACATCTTGTTTGTTCTCGTAGGGAATTTACACAGGGCGAGTCCTCACTCTGCAGGAGCTGTTAGTCCAAGTGGGAAAGCTCAATGCCGAAGCCGTCCGAGGCCAGTGGGCCAACCTGTCCTGGGAGCTGCTCTATGCCACCAACGATGACGAGGAGCGCTACAGCATCCAGGCACACCCGGCCCTGCTGCGCAACCTGACCGTGCAGGCGGCCGACCCGCCCCTGGGCTACCCCGTGTACTCCTCGCAGCTCCTGCAGCTGCCTCTCTTCTAGACTGTCCTTTTTGTCATTATGACTGTTACTGTTTTGTCTTTTTCGTCTGCATGTTGGGAATCAAATGCCCGTGCTCCCTTCATGCGCTACAGATCAGGTGTTACTCTCAGGGTGGTGGTGCCAGGCCAGGGCACGTCCTTGGCACAGAGATGGTTCTGGCCAGAACCTTCAGCAGGCAGGAAGTTGGGAACTGGTTTCTTGCTGCTGGAGACACCATTGCCTGTGTGGCTGATGAGCCAGATGCTGAAATCCTCTTCTCCAGTTTAGAGAAGAGCACTATAATTCTGATCATTACCATAATTCTGATCACTAACATAATTCTGATCATTAACTATTATTGGTGCATTCTGATTTATTTTTACTTTTTTTTTTTTTTTTCTTGGACAGGTGACTTGCACTGCCAGTCAGGTTACAGCTCCTTGTAGTATTGTCAACCCCAGAGTTGGCAACAACCAAAGTGTACATTGGACTATTTATATGGATATTTTTATTCTGGCCATTTTGTATTGGACTGAGTTCAGTTCTAGCATTTGTTATATGACTTTCACTGATCTTCCTTTAGTATAGTAAGTTATCAGCCATGCTTTAACTAAAGTAAATTCTAAGGGACAATTTTTACCAAAGTACTTGTCCTGGTAAAAAGAATTTATGGAAACCAGTGTGTGCTCTGACACAGTTAACCTGGATGACTTTACTGATGAAAGAAGTAAACATGTGTAATTAGGGGACAGAGGAAATTTTAAGAGCAAATGCTATGATTTCATCTCCTTCCAGTATCCATATATATGATATATATAATATATTTATATATGTTGTTACTTGCAACCTCTGTCTGCCTCACTAACCAGTCTTCCACAAATGCAGTGAGAGCTTGATGGGGGGTTGGGTGGAAATCCAGCTGTCTGTGCCAGAAATGATTAATTTTTTTTAACCTCACTACGGGCTGAACAGACTTGGGCAGCTGGTTTGTAGTGTTACAGGTCACCTTGAAAACAGGTCCAGGCCCAGTTTCCTGTGGCTCATTTATCCTGTTCACTACCACCAGTCCTGGCACATAAATGTGTGTTCTCAGCAGGTCAGTGGTTACACTGTAGGCAAATGCTGTGCAGGGAGTAGGTAACTAACTGTATTTCCTAATCCTATAGAATCAATTTAAATCAGACCTGCCCCATAACTGAAGTAGTATTGGCTTAGAACACCATGCCTTGTCTGATCGGGAGCATGTTTATGACTTCTCACCTTTAAGACCTTTTGTCTTAGATAAAATTTGTCACAGAATCACGGACTTGGCTGCTGGCTGTTCCTTTTGATAGTGGCCAGAAATGATTTTTAAAAACTATGCAAGTGGTGTAGTGGAAATTCAAAGCAAGCTCGTGCCATGCTGGGCCTGAGCTGCAGCTGGACATACAGAGCCATGGAAGTGATGCAGAAGGGGCTTATAGAGAGCATCTATTTCAGCTCCCTCTCAGAAGGAGCTACACTGGCACGTGTTTACTCTGATCTAAAACTTCCAATGCCAAGAGTGTCATGAACTCCTCAAGCAGTTCACTCCAGTTCTATGCTGCTCTTGCAGCAGCTGGAAAGTTGGAGTTATTTCATAAATCTAATTAACCCTCCCTTCCTCATTGTAAACCTCTTACTACTTGTCTTCTGTATGGTCACAGAAAATTTAATTATCTTTTTTTGCAGCACTCCTTATTCAAAGATGGCTGTAATTTCTGCCCTCATCCTTTGTCTTTTGTAAACTGAATAAACCAGTTGAGAAAAAACTGCAGAGAGCTGTGATCCTTTTCCTTTCCTTTCTCCAGGTTCTCTCCATCTGGTCCTTGGCCTTGAGGAGAACTGCTGATAACCGGGCCCAGTGTTCCAGCAGAGTTCCTGATTGGCACCAGATGGAGGAGCACAATTAGCAACGGGCGGAGTTCCTGCTGGAGAACGGGAATGTGGAGCTGGGCTGTGCTGCCCTGCCACATCCTGGCCCCTGCTGTCACAGGCAGCATGTCCCACACCCCCACTCCGGGCTCACGGAGCCCCTTGGCACATCCCAGGATGTTTGCAGTCCTGAGACCCTGATTCATGGTACCATCACCTTAAACCTGTCTGCAGTCTGGTTTTGGCAGAAACGGGGGCCAAAGCTTCTTGTTCTGTCCCACAAGTACAGCCACGTGCCCCTGTTCAGCTGTTGGTTTGTGTGCTCTTGAACTATGGCCTGTTTGGTTTGGAGCATTTCTTTGATTTATCTGGAATTCAGGAATCAGAGCACCTTCAACCCTGGCCTTGTCTGTGTTCAGAGGCTGTTTGGATTACTGATGGCATCCTGGTACTGCACTCGGCAAAGGGACTAAGCTTAGGACAGGCCACCCCCTTGTTATCCCATGGGGCCCCTGAACTGCTCTGTTTTCCAGCCAGGTGTCTGCAGAGCTTAATTTAGTTCTTCCCAACACCTCCTTGCTTTAGATTGTGATGTTCATCACACACAGGGAAGTGTAAGTGCAGTGGAGCTGGGGAAGGGTCCTGAGCGTGAGTCCTAATGTTGTGTCAGAAATGAAGGGATTTAGCCCTAAACACACATTTTGCTAAAGGGGCAAATCCCAAGCACAGACCAGACACCCTTACCCTCTATACCACACCCTTCTACTTGTGGGGGTTTTTTTAATCAACATGAATTAGGAATGAAAGTGAGGGAAACAGGATCCTGGGGTCTCTAATTTTAGGCTGCTCACCAGGTATTTGCCTGTGTCAGAGCAGCAGACAACCAAGCATCAGAGCAGCCCAGCCTCTCATGGGTCTCGGTTCTTGTAAGCTTAAAACTTCAGCCTATGGGAGTTTAAATAAAAATCTCTTTCTAAACACACCTGTTTCATGTCAATCAAGTGTATCATCAGCTTCATCGATCTGTCAAGTTACAGGATGACAAAGACATAAGAAAACCAAAAAAAAGCTGTTGTTTGCAGTCATGCAATATGAAAAGTTTCTCAGCCTTAGCACAAGAACAGCAGGATTTTTGTACACGCTCGTCCTTACTTCTTCTTTCTTGAATAAGAGGCATCAGCATCCTGGAGGGAGAAGACATTAAATCAGAATTTCCCCACCCAGCTTCCTGCTGTGTTAAGTCTTTCACTCATAGTGTTGTTTTTATTTTGAAACAGCTTGTGACAGTGGGCAGTTACAGTGTGAAAGCACAAAGTTTTAAGCTGCATGTGCCGCACTTATTTTTGCATTTCCTGCTCTTGCAGTACTTTAACAGGGTGAGGTTTTGTACCAAATTCAGCAAAAACAAAGTGAGAATAAATAGCATCTACCAGGGAGCACTTCAGGAACAGAAAGCTGCCCTGCATATCAGGGCTGTAAGTGTGAGTGAGGAGCAATGCAGTTCCAACATTCCCACAGCAGGAGAGTCAGCAGAGCGAAACAAGCAAGCAGAGGAGACAGGGACACACTGCACACTCACAATTCCACTCTTGAAGTTCTGTATCCTCCTCTTGCCCATCCTGTTCATGAGCCACCAGGCCCAGGTGGGCGCGTACTGCCACAGGTAGCACACGGCCAGGTAGGGGTGGTCGCTGATCCAGGCCTCCTTCACGTCGTTGGCCACACTCACCAGGGTGAGCCGGGCACAGCGATCCGTGGGCATCTTGTGGGACTGGTCCCCACTGTTCTCGAGGGACTGAGGGGGGAACAGAGCAGGGAGGGGTTAGAACTGGATCCTGGGAGTGACAGAGGGAGGAAAAGGGCCAAGCTCTATGTGACAGACACACTCCTCCCTGTTTCCCCACAAGCAGAACTCATCCAGAGACTGGGGCAGAGGAACCCATCCCTCACTATCCTCTGGTTTTCAGTGTGGGAACACTTCCCACCTTCCTTCGGCTCAAATAAAGCACACTTTTAATTAATGCCTCTATTGATGGGTCAAAGGTTTAAAAAAAAAAGGTTCTCCAGGCTCTGTCCTGCTTTAGCAGGGCTTCCACTTGATGGTGTTTATTGAACAAGTTCCCCCATCCGCAGCTCTGAGGAATGGGAACTCTCCAGTTCCCAGCTGTGCCTGCCCCATTCTACCCTAAAAGTTACTCAAGTAACCAAGTTAGTAGATGAGGTCACATTCCCCATTAACTTAAATATTCCTGCCAGTTCTCTTCATCTCAACCAAGAGAAAAGCACCCAGCTGCTTTGGAGTAGGGACATCAACCCAAGGTCTTGTCCCCGTGTATCATTTAGTTAACATAAACCACAGCCCTGTGGACTAGTGCACATTTCACTCCAGTAACAACAGGCTGCTCTAGCAATCTGTCCTTCTGTTTCACAGGGAAAAGCAGTTCTGGTCTAGATTTGCTCCTCCTCCCTGGTCTTCTGCCACACCAAAATCTGAGGAATATGTTTTGCAAGCTTTCACCATTGTTCAAAAAGAACATCTTTTCTTACACGCCAGTCAGAAGTTTTGCAACACAAAAATCATTCCAGAACACGATTCGGCAACGAGAGATCCCCTTCCTGTCACTGGTGGGTTATCCCAAGCTTCAAATCGATTAAATTTAGGGCAGATTACAGTCTGATGTATCACAGTAGCAATTTTTGCCAGCTGCTTTGTCAGACAGCCTTTACTAAAAGCCATTGTGCTGTTGGAAGGTTTTGCTTTTCCTCCTGGAACAATCCCTAACAGGAAAGGAATGCACAGCTCGTGTCAGCTGAGCCGGGGCTGTGCCAGCAGCAGCGTCACCCACCAGGGCACAGCGTGACCAGGGCAAACAAAACCCTACCTGTGCAGCAAGGACAGCACTCCTAGGCAGAGCTGTATCCAGAAAATCCTGGCTTTCCCCCCAAAACTGCAGCACAGTGGCTGTACAATATATTTTACTATACTTGGGTTGTATGTGTTAGAAGAGAGAAGGCATAACCATTATCAAACTCAATTTTCATTTGACAGAGACTTGATACCACAAAGAATGACAAGACTATAGACAGTTCTGCACCACTCAAAGGACTTCTTGGTAAGAAGACGAGGTTAGTGTTTGCTAGGAGGACAAAACCAGACAAAAGTACCCCACAAAAGGATCACTGGCCCCACAGGAAAAGTTGGGTTTGTCACAACAGAACTGAGTCCTTACCTTTGCAAGATTCTCAGTAAAGACATTTTGGATAATCTGGGACTGTACAGGCCCTGGGCAGATTTGGATAATGCTTATCTCAGGGTAGTCAGTCAGCTCGGTCCGCAGAGAATTAAAGAATCCCTAGAAGACAAGAATATAGTGAAATCTTCCTCTGCCATGTTTTCTGCAAGGTTTAACTGATGACACCTTTTCATAAAAATTTATGCTACAAAGAAAACAGCATTCCACTAAAAGCAGTTCCTACTACTTTCTGTGACTTTTCACAATCAATGGCTAATTTAGCATTTTATCTGCAGTTACAGACATTGATATATAAAGCAGTGAGGAATCTATCCTCATCTTACCAAACACACAATTTCTCTAAACTACAGCCACATTCTGCTGTCCCTGTACTGAGGCCAGGCCTTGCTGTTTGGCAGTAGAAATGCCACCAATCCTAAGAATTGCAACATCATGGAAATCACCCTTTTGCAGGTGAATTGACACTTGGGGTAAGATTAAAGAGTTTACACAGTGTCTATGAAGTAAGTGAGGAAGAAAAGGAGGAAAATTTTCAGCATAGCAAAGTCAAAAATGCACCCTGACACTTCAGGGGTTTAATCTGCAGCACTGAATCTACTGCAGAGTTTGAAACTGGCATCCACATTGATAAAAATCTGATTTCAGCTCAGGAATATGCTACCAGTGTATCCAAGTTAAACTAAAATTACAAAAATTGCAAGTACTTCTTTTCTTTAAGCTAAGAGGATACAAGGTTTTCCGAATCTCTGTAGCAATTCACATTTAGACAGCAACTATTATGGGAAACACGGCCAATTCAGAAGGCTGCATTCCACCAAAGCTGCTGGTCAAGCATTGTGCAAGATGATTTAGCCAACACCCCATCATGTCTTATCTCAGACATGGTTACCAACGGTTCCCTGTATCTATTCCAACGTGTAATTTTGTGTCACAACGGAGACACAGAGTGAGCACAGGCTGATAAACTTCTCCCACTGTAGTAAAATTTTATCACTTTACTCCCATCCAGCTTGGGAGGAGGGCTGGCTGACCCAGAGCTCTTCCCCGAGCTGCAATACAGGCTAAAACCAGTCAGATATGGGCCTGTGGTGACACAGAACCATCACCTGGGACAAGCCACCAAAGCTCAGCAAGGAGCAGCACACTCTGACCAAGAACATGGGCTCCAATTGCCCAGTTGCTGGTGGCTAATTTTAGTTCATGGATTTCCTACAGGCTTTGCAGATCAGTTCCCTAAAAACACTGAGCAGGAATTTAAAGGCATGAGTACCTGCTGGCCCCAGATCTGGGGCTGGATCTTCACAGCATGTGAGCAAATCTGGAGAGGACTAAATTCTAACATTAGACACACTTATGTGCCCAGAAATCTGCTCCTGGACAGATGGGAATCTGCTGGCCTTCCAGTTGTTTTGGATTAAAAAGCAGGCCCTCCCCTGGCTCCTCCACCCCTGTGGGCACCAAAAGGGCTGTATTCTATCCACCACTCCAGGCTAATGCTATATCCCAACCTGCATTTTCCTCACCCCTTCCTTCCCTGAGCCCACTTCTTGCAGAAAAGCCTCAAAACCCCCAAGTTGTGCAGTCCTGTCACAAAGGCCGTGCTGTCAGTCCAGCTGAGGATAAAGTCACACATAACAAGACACTTAGACCACACTCCCCCACCACTCCCTGTCCATTTGAGGTGAGGAACAGAACTGGCTCCCATTTTGCCTGAAGGGAACACACTCAAGATGCACTTCCAGGAGTCAAGGAGGTAGAAGAGAGTGTGTCTGGGAATGCTGTGGTAGAAGGGAAGCCAGACCATGGCTCAGTCACTTGTGATAAAGCTCCTACACCTGCTCAGATGGTGAGATGCTCCTGGGATCCAGGCTGTACCTAAAACTGGGCACCTGAGCAGCCACACGGAGGCACACAGCAGCAGCCAGCTCTGTGGGCACTGTCGAAGTCAGGGTGATTTCATTAAAGGCTGCACAGCCTGTAAGCATGAAATGTGAGCAGCCAGAGATGCCAGCGAGCTCCTGCTCCTGCTCTACAGCCATTCTGCTGCCCCACATCCTTGCCTCATGCTGCAGCTCTGAGGTTTTCCACCAGAGAAGAGGCACACACTTCACCAGCAACACAGGAGGGCCAGGACACTCAGTCAGCTGAAATCCTGGCTGATGCACACAGACAAGAGCCTCTTGAAAACCAGAATCTTACAAAGACTCAGTCCCCTCCGGAGGCTCTGTGTACAGTATGTACATGTTTTCTAATTCCAGCACTTATCCTTGATATTCAAAGACAGCTGGCATGAAATACGTCTACTTCCTCCCAGAAGAGAAGCTTTCAATTCCTCAGAAAGAAAAGTAAGTGCTCTCTCTTCTTGAAATTCAGACAGGAACAAGCCCAGATTTGGGAGCAATAAAGGAACTCCAGTGCAAGAGGGAGAACCCAAGTGTTTCCACCAAGCCCAGACTGAAGGCAGCTCTGGCATTCAGGCACAGAATGTGTGGCACAGGAACTTCTTTCAGCCATCTCTGGGTCTTTCCAGCTTAGTGACAAATCCTAGAAGATGCTGAAGAAGGCAAGGCTGAAATAACTGCTACCCTGACAGAAGTACTTAGGAATTCCACTCATGACCAGACAGTGAACAAAGAGAGGAGCTGTTGCTGCTCAGTGCAGTCCCTGTGCTTCTCAGACAAGCTCCTGATGAAGGAACATTTTGAAGGCCACCATTTCTGATCCACTCCCCATGGCACCAATTAGATGAATTCCAACTGGGTGAATGGCACATGATCTCCACGAGCATCATCCCTCCAGGAGAGAAAATGCACCAGGCAGATGCAAGCTCCCATGGACTTGACTCATGCTCTTACAGCACTCCCAGCACTGAAATAAAGGGTAATTTCATCAGTAGAACATTGTTATGAAGAATTCCAGTTGGCATGAATCAAAGCATGATTGTTTCAAGAACAGATTCTAATTCTAGGCAGAATTCCTTCCTTCCTCCTACAACTGCCATTTAAAGGAATTAAAAAATAACATTAAAAAAAATGGAAAAAAAAAATCACAAGCAAAAGGAAGGACTTTTTTCAAAAAAAGGTGTAATTAAGATTGCAGCATTAAGGGTGTCAGTTGTGATATAGACTCCATGGCATGAATTTAAAAAAGCAACAGAACAAGCCAAAAAACATGACAGATGAATCTGTGTCAGATGGGCTCACATGTTTAATAACTGGTGGCTTAAACACAACCTTCAGGAAGATCTCAGAATACAGGTGAATATATTCTGGGAAAGCATCACTTTATGCTTTGGCTTATTTTTCCCTCCCTTCTTCCAGTCTCCATTTCTTCTTGGTCAGCATCAGAAATGGGCTACAGGGCTGTCTGAGGAGGGCTGCCATTCCTACAGAATTCCTTTATCTGAAATGCACTGGAAGTGTGTTATTTCAAAAAAGTTTTTCCTAGTTTTTGGGGGCTTCGTGCCCTTATCTAGCTGTAAGTCCTGACCAATAAAAGACTCCAGGCAGAGTATTTCCAAAATCTGTATTGCAAGTCGTGTTTCAACACCTGCAATTAGTGTTTGTAGAATTACTGTGAAAGAAACAAGGAAGCAGGTTTGGAGTCTGGCCTGGTTATTGAGCAGAGGTAGAGCTAATAGAGATAGAAGCAGTTCAGTCAGCTTATTTTAATTAATTTTAGTAAACCATGTCTTCAAAACTTTGTCTGTCCTCTCAGTCTTAACATGAGGTTCAGAATTCTGAGTTATTTTTAAAGCAACACGTGAATTCCTTGTGCTCTGCAATTAATTAGCCATGCTTGGCCCAACTGCACCACACCCAAAGATAATTTAACCGAAAGAACATTTAATAAATAAAGGAGCATGAAGGGAAGTCAGCCTTCTGCTCATTGCATTCTTCTAATTTAAATCTACCAGGCTTAACCCAAAAGCTGGCCTGTAATGGGCAATTCCAGCATTCACTGCAATGAAGAGCAGCAGATCTCTCCCCATCAGTAACTGAAAAATGTTGTTAGCAGAGACCTGTCACCATCTTCTACATCTTCATCTTTTCAAGAGGCTTTGCAATGTCAGCCACTGGTTACATTTTTGTTGTCGGCGGTCAAATTGTCGAAAAGATACTGATCCCTCGGCTTAAGCAGCTGTTTGCTCTGTTCATGTGCTGAAATGCAGCAGGGAGTAAGAAGTTGCCAGTTTTTAAACCATCACTGAGCACAGCTGAAGTTTGTTTTACTGAGATCAAAATGTACATTAGCAGGAGGCCAAGCAGTGGTGAAAGACAAATATGTCTAAACAAATTCACTAGTCAAACAAGTGATTCCTCAATGATACAGGCAGAAACTTTTCTGAGCTCCTCTTTTATGTTTTTCTACTCAAGTGACACCACTTTCAAAAAGTTTTTCCAGGCAATATTAAATGCTAAGTGTCAAGCAGAAGATAACTTCCTACGGCACTGGGAGCTGCCAGTTCTTCACACCACAGAAAGACACAGAACTGTTGGGAAGAGTCGTTCAGCTGTTCCCAGATGGATCAGGAATTCTCATTTCTCTGAGTACTCTGCTTTTCCACTCACTGTTCTCACTTCACTGTCCTAAAGATTTCCTCAAGTCTTAAAACTCTCACCAGTGATTCTTTCTCCCTAAACGAATTAAGACCATTAGGGCTCTATATGCAACAGAATAATCCTCTCATAGAGGTGTTCCCTCATCTGAAGGCCAGAGGCTGAGGTCTTGTGTTACACTGCAATTTAACCATGTAGTGGTTAGAACCAGCTAAGCTGGCACTTGAATTCCAGTCAGGCAGATATATCTACTGTGGGAGCTGAGTTATTTCACATTTCAGAGCAAATTAATCTTAAAGGACTTCCAATACCTGAGGATGTCGCATGCACGGCGTGAAATTTCAGGTGAGACTTGTGTTTTCTGCACAGAACAAGGCCCTCTGCTACAGCCCTGGTACTGGTCCACTTAATTAACTTAATTAACTTCCAGACTGTAACTCACCTGCAGAGCGTGCTTGCTGGCACAGTAGCCAGTGGCAAGAGGAGCTCCCATGATGCCCATCACACTGCTCACAGTGACAATCTTCCCTTTCTTCCTCTGGATCATGTGATTCAGGACATACTTTGTCAGAGAGATGGTGCCCAGGTAGTTGAGTTCAATGATGGCACTGTAGACATCCAGGTTTGTATCCACGAACAAGGAGCGTTGGGAGCGCCCACCATTGTTGACCAAAACATCAATCTCAGGAAAGATACAGAGATAAATTAATATAAACACAATTTCCTTTAATATTTGTGGTTCCTCAGGCAATCCAGTGACATCAAGTTGGTGTTTAGACCTTGGCAATGATTATTTGGCACTTTTATAATCATTTGGCAGCGATTATTTGGGTTTTGCTGAAATCCAGAAGCAAGCGGCAGAAGGGACAAAAATTCAGGTACTTTTTGGTGAGTTTAATACTGAAACTGAATAAAAATATAGACACTGCTGAATTTATCACACAGTAAAATAAAAGTGAAATATGAGCATAAATGGAGGTCTAGGAGACAAAGTAGTTTAACCCAGAAGCACATCTTACCTTGCCAAAATGCTTGAGCACACTGTTGGTTGCAGCTTCATGAGAGGATCTGTCAGTCAAGTCGAGACGCAGAACAAGGATATCATTTTCAGTCAGGCTGCTAATCTCTGAAAAACAACCATGAAGGGAATGGGAGCCAGTAAGATTCCCAACATAACAACTGTGGGCAACATAACATGCTTTTAAACACCACATTTTCACAGACACCAAGAAACCATAACATCAAATTGGAAATAAAATGCTTGCTTTGTTTCCATTTTGATCCCCACGTAGAATCTATTTTTAATCTGTTCCTACCAAGTGTTTTCCCATCATTGGTTTTTGTATGTGAAAAGCTTGACTTTATTAAACAGGCTTGGTAGCACAATACAGAAGTTTCACTTCTCCAAATAAATTGCAATAGTTGGGAGTAAAATCCAACAAACTTTTCACAGAGGGATTCAGAAGCACATCGGGAGCCCTGACACTTTGCTTGGATGTCAACAGGTCAAGCCTGTTTATTCCTGACAACAGGACTCACACATTCAAACCCAAAACACAACACACATACCTGAATAGCTATGAGGCAAAGTCTATAGAAGCTGAATTATTGGGGGCTTTTTGGGAGGAGGTAGAAGGCTTTTGTTTAACTGACAGCTTTTAATGTATCCATCCCCTGAAATAAAAGTCAGCTGCCATCAAGTTCCAGCCTTTTTGTTGTGTTTTTCCCCCACTGTCTCTTCAGAACAACTGACCTTTTCCATAGAAGGCATTTCTTGAGCAGTGATTTGTTACCCTGGTGTTTTGGGGCAGATGACTCACAAAAACAAAATCTTCATCATTTCAAGCTTTTTTTTTAACTACATCTAACAAGAATTTTTACATTATTTGTATTAGTTTGTTGGTGTTATTTTTTTTTTTCCTAAATCAATTCCTAGCCATATCTAAGCGCAGTTGCTCCCCTTTAAGCAGCTGCCCTCTTCAGAGAGCCTTAGGCTTTGATTTTTTAATTACTACTTCTTGCAAATACAGGGGAAGTTGAACTTTGTCTTAACAGTGATGTAGAAATATAGAAGTTACTTAAACCCATGAGTTGCCTCTGTTCAAAGGTCAGTAGTATTTAAGATACTGGTTAAAATAAACTCATCTGTCTGGTTTAAAGTTAGTAGTATTTCCATTTATTGCTCCCTCCATGTGCATTTTCTCCTCCATTTCTTCCAGAAATGCAGCAGTAAAATGTAGTTTAAGCTGCCCTCTCAGGGCCACACCTCTACCTCTGCTGCTTGAAGCAGATTTGCACAGCTGAAACCTGTTGGGGTGTGGATGTTTCTGCCATGGATTAACAAGACCACATGGTCAGCCCAGCCATGAAAGATACACAGAGGAGAAAGCAAAGAGCAGAGGAAGAGACACAGACTGCGGGTAAGGAAGGAAGTGCTCTTTTATAAGATGTAAGAAACTTCTGACATCAGGAAATTTCAAACCAGAAACCTTGTTTTGGAGCAGTCTGTTGCCCAGTTTGATTTCCACCCCCCAAAGCATTCAAACCACACATCTCTAGCAGCTTCCTTAGTTCTTTTCTAGGCTAAGGGATCCTTACTTCAGGCACTCCTCACAGACAGCTTTTATAAAAACCAAGCATTCCTGTTACCCTTTTCTAAACTCCTTCTCCCATTCACTAGCCCACTGTTTTCCTGGCTGATGACCAGCACTGTGCCCACTGTAGAAGGCACATATATGTCCCAATTTATACACTGCCAGAATGGTGTTCCTCATTGCTTTTACTAATAAACCCTAATATTCCACTGCCCCTTTTGCCTGCTACCAAAGTGATGTTTTAAAGGGAACAATTTCTGGATATCCAGAAAAAATACTTGGTCCCAAGTGGGAGACCTTAGTTTAAAGTTCATTGCTCAGGTTTCAGATCAGTAACTCTTTCCAATACATGTTGATCCAAGGTAGCAGTTTCTCGTAACATCATAAACACTATATCTCAGAAGTATTTTCCAGCTCTTCAGCATTTCCTCTTCTGCCTTTTATTTCTCCCTTGTATAAATGCCCTTCAGCAGAGGTTGAGCTTTCAGCAGAGGCTGATCAACAAGACCTCTTGGGGTCCATTTCAACCTCAATTACTGTATAATTCTTGAACTTATAGATGGCCTGTCACTCATTTGGCCTATCCATAATTAAATCATATTTGACCTTTGCCAAACCGAGAAACATCCCCTCCCACTCCTTTTTTTTTTTCCTTTTTAGGGCTTTTGAGAGAAAACAGCCTCCAGCATTCTGACAAAAGAAAGGGAAAGAGTGGTTGGGGAAAATAGAGAAGCCTCTTGCAGGAGCTGTGTGAGTTATACAAGTTGTTTTCTCTCCCTCCTGCCCAAGTGCAATGAAGTGTTGAGTTGGCATATGCATGACTCAACAGGTATTACCATGGCTCTCACAGTCCTTTCCCTCTCTCTCTTTCTCCCCCTCAGCTTTTAAGCAGTGTAGAATGCACAAACCTGTACCACAGGGTGGTGTCACTAAACTTTGGACAAGATATATGTGCTTGTTTCTGACACACGGCTCAGTTGCTGCTGCGTTCAACCTCTACAGCAGGCATGGTGCAGTCTATGAGCTCCAGTTATGCCCCATAAATCAGCCAAATTCATACTGATGTTGTTCATTGCAGCTCACACTTCATCTACCCCACATCACTCAAACCTTACAGGACAGTCTTGAACTCAGCTGCAAAGACAAAGCATGCAGGTGGAAACAGGGACAGGCTATCCAGGAAGCACGTGGACCCACTGGACAAGCATGCAGGGATGGAATCAGGAAAATCAACACCCAGGTGGAGTTGAAACTGAAATTTCCATTGGACTTGAGGAATGTGAAAGGCAGCAAAGGCTCCACAGGTATAGCAGCAGCAAAAGAGAGACCAAAGACAGGGTGAGCTCACTGCTGGATGGGGATGGTGAGGAAGAACTGATAAAATGCACAGGAAAACGTGAGGTACTTATTGACTTCTTTGCTTCAGTCTTCTCTGGCAAGATCTCCTCTCAAGTCTCCCACACTCCTGAGGCTACACTCTGGGGAAGGAAACACTGCCTAGAGTCAGACAAATCAGGGACAAAATGCACATACAAGCAGGACAATATATGCATCCATGATTTACAAGAGCTGACCAATGTCACTCCTTTTTGGAATGTTCTTCTAAGCGGAGTAGCTCCCCAGGGACAGGAAAAAAACAAGTGTCATACAGCCTAACTTCAGTCCTTGGGAAAATTATGTGGCAATTCCTCCTGAAAGCAATTTCTAAGTAGGTGAAGGACAAGAAGGAGTGTGGGAAAAGCCATCATGGATTTAGCATGGCCATATACTGCCTGACCAACTCAATTGCTTTTTGTGATCAGCTGTGGTATCCCTCCATGATCAATATGTTTGAATATATTCATTAATGAACCAGATGATGGGGAAAAAACCCACAGGTTTTCACAAAATTTTGGTTTAACATCAAGTTCAGAGGAGCAGCTGCTGGAGGGAAGGCCTGCCATGCAGAGGCCCCTTAACAAGCTTTAAGAATATTCTGACAAAGCTCATTAAGCTCAATAAATTAAAATGCAGATTTTCACACCTGGGACAGGACGATGCTCTGCAGTACTGCAGGCCAACACTCAAAGGGTCAGGGATCAGCTCTCCAAACAAGACCTGGGGTCCTGATGGAAGGACAGCAGCAAGCTGAGTGCAAGCCAGCAACTGGCTCTGGCAGTGACAAATGCTAATGGGCTGCACTAGTAAAAGCAGACTGAGGGAAAGTGATTTTTAAGAGCTTCTGCACAGCATTCTAAGACTGCACCTAGAGCACTGTGTCTAATTTTGGACCCCGTAGCTCAAAACAAATACTGATGAACTGGAGATAGTGTAGCAAAGGGCCACTAAGTTGGTTAGGGTGGCTGGCACACATAACAGTCAAGGAAAAGAGTGGAAGACAGATTTACACAGCCTTGAGAAGCAAAGGATAAAAGTGGAAGTGGGTCCAGTTACTACCTTCCACTGCTCAAAAGCTGGCTGTGGAAAACATGAACTATCACAGAATCACAGAATGGTTTAGGTTGGAAGGAACCCTAAATATCACCTTGTTCTAAAGCCCTCTGCCATGAGCAGGGACACCTTCCACTATCCCAGGTTGCTCAAAGCCTCATCCAGCCTGGCATTGGACACTTCCAGGGATGGGGCAGCCACAGCTTCTCTGGGCAACCTGTCCCAGGGCATCACCAGCCTCAAAAGCAAGAATTTCTTCCAAATATCTAATCCAAACCTGGTTTCTGTCAGTTTAAAGCCATTTCCCCTTGTCCTGTCACTTCATGCCCTAGTTTTGTTTCTGTGTTACTGAAGAGTTTCCAATATTCCTACTGATCAGACCGTCGGTTAAAGTTCAGCAGTAAATTTTGCAAAGCACAGGGCTACCTAAGACTTTCAAGCTTGTATATGGCACAGCTCAGACATTCACAGGGTCACTGAAAATTGGCAGAGGCAGAAATCGTCTCTGATAAATCCGTGCTCTCGGTCCCATCACTTGAAATAGTATTTCTGCATATTCCTTAGCACATCACACAAGTATTTCCTGAAAGTGCCTGTCCAGGACTGCAGCTGCTGCCAGCCTGTCTCGTGTTAGGAGTTTTGCAATCACAACAAACAGCCACAGACGCAAACGGTGTCGCAGACTTGTGCTGACCACTGCGTCACACAGCACTGGGGTTTTGTCACGATTGCCACTTAACCACACCATCATCACATGTCCCTCACTTCTTTTCAAATATTAAACTGTTTAAGTGACAGCTTTTTTGAGCCCTCAGACAATAAAACTAAGGAGTGGTGCATTTTTGAAAGTTCCTTGAAAGATTTTCTGAGTAGGCTGCTGCAACTTTCAGCCTTCTAGGCATGTTTGGGTGCTAATCCAAGGAAAACATCTGATTATTCCCTAGCACACCTTCCAAATAGACTGTGGACATTCTGTCAACATTTCTAAGACTGACCTGTCAGTGTGATAATACATTCCACATAAAATACTCCATCCTGAGCTATAGAGGATAAATAGTCTGAAAAAAATGCATAATGTTAATAATGTTCAAACCCTCTACTTACCAGTGTGAATTAACTGCCTGTTCTGCTTGCTGCCAAGCCAGAAAACATGAGAGAAAAAGAGAAACAGGAGGAATGAAGCCAGACTACTGGCTCATTGGGCATATGAAAGCTAACTGGAAGATAACTGAAATAGTTAAATATTTTGCTTCATATTTTTTCCTCTTGATTACAGGAGATCCTCTTCCTTACGCATTCTTAGAACAACTTTTTCTGAACATTTTTATTAGTTCATTGTAGATCCAAAAATGCTGCTAGCAAGGATTTTCTTGCTATTTTCTAAGTACATGAGAGACTCTTCTCTCTCACAGAAGAGGTAGCAGAGTATGTAAACAACCAAGCCACCTGCAACCTTGGAAAGTCTTGTTTATGGTATAGTAGAAAAATATTTTGACAATGGATGTTTTAGGATTTTAGCCAATTCCCCCCAAGGGGTGGCTGGTCCTTTGTCCAATTAGACTATGAAGAAAAAAGTCTATAAAAGAGTTGGTAAAATAATTAAATAAATCAATCTTGCTGCAGAATTCCTGCCTGCTGGATCTTCTCTCCTCCCTCTGGCCACGGGACACAGTGATATACCCTAGGGCCCAGGCCTGCAGTAATAGTTCATTTTCCAAAGAGCAAAGTCGGTTGTCTCTCTGCCTGTAATGTGCACAAACCTGAAGAAAGAATATTTCTTAGTAGCAATCACCTACATGGTTTGGTTCTTTACAGGATGATACCCCTGAGATTGTTTCCTCCATTCCCCACAGCATTTTTTCCATTTCTTAATCTAGTACCTTACAAGAGCACTTGCAAGTGATAATGAGATTTTTAGGTAACAGTGACATGTAGGCAGTTGAAATGCACATCTATACAAAGGCTCCTCACTCACAAAAAGAAGATACCAGTTCTGTATAAAGTTGACTTTCATCATTAAATTTATTGTTGTGATATGTGGGTTAGTGTTCCTGTGAAAATTCCAACCCAGCAAGGGTGGGATTGCTTGCATGAAATGCTAAGTTGTACTTACGAAGGCATTTCTTTTTCACTCTCTGCAGTTCATCCTCCCTTCTGGCAGAGATGGCAAGCAAGGCTCCCAGCTTTGCCAGCTGGTAAGTCAATTCTTCTCCGATGCCACTTGAGGCTCCTGTCACCCAGACAACCTTGCCACGCAGTTCATGTTCTATCAAAAGAATCAAGACAGCAGTTCACACATTGCCAATGCTAGGATAAGCATCTAACTCACTGCAGGGGTGTAATCTGGTGCTGTTTTTAAGAAATATGCTCATTTTGGGGGGTATTACAAAATCCTGACTTCTTTATTTTTTAGTCACATGCAGTTGTGAAATTGTTCATAGTTGTCCTGTTGCCATTTGAACTTTGTTCCAAGGCTAATCTGAATAAACACAGGTTATTTACCTGATGGAAGAAATCTGATTGCATTTCTGCAGGCCATTCACTCATAACAATTCCACTAACCTCATCAAAAACAGCTTCAGAGGAAAAGAGAGAAGAGAATTCTTGGAATTGACAGGAAACCGTTACTGTATTGCAAATACAAACAAAAGCCTAAGCAAATCTTTCCAAATAATGTTTTCATCCCAAAAAATGTTCCAGAGTAGTCGCTGCCAGAGTAAAATTCTCTGAACAAAGACAGCTAATCACAAAAACCCCAATGGGTGTTCAGGCACTTTGTTTTGTATCTGATGCAGGTTAGCTCCTGCACTGGCCAGGGCACAGTACACAGAGTTCCCAGGGTGCAAGTTCATGTGGGAACTCCCCGTGTTCTCACAGCTCCTGCCCTGACACGTTTTTTTAACCTGTAGTAAAAATAAGAGCATCTTGCTCCTTTTACTCCTCTGCTGATATGCCTGTTCCCACTTGTCTACAATCATTCCCACTCCGTGGTACACCTGGGCACTGGGAAAGGCCTTAGTTTTCCAGACATATGTCCAAAATCACCAAATCCCACAGATGGTTGGAATATCACTCAATTAATTCAAGAACATGATTTAGGGAAGAAGGATCACAAATATCAGAGCACTTCCCAGAAGGAATCATTGCCTGACACGTGTCACTGCTCCTCAAGATCAGCCATAGTGAGTATCAGTCTTGGGGAAAATCTGACTCAGAGAACTGCTGACAGGAGCTCTTCTCTCTGTTTCTCAAGTTTGTGCATTCCAACATCTAGCCAACCAAGAAAGATTTCATGGCATAACTCGAATAGCAGAGCTAAATGGAGTTCCTGAGACTTAAAGCCAGTTCCCTTCTGGAAAGGGTCAGAACAGCATTTTTCAGCTCACTGAGACTTAACCGCTCATTTCATTTAGTGAAAGTGCTCCTTTTCCACTGTGGCTGGCGCTGCTTTTACTTCCTGCTCTCTTCGGTGATCAGTTCCTGGTTCTCTCTACACTGTGTTTCAAATTTCTGCTTTTGGAGTCTTAATGACACAAATCCCACAAAGAGACCAGCACCAAAACCCTTTACCTTCAGACAAAAGCAGCGAGCACTCAAGACTGACTATCAGAGCTCAGCTTGACTTTGTGGGGCTGGCAGTGATTATTATTTGTCTTTTCTTAAGCTGACTGTATTTCAGCCAAAGAAAAATCCCTCCTAAAGTCAAGCTTTTGTGGTTTGGGATTGTTTGGAATGTTTTGTTTCTAAAAACACTTACAGCAACAGGAGTCACTTCCCAAAGGAGAGATGTATTCTAAGGTTATGAACTAGGGGGGTGGAAAGAGATGTTCCTGATGGTGTAGGAATATCCACTGTGTTCATCATTAGAACAAATGGCTGCTGTCTGTAAAGCTTATTCACACTCTTTTCCTACAGTTTTATTCCAGTATATTCCAAATTTATTGAATTAATCACAAGAAACATGGGAGTTTGCCTCTCCTATCACATTTTTTTCCTGCAGAAAACCCAAGCAGACAAACACTGCGTGAACAAAACAACACATGGACGTAATTTCAACCCTGCTTACCACACTCATTCCTCTTGCTACTCAAAACAAATCCGTTTCCTCCTACCACTTAGTTTCCCTGTTCCCAACCTGTCTTGGGCAGCTTCACAGCAGTTATTCAGGATCTTGTTCTGTGAACAGAATAATTAACTGAGATAAGGAAAGTTTTCCCACCGATTCCTTAGAGCTGATCATTACCAAGCACTGAGCTACTGAGAGTTAACATAATGGGAAACCTCAAATGCTGGTGTAGAACAAGTACCAAACCATCAGCTTTGCTCCAGAATAAATGTCCTGTTGTTGCTGGAAATAAGTTTAAAAATTAACCGTGCCAAATTAAAAAATAAAAGCAGATTATTCTATTACTAACCATTAACTACTGTGCTACAAGGCATAACAAATGAGAGGCTGAACTGAGTAGCACTGCAAGTAATCCAAAAAGTTGTTTTGTAGCTCTGTTTGGAGGCTTTTCCCAACATTTTATAGCTCTTACAGCACAAGGTTGCCATTTCTTTCAGGAAAAATATTTCAAGTGCTGAAGTTTAAAACAGAACATCCACTCCAGAGCCCTAAAGAATCATACCATTATTCCTAAATTTATGAGCAGGGTTTTCACACATGGAAGGTTCCGTCTTAGCTTGATGATATTAAGCTGCCTGTGAAAAGCAACCAGTGTTTAGGGTGACTTCTATCCACCCAATGAAACACAACACGGAAGGAAAGGCAACCAGCAACCAAAAACCCTTCTCTCCTGACGACACACATATTCAGAGGATGGGAAGCAATCCAGCACCTGCCAATGAATAAATCCAAAAGTCAATTTTCCCTATAGAATTGAATCACTGAATTAGAACCACTCTTACCTACATTAAGGCCTTTCTTTGGAATTATAGTTTATAGCACAAGAAACACTGGAGATCAGTCCACTTTCTGCTAAATACCTTAATCTCCAAAAACTTCAACACCCATAACAATGTTGTAGAAGTGATAACACAATATAATGACTGCAAGAGTGATAGCTCTAATAACAGCTTTAGTTAAAAAACAAGGAATCCACACTTTATTTTCTTAGGCACCCTACATTACATGCACAATATGGAGAGAAGGAAAAGGGAGAATATATCAAATGAAACATCATTTCTAGTGTTTGTCCCTTCTCTTTTTCTACCTGATTTGCTGAATGGTACCATTTCAGCTATGTCTTTTACTTAATTACAAGCACAGAGGCTAGGGGGCAAGGGGATGTGGCCAAAACAAAGCCTACCTCTTATGCTGACAAATTTCTGCCTGATTCTTCTTGTATTACACATTAAAGCAATTCCTTCACAAAACTACTACATTGGTCTTTACATGGGAATTTTTAGAGACTACTTAAAGGGTTTCCAGGCCTTCAGTAATTCTGAAGGCTACATTCGAATAACACTTTCTCTACCCAAGAGAGCTCCTACATCTTGATGTGTATTGCACACAGATGCCTCAGGATAAAACTCCATTTCTATTTGGACTAGTCAAGATTTATCTCTTTTCTCTGCCCTGATTCTTTCTATGTTCTTTACAAAGTCCACACCCGGAGACTTTGCAGTTTTTCTTGCAGCAAGGAACTCCAACCTAGTTCATACAAAACTTTGGGCTGAGTACTCAAAGAGTTACAGGAGATTGTTTGCGCTGATCTAAATTTAGTAATTTTTACAGCTTTATTACTTGTGCTAATCCATCTATAGAGAACAGAAAAGCATGCACATTTTCAGGAAGCTTCTACTGAGAGCAAGAGAAAAGGATGTCTCAGGTTTGTCCTACTCTTCTCTCAAGCCGCTCCTAATGCCAAACTTCACCTGTGCCACCATCCCCTAAGGAATCATGGTCCCAGGCTCAAACCATCACTGCACCATTCCCGATCCACCTTCATGCGATGCAGTCCCTTATCCCTGTCTCAACCCAACAGCCCGTTTCAATTCCCACATGGGACATCTTACACTGTCTCTCATCCCACCTTTTTTCCAATCAGCTTCTGTCCCCACTCTCCACTTCCACCTCAAGCACCAGCAGCTCACAGCAGCCACGAATCCCCACAGCAGGTGGATATTCACAAATTTGTGCCTTTTCTGCCCAAAAACCTCTATTAAGCAAACAAAACCTAGATTTCTAAAGATCTTTGTCCAGAAATAGGGAGAATTGCAGTCAGAATAGAAAGTTCAACACGAACAAGAACTGAAAGTGCCTGTCTAACAGTATTTTATTGAGCTTTTGTCCCCCTAGGTGACAAAGGCAGCACCTTACAGAGATGCAGCGTACACGGGACAGCATCGCGTGCCCAGGCTGGTCGCTGGCGCCGTTCAGGGTACAATTCACGGAAGAGGAAACCCAGACAGCCCCAGCATTAACAATCATGTTTACTTCACCGTAAACACTTTCGACACCCCTGTGAACACAAGATCTGCTTGAAGATGTCAGAACAGGCTGGACCAGAACCTAAACATTTAGGCTACAAAGCCACTCGTCCCGGCCACATGGGCCACGCACCCTCCTCCCTTTCCGAGATGTCTTTCCACACTGTCCCTGTGCCCAGTGCTCGCCGCAGCCTCAGCTGTTCCGCGGGGCCCTGCGAGGACCGGGAACCTGCCCAGAAACTCTGCAAAACAAACAGGTTTGGGCCAAACAAGCCAGCCCTCGGCACAGACCCGCGGGAATTCACGGGTGCGGCTTTTTGGGAGCTGCTTTGCCGGCACGAGGGGCACCACGCGCCTTATCCAGGTAAAAGGCAGGTAAATTACACTTTTGGGGTATTTTTATGGATAACCCCACGGGACACCTGGTGCCACCAGCACCTCTATGCTCCTCGCCACCCCGCTTGCGGAGCGCCCCGCGCCCGCCCCCGGCGCCACCGCGGTCCCCTGCCGGGGCTGCTGGCGGGCGGCATTACCTGGCTTCTTCCCCCACCTCTCGGCCCAGAGCAGCGTGAGGTCCCCGTCGGCCCTGAGCCAGCGCAGCAGCTGCACCAGCAGCGCCAGGAGGGCCCCTCCCGCCAGCACCAGGCACAGCGCGCACCCCCACGCCATCGCCGCCGCCGCCACCCACCCGCACGGCGCCCCTTTATCGGGAGCCGCCCCCGCTGCCCGCAGCCAGCGCCGGCCTCCTCCCCGCCTCCCGCTTGCCTTCCACCCCCGTCCCCTCCCTTCCCCGTCTGCTCCGCTCCGCTCCGCTCGGCCGCGCTCCCCCCGCAGCGGGAGGCGCTCCCCGCCCGGCCCCGCGGCGGCCAAGGCTGCGGCGATAAGCGCGGGGTCCGTGGGGCAGAGGCCGGGCGTGCGGCCGGGGGGTGAAGGTCGGTTTCTGGGAGCGGAGCCCTTTGTTTCCTCTCCTCGCCGTGCCCCCAGGGCAGCCAGGGCTGCGCGGCCTTTCCTCGCTGCAAAGAGCGCTGCCCACCGCACGTCCCGGGCAGCGGAGCGGTGTCCAGGGCTCGGCTTCGGTGTGCAGAGATCGAACGCTGCTCCGAGAACAAAAACCAGTGCCTGGTTTCCTGGAGAGCCTCGTGGCTGTCTCTTCGAGACACCGGCGATTCCTTTGTCTTCTGAAGCTCTCCGAGGGCTTCAGCCCAGCTGCAGCCGCCCCTGGCTCCTGTGACAGGTCGCATCCTTTCCCGGCCAGGTTCGTGCGGGAATAGACATACCTCCTGCTTCCCCATCTGTGAATGCAGACCCATTTTTCACATGCACTCAGTCTGGCCAACGTTTCAGACCTTGGGCTCCAAAATTTGTGTTGGTGGATACCGACAAGTGCTAAAAATACTGGGGACTGCAAGCATTTCTGGTCATCACATCACTCATCTACAGCTCTTCACCACGGATTTGTTAGTGCTTATGTGCAGAGGTGAAAAACTGTTCTTACTGCTTTGATGTACCAAAGTATTTCACGAGAGGAGGTACTCCCGTAAAATAGGAGGCTAGAGAGGGACTTTTTTCAAGGACATGCAATGATAGGACGAGGAAATGGCCTTAAGCTAAAGGAGGGTAGGTTTAGATCAGATGTTAGGAAGAAATTCTTTCCTGTTAGGGTGGTGAGGCCCTGGCCCACGCTGCCCACAGAAGCTGGCAGTGTTCCAGGCCAGCTTGGATGGGGCTTGGAGCAACCTGGGATAGCAGAAAGTGTCCCTGTCCTTGGCAGCAGGGATGGAACAAGATGGTCTTTGAGGTCCCTTCCAACCCACACTGTTCTATGATTCTACGAAAAGGGAAACCCACAGTAATTCCTAGCTTCTAACCAGATATGACACAAATGCATGCAGGGCTTATGTGGGACAGGACATACATCCTGTTCCCAAAATCTCTCAGGCTCAAGCCCCTGATCTGCCAGAAGGTGTAGCACAGGATGGCTCTTTACCACACGCAGCTGCTCGGTCTGTTCCAGCTCCACCAGTGCGCAAAGAACTCATGAATCACCTCCTGAATTACCATAAAATTTGCATTACAGCTTTTTGAGGCAAAACACAGCCATGGTCTACCTTTGAACCCTTAGGTTCTTATTGATTTTTCAGCAAATCAGTCCAAACCTAATCCACACGACAAGAGAAAGGTGACAGAAAATAAAAATATACCATATAAAACATACTTTGCTTCTGTAAATAGCCCCAGTCATCAACCATGTCCAAACTAATAATTGTAAATTCAATGGTTGTGGTGGTTTACAATAGAAACAGGCCTCTGAAGGTTATGAAGGAAATCACAGAACTATGATTGTTCACAGTTACACAGCTATAGGTAACAGCTATTTTTATACTCCTCTGTTTTCTCCTGTTTTACTGAGTTGAGAACTATTTATCTTATGTTAGTGCAATGGACAGTGTAATGGAACCTTAATGTCATAGAAAATAGAAATAATATAAATAAATAGCAAGTAACTTAAAGTGTTTTCTGGGTCTCATTTCCTCCTTCTGCTAAATGCAGGGGGTGCACACACAATCCTGGAGCTTTGCGCCACAACACACCCAAAGAGGCAGCATAAAGCTGGAAAAGGATATACACTGCAGCTGCACAATATATTCCCAGTCTGGGTTTTCCCAGCTATCCCCAAAGACACAGGGATGCAGTAGCTGGGGCTGAGCATAGAAAAGATGAGTAGGAGAAGCTCACAAGGTTCCAGCACCTTGTGATTGGTTAGCGGTGAGAATTTATCCTGTTAACTCTGTGCTTCAACTCTTCTTTTACAACAAAACTGAGTAAAATATATTTCTCCTGTTAAAAAAAAAGGTAAAGTTATAGAGGTTTTGTGAATTTGTACACTTGCACAGTCTCTATCAGTAGGGATTTTATGTCCTGTCCCTGAGACAGCCATGACGTTCCTGCTCAGTCTCAACCTGAGCTTGGGAAGGAGAGTACTCGGAAAATTTACAGTGTCCTTTACAAGGTAATGCCCATTCTTGCGGTTTTACAACTTATAGAAAGTAAATATGCTCACCTCATTAGTATTCTCTTTATGATAGGTAAGTATACTTAAGGAATTACCTGTTCAAGTCAATTCAAAATATTTATTTTGAGATCTCCACCAGCAGTGAAGCTACCACAGGCCACAGCTTTTACACATGGCCGATCTAAACCATGCCAGACTGAAATTTCTCCTTAACCCCAAAGAAACTGGCAAGACATTGATGGGAGTCCAAAGCTGCCACTTCCAGTCTAACCTTTATGGCCAGGAGTGCTCTGACATTCCTTGCTGGAAGTGCAACTTTGAGAGCTGAGAGTAACAGAGCTGCCTCAGAGCCTGCAAGTACTTAGGAAAGAGATGTTTGACAGAGCACCAAAGTGAAGTGAAACATCTGGCCAAGAAGGCCAATGGCATCCATCAAAAATAGTGCAGCCAGCAGGATTAGGGAAGTGATTGTCCCTCTCTACTCAGCACTGGTGAGGCCACACCTTGGAATCCTGTGTCCAGTTTTGGACCCTCAGTACAAGAAAGATATTGAGGTGCTGGAGCCCCCAGAGAAGGGCAACGGAGCTGGGGAAGGGTTTGGAGGGTCATATGAGGAGCAGCTGGAGGAGCTGAGGTTGTTCAGCCTGGAGAAAAGGGGGCTCAGGGGAGACCTTCTTGTTCTCTACAACTTCCAGACAGGAGGATGTAGCCAGGTGGGGTTTGGGCTCTTCTCTGAGGGAACAAGGGATGGGACAAGAGGAAACAGCCTCAAGTTGTGCCTTGGAATGAGGTCACACATCAGGAAAAGTTTCTTCACTGAAACTGTGGGTAAGGATTGGAACAGACTGCCCAGGGCGGTGGTGGAGTCACCATCCCTAGAAGTGTTCTAGAAACAATGGGATGTGTCACTCAGTGCCATGGTTTAGTTGGCAAGGTGGTGTTTGGTCAAAAGTTGGACTCAATGATTTTGGAGGTCTTTTCCAACCTTAATGATTCTATGATTTCTGAAAGGATCACATCATAATGGAGCCCTTGGATTTGACCAATATCTTAGTTTCCAAGGAAGACCAAAAAAAAATTTCTCTTTATAATGTCTGAACTTAGTTTCCACATGAAAAGCTAATTTTCACTTTCTGAAGAGGCCACTGCCAACAGCTTTTAAAAGTCAACCAAAGTCAGCCTGAACATCAGCAGCATGAATGACAGCTCTGCTGCACTTTGCCCTGTGGCTGGTGCAGACGGCACTTTGGAGTTCAGCAAACACATTCTGATACCTGCACAGAGCACTTAACTGCCGCTGGGAAGTGCAAGAGCCAAGATAAATCTGGAGTACAAGGCTCTGAAAAAAAAATGACAGGCAGTTACTAATGTGGGAGGTCAGAGTCTTGCTCCACACCCTCTGTGAGCCTTGCTGAGGTTCCCATGCTGTCTCAGTGGCAGCAGATAACAGGTCGATTAAACTCAGCACATAATATGATAACGAGCCTTATTCTCAAGAGTTGCACAAATTATATTGACACAGTGTAAATAAAAACAAGATAAGCTGCCTTCCATCTCTAAAGCAACATGGCAGAAATTTGGTTGGATTGCTTCTTCTATATATTTTTGGTTGTCTTCAGCTGTGCAGTATTGAGGAGACCTTGTGCAGAAGAGGAACTGTGGGATGGAAGGACTGAGAGCTGTCTTGTGGAGAAAGACTTGAGGATACTGAAGGGTGAAAAATTGGACATGAGCCAACAATTTGATCTTGCAGCCCACATTTTCCCCCTCTACTCTGCACTGGTGAGACCTCAACTGAAGGTCTGTGTCCAGTTTTGGATTCCTGTGACAAAAACAGTGTGGACCTGTTGGAGCAGTTCAGAGGAGGACCATGAAAATGGTCAGAGGGTTGGGGCTCCTCTCCTGTGACAAAAGGCTGAGAGAGTTGCAATTGTTCAGCCAGGAGAAGAGAAGGTTCCATGGAGACCTTGTTGTGTCCTTTCAATATATAAAGGGGTTTATAAGAAACATGAATTCAGGTTAGCAAACATACAGTGACAGGACAAGGCACAACAGTTTTAAACTGAAAGAGGGCAGGGTTAGATTAGATATTAAGAATAAATTCTTCCTTCTGAGGATGGTGATGCAGCCCAGAGAAGTTGTGGATGCCCCATCCCTGGAAGTGTTCCAGGCCAGGTTGGATGGGGCTTGGAGCAACCTGGTCCGGTGGAAGGCGTCCCTGTCCATGGCAGGGGGTTGGAACTGGATGGTCTTTCAAGTCCCTTTCAACCCAAATGATTCTGTGATTCTAAAAAATTTTCACAGTACATTTTTCACAGATTTATGGGTGAAGTGCTTCCTCTTGGAATGTTCACAAGGTGGGCCTCACATGACTTGCTGCCAGCCCTGCTAATAATACTCTGACAAGATGGGTGTGAGTATTTTCCACAGTGCTGTGATGCAATTTCTTTGATCCACATTAGAGTGAATAAAGCTCCAGTGCAATTATCTGAGATTATTTCAGTGTCTGCATAAAACATAGATTTGAAAACCACTATTACTTCACTCAATTATTTATGAGAGTACAATAACACTAAAATGAACAGCAGTAAGTACAGCATCCTTTTCCTCTATTTTCTCTTTCACCATGAGCAAAACAGAATAATTTGTAAGGAGAAAAGCTCTTTGCTTTGTTTAGGAAGGCAAAACTTCAGGGAGAATCTGTCATAAAATGAATGTAAGGCCATGCCTTCCTCCTATCTGCGTCAGAATGTTCCCTGTGCTGTGTGGTTTAGTGTTGCCTGAAGAGGAGACAAACAAACACACATCCAGGAAAAGACAGTCCCATGTAAATGTAACAGAGTGCCAAAAATGCTTCTTACATACATCTGTCTGATCAAACAATGGATATATACCTTCCTCCTATTGGTTTTATTTTATACCTCGTTTAACCGTAAATTACTATTTCAGAAAGTGTCATCTCTTTTGTAATAGCATTTACTGAAAACCTAAAACTGTATCCTAGGTAAGAAACATCCATTTGAGCCCTTTAAGTGTGGCAATCATTGTGATCTGATGCTGATTCGAGGTACAATTCTGCTGACACTATGTCAATGAAATTTTTCCTGTTGCTTGTAAACAGCAGAAGCTCCTCTGTTTTCAGCATCCAAGTTACCTTCTTGAGTTCAAGTCTCTGAGGTTTTCAGCATTTAAGCCTCTGCATTCCTGTCTTCCCTAATTGCCTCTCATTTCAGCTTTTAGCATGTTGTTCCACCTTCATGTTTTTTCACACACAGCCCCTTCTGCCTGCTGCCTTTCTCAGGCATTTTAGAGACTTGAAGAAAATAACTCCCATCTTTTCTTCCTTCAAATCATTCCTTAATTTTGCTAATGACTTGCATCCATTTCATTTCACTTTGTTTAGTTAAACTTTTGTGTGTGAACTCCCATCAATTTAAAACTCAAAGTCTAGTTCTAATTATCATAGAATCATAGAATGGTTTGGGTTGAAAGGGACCTTAAAGATCACCTTGTTCCAACCCTGCTGCCAAGGACAGGGCCACCTTCCACTGTCCCAGGTTGCTCCAAGCCCCATCCAGTCTGACCTGGAACACTTCCAGTCATGGGACAGCCACAGCTTCTGTGGGCAGCCTGTGCCAGTGTCTCACCACCCTCTTAAGGAAGAATTTCTTCCCAAAGTCTAACCTAACCTCTGTCAGTTTAAAGCCATTCCCCCATAAACTGTCGCTCTGGGCTCTTGTCCAAAGTCCCTCTGCAGTTCTTTTGGAGCCCTTTTAGGCACTGGAAGGTGCTCTAAGGACTCCCCGAAGCCTTCCCTTCTCCAGGCTGAACAATTAGGACAAGTTGAAATACTGTGTCTTCTATCCATTTGCAAAACAGCAAATACAGCTGTCTGCCACTGTTTTATAGATTAATACAACCCAAACAATAGATGGTAAACTAGAGAAATTGCACTTTTTTGCCAGAGTAAGCTGCATCTGTACCAGTCAGTCAAACAGGGCCAGGGTGTGGAGCTGTACACTGGCCTCGGATCATCCATACTTTCAATCTGTTACTGAGGTTCCCGGTATGGCTTTGCACACAAACACTGTCCCAAGGAATGTGGGGTATGTCTGAGGGACATCAGCTACACGCAGAAGCCAAGTCAGTCCAGTTTGTCTCAGTACTAGAAAGCTCAAAGATTGCTTTACTGACTAGCAAAAATGGAGCAAAGGTGATTACACAAGTCTTTGCAACTGTTTAGTTAAGCTAAGTGTAACTGTGAGTAAATCATTCTCTTCTCCTCTCCCCTCCTTACATGCCACTATTTGCTCCCTCAGAAAAAAGAAATAGAAAAATATGTAGAAAAACATCTTTTAGCAACAGAGCATCACAGAAAAATACAGAAGAGCAATGTAAAATACACAGGGGTAAAACAATACCTATTTAGACAGCCAGGACAAAAATAGGAGCATCTTCAGACACAGAAGTAGATGATTCCTGGTTGTCGGTCAGTGAATTTTGTGGCCTACCCTGGGCAGGATATCCTCAATATAAGAAGCAAGAGCCATTTTCCACCTTGTACCTGGTGTGACACTTGTGTTTGAAGCACTAAAACTCTGCAGTGATCCCAGCCACCTGCAGCTGCACTTGACCCTGCCCTTCTTCCCAATTTCATGTCCATGACTTTTCAATTTGGTTATAAACTTCTTGGCTTTGGGTTTTGTTTGAAAAGTGCTCTGTGAGCATTCACTGACACCTGCATTAACAGTATTTGTTTAAAAGAGGCACATTACTTTTAAAGGACAACATTTGCCTCCAGACAAAGAACTCCTGCACATCAAGTTTCCCTCCCCAACCTAACTGGGTATTTTATTGTGACTTAAGTAATCCAGATGTATCCTTCATATAAGGGTGAACCAAAGTCAGGTCTGCCTGAGACCTGCACATTCCTCCAGACCACTCTATTTTGACTTCTTTCCCTGTTTATTGACATTAAAAGCACTTTTACTCAGAGAAATAATAAAAAGAGAAATCCAGAAAAACTCCAACCTTTTCTGCAGGAGATGGGCCATCTATATGAAGATAAGATTTGTTTATTATGATGGGACAGTGATGGAACCCAGAGTCCTTGTTCCATATTATCCATTTCCTTTTCATAACATACTTTTTTTAGTTTACCTTGGGGTGTGACTAAATCACCTGTGTTTATTTAAGTAACAGAAATACAGAACATGTTCAGGTGAATTGAAGAAAATCCCATTTGATGAAAATGGCATTTTGTTTGTGTAACATTACTTCTATGTTATTCTTTATGATTATTCAAATGAAACATTAGAAGTCAAGACAGAAATTCTTGATTCTGTTTTGCTTTAAAGAAACAGATTTCTGCTTTCTTGCTTCAGAACAAACCATCTTCTCATGGTGTAGAGGCAGACAATATCATTGTTATTTACATTTCTGATTCTTAGATCCCTGTTCTGTGTCTATCATCTTGGGGCGGTTTTTCCAAGGTCACCAAATTCAATGGAAAGATCTGCATTCCCTTTCCACATCTGGAATTTTGTATCTGTATATATCTCTCTCTATACATGTATATACATGCAATATTGATTCCATTTAAATCTGCTGTGATGAATCTGGAAGGGTTTCTTTCCATGTGAGCTGTCTCAGTGCACTAGAACTGAAAGGACTACTCACAGAAACAGGGAAAACTTTCTCTCCTGCCACACTGAACACTGTGAGGAGCAGGAGGAGGAAAAGGAGTATTTCCAGACAGCTGATTCTGCAGAGTTTTGCCTCCCTGAGCACCTGCTGTAGTCAGCAGAAAAAAATTCCACCGTGGGGGCGGCCAGGGAACCTGAGTTGGGAGCCTGCTCTAAATCCTGCACTGAATTTTTCTTCCTCCATCTCCTGACACAGAGGTAACTTAAGGAGTAGCTTGTGGAGGGAATGTCTTCCAAAAGTCATGAAAAGTTACTTCAGGGAACCATCTTTTAGAGGCTGCTAGCCAATGACAGAGTCATATACTAATTGCCAATTTTTTTCCCCCTTAATAATTAGTACTACTTTTTGAACAGCCTCTTAATAGTGCAGTTTTCCTAGGACAGCTACTTTCCCTTCCTTTTCATCAGTGTATTCCTCTTTGGTTTTAATAGAGAACTAAAATAAAGTGGGCCTGTTTTGGGTTTTTTAGACTGATAATGTTCCCAATTCCAAATCTGGGACGGGGTTTGCTCTCTGGTTTAGGCCCCCTCTGCTGGTCTTCCCAAAGCAAAACACAAAATACCAGGGATTTTTCATTAGCAACAAACCTTCTTAAGAGAAAAATCCAGACTTCTCTTTCTTAACTTTTTACTATCAGAATATAAATCACAAGGAAGATCAGCTTTGGGGCTGTCAACTCAGCATGGGGGAAGATTTTTAAAAACTGAATTCAAGAAAATAATTGCATAATCAAGCATGTGAACCTGTGGAATTTCTCAGGCAAAAAGTCCAAAAGTGAACATAGCCTAAAAAGCTGATCCCAGCCTGATCTGGCTCTTAGCAGCATCCTGTGATTGGCATTTTAATGAAGATATTATGTAAGGAGCTCAAGAAGCATAGGCTGCTGGGGATGGGGTTTTTCTGTGTATCTCAGCTAACAAAAGCCAGAGGCAGTAGTCCTGCTCAGACAGCACACATTTGAAGGAGATAAACAGGTAAGGAGGTACAATGGCTAAATATTAGCACCAATTCCAGCAATATTGTAAAACAGAGATCTGATTATCTGGGAAAATCCCTGGGTGTCAGAGAAGTGAATTAAAGCACAGTGCTTTCTTAATCAGGTGAAGGACAGGACATGCTGGCATTGGGAGAAGGGAAGTTTGGTGTACCTGGTATTCCAGCAGTTCCTTTCTGGTATCCAAAATAAAGCAAAAGAAGGTCTGAGACTGTTCTAATACCAACACCTAAAAATGTTTCCTGCCCAGGACCAGACAGAAATGTGTGGTAGCACAGTTGTTAACCCAGAGAGGTTCAGGAGAGTCACAAAGGACAAGAACGGTCTATTTTGCATGGGTGGGATTTTTAATGATGTTAAAAAGCATTTCACATGTCACAGCAACAGGCAAGTTACTGGCCACAGGTATTTAAATCAAAGCTCTGTAAGCAGCCTCCTGTTACCTGCCCTGGGTAAATAAATTCCTGAACACACTGGAGAAAGTGCAGTGGAGGCCAACCAAGGTGGAGAGAGACTTAGAGAACTGTCTTTGCTCAGCTGTAAGGGGAGAAGGATAAGGGAAGGTTTTATTTCTGCCTTCAATCACAGACTCTTTTCAGAGAGACATAGTCGTAAGAGACAACACAAATTATAACACAGGAAATTCTAATGGGAAACACAAGAACAAGTGCCCAGACAGGTGGGATCTCCATTCTCAAAGATATTTAGGTTGGATGTTAGGAAAAGGTTTCTTCACCCAGCAGGTGGTTGGCACTGGAACAGGCTCCCCAGGGCAGTGATCACAACACCAAGCCTGACAGAGCTCAAGGAGTGTTTGAGCAATGCTCTCAGGCACAGGGTGGGGTTCCTGGGGGTGTTCTGTGCAGGGCCAGGAGCTGGACCCCATGATCCTTCCAATTCAGGATAGTCCATGATTCTATGGCTCACCTGGACAAAAACCTAAGCAACTCCTCATTGGACCTGCTTTGAGCCAGGAATTGAACTGGTTGACCTCCAGAAGTCCCTTCCAACCAAAATTATACCATGATTTTATGGTAAATGACTACTGTATCATTAATTCAGCTTAACCTGATGAAAGTTACTTTGACAGTTCTAACGCTTCCCCGAGCAAATAAGAAATTTAAACCCCATCCAGACTCACTGAAGTCAGTGGGAATCTTGAGCTTAACTTGAAAGGCACTGGATCAACTTCAATGCTTTTAGGATTTGTGTTCAGAAAACATACTAAACTTTATTTTTGTAGGCGACACTAGGAGTTGCTTTTTCTTAACTGTGAGTTTCTCAATAGGTTGTCTCTGCAGTTAGATGAGAACTGCTCTCTTTGGAGTAGTCACAAATCCTGCTCAGAGATTCACCCAGCAGAGCAGGGGGTGTGTAACTCCACTTTTCAGTTTGCACTTGCAGGAAAATTCCCGTTTGCCAAGTGTTATTGGTAATGAGCCTCTTGTCTAACGTGGGTTCAGCTCAGGGCAACTGCTGCTTTCGCGTTGAGACACTGTCTATAATAATTGAAATTTATGTCATAGAATGGCAATCCTGTGACCTCTGTAGAGTGAGCTAATGGTTCCAATCTTGTTTTCAGCAGGCTGCTGTGAATTAACATGGCCACTGCCTTCTCTTTTTCACCTCATCATTTTTCTTTGTAAAACAAGCTTTTTCTCTCTTATCTTGTCTCTTACAAGGGATCCTATTATTTATCTTCAACATGAAACAGAGTAAAACAACACAAGGGAGTAATTACTTGACAATAAATGTCAAGTACTAGCCAATTACTTTGATGTTTCCTATGAAGGTTAAAAAATGCAAAAAATTCCATGAATTTGTAAAAATATAGTGAATTCTTTCATACACGCAAAGAGAAGGGAAACACAGATTTATCTTAATAGGTATAGGAGTTATATACTACAAAGAAAGAAAACAAACAAGGAAACAAACATATTTAAAATCCTTAAAAAAATTCACATTCACAATCCCTCAAGAAGTAGCTGTCCTCCTAATCTCTTGGATTAACTGAAATTTCCTGAGAAGGAAGGATACCTTTCTGGTTAGGGTGGAGACTTGGATTATCTCCAAGCAGCATCCATGTTTTGAGTCATCCTCTGATATGAAGCTGCACCACGTTACTCTCCCTTAAATGTACTCCAAAAGAACATATGCTAATGTGACCTGCAGTATGAGATTTTCCTTTCCTGATAGGCTTCTTCTCCTCAGATTCTGGGCTTGAACTGCATAACAAGCAGTTTCTTTTCATAATGGCCCTTGTTGCTTTGCTAATCTTTGGTTTTGCACCATCTCCAAAGAAACAGAACACCGTCATTGCAGGATGAGAGATATCATAAAAGTGCTAAAAATCCAAATTACTGCTTGTTTCACTTTCCTAACAAAGACAACACATGGAACTCATGATCTCATATCCATTTTTACCATGTCCCTTATGCTAACAAACATGAAACAATGTCTTTACTTCTTAGTCATACCCCATAAGCACCTATGTAATGAAACTAAAATTAAACTTTGGTTATACTGTCAAATAAAAAAAGACACAGGTGGCAAAAATCCAACTCCACACCAGGATTATCTTTTAAATCCAGAACTCTCCAGAATCCTTGGTGCTGTGGAAAACCTATTTTGCAAAATACTGAGTAATGTTTAGGTTTCAAATATCTCCATGCCTTGGCTATTTGATTCTGATATGTTGCTTTTAGCTTAATTTAACTGTTTAATTGACACAAAAAAATTCATCTGCTCAGCTGTGTCCCAGCTAACAGCTTGTTAAAAGAGACAACTGTTTAAACACATTTCTATGAATGAATATAGCAAAGCGTAAGTTGTGTTAGGTTGTACAAAGAAGATGACTACGTGCAACTATTGAAAGAAGAAAAGGACTGGTAAGACAAAAGAAAAAAAAAAGGGAGTTTACAGAATATAAATCTTATCCTCTCATCCGAACTAATCTCCCTCACATCTGGAAATTCCAGTCTTTATCAAATTTCAGAGTCTGTTGCCTGGATGTTCATAATTATAAACCCCTTAAGATCATCATAAGACTCTTGATGACTCAGGATGAAGTATTCTTATGCATTGACAGTCTGACATGTAATTTCAGCTGTGATTGCTAAGCTAATTTTTAGGTTAAACAACCGACGGCTGTGGGCAGGCCCATTACAATCGGCTGGGTAAGAGCAGTTTTTAAAACGTGCTAATGACTGAGGGATTGATCCTGAGACGCTGAGGTCAGTGGCAGCTTTGTCACCGACTGCGGTGAGGACACAGCGAGGCCTCCCTGCACGGACCAAGAGCAAACAAAAACAGCGACTTCCACGTGCCTTCACATTTTGAAAAGAGAAGAGCGTCTAATGAACGGAATGGGCGAAAGCCTGCCTGGTAAAATGTTCTGGGTGTTCTCTACACTTCGCAGCTTGTCTTTTAGGAAAAGATCTTGTCAAGAGAATCAGACTTTGAGAAATTGAATACCAAGACACAGGCATTTCTTGGTGTTCAGTGATGAAGATTAAATGAAGTGTATCCCTCCACGCTGGAAAGAACTGGGGAGGTATCCCTGTTGGAGTCCTGTTGAGTATTAATCTGCCCCAGCCTTTAAAATACTTCAAATCAACTTATGTTGTCTCCCAATGTGCCTTTAAGATGATTGATGGTTTCTGTGGTGCAGAGAAGCACAGATGGTCCCAAAGAGACCATATGCATTGTGCTGCCGTGAAACTGGTGGAGAGCTCAGGGACAGGGGCCAAAATGAATTGGCATAGCCAGGCAAGCCATGCCAGCACTTCTTCAAACATCAAACATGGTTGTTTTGTCCCTTTTTCCATAACAAGTTCAGGACACACAGACTCCAGCAAGACTTTTCCATTTCAGCTACCAAGGCAGCAGAGATTCTAAAGGGAGAGGGGAGAAAAAAAAAAATCATTGTTTGTCCTTTTCCCCCTCATTTTTCATTTTCTTTAAAATGCCTGTAGACTATATTGACATTCTTTTTTAATTTCCCCATTTCACATGAAAAGCAAATTTTCCTGGCCACGGGGTCTTCGGTGACATTTTGCTACAGATAGAAGGAACCATGTGAAATGCAGGTGCTTTGCAGATGAGCTCTGAAAACCTCAATAAACTGCATTTCTCTTCCTGAGTTGCCTGGATTTTTGTCATCTTTGGGCTTTTGAAGAAATTGGGAGATGCCATGCTTTTCCCATATTTCATATACAAAGAAGAGAAAAATGGAGGGATGACCCCTCCCCAATATTCTAGAATATTAATACTATTTTATATACGAACCTCCATTAATGGTAAATATATTACCTTTATTCTCCTTTTTATCTGATACCAATTTATAATATTTATTTTATATGCTTGCATTTTATATGCTTTATTTTGTATTATGTTTATATTCATTATGTTTCATAATTTTATTGAGCTTATTTTACAAGCTTTGTATTTTTATTATGTTTCTATTTTTAATATGTTTTATATTAATTTTCAGCATAAAACTATTCTGCTTCTGTTGATATTTTGGTCTTTGCTGTACTTTGCTTCTGCTGGTTTTCTTGAATTATAGGTTACTTCCATCAGCAAATTCTCCCTGGAAAAATAAAACTCATGACTGAGCATCACTTGCTTTCTCTTACAGCTAAAATAAGAAAACCACATTGTGATGCCCTAATGATTTTGTACCTAATTTTGTAGTTTGAAAATTACCAGCATTTGGTTTTTAAATGAGATCATCACTGTTGTTTTTTAAAGCGATCAGGAGAGCATGGATCTGGTCTCAGAGGCAACAAAGTATGGCAATTTGGGAAGCACATTTCAAAAGTCCAGCAGAAAGGGAATTATGTCAATAATTATGAATTATGTCAAAAACTGCTGCATTTCAAGAATGCAGGATGTTTGCATGTGATGACCAAAATCTTTGTGACATCCTTCAGATAAATTCAGTTTGGATGCAGGATACACCCTAGGTGTGTACTTTTGATGATTTAAACATCATGTGATTATTAATCATCACTACAGTTCTGGCATTTTATGGAGCTCCCAATGGCACAGCTGCCCGAGCAGATCCCTACAGGTGTCATCACACCAGGGTGTTGCAGGAATAGCACCAGGAAGACAGAAAGCCTGCAGCGTAATTATCCATCTGGCTTTGAGATTTCCAAAAATAGGTGCAGCCCCCTGGAGAAGGGATGGGGCAGGGCATCAGTACTTCCCAAGCCAAACATGAAGTTATGGCAAGATCACGCTATTACGGGTCACACATATCATTAATACAAAGATTTCTATAGATAGCCTCTAAGTCTCTCTAATATGTAAGGTAATTAATTCATTTTAGCTATATAAAAATTAGGAATATCGTCTAAGTTGTCATCTGAGCTTCTTCTGAATTCACAGACACTACAGAAGAGAAAAAAAGTCACCTTCAAAGAACTCACCCAACCTGCTCCAGACACCAGTGAAAACATGACAGTAATGACCACCTGCCTCCTTCCACCAAACCAAGGCAGCCCAGACAACAATCTATACATCCAGTATTTAGATGTGTATTACCAGGTGATACAAATCCTTTTCCAAACAAAACCCTGCCGTTTACTAACTTTTTAGGCTGCAGAGTAACTTCGAATGTATTATTTCCCACCTACATCAGATATTCACGGCAGACCATATAAGAGAGAAGAAACAGGGACAGTAAATAAGGGAAGCTGAAACCAAGCTTTCAGACGACAGAAGTTCAGGTTTTTTCTCTCCGAAGTCAAAAAAATCTAAATGGTGCAATACAAGAGTTCACAGTTACAACAGTGATCCTCCACCTCTACTCTTCCCTAATGAGGCCACCTCTGGGGTGCTGTGTTCAGTTCTGGTCTCCACAGTTCAAGAAAGACAAAGAGCTACTGGAGAGGGTCCAGCGGAGGCTGGATGATCAGGAGTCTGGAGCATCCCTCTTATGAGGCGTGATGAGGGAGCTGGGCCTGTTTAGGCTGGAGAAGAGAAGACTGAGAGGGGATCTCATCAATGCATATAAATGTTTCAAAGGTGGATGTGAAGAGGACATTACCAGATTCTTTTTGGTGGTGCCCAGAGACAGGACGAGGAGCAGTGACTATGAACTAAAACACAACAAGACTTGCTTCAACATGAGGAAGAACTCCTTTCATTGACAGTGGCAGAAGACTGGAATAAAATGCCCAGGAAAGTTGTGAATTCTCCCTCTCTGGAGAGACTCCAAACCCACCTGGGCCCATTCCTGTGTCACTGCTCCAGGTGGCCCTCCTGCCTTGGCAGGGGATTGGACCGGGTGATCTCCAGAGGTTCTTCCAACCTGACTGTTCTGTGATCCTGTGATATTGGTACTAAAATTTCCCTGTTTGAGGAATACACAGACAAAACTCTGATACTTCATGGTATACCTTAGAGTAAAAGAAGTTTAAGCACTGCTATTGAACCAGAAAGAGTTAAAAGGGGTGTTGGGCAATACAGTGTGCAGAGATTACAGCAGGCTCGTACAGAATATGGCCATTACGATGGAAGCTGATTCCAAAGTGCAGTTAAATTGCCATGTGATCCCCATTGCAACTGTGGTCCCATTTTCTCTTTTTATGGGAAATGATGTCATTGGGAACAGCTTCATCGGGCTAAGCGTGGAATTTTCTAAATTGAGTTTTAATGAATAGACTGGACAAAGTTATCCTCCTGCCTGCAATAACTGAGTGGGCATCGGTGGCAGAAAGCTCTTGGCAATTACCATCCATCTAAAGACTTCTGAAAACCTGTAGCAGGAAACAGAATTAAAATTGTCCAGAAATAATATTTTCTAAGAACAGGTTGAGAAGCAGGACATCATTTTAAATATGACTATAATGCCAAAAGAATTTTCTTGTTCCAAACAGTGAAATATGATCCTTCTCAATAACTCATTAATGATTTATGATACAGAGTTGAGTTTCACAACGGTTCTTGTTACTGTGGTGCTAATGAGTGTGGTGACTACAGGTCCCAGCCATCTGTATCACAATTTGATGTACAGCTGAAGAGAAAAGAAGGAGTTGTACACTGGGAGATGTAGTTTCATCAACTACAAATACATTTAGTAGAGGGATATGATATACTTAGCTGTTTTATCAGAATCAAATTCTTGTAAATATTGATTACCATTGTCAGTGCAATACGCCAAGCAAATCTAGGGAACTAAATAAAAGTTAATGCTTTAAGAAAATATTGTAGTAATTTAACTTAGTCCAATTTCCCCTGAAAAATGTATAAATAGCAAATGAGAGCAGCAAACTCTCTGCTGACATGACATGCTTGCAGCTTAAAATGAGGGCATCACCAAAAAGATACAGGGCCATGTTTTCATTCACTTTTATTTAAAAAAGCCTCACTCAAAACGCAGATATGGGTAACATGGAATCTAAATGAAATCCATTATTGTACATAATTCTAAGTGCTAGGAGAGCTTTATTAAAGTGGAAAAGGGGAGTGAAAAATTAAAGAGGAGAGGTTAAAGAAACATGGCACATGCCTGCAGGAACAATTCTGTGTAATCTTGGGAAGGGAAGGGTTAGGGTTTGCATTTAAATCTCTCTAAAGGTCTGTTTCCACCAACAAATTTTACTGCATTTGACTACAAAGGCCCGAAATTTCTAACATTGATTTGTTGAGTTAACAGAACATTGAGCACAACTGAGTAGTGCTCAGTATCGTGGTAACGATCACAATTAGGGGAAATACAGGGAGATCGGGTCCAAACATTCCATCCAGCCGAAGACAGCAACGGGAAGTGGAGATTCTGCCATCGTACCAAAACACGGTCAGTTTATCTGTCACAGGAAAGCCATACAGCGATGAGGTTTCATTGTATTTTTCAGAGTTCTTATAGCTCTCTCCAGATAGGATTTTCTGCCCTCCTTTGCTGACAAACTGCACTGATAGTTGTCAACCATAACCAGCCATTGGAGGGCTCTCCGAACATTCAGTTTAGGGAATGCTTTGGTTTGGAAAGGACCTTAAAGACCACCCAGTTCCAACCTCCCACCATGGGCAGGGACACCTTCCACTAGACCGGGTTACTCAAAGCTTCATCCAGTCTGGTCTGGGGCACTTTCAGGGATGGGGCATCCACAGCTGCTCTGGGAAACCTGTGCCAGGGCCTCACCACCCTCGCAGTAAAGAATTTCTTCATAATTTCTAAAGTAAAATTCTCTCAGTTTAAAGCCATTAACATATGGCTGTTTGCTGTGATTGTTGTTAAAGATGGAAACTATCTAGACAACCTTGCTACACAGCCACTTCACCTTTCCCAGTCCTCCTCAGCATCTCTTCCTCTGTATTCAATTCCTTCTTCGCATCCTCGGAGCTACAGTGCATTCCTAATCCTCCCCTTGAAGCACACCTCCCAGCACCCACTCTGCCTGAGAAATCCCCAGCCACGAGGTTTAACCCTGGCTTGCTGGAATTAGCCATTCCTCCCAGAACCACCCCTCTCCCATCGCAGCCTCCTTGAGCACCCTCCTCCCCTCCTTGAGACAAAAGAGAGGTTTGTCTAAAAGCTTCTCCTCTCAGTTTGTTCCCTGCAGACTGGTGGGGGAGTTGCTCCATGAACACACTCCCATGTCTTTTGTTCACAGGCCAGCCTTCATCAAAGGGGGCTGAAACCCGTGGGATTATTAAACGCATTACGCGTTCATTACTGGTAATCCGCTGCTGATTTTGCCAGCGGTTGTGCTTCCAACGGGAAATCCTGCGGGGCTCTGATTCAGGCGAGTAAGAGTCCCTCAGGGCTAGAGGACATAGTCATAAACTGTGACGTTCGGGGGATGTTCAGGTTGGACATCAGGAGGAATTTCTTCACAGAAAGGGTGATCAGACATTGGAACGGGCTGCACAGGGAGGTGATGGGTCACCGTCCCTGGAGGTGTTTAGGGAATGACTGGACATGGCACTCGGCGCCATGGTCTGGTTGACACGGTGGTGTTGGGTCATAGGTTGGACCCGATGATCCCAGACATCTTTTCCAACCTAAACGATTCTGTGATTCAGGGAGACGAGCCAGCACCTCGGGACCCACTGTGCGCTCCATCATCCTCAGGTGGGTTGAGCTGCTGACGCCACCGCACCGGGACCGAGACCGGGCCCGGGATCCGGATTGGAATCGGAACAGGACCGGGATCGGGATCGGGATCGGGATCGGGATCGGGATCGGGATCGGGATCGAGAGTGAGCTCAGGATTTGGATCGGGATGGGAAACACGCGCCCCCAGCTCTCGCGCCAGCCTCTCCCCCTCAGGGACAGGGGCGGAGCCAGTGACGTCACCGCCCCGCGCGCCGCTCCCGCGGGCCCGGCGCACGCGCGGCGCGGCGCGGGACCCGGGGCGGAGGGTGATGTAATACCCGTAACGGCCCCGCTCCGTCCGACATCCGGGTATCCTGCTGGGGTGCTGTTGTTTTTTTTGTTTTCCGCTTTTTTTTTTTTTTTTTTTTTCTCTTTTCCCCTGAAAAGCTCCATTTGTCGCTTTTTCTGGTGTTTTAATTTTTTTTTTTTTTTAAACGGGAGAGGGAGACGGTGAGGAGGGAAAGGGCACGGGGACGCGCGCGCGCTCCCACCTCCCCTCCCCTGCGGCGTGCGCGCCTGCGCAGAGGGGCGGCGGCGGCAGCGCAGTGCGAGTGTGTCCGTGTGTCCGCCCGTCCGTCCGTCCGTCCGTCCGTCCGCGGCCGGCGCTCCGCGCGGCGCTGCGCGGGTGGGCGCGGAGCAGCTCGGGCGGGGGACGGGGACGGGGGGGGCCGCCGGCGGCGGCGGGGGCGAGATGAGCGCTGGGCTCCCCCTGGGCACAGAGCCGCCCTGTGAATGAGCTGAGGCGAGGCCGCCAGCCGGGTGCCCCCCTCCTTCTCCTCCTCCTCCTCGTCCCCCCCTCCTTTCCCTTCTCCCCCGCGCACCGCCGGGAGCGCGGCCCTGCCCGCACAGCCGGCACCGACGCCGCGGCCGGGGGGGTAAGTGGCGCTGCGCAGTGCGGGGCCGGGGCGGGGTGAGGGGGCGGCGGGGCCGGGGCGCTGCGGGGCCCCGGGGCCTGTAAACAACCGGGGGCGGCGGAGAGCGCGGGAGCTCGGCGGCACGGCTGGGAGCGGGTCGGGCGGCCGGAGGGAGGGAGATGGATGGGGAAGGGGGGTGCGATCCCGCTGGGATGCCGCTGCCGGGAGCCCCCTGCGCAGCCCCTGCATTGCAGGCGCCTGCTGAGGGTGGGGGTGTCCCCGCAGCCCCCCGGGCACGGCGGGAGGAGGGTGAGCGGCGGGGTCTGGGCCTGGCTCAGGTAGGAGCAGCAGCTTTCCCTTTCTCCCTGCCCCCTCCTTTCCTCGCCCAGAGTTCATTTAATAAAGGCTATAAACAGCCTGCTCTCCCATCGCCACCCAAACGCTCGGGGCACGGCACTGACTGGGAAAAAAAAAAAACCAAAACAACACGCATCTATTTATAAAGCACCCCACCCTGGCGAGGGTCGGGAGCATCAAGCACTCCCCAAATAGTGACATTGTGATGCAGCGGGCGGTTTTCCCTCACCAACGCCTTTCGGGCGTTTAAAGTTTGAGAGAGATTTCGGTGCCTTTGAAAACAATGTCTTGAGCAAAGGTTGCGCTGACGATCTGTGATCTGTCACAGAGTGCGTGGTAAAAGTCCGTGGAAGAAAATGCTGGTTTCGGTGAGAAAGTTGTGCGGTGATGTGCTGGGTAATTGGGCTTGCGTGTGAAATGCCGGAGGTTCTGAGCGTACGTCTAACCTTTTTGTTACATTAGATTGTATTCTAGTAGTTGTGATACAACGTTAAGACAGGCTGGAGGTTGACCGTTTCAGAATTGATTTTGCAGACATCTGTTCCATACGTATTTGTATTTATTTGGTACGATTAAAATATTCCTTAATGTTGCCATGTGGATGGCAAAATTTTGTGGTTACAGAACTAGTGTTTAAGTTTACAGCAGCACTTGGGAAGAACTAAATTTTTTTGAGCTGTATCTTCTGTCAAACGGGAAAGTGCTGTTCATTGGGGTGGTCTCTGTGGTAACTTTAAGGTTTAAAGTCCTTAAGGTATGTCATCCAAAGGAATTTTTTATTTTTATTTTTTTTAAGCAGGAGACAGTTTTAGATCACGAGAGCAGTAGCTGGAAAGAAGGTAGGTGATATGTTTTCTTTAGATTGTGATATTTAGCATCAAGTGAGCTGAATCAATTTATAAAGTAGAAGTTCTAACTCTTGTGATTCTAGGAAATTAATTTCCAAATATAAGCCCTAGTAGCACTTTCCTGAGCTGTTTCAGTGATTAGGTGGCTGAAGCAGGTTCTGTGAAGTACTGGTGGAATTAAGGCTGGATGGCTACTGTTACTCAGCACCCTGAATGAGTTGCCAAATGACCAAGAATTTTGCAATTTCTAGCCACATTTCTTCTCTGATAGCTTCCCTTCTGGTGCTATTCATGGTTTCTTCTATGAATAACATCAGAGAAAACGTGAGCCAGGTAAGTTTTACAGTTTACCTATCCAATCACAGTAGTATTCAAAGGGAAGGTGTTAGAGGACTGCAGCTTGGATCAGTGCACCAGCATTAGCTGCTCCTAAAGTTCTCACTCCCAGGCCTTGCTGGGTCTCCCTTTTGTATATGAGACTGGGCTAGAAGAGTTGCTGATGCATCATGCCAGTTATTAATGTTTTCCTCACAGAGCTCTCTGATAAATTCCTCAGAGAACCGTGGGGAGAGTTTGTCTGTCCTCTCACTCTCTTCCAGCATAGCCGTGTTTTTCTCATATACAGGCAAGGCCTAGCTCTGGATTACAGTTTAGTCCTCTGCTTGATGATTGTCAGGTCAATCTCTCCCCTCGAAGTACAGTACAAAACTATACTTGTTTTCCAAGTATTTCCTTAACTGTCTATAGGTATGCTTGGGATACTTTTGTTGAAAGCGAAGAGAGATGGAAGTGCCAAATGACTGGTGAAGCTTGCAGGTCCAAACAAGCAGAACTCAGAGCAATTTGAATTAAAACAGAATACTAAAAAGTTTTTTTTTTTTCCTATAAAATCGAGCTGGTTGCTTCTTATCTGGAGTGCAACTTATGTGGTGGAGTTGAGTCATTCTTGCTGAGATTGCATTTTGAGAACTGTCGTTAAAATGCTTAGATATTTAACTCTGGCACAGTATAATTTGCAAACTTATGTAACTGGTATGTTTTTGAATGCAGCTGTCAATAAGAGATCGTATTGCACTTTTCCTTTTTAGTGGAAGTAGGGAATATAAAGCAGCTGCTTTCACAAAATGACCTAAATATAAGTAATTTAAGAATAGCATATTTCTTGCTAAAATATTGGCATTTCTATAGGCTTAATTTTCACATGTTCCAGGTCTATTCTGATGTACAAAATACTTATGTAATTGGCTAGGCAGAACAGCATTGCAATTAAGTGATGGAATGATGCAGGCTGTGCTAATAAATAAACAAGTTTTAGAATGGAAAGTACTGTAAAATAACTGTTTTCATTTGGCCCGTGCTAACCGGAGACATTTTAAAGACTTGAGTAGTAGTAATGTTTGAAGTTAAGACATTAGTGGTTTATCATAGCTAAACCTGAGCCAAAATGCATTTGTTCTTACTATTGCATGTGGACCTTTGTAATTTTTGCTCCTCTTTTCTCATAAATCATACTTTTTACTTTTTTTAGAAAAAATTGTATCATCTGTTTCTTTCCAAATGACACAACTTGTAGTCTCATTTGTTCTTTTAGAAATTTATCTCTTTTTGGATAATACTTGGTTGCCGAACTCTTACTGGTCTCTGTAGTTTTAATCACATGATCCAAATTTCAGTTTAGAATACTAGGATAAGGAATAAACTTCTGTAACATTTACACATGCTTAACTACAATCCTCTTCGTTGAATGAATGGCAAATGCAAAGTATCAAGTCTGTGTATACAATATGTAAATCCTGAAAAAATGACAATGTTGTTAGGATATTTAGAAGATCCAGGGAATGTGCATAGATGTACATTTTATGGCATTTTACATACATTCCATTCACCAGAGCTAAAAAATGTTTTTTAAGGAGGATTCATGTATTTGAGCCATGATGTGGTGCAGATCGTGGTGGAGATAATGCTTTCTACTCGTAGCTTCTTTATGTTGCTCTCTGTCTGTGAAGGAACAATTTAGCATTTATTAAGATTTAATATTTCTAGAGTAAATCACTTGACTCTTAAGACTGGGAGGAATGTTTAGACCAAGGGAATTGTAATCAGGGCAGGAGGAGAAAGCAAGTGTGATTCCATGGGAGTGAATAGGCTGATTTTTGTTCCTGGGTAGAGGCGGTAACCACTGTGTGTTACTGGTGTTAAACCACTGCTGCAAGGTCTGCTTTTCTGTAGTTGTCTGCTAACTCTGCTCTGTGTTAAACCACAGACTAAGTTACAGATTTCTGTCAAATTGTTATCTGTTTTCTTATTTATTTGGTTTGTGTTTAAACACAAATACCAGTACAATTCACTAATGGATATTTCAGCTGCCTATTGGACTCTACAGAACAAAGTGTGTTTATAACTATATGAAACAGTCGCTCAGATTTTTTTAACAGCTCTTCTCAAAAGGTGTTTATATGTGACTAAAACAACAGAACAAAAACTTCTTTCACTGACAGTTCCAATGAAGTACACTTCTACTGTTTAGAGTGTAAACTTTATAGCAGTATATATCTATGTATACCAAAAGAGCATCTAAGAGTGCTACAAAGGAAAAAGCAAAACTGGTTAACCATGTTTCAATATTGAAATGTAGAGAAAAGCAGTTTACACAGAGAGGGAAAAGTACATTAGCCTCCTCGTTGCTAACAGGTTAGTTCTCATTTAAAGAATATTTTAGTAGATAAAAAGGTCTCTAAAGTCTTCTAAGATAATAATTTACAAACCAAACAAACGCAAGTGTAACATGGCTTGTATTTTGATAGCTGCAGTTTAAATAAAGCAAAGCACTTCAACGTGCTTATGGTGATACACCGCGTGCTGAATTATGTGGGACTACTCAGATGTGTGATGTTGCTCTCATGCTTAAGTGCCTTGCTGGATTGTGACCTAGAGGATGAAATGTGCTCTCATGTTTGGGTCTCAGCTGTAACTTGAAGGATTTTATGTATCTGTGTGTGCAATTCATTTTTACTGCCAACTGTCCTTGTGATCTGAAATTCGAATGGTAGCCTGTATGCTTCTTGACGGTATATCATAGCTATTCGTCCATTAAGTTCTGTGGTATTTTTACATAGAAATAACTAAAATGCAGTAGCCACGAGAACTGTGTAAACTGTGCCTGAGCTCTTTGTGTTTGGAGATGAGTTTAAGGAATTCTCCAGCTGTTAAGTAAAACCCAGTCTTTGGAAAGGACTACAGAATGTGGAAAAATGTGGGCGGTTAAGCAGCTAGCATTAAATTGTAGGAAAATTTAATGAAGAAAAATCAGTTGCTGTCAGTAAATAATTTTCTGGTTCCCTCAGTCAATTACAGTATGTATTTGGACAGACCCTTGTTAAAAATCAACTGCTGCCGCTCTGTAATGAGCCATTCTGAGGCTGCAGATCAAGGCCCCATAAGCTTAGGAAATGCTGGCATTAGCACTGCTTTGATTTTTGAAAAACAGGTGAATTCAACAATGTCCTCATTAAGTGACCAGAATGTTTAGAGCTGTCGTGAGCTCTGGTTTGGACTGAGGGGAGCACCTTTACTGCCTTGTTTATCATGGGCAAATCACCTCTCTGCTGGTAGTGATAGAAGCGAACTTGGCAATCAGTGTGCCCCTCAGAGGAAAGCCTTCTGTCCTGAAAGTTTCTGTCTGCATAAAAGGCTAAAAACAATAGGGTTGTTTTTTCCATTGGTTTCTTTTTTGTATTTTTATGTAGTCTTGGGCAAAAAATCTGCTTTATTGCAGCAGTCATCCTCTGTCCTTGATCTTCTAATGAGATAGGAATGCTGGGGACGTGAGGGCAAAATAGTTTTGTAAATAAAATCTCTGTGTGTATACAAATGAACAAACTCCAGCTTTTCCTAAGCATTGAGGATTTGACTTCCAGGTCTTAATTGCTTCTGGCGTAGTTTTGATGTCATTTCCTTGCAAGCAAAGCCAGGTTATAGCTGTAACTTCAGAACATTTCCTATTTTATTGCCATTTTATTCCCAGGTGTAGTCATCAGGTTTCAAGTCTATCCTGTATGCTACTTTTCCTATATCCTCACCAGAATAGCGTTAATGTTGCTGAGATTAGAACCCCACAAATGTTTTCACGTAAAGTGAAGGGTCTGGGAAATTACTTGTGTATTATTTCATAATATTGAGTGCTTGACTAAACAGGAAGTTTTGGGGCCTTCATGCAAACATCATCTTCTAATTACTGGGCACACACGTCCCGGTTGTGTTTTCTCTAAATAGTTTATTTTTATTTTACTCCCAAGCTCTATCTGTATAAACTTTATTTTCACTTGGGTGTCATTCTGCCATATTGATAAAATAAATTGCTCATAAGACAAACCATAAACAGTTGGCTGATGCTTCTTGTAGAAGTTAGGAAAATCTGAAGTTTGAAAGCTTTAAATAATAAGTTGGTGAGCAACTAGAAGTACAAAGAGGAAAAATAGAAGATCAGATAGAGGGATGATTCCATGTGTTCAGTTTTCTTGAATTGTATAGGACCATATTAACTAAATTTTTAAGATGTTTGCGGTGAAGTTATCAGTGAAACAATACAACAGAGGGATGGTGGGGTTCTGTAAGAATTTGTACACATTACCACAGGCAACAAACAATATCAACTGTAAAAAAAGTGGTAGTTTCCTGAACTGACTGTGTGAATGTAATTTTTTCCCCATATTTCAGAAATAGTTCAGTTAATGCATTTGCTGCTTTGTTGTTTTTTAAATTATTCTTATTCGAGCCTCCCTTTGTTTTTGTAATCTCAGTGAATAATCCCATCAGGACCTTTTTCCATGGAGCATCTTTTTCTTGGTTTATTTTAACACTTAGCTAAAACACTGACAAATTGCAGCAGTAGCTTGACTTCGCTCCAGTTGCATTTGAACAAGCAGAACAATCCTGGACAAAAGCCATTCTAGTCTAGAGGCTCTTTACCCAATATCTTCACTCTTTTGGATGGGGGCAGGATGGCCTAGGACTCCAATTTTGTCTTGATTTTTCTGAATATGTTTAGTTGAACTTGGTAGATAAAGTAAATGCTTTTTGTTTGGTTTTTTCCTTTGACGCAGAAATGGCAGTGGAATGATGTGAGCCTTCCTTTAAAGAAAACATTCTTCTGTGAATCTTTTTTTGTGCTAGGTATTGTTTGGCTGGTAAAACTGACAGTGTACGAAGATATTGAGGCTTCAAGCTGTAGATGAGAGATAAAAAAAAGAAGAAATTTAGAGAAAAGGGAGGTTTTAGCTATTATTTGAAATATTTGATCTGTTCAGATTTGTTCAATTCTTGCACTGTAAGTGGCTCGTACTCAAGTAGGAGTTTTCAGTTAGATCCACAATGTTTAGAAGTGGGGTAATGATCTATTATGATGAGAAATGGCAGTTGCAGAGCACTCATGGTATTACAAATACTGGAAAAAATTGTAATTCAACTTTTATGACTTACTATAATTCCATTCTTCTGGGTTGTCTCTTTCTGTTTCCTTTCCACCCTTGTTTTCTTTGTGGTGAACGTATTGCTGTATGTAGTTCTGTTGGAATGGCTGTGTAGCAGGGTGTACTCCTGTCATGAGCAGCTTGCTTGGAATCCTTAAATTCACTTGCTTGCCTTGGTCTTTTAAAAAAATTGAATCTTACTGCATGTCATTGATATATAAACTGAAGCAAGGGCCTTTCTTTCTCCCAAATTCTGTCTACACAGACTGCAGCTTCCTTGGATCTTCCGGTTCTTTTTTACGGTTGCTTCAAGGGGGCTCTGAATTTTGGCTGGAGCCTGCAGGAATTTCTGCGCTGTTAACAAAGCAGTTGTCTAAGCTTTGTGTCTAAAATGGGTGTCTTTTGTTTATATTCCAACACTTCTAAGTAAGAAGGTTTTGGAAAATGAAGTATAATCAGAAAGTTATTCTGAACTTAGCACCAGCATGGGCATGTTTTCTGCTTATTAATGCTTTCAAGCAAGGACCTTGGTGTTTTCATTCTCACACTGTTCAGACAGCAGCACATGAATTTATGCAGAGCTATCTCATTGATTTTCATAGTTCTTGTTAGTGCCATTTTGGTTGTCTACATAGTTTTTCATAGCGATTGGGCTGCTCATATTTTGATGCTGCTGTGTTTTTTTCTCTTACGCTTTCCCACTTCTAATTTGTAGTACAGATATTTAGAAAGAAGCAAGAATTCTGTCTTGGCCAATAAAAACTCACTTAATCATGTTCTGAGGGTGCCAGTCATGTTAGGATCCTGATGAGTGACTGTCACTTGTGGATGCAAGTTGTGTCTCCTCTCAGAATCAGTGTAGAGATTTTTCATTCCCAGCAGCAGTCTTGGTGATTCTGGAAAGAACTTAGTTTCTTCCATAACAGACCATATTGCAAAATTAACCCCATAAAGAATTCTTGAAGCTACATCACCATCTTTCAAACTTCTGAAGGAACAGTTTGTTCCAGGTGAATTATCTTTTTCAGTGTCCAGGGCTTCCTTTTGCAAAAATCAGATTACACATGTCTCTGCTGGAGAGAGCTTGAACCTCAGCCAAAATACACTCATACTGAGAAGCTTCTCATTTAACCTTGGAACAGGTTTAGTTGTCTGCAGGAAAGGTAGGTAGGAGCAGAAAATAATGTTTTAAGAAGAAGCTGAAACATGTTGTTGGAGGGAGGGTGTTAACTTAGAAATGGTTACCTTCTGTGTTCCAGAAGGCATTAATAATCCTCTCCTAAATCCTACCTGCCCTGCTATACACACCACGTGGGATAAAATATTTTGCTGCTTAGTACAGGGAGGCATTTGGAAAGGCTGTCAGCTTCTAGCAGGGAGAAGGGATTTTTAGTAAAGTTATGTTTAAAAAAAAAAAAAAAAACAACAACTCTCCAAACAACTTAGATCAGTGAAATGGCAGTGCCTGTGGACCAGCTACTAAGAGGTCAGAGCTCATAGGTGTTTGTATCAGAGGTGCAGTGATTTAGTATTTTCTCCTGTGCTGTGAAGTTGTAATAGCCATCACTGTTGCAGTGGGAGAGAGGGAGGGTAAGCTGAGGAAGTTTGGAACAGTTCATACTTTCCCTCATACACACAGAGTTATTAACTTGCTTCCTCTGGTTTTTTTGTTTTCTGAGGTTTTTTTGTCTGCCACAAGCCATACCTGCTACATCTCTCCTAAACCAAAAGTTCTTAATGTTATTAGAAATTTTCTTACCCCTATGGGTAGTTTCTTAGGATCTTCCTTTTGCAGTTGTCTACTGAAATGTAACACAGACTACAGCTGCATCCTCAAGAAGCAAATGTTCTGGTGGGGAAATGGTGTGTTAGGCTGTTTATTGAAATAGTCCCACTTCTGTATTTTATTTCTTTTACTTCTTTTTCATAAATAGTTCTTTTTCATAAATACAGGCCATGTATTCCTGTGTCTGAAAGTACATATCCAGAAACATCAACTGTAATTTTTTAGTGTTTTATTGATGTTTCAAACCGTGAGTGCCACAACTCAGTCATATAGCCTCCAATAGTTTTTAAATCGTTTCACTGGCAGGAGGCTTTTTCATGACTTCATTCAGCCCATGACTGTGGTGTAATTGTGTCTCCTCATCTGCGTGTTCTGTTTTATTTTAGTCATTCTTCCGATCCCTGGGATGTTCTCTGACATGTTTGTTGAAATTAATTGATTTGGGGCATCCAGTATGTACTGTCAGTTTTTCATTCAGCAGGCTGTAACTTCTGAAAATGTTTCCACGTTTGCACAATTACATGCTGTCTGGCTACTTCATCCAGCCTACTTAAGGCAGAGGGAAAAGTACTGCTGATCAGGCTGGAGTTGAAGTGAATAAATGCCCTTTTTCTAGTCAGTAGCAGTCTGTATAACTTGGTGACTTGCTTTGTGTCCTGTAGTTCAAGTAAAGGTTGTAATCTTTCTGTATGGTCCTCATTACAGCACACAGGGTGTAATGTCACTGAGAGAATTGTTCTAGGAAATTGGAGTGTGGCAATATTTCTCAGCTTAGTTAGAACAAGTGCCTGTGACTTCAGTGTTGTTCATATAAGCAGCTTATCCTAGTGGAAGGAATACAACTTGAACATTGTTTAAAAAGGATTATTAATTTACATATTGTTCAACTGAAAGTTTCAGATGGGGGTGGTTAGTTTTCTTGGACAAAATGATCAGATCTTTGTCCAAATTCCTTGGAAAAATGAATTTGTATTTCTGTAGGGTTATGTGGAATTGCATTAACTGTCCTTTGTGAACAATTTAGGGCTTATCTTCACTTGAACCTTGTGGCAAATGAACAAGCAAATAGCAAAACAGTAAAATTTATTTTCCTGTATAGCAGAAAGCATTACAGTTGTGCTGCCTGGATAGCACAATTTGAGGAACAAATGAAGGGGCAAAGAGATTTCATGCATTCCAGTGATGTATCTGTGGTTGTCCATGGTTGTCCATGGCCTGGTATACTAATTACCCTCCTTTTCTTTGCCACTCTGTTCTGCAGTTGCATCTACTTTCAAGGACTTTAGCTACTGACTCTTTGGCATGCTCCATTCATTATTTCAGTTTTGTTTCTAATGCTGCAGTCCTTTGAATTTTGGCACTCTTGTGTTTTATCCAAGATCTTGTTATTTGTGTTGATTTTTCTAGGCCCTGTACAGTATTCTTACTTTTCCATCTGCAAACCACAACTTGAGTTTTCTGTGCACTTGCTGGAGAGGCTGTCCTTCAGTTTGACCTCCATAAAATCAGTGCTTCAGAAATCATGGTTAAAATGCACTTGTAGATGCAGAGATGCATCCCCTGCATGCTCATTTCTGTTCACAGGGGTCCATTTTCACATCTAGTTTTCTTCAGATGCCTCTCTGTTTTTAAGAGCCAAAATCCAGAAACTTTGGCTGCAGAAAGCTCTTCTCTTTTAGGACCTAAAACTAATGGAAGTCACTGATACGGAAGTGGTGATCCAAGAATCATCTTAGATTAAAATTGAAGTTTGCTTGACTGATTGCTGTGCAGTTGTAGCATCAGATGATGTGTGAGAGTCAGCATTTCTGAAGAAAATGTTGTACCTCTGATCTTTTTGCAAGGCACCACCCTTACAGTACTGTTCAGAATGGTACTTCTCTAAGAAAAAAAACAACAGTGGATGGTGTATGTTTGCCACTAAATTTAATGATTAAAGTGCCTTTTCTCTTACTTTGCCTTTAATAGGAAGAGAGAGAATGTCTGTCTCCTTCAGTACATATGTGCATCACTGAAGCATCCCAAAAGTTGAGGCTTTCAAAGCAGAGGACTGGTTCTGTCTCCTGCCTTGAGACTGCAGTTTTCTGAGATAATTGTAGAAATGTGTGACTGGGTTAAGATAGTAAAATTATGTGGAGAATAAAGGTCATAAAATGAGGGCTCCTGTTAAGAAAGATGACTAAAGACATAAAGAGAGGCTGAGTTAAGCCATGTTCAGGATCTGTTTTATGTATTGCACACATTGCATGCAGTCTGTTCTGGGTCTGTGTTTTTACATAACAAAGTCATGCTGTAATTTGGGCACTTGCACTGCTATAGGTTAATCAGATTTGCATACAGAGTTATATGCTAACCGAAGGTGTCATTCCAACTCAATCACTGTAGTGCACAAAGCACCTCATCAAAGAATGACAAATGTGCTCATAATTTAGGTGGACACTGGTGTGTGGAAGATGATTCTGTAGATATGGACTCAAAAACAGGTCTAAAAGGTATTTTTAGTAGGAAGGAGGCTTGGCTTTCTTATGTCAGCATTTCTCTGTGTGTGTCCATCCCTTCTTGTAAAACCAAGATAATTTTTTTTTAATAGCTAAGACTCTTTAAATTCTTCAGGTTTTAACTACACATAAGGGTGTCTTGGTTTGAAAGACCAGTGTCTGCTAAGGAAGGCAGGAGCCTCCCTTGGAATGGAAAATATAACCCCCTTCTCTCCAAATTATTATAATTTTGAAATTAAGAGGCTTTCAGGCAAAGATATAAGAAATAGGAATAGCAGTTCTTTACTAGTATATATAACAAGGCAATAATACAGAAACACTGGCTTAACCTGACGGAGTCAGGATAGGACCTGACACCCTGCCGGGCAGGGTGGTGGCAGTCACAGTCCCATTAAGGGGCGGCTGCACCCTCTTTGAAATGATAGAAATGGTTCTGTCAAAGCAGTGACCCTGTAGAAGGGTCTGGTGCTCCTCTGAAGGTCCAGTGGTGGTTATGCAGCTCTTGTCCTCTGGGAATCCAGTAGGTAAGGGCTTACTGTGGTGTTCCAAACCTCAGATTATATCCAGGTAGGAATGCTTGTTTCCTCCCCCTGGGCAGAGCATCTCACAATGGGATGATGTAATTTTGAGTCATGCAGTAAGGCTTGATGGTCCATTAACAGAAGATACCCTTCCGGAGGGAGTTATCAGGGATGTGTCAGCGAAGAGACAAAGAACACTGCCCCACCTGGTTTTAACAGCTGGTGATAGAACGCATACTTATGGTTACATCTTACATTGTAATATAAGACAAAGGGTATGGGGGGAGAAGTAGCAGGTAGTCTCCATCAGAATTCACAGATTGGTCAGTTGTAACTGAATTTTTTCTGAATGAGAATTGAAATTCTGGAAAAACCTAAATGTCTGGCACATTCATCCTATCTACAAGTAAATGATGCTTTTTTTGCAGATACAGTGAGGATTTTGAAAACCGGGCCTATTCTCCTACAGGTTTATACTGCTGTTTTGGTGGAAGTCTGGTTAGCTGGAGTGTAGCAGGAAGACAACTGCAGTCTGTTATTGCAGTTTTCAGAGGGTGATCACTTCATGCTGTGGGCTGTGGGCAATTTCTGAGGGAGTTGTTCCATGACCACATTGTGGTTTTCCTTCTGCCCAGCTGTATTCACATCCATGGTGGGCAACTCTTACCCCTGAAGAATCCTGAGTCAACATGTCACATACAAATCTTAGCTTAAAAGACCACCAGCTTTCAGGTTGCCTTCTGGAGAGGGATAAGGCAGTTTGGTATTTAAATGGAGAGTGATTTATTAACTTTGGAGGTGTGCTAGCAGTTCTGTAGTTGTTGTTAGAACTTCACACAAACTGTATGTATTTCTAATTTACATGATAAACTACTGAGCAGGACGAACAGTTTACAAAGCACAACTCTGAATGTTGTGTACATAGTAAGGTGAGAGATTAGAAGAAAAATGGCCCTTTTTAGTTCATGTTTCAACAGTGTTTGTGGTCACTGTAACTGTATCCTGTTCTTAATATTTTTCTGTTTTGTTTTAAACACAGCAATAATGTCAAATACCTCACAAAAAATATATTTGCTGGGGAAGTTTCTGCTTTTTGAGCTCTAAAATAAGGTGAAAAAGTTGAATATCTGCCTTCTGTTTAATGATCTCAACAAAAAGAACATTCAGTGTTCAACTCTGCTGCTATCATAGAATGAATAAAAAGTATTATTCAGCAAAATAATTCCCCATATGATTTATAGCAGCATTCTGTAATTATTTTGATCACTCTGACTTCATCAGAGTTGCATGTGAAAATAAAGTCTCAAGTCGTATTTTTTTCCTAGCAACTTCAGTAATGTGAACCTCCTACATGTGTTTGGAACACAAGACACACACTGTGCACACTCTGTTTCGTTGGTTAGTTACAGCTTGCTTGGGCATCAATATTTTGTGTTCACTTGAGAAGAGACAGAACTGCAGAGCTGGGTTTGGGGTGAGAGGAGGCAGAGGTGAATTGCTGCTGCCATCCCCATACAGCTGAAGTATGTGTTTTGTTTTTGTTAACAAAGCATGTGAGCCAAGGAGTGCATAACCAGTCCCCGTGCCTCACATTTGAATCACTGTTGTGATGAGATCAAATATAAACATTTCTTGACTGTTTATTCTAACACAGATGTTTTAGAAAGGTTGATAGTGGCTGGAAGAGACAGTGTGAAGAGCTTTGTTGGATATATGGTGTCACTAACGGCTGATGCTGTATTGCAATAAAAGCATGTTGTAAAAATGTGATGTTGTCACTTAGAAAACTGGTCAAATACATTCCATGGTCACGTTAAACATTTCTAGAACCCCTGATGTACTGTTTTTCTGCTAGTGCAGCTGTTAGTTGGGGCCTCAGGTAAAGTCTGTTTCTGAGGTGCTTTTCACAGCTAGTTTTTGTCCACAGTCTTCAAATAGAAAAGCTCATAGTTTTGTTCCATTACCTGGTATTGTATAACAGTGATTTGCAGACTCTTTGATGCTTCTCAAGGCATAATTTGCAAGTATGTAAAATGTGTGACCTATTTTGTATGATTTTTTAATAATGAATGCACAAATAAACTGATGTGGATTAGAAGGGTGGGTTGGATGGTTAGGGTGTGAAAACCATGAAGATAAACCAGTCAGTTTACACTGCCTGCAAATATAACTCTTATTCTCTTAAGCATGAATATTTGCTGCATCACATCCCAAGGAGGAGGTGAAGGAGGAGAGGGTGTGCAGTGTATGGGTCTGGCTTTAATCTCAATTCACACAGGAATTTACAGTATTGTGATTTTATTTCCAGACAGATTTCCTCAGACTTGTCAGGGGCAGTTATCTTTTAGTGAGGCATGAATACATGAGGGCTTTAAGTAAATCTGCAGCACAGACATCTGAGAAGCTGCTGCGTAATTTAACCGAAAATTTAAGGATGAGCTTTTACAAGATGGCTGAGCCAAACTAATGGCTTACTGCTGCCTAAAGGGACAGCTGCTCTGTTCCTTTCCAGTCCTGCTCCTAGTTAATCCAGCGTTGTTTTTTCCTTTATGCAGACTCTGGCATCCTCTTGGTCATTCAGATAATTTATCTGTTTAAAAAAAACAACAAATAACAACCAAACCCAAAAAACCCTGAAACTCTCTTCCTGAAAGAAAACCTAATCGGTTTGCTTTCATTTCCCCTTGACTACCAGAAAAGCAGTGTTAGCAGGAAATTGTGTCCAGCAGGTAGGGATCTAGGGAATGCCACTGTCCTGGAAACATTGAACTCTTTCATGGCTCAGTAGTTGCAGGGAACATCCATTCAGATGTGTGCCAGTTAACAAGTCCTCTTTGAAAGTGGTTTCATACATAGTTCCATTAGAGGCTTTTGTCAGAACCATGAATGACAGTGAATATAAATTTTTCAAGTAAAACAGCTGAAAATACAAAAATATGAAAAGTGCAGTTCAGCTAGTAGTAGTGTCCTTGTTTAAATTAGATGAAAGCAATGCAAATTTGACTGGAGACACAGAAAAACCAGCTTTATAGCTGTGTATTTTGGTCATCTTAACATTACTTGTGCCATTATACAGGATTTTTAAATGAGATGTTTAAGAAATATCGTAATAACCCTTTTGTTTTTTTCCTTTGTAGAACTGAAGGAAAATCATCATGGGAGCATTTTTAGACAAGCCAAAGATGGAGAAGCATAATGCCCAGGGGCAGGGGAATGGGCTGCGTTACGGTCTGAGCAGTATGCAAGGCTGGCGCGTGGAAATGGAGGATGCACACACGGCTGTGATTGGTTTGCCAAATGGACTTGATGGGTGGTCGTTTTTTGCTGTCTATGATGGGCACGCTGGATCACAGGTTGCCAAGTACTGCTGTGAGCATTTATTAGATCACATCACAAGCAACCAGGATTTTAAAGGGCCAGATGGGCCACCATCTGTGGAAAGTGTAAAGAGCGGCATCAGAACAGGTTTTCTGCAAATTGATGAACACATGAGAGTCATCTCCGAGAAGAAGCATGGCGCAGATAGAAGTGGGTCAACAGCTGTGGGTGTCATGATTTCTCCCCAACACACGTACTTCATCAACTGTGGAGACTCGAGAGGTTTGCTCTGTCGAAACAGGAAGGTTCACTTCTTCACACAGGATCACAAACCAAGTAATCCACTGGAGAAGGAGCGTATACAGAATGCAGGTGGCTCCGTAATGATTCAGCGTGTGAATGGCTCCCTTGCTGTTTCAAGGGCACTTGGGGACTTTGATTACAAATGTGTCCATGGGAAAGGTCCCACAGAACAGCTGGTCTCACCCGAGCCTGAAGTTTATGAAATTGAGAGATCAGAAGAAGATGATCAGTTCATCATCCTGGCTTGCGATGGTATCTGGGATGTTATGGGAAATGAAGAGCTGTGTGACTTTGTAAGATCCAGACTTGAAGTCACTGATGACCTTGAGAAAGTTTGCAATGAGATAGTTGACACCTGCTTGTACAAGGTAGCCAGACTTGAGAGAAGGAGTTTACTGTGTTTTCACTATTTGAAGTTTATGAACACGTTAATAATAAGTTTGATTCCAGTCTCTTAAGTATCCAATGGTTTATGGTAACATGACTTTGACAGTGATGACCGTGTTTCCCACAAAAGTGGTGATAGAGGGGGAACAAACACACAACAGAAACAATGTTTATCTGTGTGGTTTGGTTAATTAAGAATTTATAATCATGTACAGATACATTGTGATCAATGGAAAACTAGAAGCTGATGGGAATTTTTGGGCGAGCTAAAGACAATAACTACCCTTTTCTGTTTCATAACATACTTTAGAAAACCTTAACTCCTAAGACTTAATCAGGCTAGAGAGTATTTCCCCTTCCTAATCTTCCCCTGCTTTCTTGGGCACGTAGTAGTAACATTACTGTCACATTTACACCAAGACAAATGTAGAATCAATGACCCTTGACTTCATATTTTGAAGACTGGCTTCCTACGTTTTTATTTTGGTTTAATTACTGTATTTCTTATTCACTATTGTGTGATACAGCTCTGAAACCAGCTCAAGTAGAAGAAGATGAGGCTATTTGGTTTAACAAAACTATGTAACTTTGTCTGCATTAACGTCTACTTTGTAATAATAAGTTGCAATGTGATGCAGTTACTGAGTTTCATAGCTTGATACTTATTTTGAAAAGGCAAACTGGAAGTCATAGTGTAAAAAAGCCGACTTTTTTCTAAAGAAACAAGACAACATCCTTGCTCTTCCCACATGGCTAACAGGATCATTGTTTCCCATCTGGAAAATTGTAATTGCTTTCCATCACCTTGGCAGATTGATAATGGTTATATTTTTGTTTACTATCTTTGTTGGATAATCCTAAAAACAAATACGTGGAAAGGAACAGTGGCTTGTGGATGCTTTAAGCTTTGCAGGAGCCAACTGTCAGCCCCTCCCCATACACACATATACTCTTGTTTTGCCCACTGGTTTGTTCTTGGTCTCGCTGACATCAGTGGATTTAACTAGTGTTTAAATTTAAGCCTATGGATGCATGTTTGCAGGCCAAAGCACAGGAGTATTGAAAGTAGACCAAACAGTTACTCTGCATAAGCAGAATGTGTTTGTATTTTAACATATTCAGGTATTGGGGTTCTCTTTAGTTGGAGTTTTAAATGTTAACATTTTTTGCATAGACTTGGGTACTTTACAACTGGTCTTCTAACAAATTCTCTCACTTGTAACTTTTCTTGTTTTAAATGAAAAGGGGAAGAAAAAAACTAATAGCTGTGGTTTTAGGTGGAAGCACTGTCTGAATTCAGCACCTTCCTGCTTAGTGCTTTTAAGCAGTGATGGTTTTGTTCACCCATTCAGCTGTTTTCCCAAAATGATTGGATGGTGCTTAAAACAAGATGGAACATAACTTTGTAATTATACATCACTCTTTACTAATGTCAGTTTTTAGAAGACAATGGACTGTCTGTGACTGGCTCCATGTAGTCTTCACACCATAAAAGAGTTAAAAACAGTGACTTAAGAATTGTACTGAATGAATGGGCCTGGAATTCTGTAAGGGGTACAGGGAGATTAGTTCTAATGATAATATTAATTCATAATAGTGAAAGTTGGATTCTGATGCCATATGATTTGTGAATTTCTGTGTTTAAAATGCTTTGATGTGTGTTTAGCCTGGTGTATATACATTTCTCAAATAATTTTTTCTTTTCCACCAGGGAAGTCGAGACAACATGAGTGTGATATTGATCTGTTTTCCGAATGCACCAAAGGTATCACCAGAGGCGGTGAAAAGAGAGGCAGAGTTGGACAAGTACCTGGAAAGCAGAGTAGAAGGTGGATCATTTAAAAAAAAATAAGTAACTTTGTTTCTAAACAGACCCCTGGCCCCTTTCCCCTTCCAACAACTAAACCCTTAACACATACAGGCTTTTTAATAGATCTTCAAGTGCCATTGGCCATCCTGTGTACCTCTGAAAAAGGCACTCATATATGTCCTGAAAAAGTTCTGCTATGAAAGTGCAGCAGCCTGTAGCCCTGAAAATTATTCAGGATGGCAGAGGATTCATTTGTGCTCAGTGTTCTTCCTGAGTCTGTTGACAGCACTAACTTCAGACCAGTGAATCCTGGTTCCTGTCACATGGAGTTAAATGAAATAATCAGAATATCTTACAAAGTGTCTGTGAAGATGGTAATTTGAGTGCCATTTTTCCTTATAGTTAAGTACAAATCAGTTAGCTGTAGTATTTTATTATCCAGTAATAGTAGGATTACAACTTGATTACTGTAATCTTTAAGCACCTGCTTACATATTTACTTATTTGAAAGTATGTCAGAAATTTGTCAAAGCTAATCTTTAAGCATTCATGACAAACGAAAGCTGGAACTCATCTCTTACTCTGATAGTAACTTAAAAATTTTTCTTTAAATTTGTATTTCAGGAGTTCTTAAACTTTAAATTGAAACTGCAAGTCTGGGGCTTTTTGGATCACATAAAAAGGATATTTCAAATCAATTTGATTCAAATAATTTCTGATTAAAACTGAATTTATAGTGCCTTTTGATATTTAAAACCAACTACAGCTTGGAGTTTGTTTCTGAAATCTAAGACCTGCTGTATGCATTATTTGCATAGATTAAGTCTATTTTTGAAGTGGACTCCTATATGTTGCAAGTCTAGTTATGTGTGTGTATACTTCCAAGAATCCTTAATAGCACACAGGGTACGATAGGCAGAGTTCTCCACAAATACGGTAGCAGTGATTAGTAAGTCAGAGGAGTACATTATGCGCTTTTTTCCTCCTTAACTTGCATGAAGGTAACGCAGTGCAGCTCCAGAAATTTCACAGAGAACTTGCCTACAGGGGAATTGTGGGCTCAGACAAATTCATGTGCAGTTTTTAAAGCACTTACAACCTGTATAGGTGCTCTTTCAGAAAGTACCACGTTTTTCCAGGGCCTCGTTCGCCAGGTCTTGACAAACTGCATCTGTTCTGCCCCTGAACAAATGCCCAGGCAGACATTTCTGTGTTTTAATCTCAACACTTGCCTGAGAGGAGAGGTTGGTGCACAGTCAGTGCTGGTGTGAATCTCCCTGACAGCGTGGCAGGAATATCCTAGTGCAGTCACACTGCAGGAGGGAAGTGTCAGATGGCTCCCTCCATGCAGAGCGGGGAGCAGGTTTGCACCAGGCGTGTGAGTGCCCACCCACAGATTTGGTGAAGAACAAGTGTGCTGTACATTCACACATTGATTCACAGCGTGGTAACTCTCCTTATCTGGGCAAGTACTGCCTTCTTATCTTAGATATTTTGTCTGAGTTCAGACAAACCTGTGACCTAGAATATGAAAATACGACGAAGCCAAGGCTGTGTGTTCAGCTGGCCTCATTGTACCCCAAGAATATTACAGGGAGGAAAGCTGGCATTTTTGTACAGCTGCTTAATTTTATAAAGGAAGAGCCTAAACACTGGACCTGCATGTGATTATGGTACATACAAGGAATTTGGCTGCTGGTACTTTGCATTTATACGAATAGGAAATTGCAGGAATGAGCAAAGTGTGATAATTGCATAGAGGCAGAAGGATTCCATATGTAGTTATAAAGCACTTTAATACTAATTTAATGGGATGATGTCTGAACAACTTGAGGAAATACATTGTACTTTCCCTCAAGGGTCTTTGCTTAATTTTTAGAGTTATCCTCAATCTTTTGTCTATTGTTGCACAAAAATATTATTTAAATTAATGAATATGTAGTAAACACTACTCAACCCAGCAGTGATTTGTATCAGCTGTTTGCAGCATTTGGCCTTTTAGGACTTACACATGAGGGAAGTTGAAAGGCCTGAACTAAAGCAGAATTTCAAGAACAGGAGTTGATAACTTTGTTACATTTAACTTAATTCCTGTGCCAGTGCATTGTTTCTGGAGTAAATGGTTAATGCCTTATTGACTAGTAGGGTAGGACTGCTGCAGCATCAGCATACACTACAGTGAATAATCTTGCTCTTATCTTAGGATACTATAAGAGTGGCAGTGCTTAACTTTAAAAGCCTGATTTTTGGCTGAAGGAACTAAAAAAATATAAAGAGTACTTTTAGAATGATCTTACTAATTTGTAATATCAATTTAAATTTAAAACTCATTAAAATGGAAACTTGGGAAAAATGCATATGTATTTTTATGCACTTCAGTACTTGGTGAAGTCCAACAAGTAATGAGAGTCGATACTTTCTAATGTGCATTTTTTTTTCTGGTTGTATTTTTATCCCCTCGGCCCAGAATATACCTTTATACTGTTAAAAGGTAGTGCAAATTATAAGACTGAATAGGATTTAATAATGATGGTCATCTTGAAAAAGGAGAGATGATTCGGATTTTAAAAATGTAGAAACTTTTCTACTTATCATGTCACTTAAGACTCCCCTGGTGTGTTTGTGGTCCAGATTCATAGCTGCAACAAATAATGGAAGAAGCAGCAAGTGTGGAGAACCATCCTTGTGCCATTACTTGCAATAAATCAGTGTTACTCCTAAAGTATCATGTGAACTTCATGGTAGAAGTAATCAGTCATTCCAAAATGTGTTGCTATTATTTGCACTAATATGTGTTATTGATGTGTTGACTCTAAAAAGAAACTTGTCTAAGCTTTTTTTTTCTGTTCTCATTTTTTTTTACATAGAACCATTCCGTAATAGATAATCCCTGCAATATTTATACTGATGTAGAGATAAATAACTTTGAGTTAGCTGTTATATGTTCCTTCCCTAATTTTCACAAAAACAAAGTTCTGGCTTTTTCTTAAACTTTGTATGGAATTCCCATTTTTGAATCCTTTATTTTAGGGTTGTAAGTACATTTTTCCAATACTTAATGCCATGAAAATGTGTAGAAGGTTTAAAAGTAAATTAAAGATTGGGGGGAGGGTTGAAGGTGTATTGAAACAAGATAATTCCAATAAATTAAACACAGCTAGCAGACCGACTCCATTTGTTGTGTCTTCAGTGTTCATTCAGTCTGTATCTATAGTTTTATCAAAATATAAATGTATTCATTTAGTGGAGACTGTATGTTAAATGTACTGCAGTTACAGGTTGTGAAACTGTGTAGTATAGGTCAACCATAAATTCCTTATTTTTGTACAGCAGAACTTTAGCACTAGCATAATGTAGCATATTCTAGATGTTCAAAATTGCACAATAAAGGAACTTGGCAAACCAAATCTGAGATCTTGGCTTCTTATTCAGATTTAAGATTCATAGATTATTTCTTTGCTAAATGTTAGATGGTAAAATGAACTTTGGTTGTAGATTTTGAGGAAATGGCAAGTTTTTGAGGTGTCTCTGGTGTGCGGTGTCATGTATTTAAAATTTAGGGTTTGAAGTAAACAGCTTAAAGCTTTGTGCTGCACAATTTGATGCTGGTTGAGGACTAGGCAGTGTTTCCACTATACCTTGCAAATAATTTACACAGCCTGACTACAAAACAGAGCTGATGGTTTTTGTAAACACACGCAGCCCTGAAAAACCATTACGTACACAAAAATAATTCACAATTGTTGGTTTTTAGGGGTTTTTAGTTTGTTTTTTTTTTTTAACTAAAAAGAACTGGATACATGTTGGTTTAAAAAGCTTTCAATGTGCCTTATCTCACAAATTATAAAATGGACACTTGGTATGTTCTTCTGGAATTTAGGACAAAATCTGAATACTTGAGTGTTTTTCAAAAGCGGTACTGATGAATTCCATCTACTTTCAAACTGTGTAAAGGCTTTATTACATGAAGAATAGTGTGCATGTACATACATGCTTGTATAGATGTGCACATATGTACACATTATTGTATGCATGTTGCAGTATTCATTTGAAGATGAACAGCACCAGGTCTTAATAATTCATGTGTTTTGTAATTTCTGAGAGCTCATGTTTACAGAGAAATCAATGAGATGCAGTTTTTTTAATGTTCTTGTTCTTTAGACTTCGTAAAATCCCTATTTAAAGAGTGACTCTTCAGGGGCGGTATGGTCTGAAATGTCTTGAATTCCAATAAAATTTTGTGCTTTTGACTTGAGGAGAAAAGTGAAAAAAGCAAACACAAAAAAACCCCAAACCAACCAGGCCTAAGAATAAAGTTAAAGAATTAATGTCTTGACAAATGTGGCTATGGCTACAGCACAGATTCTCTTCACCCAGCAGCTGGAGTGGATCAGCTTTAAGTTTCTGCCCTGTATTTAAATATCTCCTGAGTTGAGGATGAAACTGTCAATTAGATGATGTCCCTGGCTTTTAATTTATGTGTAATAGTTCTTAAAATTTGCATGTGGCTGTAATGCAGTGAGGTACAAGTATTGGTTAATACACATGCAGCCATGGGAATTACTTTTGACATGTCGAACCTTTTATTTCTTGAACGTATTTTGTTTTCTGTGATGACAATAATATTTAATCATGTGTTGCAGCAATAAAGCTGATGTTAGTATCTGCCCCATGCCTTGGGCATATACTGGGAAGATATTACATCTTCTATCTAATGTATAGCAGGAAAGCTATTAAAGATTTCTTTTCCCACTGTTATTAGGTAGCTGTGTATTTCTAAAACCAAATCACCATGTTAACAGCAGTAAATCTGTGTCAAATCTGTTACAGGTTTTTCCTTATGGAACCAAAGTTATCAATTACCATGTTGAGTATGGTCTGTTGCTTTTAATTTTAATTTTTTTTTTAATGCTAAGCTGCCTTTTTTATAAAACTGAGTGTTTCAATCTTTTTGATTTAAATTTGGACTGCACTTACAAAAAAAGTACTTCTGATTCCCAGAGATCATAAAGAAGCAGGGTGAAGGAGTGCCAGACTTAGTCCACGTGATGCGTACGTTAGCAACTGAGAGCATCCCAAACCTCCCGCCGGGGGGGGAGTTGGCAAGCAAGTGAGTTCACATCAGTGTACATGTGGGGCTTGATTTAAACTGCATCTTAACTGCAAGGCCACTCTTAAAAGTGGGGGGGCAGGGAGGGAGGAAGGGCACAAGACAAAAGGTGATGATCTGTTCTCCAATTTTTATTACTCAGTTGTTTTGGATGAAAAGGACAAGCCTAAGAATGGGGTTGACAATGAATCACTGTGAAAATTAAATGTCAAACCGTAGTTTTGGGAAGGAATGAGGGGTTTTTAAGGGTGGCCTGAGTGTCTGTTTTTTGTAATTAACTGGGGGTTTCGGGGGGATGTTCACATTTGAATATGTGAAAATAGTGCCCTGACTTTATTACTTGGATATGTTATACACTTCCACAAGAAGTGATATGCAGAAAATGTTTTGCTTGGCAGCTTTCTTTTCTTGTCTGTAGCCATGTTGTAATTGCTTAAAAATTTGCTTTTGTTTCTCTCTGCTTGTGACAAATCTGAAAGCGAGATAGAAGTCTATCAAAAAAGAAAAGTGGGAAGTTAAATTTGTAGCTTTATATAGCTGGCTTTGTTCTTGAAGAGTTCAGTGGTGATGATCTGTGGTTTCTCAAATGTTCAGTCTTTAAGGAAGCAACATGCTTAGCTTTTTTGCACCCCTAACTGAGTCCTTTGTGGCTCAAAAGATTCTTCATGAGCCTATGCCATGTTAAAATGGATTGGCCACATATGATACAGAGTATTTTTAACCTTTCAGAGTATGATTTTTATATTTTACGCCAAAACATCTGGACTTTAAGCATGTAATTGAATAAATTATAAAGTGATAACTGTAAAGATGGCTTCTACAAGACAGTATTGTTCCTATAGGAACTGTTTGACTAGGAAAAGAAGAGATGGCAATTTAATGTACAATAGCATCTATTTAGGATGGGTTGCTGTAGTGTTCAAGTACGAGTGAGTCAGTTACTCATGAAATGCAGCATACAAACTGATTTTTCTTAATCACCTTTGGCTAGCAGTATCATCACGGTTGTGAAGAAATGCTGAAGTGACTGACTTCAGTGGGATTTTGTGTCTTAGTGGTGCTAGTTTGAATAGGGACTTAGAGTAATACTGATTTAATTGGATGTTAGTATAACTTAAAGTACTGTTGCCAATTTGGAAGGAAAATAATGCTTTCCAAGAAACTTGCCTGTATTTAGAATCAAAGAAACCTATTTCTTGAAAGATATGGGAAACTTTCCAATCCATGTATGCAATGTACTTTATGTGTAATTGCTTGATTTTATTGCTTTAAATCCATCCTCTTCTTTCATGCCCTATAATCATTCACTAGAGTCACTATGATGTTTATACGTGGTAGTTCCTGACTTTTCAGTGTTGCATGATGATTACAAAGCTTGTCATCTGCTTTTTTTCTTCTCTTGCACTCCTTTGTGATTGCTCTGCATGCATTCATCAGCGGTTTAAAGGTTGTTCTTTGAAGTTTGTTTTGTATCACAGTCTGCTACTTTGTCATACTTCATTCTGCAGAAGGGGATCTGAAAGAAAGTTGCATTTAAAGTCCAGTGTGTAATTCCTGGTTTTTTTACTCCCCTCTTTCCTTCCTGTTCTCCCTCCAAAGTTTTTTCCTTGTATACTGGGAAAGGCAATGGCAGCTTCTTCCTTCAGCCTCACATTGGGCTGTGGTTTTTGGTTTATTTATTATCAGTTTTCAAGTTTTTTTGACTCTCAGTTTTTTCCCTCTGTGTTAGAATAATTAAATAAAAATCATGTTGCTCATTTGCATGTTGATTGCAAATTTTGTATTAATATTTTATCAATCTATTTCTTATCAATTTTCTATCAGTATTAGAAAAGTCAAGAGTCCCAGAGATGAAAGTTAATTTCAAGCTGTCTTAAATATGCTAAGCATGGGGTTTTTTAAAAGGAGGTAACTGTCAAAATGCTTCAATTAATATTTTGATTTTTTTTACCAGACAAAATTTATCTCAGTCTGAAGATACAATACACAAAACTGCAATTTGCATTTTAATCTTTTTATTTGGAGAAAAATTGCAGGATAGTATTGGACATGTCATTGTAGAAGAGTACTGTACTAGAACTAACTTCTTCATGTTTGCGCATGAAAAGTCCATTTTAAGATGTAACACTAACAAAAATGGACTTCAGAATGTAATTTTTGTGTGTCCAGAGAATAACACAGCACTGTTCCCCTCTGGAAGTGCCATAATACATAAGGCACTACTGCAGTGTTTTTTGGGCACACAAATGACCAGGACATTCAGTGTTCACTGAGCTTTCTGCTGCCCTTTTTCCAAGTGAAGACCTGACTGTCAGGTCGTGCCCTTCTCTTGCTGAACTCTGAGGGGTATTGAGCCTTGTTTGTCTTGAGCCTAAAGGTTTTAAAGGATATGGAATGTTTAAGGACACTTAGTGCTAACTTCTGGTAAATATGGTTCTGTAAATTTGGAATCTTCTAAGGTTTGCATTTTAAATTAAAATTAGGAATTTGACTTCGTAAAAAAAGAAGAACACAGCCTTAAAGTCTTGTGGGTTTTTTTTTTCTTTTTTTGCTCTAGACGGAGTGTGATTGAAGCCGTGTATAACAGACTGAACCCCTACAGGAATGATGATGCTGTAAGTATCCTTTCTCTTACATTATCTTTCCTCCCACCCCAATTATTTTATCTGGTTTTTAAAGAAAGGTACTGCTAGTTCTTGTTAAAAACCCCTTCCCCCAAGAAAGGAATAACACTGTTGTGCTCTTTGGATTGTGTTTTGTAATTGTTTTCTGCTGCCTTCTGCTGATCATAATCTCGAAACTCCAGTAGAGTTGATTAATTTGTCCTCTGGAATTTCATTATTTCAGTCCTGCTTGGGTTTTCAAGTGCTGCCAAATGGTGGAAAGAGTCATGGGGTTGTTTTCTCCTTTATAGGAGACATTTTTTCCTAAACATCAAGAAGAAAAATGTGATATCTAAAGGTTAAAGAGATGGGTTAAGAATATATTAGTTTACCAAATGGACAGTGTAAACACTTTTATTCTTAAACATAAAGCATCTTACAGCAAGTGAACAGTTTGGGTTCTGATATGTCAGTGATGAGAGAGGACAAATAAATCTACTGTCAGTATGGGGGAAAGAACAACCAAACAGTGAACATGATTCCAGTGGCAGTTTGATCACCAGAAACAGCATTCTGTCACTGAAAGTGCAGCATGTCATGGAGCAGTTAAACTGATCCTTTAACTATCAGCAGAAATTACTCACCTGCCTGGATGTGACATGGCTGAAATGCAGCCAGACATACATAAAGATTGTGCATTGGCTTTACAACTGTGCACTAGTTTATTTGGCAGCCCTCATTCTATTTTTAGCATAACAATTCCTAAATAGGGGCTGGAAGAGGATGCTTTACCTCCAAAATACATTCTGTAGTATGTTGCTGTTCTACAAATGTACAGTACACAAACTTTGCAATCATGTTGGCGACTGGAATACAGAAATTTGCGTATGGAATAGTTGGCAAGCAGCTCCCGCATTTTTACTCATGCTGCTTTTACTCTTCATTCTTGAAACAACCATTTTGCTCTTTCATATAATTGCTCTCCTTTGCTACTTCTGGTCTTGAAGGAAAAGCTGGAGGTGGTACTTTTGCAAAGGGCAGTTTCAGTTTGTGTTTTTTTACTACACCTCCGTGCCAACTGTTCCTCTCTGGTTTGTTACGGATTCTGTGGGCAAGTTTGAATGAAGGGTGCAGAACTTCAGTGCTAAGAAATTATCATGAGTGGCATTGCTAGAGACTTAATTAGCCTCTCCTCTCAAGAGAGTCACTAAGGCAGTGCTTTTGAAGAGGAATAATATTTCTACCTCCTGCAGTCTCAGTAATGATGGGGAGATGCAGCTGTGGAAGCACCAGGATGTGCTGTTGTAAAAGCCCATCCTGGCCCTTAATTGCTTAGAGAAAGGGAGCAGGTAATGCTGAAACCACTGAAGGTGGTGCACAGGAGCAGTTTGCTCTGATTCCTGTGCTGCTGATTTAGCTGTTGCTTCAGCTGCAGAGCCATGGCCTCACTTGCTCGTGGTTAACCTGTGAGCCTGCCTGATGAGGCTAGTAGAGAAAGCTGAATATAGAGCAGCCTAAGCAAAGGAAAAGGAAACAGGCCTGACATGAAGGCAAATGGATTAAAAAAACACTTGGTAAAATTAAATACAGGTTAAACCAGCAATTGGGTAAATATTTTTCAGGCTTGTCGTAGTTATACAAAATCTACTGTTGCCTGTGGGCCTAAATGGGATGAATTTTAGGGACACTCAGATATTGGATAGGTTGTAATGCAGAGTAGTGTGGCCATACAATTAGGATTTGGAGCACAGCATGTCTCTACTTTCAATATTTGTAATATACAATTTTTTTCCCCCTTTGTGGTTTTATCACCATCCAAAATTACGACTTCCTTCAGTTCCTTAAACTACGCTTCTGTAACCTTAAATTTAAAGTGTTAAAATAGCTCTGAGTTATAACAGGGTGTCAGTTGATGTCTGTATCTTCCCATGCAGCGAGGGAGGGCTGAGAACACAAAAAATTATAATGGTGATAACACATGGCATGAGCACATCCTGCTCTTTTCTCGCACCTGTGAGCTGAGTATATCCATTTTGTATTGCTTCTAACTACTCAAGGAAATATCTAGAAAGGTTCTGGAAATGCTTTTGAGTAACATTTCTAGGATATTATTTTTCAGGATTGATAAAACTCTTGGTCGTATTTTGAAATTTCTTGGTTCTAATGTTTCATTAATTAAGAGTATGTGGGGTTTAGATACTTCTTAAAAACTGTGTCTGAAAGGGGAGAGAAAACAGACTCCTGAAATGATTTAAGTCTTTACCCTTTTCAGTCTGGATTATCCAGAAACTGCTGCAAGGATGGGCACTCCAGACTTTAAAGGGTTCCTTCTTTTTTCTTTAAGGATTCTGCCTCAACTGATGATATGTGGTAAAACTGCTCATCTAGCTGTGGAGTTCACGTTTCATCCTGCAAATGAAAGTGCAGCCCAACCTCAGTGACCCTTCTTAACATCCATCCTCAACCTTAATTAAAGAAGGGAATATGATGTGTTGGTGAGAATGACTACAGCAGTACGACATCTAGCCCAGGAACTGATCTTTTTTGTAAAACAGACTTCTGTAAACGTGATTTCAAACCATAAATTCATGTTGTAAATCAGACTCCAGCAATTTATGTTGTATGATTTTGTTTTTGTAAAGTGCAATTGTCTTTGTACAAAATGCTCATATTTAATTATGAAACTGCTTTAAATCACTATAAAGGTTAGAAGAAATGTTTTGGCTTGTGTGATGCAACAATATATATCCCTTTTAAAATCATGTTGTGGTTTTGGATTGCAAGGAGCAGCAGCCTAGCCAGCTAGGTGCTCAAGAGGTGCACAAAACTGTTAAAGACAACTTTTTGGTTTATATGAAAGCTGAACTCGTGGGCAACCTACCAGAAATTACAGTGTGTGAATTTTGCTTGGCAATGGAAAAATAACTTAGGAGTAGTGCACATTCTTCAACAAACGTATATCATTTTCTTGGATGCACTCCTACTCTCACATTGAGTTGAAGGGATTTGTGATTTTGAGTTCAGTGGGAGTTAAATCATGCCCTATTAATAGTATCCTGTTCATACATGTACCAATCTTGGGATTAGAATGCCTTGGTTCTTTGCACCTCTTTTTTCATTAACCCTTACCTGAAACTACTAATCACTGAGCACGAAGGCAACTTTCTACATAAAGTAGGAGTCTGCAGCATTTTTACAATCCTGATTGGCTGGGTCTGCTGCTGTTCCAAGAAAAATACTCTGAATTCCATTTTATCAATAAAGCTTGATTTAACAAACAAGACATTTACCCATACATGTGTAATTCCTTTTTTCCTGCCTTTTAAAATGTCAGTGCCATTGTAAATGATATTTTACTTGTGGAAGAATATTTTTATTAATTGGTAGCCCATTTTTAAAATGGGAAGGATTTTGATTATTGCCCAAGATATAGCCATATGCTAGAGGATGATGTGGGATTAATCCGTTACCCTATTTTTTACAAGTGTGGGTTTTTTCAGGCTTTTTGGTGTTGTTTGTTTTTTTTTTTTCCCTTCCCTACTGAAGATGTGCATTGGTTTGAATTTGCCTACTGTTTGATAAAAATACATTTGTCAAAGCCTGACAATCTTTAACATTTTATGGTGTGTGTTTTTAATTGACCCACTTACTTAGAACGAGAGACTAGTGGTTAAACAGTACTTGTGATTTGAGGTATAGCATGTTGACAATATTTAACTGTTCGTTGTTTAAAATTCTAATTTAAAATTTTATAAGGTAATAAACTAATTTGATTTAAGCTTAGCTTTCTCCCATTGAGCATACGAAAATTAAGTTTTCAAGTCAGTCGTGTTTGCAAAACTGCTGTTTTGTGCACCTTGTATTGTCTTTTTGGTTGAGAATATTGTATTTAATATGTAGTTTACTCATTTAGTAGGCAGATTCCCCAAAAGGAAAATCAGTAAAACAAGTAGATTGTAACATTTACTGCAGTTAAACAGAATCAGAACTTGGTGTATAATTACTTTTTGATAGGAAAATGTAGTACAATGCATTTTGCTATATTTGTCTTTCCCTAACTTTGACATATACATATTTGTATATATAGCCTTAAAACTAATGCAGAGTTAGGGAACACTGAACAGTGAAAAAGTAACTTATAGTGTCTTGGAACTAAGTATAGTATATACCAGCAAACTTTTCTTTTATCCCTCTTGTCTATGTGGGGTGCTTAAACGTAACTTCATTGTATTCAGTTTGTAATCTGTTCAAGCATGAATGAAGAAAACATAAGCACTATTTGTATTTATAAATTTATAGCAATTTTTGCTTAAAGAACCAGTTCCTTACCTACCTATGAATAAATGCTTAAAATGTCTAATTTTGTTGTAGAGTGCAAAACTATAATGCTGTTAAGTTATAGCTTCACAGGCACCTAATTAACGAGCATATTTAATAATACATGGCATATTAGTGCGAAAAGCTAAACTTAATTTAGGACTAGGCAGATAAAGTTCTGTCCTTTTTTTCATAGATACTAAAGTTTAGTTTTGGAAACTGCAAAACTTTGAACTGGACTGTGGAACCTTTGAGTTTTAAACTTTAAAAATCGGAAGCAAAACTGTGGTGTGAAAAGCCATACTTCAAACCATAATCACTTAAACTGTCTCAGTGACAAAGGAGATTTTTGAAGCCTCTTCTGACGAGGTCTCCTGAAGGTTAGAAAGAAAATAATTCTGCTGTTGCTACAGGTGATGTGAGTAGGTTTGAGGGTAGTGGCAGAAAGCCCGTTTCAGGCCTTTCTCTCTCCCGCCTACGTTCAGCGTTTTGATGAGCTCAGAGCACTGAATTATGATGTATGCATAAACACTGCCATTTTAGATACAGATTTTGATTACAGAATAAATGAGTTAAGTATATAAAGCATCCTAGAAAAGAGGCAAGCTGTACTTTTTTCACTGCTCTGAAAAGAAAAAGGCACTTTTGCACCTTTGTGCATCTCCTTCTTGCACCAGAAGCTTTTTTTTTTTAAATGCTAAAAACATTAGCACCTCAGGGGCAAGGCAGCAATTTTTATTTTGAAGTATTGTGTGCTATTTATTTCCCTCTTGGAAAAAGATTCCTGTGTGACAAAAATGAAAATTGTGTGATGTTAACAGATGTATTTTTAAATACATGTTCAAATAGGATGGTCCTGATTTGCCTGTTTTTAAAAGGAAATGACATTTGTAAAGCTACTTTGCTTTGTATGCCATGCAACTTTGTTTTCCTTCTACATTTAACAGCTTCACTGGCTACAGTTTCTGTGAGTTTTGTTATAGTCAGATTAAATGTTTCGCTGATCGTTCTGGGAGAATACCTGTAACTGCTTTATAGACAACTGTTCCAAATAATCCTCGCTAATTCAGCATTGAAATATGTTCAAGACAGAGGCTTCTAAAATGTGCTTTAAACCAATGTTGGATGAACTCAATGCAGTGACATCAAGTAGGATCCTAGGTTTGCAAGGCTTTGTAAATCCATTGTATCTGTAGAGTCCCCGGTACTCGTGCTGAGGCAGAAACAGAGCCAGAGCCTTTCAGCTGGGCTTGCCCTCAGCTGGCCCAGGAGCAGCACTACCACAACGTTGAGGCACGGCCATCATTCAGTGAAACTTTGAGCTGGAGTCAGAATTGGAGAGAGGAATTTCATCTGCTTGTCATTAAACTGCTCTGAACTGCAGCAGCCATAGGTTGTGTCAGCAAGGTGCCTTGGTGAATACTGAGCAGCAGATGAGTCATGGTAGTGCTTACCTTGAGAGTTCCTGCAGGTGCCAAAGCTAATCTTTCCAACATTTACTTGTAACAAACTGACTTCAATGTCCATTACATTATTTATTGCAAAGCTGGTGCTGTCACTATGTAGGTTAATGTCTGAGCCATTTTGCTCAGTTCAAGAGTTGGAAGCTTAAGGTGATTTAACAAAATTAGGGATCAGTTTTCACTTCAGTTGGTTCCCTGGTAAGAATCCCACTTAAATTTTATGCACTGGGATAGGATAGACTTCCTATTGCATTCCATTTTTAGTAGTTTATGAACAAAGTATATGGTTTCATGATCAACTTACGCCAAGACGAAACCATTGCTCCAAGTTTGCCCCTACTGCCTTTTTTTGTGCCAGTGCTTGTCCTTATGTGAGTGTGCAGTTAGGAGAAAGAAAAAATCTGTCCTCTTCAGATGGGTAAATTGATAATCCAGCTGTGGGGTGCTGATGCTAGGGAAAGATGGAGAGTGGGGAAACAAGACTGAGAGCAAAGGAATGGTTGCCCCACCCCTCCTGCTGCAGTTTGGGAAACCACACCCAGATAAATGATGGCCTGTGTAGGGAGCTTCGAAGCCTCTGCAGATCTTTCCCCACTCTGTACTTAAGACAAATATTTTGCTTTGATAAACATTCTTTTTCTTTAAACTGGAATCATCAAACTTTGGTCTCAATATCTTGTGTGTGAGTTCCATGCTGACAACCTTCCTCTGTGTTTGCATTCTCTAGAGGTTTGTAGCTCTGTCCTGTGGGAGAGGCAGCACAGCTGCCACAATTAGGTTAATGATACGGTTGTTACAGTTTACCTTAGTTCAATGTACATCAGGATTTCATCATGCCAAGATGTTCACCTTCACCTCTACCTGCACCTTCTTGAACTGCTTTTGTGCACAAATGACTTGGTGTGTTTCAATTCCTTGATATTTAAACTTGGCTGTGTCTGAAAGGGGCTAACCTTTAGGAAAGCAGTGCTCTTTTCCTCATCCTTTGGCAAATACAGTGTTTGATACAAACCTGATGTACCTTGCACAGGTTCAGAAACAGGAAAACTGTAGAACTACACAGCTGTACCTGATGTTCTTGTGTAGAACATGAATTGTTGCTTGGTGCCAGGCTTCACCAGATGTGAAAATAGTGTCTCCTAGGTAATGAGTGTGGCTCCTTGTTACTACCTGTGTCCGAGGTGATCATACCTGAGCCTTTAAAGACCAGTTCAGGGTGCAAACTGGAGAGGTTTTTTAACCCTTTAAGTGGTGAAAAGAGGTTCCAGATAAGAATTTCCAGCATGCTGTAGCACATAAAATGAATGTGATTCCTGCTATAGGCTGTAAAAAAGGAGCAGAATTTAGAAGTACCACTCTGTGACTAAATAATTTTGACTAACCTGTCTGAAATACTGATCAGAGAATCCAGTCTTCTGTGAGCTTTTTCTGTGGAGTGCTTGCACAGTCTGCAGTTCTCTGCAGACTCAGGTGTGCACATCTGAAGCACTCTGTGGCCTTATTTTGCCTAATAACATTGCTTTGTAAATGAGGTAGCAGCCACCTGGGCCGTGGCACATGTTCAGAGGAGGTCAGGAAGCTGTAGGAAAACTTGAAGCTTCTCTTTAGTATCATGGACCACTAAATGCATTCAAATAGAAAAAAATAGACATGTTGAAAGTTGAGTTTACATTGTCTCCCACTGACCATTTGTTTCCAGAAAAATGACAAGTATTTCTACCATTTACTTAATATGTGAAAATAATATCTGGAGCTTTAATCTCCTGATTGTGTCAGAGTTGCTGACCTGTAGTTACTTAGGCTTTGTGCATATTCCTCATTTTCTCTGTGTTTTTGTTTGATGTTCCTTTTGAGTAGCAGTAAAACAGATCCCTTTTTTGCCCATCTCTTGTACACATTCTTCTAAAGTCTTTGCTTCCAGGCTAAGGGAACAGGAATGATAACAATGTCTTAGGAAAGTGTTTTGGGAGAGGCTTGTTTTAAATGCAACGGCCACAAAACCCCCTAACTTTTGCTCCCCAAAAGTTGGGAAAGTGGGCTTAACTTTAAAAATGCCTTTTATAGAGTTAAGAAAATCTGAAAGTGTCAAAACTTGAGTAGAAGTGGAATGACAGGTCAGATTTCTAGAGTAGTTTATGCATAGACAGATTATTAAACATAACTTCAACTGATTCCTGCCCAGATGCTTTTTAAAATGTCACTAGGCACCTGCCTTCTTCTTTTTTCTTTTTATTCCCAAAATGGGAAGAATAAAACCAATGGTCCTTACTACTGTGTTAGCAGCTGTTTATCTGAAGGGTGGGTGCTGTGTCAGGCAGTACCATTTTCTTCTAGGAGCACGACCTCTGCACTGCTCAGCTTGCTCAATAACATTGAGGCAAAGCTGAAATTCCTTTTTGCTTCCTTGAAGTGTTGGCTCTGAAGAGCTTGGTGGGAGGGTGGGGTTTTTACAGGTGGACAGGACTCCCCATGTGTATTGTGAGGAGGCCTCTGGAGTTGAAGGAGCTGCCATTGTTATTTATTTTGAGAAATATCTTTAAGAAAAATGAGAAAACAGACTGGCAGGTCCTAAAACATTCAATACTTTTATTCTACTGATGCCTGTAGACTAAGGTCCAGAGTTTCATTTCTGCTGTGTTACTGAATTCCAGCCAGTCTGAGCAGTGCCAGTACTGGGTAGCCAATTATATTTTCACTGTTGGGATTTCAGGTTGGATCACAGTATTTTTGTTCACACTGCAGGGGAAAATTAGAGTCAGATAGGCTTGAGAAAATCAGGCACAAACTTAACTTTACATCCTGCTGACAGTGATGGAGCTTTTGCTCACAACGTACAAATTTTGCACGTGTTGCTGGAACCTTAACTGTCCCACTTCTCTTGGAATGAAAAACAAATGTAATCTTTAGTCAGTTTAGGTTTTGAAAAAGCTTTTCAAAGCCAAAGGGAAGATGGTTGTAATGTTAAAGCAAAATGTTTGATTAATCTGAGATAATTTTTTAATTCTTAAAGTGTCTAAGAATTTTTTTGCTTTTAAAACCTCAGAAGAGCAGTTTAAGAGGTTTGATCTTTGATGCAGTGCTTTTAGCTGTAAATTACTTAAATCCAAGATGACATACTCAGGATGGAAAAACAATGAGACCCTGAAAATGTAGGAATAAATGTCCTGAATTTACACAGAGTTATATCCACGTCCAGCAATGGACTCCTGAAAGGTTGGAACTGGGTGGTCTTAAAGGCTCTTCCAACCCAGATCATTCTATGGACCATCCTATGAAAGGATCTTTGACAGTATTTATAGGGGAACTTTTTATCTTGCTGAGTGATGCCAGACTGAGAAGTCTGCTGCAATTTGGAAATCTGCCTCTTAAATTGGAAACTGGGCATTGCACACCAGAGTCCCCAGTGCTGGGGTGCTGTTACCCCACATTCCACAGGTTAACACCCTGCAGCCCATAGGCATTGAGGTTGGGGTTTTCCCAGCCTGTTCTTGCTGATGACCTTGGGCACCGAGAGTTAAATTGTATTTATTAACGGGATCTAACTCTTTGGTGCCAGGAATCCAGTCTTTGGTGTAAGTGCTGAATTATGCAAATGTTCTTGGCAAATGGTGCTGGGTATTTCACTGCTTGGAAAACTCAATTACTCGTGACCAAGAGTTGATAGGAGACAAAAGCCGAGGTTCTCCCAGCCAGGGAATGCTGGATATCTGAAAAGTGGGAGGTTTGACTTCCAGGACCGGTTATTTTATAAATCTTTATAAGCAGAGATTTTGGGTTCTAGCATCTGTCTTGTTACTAAGACCACGTACAAACATGCTGAATTAGAGAGTTTACACCTGTCTTCTCACAGAATTGACTCCACACCGTACCATAAGAGTCTCGTTTGTAGTGACATGCTGTGCCTGTCTTTTTAGAAAATTCATGACCTCTTTATATCTATTTTGTGGAAAGTGTAACTTTTTTCATTGATGACCTGTATAAAATGTGTGTTACGAATGGAGAGATTTAAGCTTGAAAAGCATGTTTGCAGATTACACAGCTTCATTATGGAATTTATAAATTTAACAGAGTAATATACAAGAGCATAACTATTTTCCTTAAGTAGAATGTATAACAATATATAATAAATTATTCTCCACGTAGTTCACCCACTATTTACAGTTTTACACAATTCAAACTGTGTGTTTACAGAAAGTTCAATAAATGTATATTTTGTACTATGTACAGATTCCTGGTCCCAAAGAAAATGTGTGAAATTAACTTTCTAACTTAACTTTTGAGATTGTACTTTTTTTTTTTCCTTTTTCTTTTTTTTTTCTTCTTTTTGGTTTTTTTTTTTTTTTGTTTGTTTGGAATCAGTTGAACAAACTGCGTTACGCCTGTCGATGGTGGAGGCTTGCATTGGAGTAAACGGGAATTGGAAATATTTCTAATCTACAAAAGTGATTCCACTAAATAAAACAGGCAATTACATCATGTGTGTGTATTTGAGTGCGATTCTACACAAACCATCCTCACATCTCTTTTATTGTCCCTGATTTTACAAACTTTCCAGGCCTCCTTCCGTTTTCTGGCTCGAAGGAGTTAGATTAAAATGAAATACTGATGGCTTATCGTGATTACTTTTAGTTACAATTATAAAACTCCCCCCTTTTTGCTGTTTTTCCCTTTCATGTTGGAATTCCAAGATAAAGCTGCATGTGCTTGGCTCCAGCCCCAGCATTCCCCAGAGGCTGCCTGGTCTGGGGCTTTCAAGAGAACTAGGGATGGATTAGGATGCCCAACTTCTGGAATACCACATCACACAGGAGCAAAATACATTTGTATCTTTTGCCCTGATTCAGATGCAGTACTGTAAAATAAAAGCTAGGCCTTTGTAATGTAATATCTAAGAATTAAGGGATGCTAATGGCTAAAATAAATATGGTTTTAGCCTTTATGATTTGAAGCAAAAACAAGCCTGTAGGTAACCAGCTCGCATTTGTCATCCATGGAAATCTTTCTAGACAGAGCTGGAAGGTTTCTGACATGGACTAAATAAATTAAACCTGGGGAGGGGGCAGGAGGGGATTCTGCTGTCACCTGAGACCTGGAGCAAACTTGTCTTTTAAAAGAACTTAAAAGATTCAGCTCCATCCCTTTAAGGATTAGAACTCAGAACCACTGAATTGTCTAGCAAAATAAAAGAATATTATCTGTGGGTTTAAAAAATGGAATTGCTATTATAAGATTGACTATTAGCCTTGGTTCACATTAATGGAGCAGACATGGGAGACAAAGTGTATCCCTTTGTCTCCAGCTCAGACTGTTTTATCCCATCCTACTGGAAATATGCATTTCAGTGTATTTTTCCTCAAAGCAAAATAATAATATACCTCTGAATAGCACTGTTGGTTTATTTAAATGGGTTTTTTTTAATCCTGACATGTAATAATGAATTTGAATGCCATCAGAGCTGTTTAGATAGAAATATTAAGCCAGCTGCAGATGTTGGTTGTGGCTGAATTTCATGAGGCTGCATTTATGTGAGCTAATTTAAGAGAGGCAGAACCCTGAAGCCTGGTTAAATCAATTATTTCAGTTTTTGGTTTTGGTAATTTTTAAGAATATAGGAGATTATTCTAGTAAGTTCTGAAGGAGCAGAGGTAAATTTGGCAAAAAATAGAAGATTTTACTTTTACTGAAAGTTTGACTCGATCTCAGAGGTCTTTTCCAACCTTCATGGTTCTGTGATAGAAATAACTAAGACAATTATCCCTGCAAGTACACATACACAGGAGAGGCTCTGGGACTTGGGTGAACGTGGTGCTTGGCCCTCATTTGTGAGCTTGCAGGGCTGGAAGTTCACCAATATAATGAGAATTCCTATATTGATTAAGTTAATTTGTACATACCAATTTTAGCTCAAACTTCCCAGTGTTTTTACTGAAAGTGGGAGAGCTTAAAATTATCTGCAGCTTTCAAAGGTCCTACTTAGCCACAGCTGTGGGAGTGATTTATTCTCTTTTCCCAATTAGCAGCCTTTTCTGGGGTACATGCTCTACTTGAAGAAAATGCTTGCTAGAAGTTTTTAATCCTATTAAACAGGACTGAAAACTTAGTGACCTACAACTTAGACTTGCCTAGAATTAAGGGTTTGCTGAACAGACATTTGGAACAGGGAGTTTATTTGTACAGTAGAGCAGATATGAAGGAAATACATTTAGTTCTGTGTTTTCTTGTCTTTACCTCTGCTCCTTAGCAGGATAAGTGTTTGTGACACTGCCCAGTGTCCTGCTGATTCTCTTTAGGAATTGTCATCTTGCTGAAGCTGCATCATGGCTCTTCCCTCTTACTCTGAACAGAACATCAGAGTTTGTGCTGGCTCATGAGCACCAAGTGTAACTTGGTGAGAACACTCACCTTTCTCTGAAATTTGAATCCTCTCCCATACACTATAAGAAGGTAACAAAATAGTTCAGGGTGTATTACAAGTAATAAAACATTTTTTAAAAAGGCTTTCAAGGAAACAAATTTTTCTGGTCTGGTTTTAAAATAACCTGTGAAGTCTCTGGGCCAAGAGGAATAGGATATTTGGACAAGCCTGTCCTCCAAGTCTTTTGAGCTGTTTTTTTTTTTTCCCCCTGCATTTCCTGCTTATCCAAATTACCTTTTCCAAAATGCCAGAAGCCTTTTGAAGTATTCTTTTAGAAGAGTAATTTATTCTTCTGATGATCACCCCTGTCAGGGGTACAGTAGGAGTCTGTTACCTGAAGAATGTGAAGTGAGACCATCAACTTAAATCAGTCTTAATCCTGAGAATGTTTTACTCTATGTTGTATCTGGAAGTGTGCACTTCAGAGTGGTTTTGGATCTTTGTATTTGCTGTTGTTACTAAGTTTGTTTTATTTGGGGGATTTTAATGCTCACCTACAGCTGTCTTAGCAGAATGTATACAACTGGAATAGGAAGGCAAGTGAAGTCACCCCCAGCTGGTTGTTGTTAACTCCCAGTAAAGAACTGGAGACTTGTCAGATGTCGAATCAGTTTCAGGGAGAAAAAAATACCAAAGCAGAAAGCTGATTTGGAAGGCTTTTAGTGATTATAATATCAATTAAATGTGCAGCATGAATTAAAATAATGTAAATATTTAATTGCAGAAGTGTGTTAACTTAATGCTTCTACAGTCACAGGACTTTCAGTATGAAAACTTTATTGTTCCGTAAGGAAACATTGATAGGTGCCAGCCTGATGGGCTGAACCTTGCCCTGTTTCAGATGTTAAGCTGAGGGTCTCAGTTTGCCTGCACCCAAAAACCTCAGCATGGGCATGAGTTCAGTTCCAGAATAACCCTGCCCCAGGCCACAGCCCAACTTTTGTTGTCTAATAGCTAATACAGAGCTTTCATATGAACACTTGATAAGGGGCTGTACTCACCTTATCACCTGGTTTCTTGATAGACTGTAGCCTTTAGCCTGATTTTTATATTCCCTTTACCGAGGGATCAGTTGGGTCTTGTCCTGTGGGTGCCTCTTGCTCTGCGTGCAGTGAGGCACATTCCTTCTGCCACCTCTCCCATGCACCTGATCCCTTTGACTTTTCTCCCTTGTCCATCTCTTTTTGGCCTGAAGCTGCCAGACTATTCAGTAAAAGTCTGAAAATCCCCTCAGTGTTGGGAATTGTGTTCCCTCTTCTCTGCATTTTCTAAGTTTCCTCATACTAGGAATAGTATCATTCTGCATGGCTGCACCCTCCCTCAGGTAGCTGTGGAGAGTGATAAGGTTCCCCCCTGAGCCTACTTTTCTCCAGGCTGAACCCTCTCCCAGGGCTTGGGGCACTGCTAAAAAGCCAAACTCTTCGTCCAGGCAGGTAACCCACGCCGTGGTGTGAGCACCTTGTCTCAGCCCATCTGGCTGTGTGTAGATGCCATTTCCAGTGTCCATTTCCACTGGGTGGATCCCGTGCTGGCAGAGCACGGCACCATGTGCTGAACATCCAGTCCCAGCTGAAGCCAGGCAGCTCCTTGCGTGCTCAGGAGTAAGCCCCTTCAGATGTTTGTGTGGCACAGAGCTCACAATTCATTTCCTCTGCTGCTGCTATGGGGTTTTTTCTGAGAGAAGAAAGAGAAACAACAGAAGACACAGTTGCACAGTCTGTGTTAGCTGACACAAAAAAAAATTAATGGAGCTACTTCTGACCCTTTTTGGTTTTTTTTTTATTTCAGTATTGCTTGACTTCAAAAGGTTTTTAAACCATTTCCTGGAAAATGTGCTTAGTCTGGTGAACTGGTGCTGCTGTATCATGTTCTCAGTGTTTGAAGAGTGTGTGTTTTTAGGTGATGTAATCCCTGTGCTCTAATTTACAAATCCTGTGGAAGTAATGGTGTCCAACGTGATTTCTAGTTCATTGGATCATAGAATCATTTACATTGGAAAAGATCTCTAAAATCATCCAGTCCAGCTGTTAACCCAACACTGCCAAGCCCACCACTAACCCGTGTCCCCAGGTGCCACATTCACACATCTTTTAAACACCTCTGGTGTTGGTGACTCCACCCCTTCCCTGGGCAGCCTGTTCCAGTGCTTGACAACCCTTTCAATGAAATTTTTCCCTAAAACCCAATCTAAATCTCACCTGGCACAACTTGAGGCTGTTTCTTCTTGTCCTGTCCCTTGTTCCCTGGGAGCAGAGCCTGACCCCCACCTGGCTGCACCCTCCTGTCAGGGAATTGTAGAGAGTGAGAAGGTCCCACCTGAGCCTCCTTTTCTCCAGGCTGAGCCCCCCCAGCTCCCTCAGCTGCTCCTCATCAGATTTGTGTTCTGGACCCTTTCCCAGCTCTGTTGCCCTTCCCTGGACAAACTCCAGTCCCTCAATGTCCTCCTTTTCATGAGGGGCCCAAAACTGACCCCAGGATTCGAGGTGCAGCACTGATGGAGAGAGCAGATTCAATGCATGTCACTGAAACAAAAACTTCACCAGTTCTCCTGCTCTAATGAGGATGATGGAAACAATTATCAGAAGCAGAGTATCTGCCCACCAGTAACAAAATCAAACTCATTTTTCTATGACTGGTGGGAGCATCAAGAGTCTTAGAGTTTCTGTGTCTTTGCTACCCAAATCACCATTCTATTCTCCCCAGAGAACCACTCAATTGTTCTCTCCCGTGTCTGTTCTGCTCTCTGGCACCAAATCTCATCACTCTGTGTGTTGGTCACAGCTTTCACTGTCTGAGCAGAGCAGCTGTAACTGGGCAGGAGTTACAAATCCTGTAAGTGCAAAAAAGGAGACGCTGGCAACTGGACATACCAGCTAAAACTCACCCCATTTCACCAGTCCCAATTCTCCTGTACTTCTAACCAGAGAAAACCTTAAGACAAAGGCACAGGGCAGCCCAAGCCTCCAGGCCAGCTGTCTTTTTTGACATATATTTCATTAGGCAGTTGTAGTTCCTGAATTACACACGTTCTTTGTCTATTACATCCTGACCCCCAGCACAGCTGGTGATGTTTTTCTGAAGGGAAGGAGAAAAACTGGGATTCCTCTGTTTTGATCTCATGGAAATCAAATCTTTTTGAAAAGAAAGGCCATGTTCTCCTCTCCTGGTCTCAAGAGGAGTAGCTGCGAGGGGTTGTTCCCATCCTTGTCCCCTTTTCCTTGCCACCATGAGGATCTTAGGCTGGGAACCCTCATCCCTGTGAGCTCAGAGAAGATGTGGCTGTTTTCTGTTGCTGTGCAGGGAGAGGGTCATTGACTCCATTCAGCTGAAGGCCTTCTGTAATCAATTTTCAAAACAGTCTGAGGTCGTTGCATACTGTGCCCTACGGCATCCCAAGGATTTGTATATTGTGTGCTTTGACCTGATTCTTTTTCCCCTCTCTCCCAGCATCCTGAGGTAGATCTGCCATGCTTTGTTGTCCCTAGCACGTGTCTGGAGGGGGTGGGGTGGCAGTGATTTGATTTGATTTTTTAATTAATGCCTAGAAATGTACATGCAGCATCAGCTTTTGGCTTTCCACCACCCAACCTTTGGTGTCACTGCCCTGAAGTGCAGCCCTGGTGGGGCCTTTTGCTTGATGTTTGGACCTGTTCTGGAGCACATTCACAAAGAATATTTATGAAGCCACAAGCCATGGGTTTCTAAGATGTAAAAAAAATACAAATTTTGAGTCATGCTCCTTAGTTCATTGCAAGATACAGAGATACAGCTTCATTTTGCCTAGATCCTTGGTCTCAGCCAATTAACTGAGCCTCCAGGAGAGCTTTCTTCTTCACTGCAGTCAGCTCAGAATATTTTAATTTGATACCTGGATGAGTTAAAATGTTTATATGGACCTGCCCATGCATGTGGCTGGTGCTGTACAGACAGACATAAACAGGAGATACCGACCCAGTACTTCTCACAGCAGAAATTTGGAAACAAAAGAACTTCACTCAATGTTAAGTGTAGGGAAAAATTTGCAGTGAAAAGAACCTTAGAACAGCAAAAGATGATGTTATTTCTCTAGAATAAATGTTAATTAGTTAGATTAATATTTGCACATATTGCATACTTACAGCTAATATTTGATTAAAGTATGAAAGTAGAATAAATACTTCTTTTAATAAAGTTTGGCAAACAAGCTCAGCCCTGTATAAATGTCAAATACAGTCTGTGTTTAAATGGAGTCTCTGCTGTCAAAAACAGACATAGAAAGTCTCAAGACATTGCCCAAGCTAATCTGTGCCTACGTTCCAGTCTCATTTAGGAGCACAATCTCTAATTGCAAAAGTGCTTTTGAAAACTGTATTAGGAATTTTCTCCACTGGCAAATCAGCGATTTTCTTTGCAGAAGAGAACAATGGAGAAGTGACCTAAATACACACAATTATGCAGGAAATTTTGCTTTGGGGCACAAAATGGAATTGTAGGGCGGGTACGAAAGTTAATTTGAATTTCAGACTGAGTCCCAACTGTTGCAGAAGGGAGAGTCAAAGGAAACTATATTTGAGGGATTTTTCCAGCCAGCTGTGAACACTGAACTTTCCTGCAGTAGTCTCCTGTTCATAAATGAGACTTGTAAACGCTTGTGGAACAGGCTCTCACTACTGAAGTTTTCTCACCCCTTCCCCTCCTGTACTTCAAATAATTGTCTGCCTGTTCTCAGGGAGACATCCTAGAATAGGATGGCCTCGTTCTCCTGGTTAGTGGGGAATGCTGGATCTGGGATGTTGCCACAAAGTTTGGCTGCTGCAGAGCTGAGCAGTAGAAAAAGTGGCCAGTGTGAAGACAAGGTCCGGGCATCTCAGCAGTAGAAAATTGGACAGAAATCTGAGGGTCAAAATACTTGTATTGTATTTGCCTCTCTTTCTTTTTGCAGACAGGGTATGGTTTCCAGAACAAAAAGAGAGAAACAAGTTAATGAAAACCAAAACAGTCCTGTGTAATGAATGGGAAGAGGCCAGAACTGTCTGTTCATCTCAGCTGATTGTAAGGCAGAATGATGAAAAAATAGCAGAGGAAATGAAACAGAAAATCAAAATAGAAAAACTAATAGAAAGATTATAGAAAAACAAATAGAGTTAATAAAAAGTTAATAGAAAATCAAATGTAATAAATAGAAAATTTATAGGCAATCTAAAGCTGGTGGTCTCTTATTTATACATAGGTGAAATCTGTAATCTCTGATAAAAAAAAAAAAAACCCTTGCATTTTCAGTGTGCTCCAAAAATCAGGGTGTTGCAATATGGTAAACCCACACCTGTGGTCTGCAATGCTTCTTACTGAGCAAATTCCTTCACGTAGAGATGTCAAAACCTTTACATGGGAACAATTTCTCCAATTCTGCTCCTGAGCTGCAAAAATCCTCTTCTGGGAGAGCCAGGCAGAGCAAGGCAGTGGGGTGGGACAAGCACACAGGCTGTTGTCATGTCTGGGATCCAGGTGAACCTGAAAACTCCAAGAATGCTGCAGTGCAGCCTCTTACCCATTTCTGTGCTGCTCTTTTCAGCAGCTGAAGAAAACCTCTAAGGGTAATTGTGGGGTGACCTGGGCAAACCATGGAGAAAGAGGCAAAAACCTGGTGAGGGCTTCATATGGAATAGGATCCTCATCCCACTGGTGAGCCCATTTCCTACAGTGCTTGGGATTAAGTCCACTTTGGAGATAGGTGGGTTTTATAACTTTTTTATGCTGTTCTTTTCCAATTTAGAATAACTTGTCCGTGGGAGATTTACTGCATCAAATGGCAAGGCTGAGACTGCTGTTTCAAATGCCCAAGAAAAGGAGTGTCCCTCAGATTTCTTTCCCAGTGCTCCTGGTTTTAAGTCACACCAGTCTTAGTGAGTGCAGAGATGGTCCTGGGCGTGGCCAGGTGTCCTGGGAGCTTTACAGGCAGCTGCAGGTTTATAGGGAGGAGGTGAAGGTGGTAGGACAGAGGGACAGATCTTCATTTGGCCAAGAGGAAAGTCAAACTGGGAAGATTCCAATATTGGAATCTCCACCTTGATGCTGTGCCTGTGCTCATGTCTTAATTTCTTCAGGAATAATTACACTTGGCTCCACTTTGTCTTACAGTTCATACAGATGGAGAATGTAAAAAAATGGTGATGTAACGTCTCCATTAAAAATATCTGTCCGCTTCCTCCTCCAGCCCATGGGTCAGAGGGAGCCTTGCAAAAAAGGACATTCCTCCTGCCTCTCTCTGATTTCTGCCTTGATAGGGCTCAGACCAATGTTGCTTCAATTAATTTATTTTCTTTTATAGCGTATGTTTCAGAGCACTTCAAAAGCTGCATTCTCTAATCTTTGGGAGATCAGCATGAGTCAGAAGCATCTGCAGGAAGAGCAGGAAGGTGCCTGAGCCGTTTTCCAGAACAAGCAGCGAGCATGCTCCTGTCAGGGAGAGCAGAGCTCTGGCAGGGGTAACTCAGGCAGCAGCTGGGGCTTTAGGAGGAGGTTGTGCTGAGCTCAGCAGAGCTGCTGGCCATGCTGCTCTCCTCATCTGCTGTGAGCTGCTGCCTTAGAGATGTTCAGACAAAGTGACTTCAGTACTGCTGCCCTCCCTTGGATCACAGAACCATGGAATTATCAAATGGTTTGGGTTGGAAGGGACCTTAAAGATCACCTCGTTCCAACCCTCCTGCCATGGGCCAGGACACCTTCCACTATCCCAGGTTCCTCCAAGTCCCATCTAGTCTGGTCTGGAACACTGCCAGGGATGGGGCAGCCACAGCTTCTCTGGGCAACCTGTGCCAGGGCCTCAGCACCCTCACACCCAAGAACTTCTTCCTAACATCCCATCTAAGCCTTTTCTCTTTCAGTTTAAGGCCACTGGGATTTTTGTTGGGATTTTTCTGGGAGGGAAAGACAGGACACACCTTTGATTCAGGTAGGTGCAAAGAGGTTTTAAGAATCTTGCAAGAAACCTCACATGCAGTGGAATGGCCACGTTGGATGGGGCCCTGGGCAACCTGGTCTAGTGGAAGGTGTCCCTGCCCATGGCAGGGAGTTGGAGATGATCTTTAAGGTTCTTTTCAACTTGAACCATTTATGATTCTATGTGTGCTACAAAGCCAGGGTTAAGAGGGGAGCACTACATCCCTTCATCCCCAATTCATCCATGCCTGGACTTGCTACATCAAACCAAATCAAAGGATGGATCTGCAAACCTAAATCATCTCAGTTCTCACTTTCCTGTCATTATCATCGTCACTGTTAACTTGTTTTACAGCAGAGCCCAGAGGCACCAGTCATGGATCTGCCCTGGCTAGAAGAGTTCATGCCGCAGACAAAGGGATGGGTCCTGCCCCATGTGGGTGCAACAGGCAAATTCCGGGAGCTTCGGCCAAACAAAGAGGCAGCATCACGGGTGCCACGAGCCCTGTGTTTTCACAGCATTTCTGTTCCTGCACCTGATCCCAAATGCAGCCATCAGCAAAGCCTGGGGCCGCTCCGTGCCCAAAGGGCCACACCACACAGTATGAGGTGTCCAGTGACGGGAAACCCTTCTGTCAAGGACTGGGGAGGGAGAGGGTGAACGCTGCCCTCCATCAGCACCGAGTGTCCTAGCAGCTGAAATATTTCAGTAATTAAAGCTTTAGCTAGGGCTGGCAGTGCTTGCCCACGGTGGTGGCACGCAGGGCTGTGTCCGAGTGGTTGCAGGCGGCTGTGGCTGCTGCAGGTGTAGCTGCCGCCAGCCCCGCTGCCATGCTCGGGGTTTTACACGCCCCGAGCCTGCTGTCACTCGCCAGAGAGCCTGCAGGCAGCTCTGCGGGTCACCTGGGGCTGGAGGCGGGGAGCGCTAATGCCCTTTGTTCCCCCGCTGAATTCCATTTCCCTCCCCTTTGTGCCGTGCCGCTGGTCAGTGTAACGCTACACCCAGGGCAGGAGGCTGGGACAAAGCGCTTCGGGGGAGGCTGGCAAATTGCAATCCTTCACTTGTGAATGGGGACGGCACCAGGGATGGGCTGGAGCGATGCACCTGGTGTCAGTAATTACGGGCTTGAAATGGGGGGAAAGGGCTGAAGGCAAGAGAGAGGCCGGGTGATTGTTGTGGATGGCAAAGGAAGGACTTTTCCTGCGGGAAGAACAAATGCACTGCTCAGGAGTCTGCTGGTGATGGAATAATTAATCTTTCCTCTTTCCCTCCTCGTTCTTTCCTTGACTTTTGGGGAGTTTTGTTCATCCTCTGCTACCTCCCCTTTTTGCTTGCGTTCCCAGAACAATGACTGGAGGTAGGGGCTGCCTCAGGAAAGGAACCCCGCAGTGGCTTATTCCAACCGAGAATCTATTTTAAATAACTTGTGCCCTAGTTTTTTCCAAGTCCCCTTTGATCTGCAAACTGTCTTTTAAATGACGGAAGCAGGAATTTGCTTTACCAGCCACCCAAGCTGGATTTCTTGGACCTGCAGCAGCTCTGTGGCACTAAACTAATGCTGCAAGTGATGGTGGTGAGTCTCTGCTTACCAGAGATGTGCAATGCAACTGAGCTTACTGGTCTCTTTTGGCAATTCTTTGTGCTTTCTGCCGCTGCAGGAATCAAACAAGCTCATGTGGGTGAAACATGAAATAGAGAAACATCTTTTACTGGGAGAGTAACAGGGTGCCCTTCCTTTTGAGAAGGTAAGGAGGGTAGGATTTCTAGGGGTCTCTGCATAAGCACTGGGGTGTGGGAATGTGTGTGCAGACAAATGTTCATCCCAGTTCCCTCTCTCCTCCCCACACAGGTGACAAGAATCTTGGAATCAGGGAAAGGTTTGGGTTGGAAGGGCCCTTAAAGGGCCCTTTAAAAATTCTTCCCTTTGAGGGTGCTGAGGCCCTGGCACAGGTTGCCCACAGAAGCTGTGGCTGCCCCATCCCTGGCAGTGTTCCAGGCCAGCTTGGATGGGGCCTGGTCTAGTGGAAGGTGTCCCTGTCCATGGCAGGAGTTGGAACGAGATGATGGAATCATCCACAGCTTCTCTGGGCAACCTGTGCCAGGGCCTTATCACCCTCAAAGGGAAGAATTTTTTCCTAACGTCCCATCTAACCCTGTCCTCTGGCAGTTTAAACCATTCTCCCTTGTCCTACCCTGCATGCCTTTGTAAACAATCCCTCTCCTGCTCTCCTGGAGCCCATTTAGGCACTGGAAGGGGCTTTAAGGTCTCCCTGGAACCCTTTGTTCTCTGGGCTGAACAGTCCCAGCTCTCTCAGCCTGTCTCCACAGCAGAGGAGCTCCAGCCCTTAGATCAGCTCCGTGGCCTCCCTGGACAATGATGTCCCTGTACTCCCTGTTCTCCAGTCCTGGGAGTTGTGCTGCAGTTGAGTTACCCCTCTTCTTCCCAAATGTTGTTTTCAATCATACCAACTCAATAATATATGTACTGAAACAGAAACTATTGATCCTTGGACAACAATCCTGCATTTCCAGAAGAGACCATGAAGAGTTGTTAGTTCACTTCCATGCTACTTCCAGACACAATGATCCAGGGAAAGACACCCTGAGGCCAAACACACAAAGCCTCGGTTGGCTGGAATAGTGGAAGGGCTGGTAAACAAGTCTCCCTGCTTGGATCTCGGGGAAATCTGCTGTGTGCTGCTGCTTTTCAAGGTGAATTTTTTGACCCTGAAATGAACATGATAGAACAGGCATTGTGGAGATAAGGCTAATGATGGGAGGTTACTCAGCCCTTTAAGAGGGATTATTTATAACCCCTTAAAGCACAGAAAGGTAAACTCTGAAACAAAACCCTTAATTTTTAGCTTGTCTTCTTTGCTTCATGTGCCTTGCTTTCCAAATTTTATCATAAAACACCAGAATAACAATAGTCAGTGTACATTTTACCACTGCATGTGGGTTTTTTTTATTCATCTCTTTATCTATTATAGTTCTTCCCTCTCCCTTCCCCCTTCCCCTCTCCCTCAATAATCACCATAACTCAAGGGGAAAAAGTCAGGATTCTGGCAAAACCTGTTTCTGACTGAACAAGCGAAATCCTGCCCCCCACTGACACCACAAGCACATTCGATTTGCCCTTGCTGGGGCCAGAGTTTCAGCTCTTATTTTTGTTGATCATTTTGGAGCAGGCATCAGGGAAGAAAAGAGGAAAAGAAGAATTCAATTAAGAAGGACCTCTTGCCCCAGAGCAGGTGTAAGAGCATACACAGGCTGAGGACTGGAGTTAAGCGTGGGAGAGCAGCTAAACACGATCCACCCGCGGATGCTTTTATTCATTGTGACACGTCCACCTCCACAAAGCTTATTCCAAAAAAAGAGGCAAAATAAGCCCCCTTTAAAAGCATTTCATTGCTTTGCATGTTTTAAAAAGTCTGGGAGAGCAGAGGGGCTGGGGGAAACCTGGCCATTTCCCCGCTCCCGATGTTATTTAGCTCTTGTCATGCTCTGTTTCTTCGCGTGGCCATTAGGAGCGACTAATGCGGCACCACAGCGCCGAGCAGGGCTCTCCCTGGGGCTGGGGATCTCATGTCAGGAGGACACGATCCAATTCACGTTCAGATGGATACATTAAATCCTTTCACTCCGTGCCTTGTCAGGAGTAGCCGATCTCCCTGCACGGAGAGCGCCCCAGCCCATAAACAGCAGTTTTATGTGCTCGTTGATACAGAATAGGTTGTCACTAAACCTTTCAGGCATTGTTGTCAAGGTCAATAATACTGATCTATTTTAGCACAACAGGGGGGTAAGAAGGGGGATTCTGTCAAGATATGACCTTTAAAAGACCTCGTCTTCGGAGAATCAAAATTAAAAAAAAACCTATTTGTGAGAAGGATGTTATTTTGGTACCTTTGGGCTTATCTGAGCTGGGAGTAATTATCCATGTTAGCAAGAGAACAGCTTGAGAAATTGCATGATCCATCCAGTAAGGCAACCAGGGCACTAATTTGGTGAGTTCACCTAAGGATGTTTAAACTTCATTTTTCCAGTGGTCATTTTTAGCAACATTCATAGAATCATCAAGTAATTAAGGTCGGAAAAGACCTTTAAAATTATTGAGTCCAACCATCCAGCTGTTAACACAGCACAACCCCCTTCACCACAAAACCATGTCCCCACGTGCCACATCCACGTGCTTCTTGAGCCCTCCCAGGGATGGTGACTCCACCACTGTCCTGGAAAGCCTGTTCCATTGCCTGGCTTCCTTTTCAGTCATGAAATTGTTCCTAATATGTATTTTAAACCTGTCTTGGTGCCAGTTGAGGCCTCTTTTTCTCCTCCTGTCCCAGGTTACCTTTCCCTTAGTAGGATACAGAGGTGGCACATCCAGCCACCCTCACCCTTCCTTCCTTCCCCAGGTTACCCTACAATTGCGTTCTGCAGGTTCTAAACCAACAAGCTGGTCTTCACAGCAAGGGTTGTGCCTGTCCTGCACAGCCCCTGGGTCTCAAGTGGTGACATGAAGCACTTGGTGGGGTCACACAGGTGTCTGCAAGTTGGACAAAATCTTCAGCCACAGAGGAGGTAGAGCAGGGGCAAGGCCAGGAGCTGGGCTTTGATGTTCCTCGTGGGTCCCTTCCCATTCAGGGTACTCTGATTCTGTGACTCTATGAGATATGGATCAGAACATGACTTTACAACCTTTTTTTAGGCACATGCTTGTTTCATCACTGCTTTTCCTCCCTTTAGCAGAAGGACAGTTGGGGATGGGTTACACGTCTTGAATCACTTAGCAGTGAACCATTGGTTAACTCACACATCCAGCACCTACAAATATTACCAGCAAAAAGACCTGGTATGCAAAATTACCAGGTTGGTTACCCTTACCTGGGGAGACCTGTAGGTAAGAGGGAAACAAGTCTGTAGAACAAGCAGTTTTTCCAGCCAGCAGAAGTAAGTCGTTGCCTACTTTGCTCCAGGGAGCTGATTTTTCATGTGCCGCCAACACTGGCTTTTTCGCTTGACTTCATCTGTGTCGTGGCATATGCAGCCAGCCCTTCTCCCTTCCTCTGTGTTACATTTATTTTAGGCCAGTTTAAATACATGTCTGGAGATCCTGAGAGAAGAGAGTCTAAAGGTGCTTTGTGCGTTGTCTGAAAAATCTGGGTTCATGTCGTGTGCTCAGAGCTGCCATCCTGCAGCCTGCAAGCAGAAATCCCACCTGTCCTAGGATGCACTATCTACCTCAACAGCAGCCCACTCCATTTGCCTTGGCTGCTCTCTTCCAGTCTCATCCTCAGCAGCAGCAGTGGCAATCACTGTCCTGTGTCTCCAGTGACCAGACAGGGGATTAAAGTGACTGTTCTCAGAAGCTCATGTGTGAGAAGTTTCCCAAAGAGACAGCACATAATACTTTTAACTGACTTTAAATGCGAGTGCTGGCGCTTCAGACGTGCTGGCAGAATCCATCTAGCAGGTGATGGAAGTCCCTTTCACCATCCCAGTGCAGTGTTACTGGGAGCAGCTGTACCTCTGTGTCATCTGCACACTGAGAGAGTTTTGTCTGAACAGTTCCCCTCGTTCTGGCTGTCCCGAGGCCTCCATCGAAAGTCAGATGGGGAACGACTGAGCATGGAACTCCCTTGCAGTGTGAAAGTTTAACCATGTAAAAAGGGAGTTTTAGCCATCATTTTACCTGGAAGTTATCCATTTCCTGCCAGTTCTAGCAGAGATCAGGTATGGCAACTATTTGATTCCTGCTCAGATGACAGGACCTTTGGGAGACTAAAGGTGGTGAGGATCTTCCCTGTTGTATAAGGAGCAAACTCTTACTTTGACAGAGTTCTCTGGGGTGAAGAATTCCCTTCCACTTCCCCATATAATGGTGTAATTGGGAGATACTATGTAGGGCTCTGTCTATTGAGAAATTTGTCTTTTTGCACAGTTAAGCAGTACCGAATGTTTCCAGCAAGAAACTGGCTTGGAAATCCCTGTGCCATCCCTGAATCTGAGGCTGAAATGAATTTCCATCTCAAGTCCTTTGCTCTTGGTCACTTAAACACCTCCTGGAGAAGCCAGACTCAAACCCATTGCTACTGATGCTTTACAGCTCTTCAACTTGGCCTCATCCCAGCAAAAAATCCCTGGCCCAGGACTGTCCCATGCAAGGTTCAGTTCTGGGCTGTCCTGTGAAATTCCTCTGTCTTACCTTTTGGAGCAGGGCAATGACAGCATTCAATTGGAAAGTATTTCTTGGGTCACTGAGCTAAACTTTCCACCATGGGGACCCAAGTCCTGTAATCCCTTTGACAGACAAAGGCACACACAAGGAGTGCAGTGGCTTTTAGTCTCGTTGGATTGTCTCCTGGAGTGTAAATGCACAGACACAGAAATGAATGACTCACTCAGAGCAGTGAGTAAGCACAAGATAGCAATATTTCCATAGCTTGGGGAAGTCCAGACTGTGTGTGCTGTTTGGTGTCAGCTGAGATGAAAAATGGTGGGTTCAGCTAAAAAACACCTGCACAGAAACATGGCTTTTCATAAAGCAGGCAAACACATGCAGTGCTGCCTAACAGAAATATTCCATCAGCCCCATGCATTATACTTTCAAAAGAGGGACCATATGTACAATTATATGATAAAGTTTAAGAGAGTCTGTGAGCTCTGCCAGTGTCCTGAACCATGAAAGCTGCAGATATTTATAAATGTCAGCAAGATCTCCAGTGAAACCATCACATTGGTATTTACTTCAGGACTTCATTACTATTTATTAATGTGTAAGATCATAGATTTGAAAGTATAAATAGATGGAGGAATTTTCTGTGGACGGCAAAGGCATGATTTGGAATATATGCGTCTGGGAGGCAAGTGGAATATCTGATGCATAGGAAACATTAAACAAAGGCTTTTTCTTGGAAATCTTTTTATACGCTCTAGTTCAGTTTATATTTCCACCATCACAAGCAATGCCCAAGCACAGGCAAGCAGGAATTACATAACTTTTGTTTATATTTGCGTTATTTTAGTTGATGCATTTAGAACAGCTTGATTAATTAATCATGACTCATGGTCCAATTCGCAAAACTTTGTCGGCCAGTTTGTATCCCTGCAGTTTACAGAACCTAAAACGTGATGCACTTACACTTGGGACACTCAGCAAGTCCTCTCTGTGCTGAACTAACCTGTGCCCTGAAACACCTGCTCACAGAGGGCTCTGAACCAGGAATTCAGTGGCAGGAAAGGAATTACCTTAGGTTTATGCAAGATGAAAAATTTGCCTTGTCTGGGGAGCTGCTGCCTGACTGCTGTCTCCTTCTTGCCCCATGTATGCTAAAAAAACCCAGGGTGATGGTTGTGTCACTGAGAAAATTGCACTTCAGATCTAGTTATGCTTGAGTGCATTTGGGTGTATTGTTGGGTTTTTTTAATGATGAGATATCTTCTGCAAATTTTCTTAAATCAAAAGAAAAATTCCAGTAGCATTGATCTCAGATCCAAAATTATCCTTGCCTCTTTTTCCTCTGCTACTCGTTACCCACAGGTTTCTAAAGGGATGTTTTCTTACTTCCCTGGAATTTCTACCTTAGCCACTGGTGTGCATCAGTCCTTCAGATGATCTGTCCCCAGAAGTAAATAAGGTTCAGCTTCAAAAAGTGCAAGAGAACTTGTCATTTTTCTCTCCAGGTTTCCAGCTGCTTTAGCTCCTTCAGATTATCTCCCTGACCTTGCTGTCAATTCTCATGAATTCTCCAGGGCCCCACGAGCAGCAGCAGCCTGTGACATTGCAGCACAGTGTCACAGCAGCCCCCGCCCCCACACCAGACCCTGCCTGCCTTCCTATGCCACCATTCCCATTGCAGAAGTCTCCTGGAGCAGCAGAAGGCTGTGAGCAGCTGGGCACTGCCACACCACGGGTTCTGGGGGTGGTCATCCTTTTCAGCTTCCCATCCCACAGCATGGCAGCCTGTGATGGATGGTGTCAGCTCATAATCATCTGCACCTCTCAGAAGGGGCAGAAATTCTGCACACAGAGCTCCTCTTGGTTTGCCACGCTCAGCAGGTCTCAGCAACCTGTTCATCAACACTGATCTTCTCTAGACAAGGGTTACCCTTTTGCAGTCACCAGAGACAGCCCTCAGCCATTAAATAAGAATCACAGACTCAAAGGGTTTGAGTTGGAAGGGACTTTAAAGACCCTTTTGTTCCAACCCCCTGCCATGGGCAGGGACACCTTCCACTATCCCACGTTGCTTCAAGTCCCATCCAGCCTGGCCTGGAACACTGCCAGGAATGGGGCAGCCACAGCTTCTCTGGGCACTCTAGTGGAAGGTGTCCCTGCCCATGGCAGGGGATGGAATGAGATAATATTTTAAGGTCCTTTCCAACCCATACCCTTCTATCATTGTGACATATAACTCTGAGCACCAGAGCTCAGCAGGGTCTCCCAGTAAAAGAGGGAGAAAGATTCAGCTTCAAAATGTCTTGGCCAAGATGTGTATCTAATGAGTAAACAAATAATCATTGGTTCAAGTATTTTGGAAAGCTGTGAATCACGATGATGCAAATATGCTGTTCATAAAAGCCATTTTGCCATTAATAATATTAAACATTTTGATTTCTGTGAGAATTTTTCAGTTTATGTTTCCTTAATTTTAAGGGAAATTGCCTCAAGGAACTTCAAAGAAAACAAAGGTTTCCCATTTCAAGTTAAGCACAAGAGTAACTTAAAACTACAAATTGTATTTGCAGCTTAAAGAAACCCTGACTTTCTATAAATGCAAGATGTAATCTCAGTGAATGGAGGGGATGGGAAGAGGATCAGGCCCTAATTCTCCTCTGGTCCAAGACCAGCAGTGCAGGGGCTCAGCAGGAGTAGCTCCATCAGCTTCCCACAGGACAGATATCTACAGTACCTGGCCCACAGGTGATGAAGTCAAGCATGATTTAAGAAGGTGATGGTGGTGGAGGGAGATATTTGGGGGCTGGGGTTGTGCAGCAGCAGAAGGAAGAATGGACGCTCTAATCTGGATGTGAAAGGAGAGGCTGGATTGCGAGGGGTGTTTGAAGAACAAAGCACCACAGAGGTCAGGGGAGCAGTAGAGTGTAATCATTTAATTGTACATTATCATCACATCCATCTCAGGCTGTTGTTCTGACTCAGCTGGAACGTGAGTGCTCTCCAGGGCCTGTGTATAACACAGGTTATGGTGCTCTGCAGCTATTAGTATGTACAGTTATTAATATTTGCTCTTTTTTTTCCATTATGAATGGGTAATAAAGCGTGTTCATTGCTCTAACCACTACAAACCCAAGTGTGAGCTCTTCCCTGAGATCAGCAGTGCTGTCTGCAAGTGGCAGGTGACTTTGTGTTGACCTTGGGCTTGGGACAAGCATTTCACTGCAAAAGATGTATCCAAGAGGTAAACGATGGGAATGCTGCTGCAAAGCTTGTTCTGAGCTGTCAGGTTTCCACCAAGCGACAAAGTTTCTATGTACCCTTTTTAAATTTTTAAGAATAAAATAAATGGAAAAATACTGTAATGTGGGCGTGTTGCCTTGTCTCAAATTGTATTGAGTGCAAATATCTTAAATATGGAGCTGTAAATAGGGTCATGGCACACAGCAAAGAGACTGTGGAGTGTTTAACATGCTACTTTATTCAAATCAGCAAGTCCCATTAGAGTGCATTACCATAATGTCTTCCGTCAGAGCCTTCCCTCCTTGTGTTGGCTCAGACACTCAGCTGCTGTTGGCAAGAGGTATTAAGGGCTCTCTCTCAGTGAAAGGTACCATCGGCATCAATTATTTCCATTTCAGCTGTGCGGGGGTGGGGCTCAGCCACTGCTCACAGCGTTCAGGCCCTGATGGCTCTGAAATCCAGACCGTAAAAGGTGAAACACCTACTAGTCACCTCTTCCAGCTGTTGCCACAGCAGTCCTGAACCATAAAAGGTCATTTTGCCTGTAGGTGTTGTGTTTAACCGCAAGCAGAGGAAATGCATCACTTGCCAAAGACGCTTTTGTGGCTGATTATAATCAAGAGCTTTGACGTGGGGTGAGAACCAGGAGGCAAAACGGAGAAAGATCAGACATGACTTTCACCTGCACTGAATTTATCCATGTTGCCAACCAAACGCAGACAGATTTTAGTTTAGTGATTAACGTTTGGGGGCATTTTTATCTTTTTTTTTTTCACAAGTAAGCAATGGGAAGCATCTTAAAAGGCCTGAATTTTGGGAGGGGGGTCATAAAAAGCCACATCCCTGTGTTGTCTTATCAGCTCCGAAAGCTCCAGCTGCTGCAGAGAACCTTTTATCAGAAGAGTATTACAACAAATATAAGTATGTCCAAACATACAAACCTAAAGCAAAAATCATCCCAGGTTTTCCCCAACTTTGAACAAATGACATGATTGTGGTTGCTTAAGCAATAGCTTCTGACAATAAAATCCTGATGCTCATATTCAATGTGGTTTCAATATCAGCTTTCACTATCAAGCTGATATTACTTAATGAGGCAGAAAAGCATTATTTATGCATAAAAATGAAAAGTAACACCAAATTTGCTTCAGTTTCCAACAATCTCAGAAATTCTCAGCCATTAAGATGCTGCCTCTTCCAAAGTATGTGTGCTATTATACCATAGCCACAAACTGGAAGATCATATTTCTCTCTCTGAGTGGAAAACAGTCCTTTTGCACAGCTCTGTAGCAGGTGTGGGCAGATTGATTTATCCTGTGCAGCTTTGAAATTCGAGTGAAATTGAAAACCCTATAGTCATCTTTCTAACATGATGCTTCCTATCCAGTTGGCACATACTGTATCCTGGTAATTAAACACTGGGGATTAAAAAAGTGGACCTGTTGGAGCAAACCCAGAGGAGGCCATGAAGGTGCACAGAGGTCTGGAGCCCCTTTGCTCTGCAGACAGGCTGAGAGAGCTGGGGATGTTCAGCCTGGAGAAGAGAAGGCTCTGGAGAGACCTTAAAGCCCCTTCCAGTCCCTAAAGGGGCTCCAAGAGAGCTGGAGTGACTTTGGACAAGGGATGGAGTGACAGGACAAGGGGTGAATGGCTTCAAACTGATAGAGGGCAGAGTTAGATTATATTTTAGGAATAAATTCTTCCCTGTGAGGCTGCTGAGTCCCTGACATAAGTTGCCCAGAGAAGCTTTGTCTGCCCCATCCCTGGAAGTGTCCAAGGCCAGGTTGGATGGGGCTTGGAGCAACCTGGTCTAGTGGAAGGCGTCCCTGCCCTCGGCAGCAGGGTTGGAACCAGATGATCTCTAATGTTTCTTCTAACCCAAACTATTCTCTCATTTTCTGAGTCTATGAAGAAGCCACATTTTTCAGAAGCTGAGATTAGAGCAGGATGGGTTTAAATCAAAAGATTTTTATTTCTATTATTATAATCAAATATATGGCTTTTGAAGCTGAAATCCATTTCCTCCCATTATTACGTGCAACGTTGCTGCAAAAAGCAAAGACGAGCAGTGCAGATGGGCTCCTATTAATAGCAGCTCGCCTGCAGCATCCCGGGGAAGCTGGGGTGGCTTCGTCTGAAGGGATTTCCAAAGGGATCGTTGCAAGCTGCAAAACTCAACACAAGAGGGCTCCAGCTCCTTTTGTCAGGGAAAGAAAAGACGCAGCTGGTGAGAGGAGCACAGCGAGGCTGGGAGGAGCAGCCCCTGCCGGGGCAGTGCTGGAGCGCGGTGAGGAGGAGCCGCACGGAGCCGCTGGCAGGAGATGCCCGGTCCGTGCCTGGCTCCCCGCTCCCCCGGGGATGGGAGCAGGAACACCTGGAACAACCACAGCGCGAAAGCATCTCTGAGGCTGAGCGAAAGCGTGCGGCGTTTGAAAGCCTCAGGTTTTGTGCTCCAGCACCGGAGAGGTCAAGGGAAGTTCGCCCCGGCTGCTCCAGCTCTGCAGCCTGGCTCAGCTCCGTGTCCTCCCCGCACAGCAGTCCCAAGCCATGGGTGCGCTGTCCCAGGGCAGGACAGCGGATGGCTTTGAGGCTCTCTGGAACCAGGCTCCCAGCTCAGGAAGACACAGAAGCCCTCTGTCAAACTGGGGGTGCTGGTCAGCAGTGGCTGAACGTGAGCTCAGGTGTGCCCAGGTGCAAGAAGGCCACTGGCACCTGGCCTGTGTCGGGAATAGTGTGGCAGCAGGGACAGGGCAGTGCCCCTCCCTCTGTGCTGGGCGCTGGTGAGGCCACACCTGGAATCCTCTGTTCAGTTTTGGGCCCCTCAGTACAAGAGGGACACTGAGGGGCTGGATCATGTCCAGAGAAGGGAACAGAGCTGGGGAAGGGTCTGGAGCATCAGGAGCAACGGAAGGATGTGGGGGAGCTCGGCCTGGAGAAAAGGCGGCTCAGGGGGGACCTTCTGGCTCTGCACAACTCCCTGACAGGAGGGGGCAGCCAGGGGGTGATCGGGCTCTGCTCCCAGGGAACAAGGGACAGGACAAGAGGAAATGGCCTCAAGTTGTGCCAGGGAAATTTTACTTTGGATATTAGGACTAATTTTTTCATAAAAGGGTTTGTCAAGCACTGGCACAGGCTGCCCAGGGCAGTGGTGGAATCAACATCCCTGGAAGGATTTAAAAAACTGCGTGGATGTGGCACTTGGGGACCACATGGTTTAGTGGTGGCAATGCTGGGTTAATGCTGGGCTCAATGATCTTAGAGGTCTTTCCCAACCAAAACAATTCTGCAGTTCTGTGATGCTGTATTTACTAGAGTGGACTTCAGAGGAAGCAAGGAAAGCCATTGTCATCCGTGTCAGAAAATAGCCCACAACAGAAGGAAGGAAACGGATGTCAGTCATTTCTGCTGCTCATCTCTCATTTCCCCGTGGAAAATTTTATTCCACGTTCATTTCAAGGTAAATCTGCTTTCTGGAGGAGATATTTAGAGCCTTCCACTTTTCTGTGCTGTAAAGCATTTGAACTAAATGTTTTGATTGATACCAGCATTTAAACTATTTCCTTTTTGGTGGGTTTCTAGCCTGTGTGTCCAGGACGAGAAACATCCCATGGAAGCGCTGCATTCCAGACAGGCAGCTCAATGCATCCAGTGTGGGGGAAAAAAGCATTTTCTTCTGTGTTTGCTGGCAGCTGACAATTATCAGCAAAAGTTTTGGTTGGGCTAAAAACTGTAGTGAGCTGGAATTAAATCATACAGCACTTTATTTACAGACCACGAGAGTATGATCAGGCTGGATGTGAGCAGGTATGATAATAATAATAATAATAAAATACCTAATAGAATTAGATATTTGAAGCACTGCATGAAACATAGCCATGGTACATCTAAGGACACATAGCTGGACTCGTGCTCACTGTTGTATTTGAGGCAACACAGATTTTAAATACATTTTGAATATTCTCAACCATGAGGAAAGCCCCAGTTCCACTTGTATTTGAATGAGCTGCTAAGGAATCATCTTCCTGCATTTAACAGAGCTTTCCAAACCCTTTCCTGTGCCTCTGACCCTTTAGTGCACAGAAAAACACAGAGGAGTGGTGGGGAGGGCTGAGGGAAGGGCATTTCCCCCCAGATGCATCCCCCTGATATGATTCAATGTACAGATGAGTGTTGGCACAAGGCAGTGGATATTCTCGGGATTTTAACATGCTTTTTACAAGGAGGTAACCCCCATGTCTCTGGTGGGAGGGATGATGTGCACTTAGCAGGTTGCTGGTATTATGACATGGACATGTACACATGAAGCTTGCATGGCTGAGCGTGTTATGTCACAGGCCATCTCCTCAGCTGTGCAAGCAACTGCAGAGCCACTTCACCGTCAGACCCATTAGCACTTCATGCCTTAAGAGCTTAATCTTGCAATCCTTCCTACAGCTAGTAGCCCTTACTCATGTGAGTAAGCAGATCTTCCACTTCAGTCCTTGTAGCCTGTAAGCTGCTCCCTGTTTCTAGAAAATCCTCAGTGCCAGGAGGCTTTCCAGCTGTAGTGTTGCTGCTGTCATGTTCTTTACAACTATAATATTTATTCCCTAAAAGCTGCCTCAATCCCATCCACTCTGGCCGGGCTCTTCAATGGAGATGGTGGCACGGAGCCTGTTGGCTTCGGTCCTGTGGGCTCAGGGGCTTTATCAAAGGAGCTGCATCCTGCAAAGTAATGAACATCCTTGTCATGTCCAGGCAGGGGCTAAAGCATGGGCCAAAAGGGGAATCACAAACAGGGACTCCGGTGCCTCTCCCTGAAAATCGCTCCCATGAGGAATTCCTGCAGACAGTTCAGTATTGTCCACACTTAGCTCTGGTCATCAATAATTTGTAGGGTTTCATGGCACAGCTTAGGAACCTTCTCAATGTAGGGGCAGTCCCAGCCCATTAAATAGCACCTCTGTATAAACCACATGCTCCAACCCTCTGAAAATTCAGATTCTTAGTGAAATTCAGCTTTAGAAAATGCAGGTGTTACAACACCTGTTTTTACTCAGGCAGCACATTAATGCAATTAACTTCCCAAAGCCTTACTCCTATGGGGATGAGTGTGCACAGGAGCTGTGAGCAACAAGTACCTCTTTTTTTTTTCTGGTGTCAGAATTAGGAGACAAAAAAAGTTCTGTGGGTGGTCCACAGGGAAGGGAGAAATCTCTTCCTTTCTTTTTCTTCTCCCTCCTCCACAAACAAGTAGTAAAGAATATGCTGCCTTCAGCAGACAGAATGTCCCTATTTGCTTTTAATTGCACCTTTCAGCAAATTTACCAACAGCTCCTTTGCCATTTATTTGCCAGGGGCTGGGGTGTGAAAGGTGGCTATCCAAAGTGTGCTCTGGGAGGGTGGTGGTATCCAGCCCTGGGGTTTGTTTGATTACATCCGTGCAGGGTCTAAGAGGGATGTTTTAGCCCTGGAATGAAAATAAAGCCAGGAAGTCATATGAGGTTTTGTTTTCTTGGTTTTTAGAGAAAGCAGCTGCCCACATTTGGTTGGGTTTGAAGGGAATTGAGTGTTTTGTGCCTGCAATACAAGGTCACAGGTTCACAGACCTTTATGTTAAATGGATGCCTTCCCATCCGCAGCCATCCAGGCAGGTATCAGGGATCACACCAGTGTAATTCCCAGTGCCAGCCCCTTCAGCTGTCCCCTAGAGCTGGCTCCCCACTGGAGCACACTGCTGGATGACCTGGGGACCGTGGGAAAAGGCTTTTTTGTGCTCTGCTATTTCAGAGTGTTCCCATGAACAGTGAATGTCTGTCCAAGCCCAGGCAGATTTTCACTCTGTGTGACAAGAGGAGCAGCTGGCCCAGTGGTCAACCAGCGATGCTCTGTGGTTGGCACAGATGTGGATTGTGAGCAGAGATGGAGTTTCAGGAAGCTGGCTCATCCTTGGCTTTGCTGCAGGCTCCCTTTTTGGTCTGGCCCACTGCACAGAGGTACCTCTGCTGTCTCTGAGCATCAGGTACTCCAGGCTTCTCTGGGACATTTTGTCTGATCACTTCTCCAGAACAGGATGTGGGCAGATGGGAGAGGTTCATGCTTCCCCTTCTTGACCACCTTCAATGTTCATCCCATCAGAACAGCCAGAGGGGAGTGAGCCCCATCTTCCAATTCTGTAGGAGAAGCAGATCCAGAGCCCCACAGCTCACCCTGGGTTGGGGACTCTGTGACACCCTGGACAGTGTGACACCCTGGAGATCCACTCTGCTTGCCTTGCTCACAGCCGGCAGAGGAAGAAAGCTCTGCCCTGCTCAGACATAACATTTAACCCTGTAAACCACAGCTGAGGGTGGGGGTTGGACCTTTAAAGGTCCCTTCCAACCCAAATTATTTAATGATTCAGTGAAACCCAACCTTATGAGAGTGGAACCTGTTCAGAGGCATAGCTCAGGTCTGAAGTTTTTCTACACTTGAAGCAATTTCCATTAACTTTGCAACCATTTTGAAAGGGAATTTGCTGTTTCCTGCAGTGCTGGATTAGCAATACCCTCAGGATTTGTGCTCCCAGTGTGAATATGACTTGGACCACACCTAAAAAATTTATTTAAGAAAGTAGAAAAAGGTTGACAGGTTAAACTTATATTTTTTTACCACCAGATCAGCTGGATCTTAGTGTTGAAAATGTTTCCAGGTGTGTATTTCTTCCTGGGAAAGTGAAGCAGGTACAAGTGTGACTTTAGCATATCTAGTCAGAGATCCAAGGTAGGTTCAGTGCCAAAAAAAGGTTTCAAGGGAACTGCACAGCCCCTGCCAATGCCTTCACTAAGACTGAGAGGGCATCTCTCAGTGAGCATTTCCAATAGAGCTCAAAGTCCAGGGGTGTCCTGGCAATCTCCCATCCTTCTGGAACATCACTACTATCCTTACCTGAGAGACAGCTTCTTAAAAACCCTTCCCTGCCTTCTTTTCACATTCCTCCAATCCTAAAAAATACAGCTTCCCTGGCCAAAATTTTGTATATGCTGCAATTCCATTTTAAAAATGGTAAATTTAAAATACTTACAAATACAAGTTTACATTTTATACATACCTACTTTTTAATTGTGTTATGTTTTCAATACTTTTTTTTTTTTTTTTCAATTTCTCCTGCTCTGGATGTGTGTTCAAATGTGTCATTTCCTCCCAAGGATTGTAATTTTTGCACTGCAGGCAAAGAAGCCTCAAAAGAATAAGGTTTTTTAGGCAAAATATCCAGGGGACAATATCTGCTTTCATAAAGCTCTGAACATGCTGTTTGCCTTCTCCTAATCTTATTCCTGGTTTGTGGTTTTTTTTAATGCTGCTGGAGACTAACTTCTGGTGGCAAAGTCCTTGTACAGAAAAAAGTGAATATTTTAACCAATAGCCTGAAATCACACATTCTTTCATTGAAAACAGTTAATTAGGAATTGAGCTCTGAAGTTAATTTCACCAAGGTCATTCCGTGTTCTATTGGGTCCAGTGACCCTGTCTTAAGTAATCACAGCATTAACATACAAGGTTATAGCTTTCTTTTCAGTTGATGACATAATCTCTTTAATTGGTGTCAGGAGGCCTGCTTATGAAAGAACCATGGAAAACACCTATAGACTATAATTTTACTTTCTCCATTCACAGAGCAAATGAAACAAGCCTTAAGAATGTACTAGAGGCTCATTACATCTCCCAGCCTGTCAACACAAAACCCCTCCGTTCCAGCCAAGGCATTAGGAATGATCAATTCTGTTTACTCCCAACTTCAGCCCGTGAACTATTAACCTTTTCAGCAAAACTGGTGAATAGTAAATGTCAGATAATCCTCTCTGAGAAAGTTAAGAGGGTAGATAATGCATTTTAATTGATTAAAACTTGCATGAACAAAAGTTTAAAATATCAACAGGAGAATCCCTCGCGATTCCTATTTTTGGTAGGACGTGATCCAACTATTCCGGGCTGACCCTGGTGTCCACTTTAATTTTAGCTTTTCTGAGAGAAAGCTTCTCTAAAAACTATACCTGAAAATTAATATCCTGCTTAGCAGAAATTCTGCTTTTAGGAGACAAGATCCCCTTTGCAGCTCATGTGCTCAGGCTGCCCAGGGCTAAGCCAGGGCAGGATTTCCACTGGTTGTTATAGGAGGTGGATTTTAACAAATACCCCTGCAGACCATATTTTAAAAGTGCCAGAAACTGAGTGGAAATACTTTTGTGTGTGTTCTTTTAATTTTTTGTTACTAGGAGTTACTGCTAAGGTTGTTTTTTTTTTCTTTCTTTCTTCTTTTTTCTTTTTTTTCAGTAGTTTGGACTCTTACATATTCTATGATTGATCCAGCTCCCTCACTGGGAATTTTTTTTGTCACCTCTATAAAATCTGTTGGAAGCACTCTCTGAATGACAGAGGGTCTTAAATTCTATAGTAACCAACACTATATAGTTTATGAAGAAAACAAGATGTATTTCCCCTGCACCACAATTATTCACACCTTTTTCTTCCCTCTTCTCCCCCCCCCACAATTCATTCCTCTAAACCTTCTAATGTTTCGGGTTTTTATTTTTGGTATCTCTTGAGGGGGTTCACATAACCTCCTTTCCTACTGCTGCACATTACCTTCCAATCATTCCCAGCTTCTGAAACTCTCCCTTAAGTTCCTATTTATCAGTTGAAATCAATTCTTGTATAATTATTATTTTCTGATTGAAAATAAGTTTTTGTTTTGTTTAAAAAGGGGAGGAAAAAAATTGAAAACAATTCGATTGTTTTCAAAGGAACAATCCCTTTTAAGAGAGAGAACTTTAAAAAGAAAAGTCTATTTTTTCTTGGTCGTGGCTGAACAACACATTCATGTCAGCCCTTCCCAATGCTTTAATTTGGACAGGCTGTGTTATATTGTGTTATATTAGAGCTTATATTAATCCTTCAGATCTTCGGAGCCATAGCTCTTACTATTCACAAAAAAAAAGAAATAAAGAACATGACTTGTTATTTGGTACACAAAATAATGCAAAAGACTGGCAAAAGCATTAATATGGAGGAGAAATTGTTAGACAGGTTTCAGAGAATGAACTCAGCCTTATCCAGCTGATACAAGCAAAGCTCTGTTCCACTGCTATCGTTACTCTGTGAGATGATCCCAAAGGAAAGCCCACACCAGTTTCCACTGGCTCTGCCATGCCAAGCACAAAAAGCTCCCAAAATCTGGGTGTAAGTTATCAACTGAGATATGTCCATTGGCAATTTTTTCCCCAGCTTTCTGTGGCTCAGAGCAGCCTGGTATGGCAAGCTGGGCTCTATGGATGAAGACAGCAGGGGAGTGGTTGGTTGCTTCAGCAGAGAAAAGTTGAAGACCAGGTGAGCTGTGGCCAAATCTGTCCCTTTTCACAGGCAACAGGCACGTCCAGCAAGTGCCTGGGGGTGCTCAGCCCCTCAAAGGGAAGAGGTATTTGGGCAGGAATGGGGGTTGTAGGTACAAATGGGGAATGTGTTTTACATCCCTGGAAATACCCACTGGATAAACGATGGCCCTTGCCCATCATCCCTTCCCTCTCTAGGAGAGCAGAGGGTGGAAACAGCTGAGCTTGAGCAAAATCCAAGTGGGTTTGTTTTGCTGGGAGGAAGTTTTGTACCCGCCAGCCTTACTCTGGCCTGCTACAGTCTCCAAGTGATGCTGCTCCGTGTGCTTAATGTTATAAATCATACAATCACCTTTCCATTTTCTCTTAGCTGGGGAACCAAGGTGTTTTTTCAGTCTTTTGTGTAGCTTTTTGGAGGAGAAATTGCACTACTGCATTTCCTGGTGCACAGTCACCTCTCTTTTTTTAATGCTGTGGACCATAAGATGGGGACAAATTTTTAGCGGTGGTGGTTTTAAACTAAAAGAGGGTCAAGTGAGATTGAACATAAGGAAAAAGTTTTTATAGTGAGGATGGTAAAACACTGGCACAGGTTGCCCAGAGAAGCTGTGGCTGCCCCATCCCTGGAAGTGTTCAAGACCAGGCTGGATGGGGCTTAGAGCAACCTGGTCTAGTGGAAGGTGGAAGAACTCCAGATGACTTTAGGCATTACCACTGATTCATCTGGAGTTGCACAGTTGCAGACTCAGCTGGTTGATGTCAGCAGAAAAGCTTGATGTGAGTTATTGTCATTTTCTGCACTTGTGCAGCTCCCAGGATGCTGATGCTTGGCTGTGTTAAGACGCTCTGCAGATTGAACAAGCTGCACCCACTTCCACCCCAAAGAGCTGAATGCGCCAATGGGACTCAGACCCCCCTTCAGTTTTCTTCTGCTGAGTTTGTTGTAGGTTTCTGTGTGAGCTCAATGGGGCTTTAGATTCTCTGCCATTACCTTCTCTCCTTCTGCTTCCTTCTGGACTCAGGATGAGACCTAACCATTAGTCTTAGGAAGGCACTGCTGGTCCAGTTCCCTCAGCTCTCCTGGTGGAGCAGCCACCCTGTGAGGAGCACTCACCCAAACTTCTGCCATGGACCACAGTAGGGTTCCTTGTGTGAAAATTCTAGTCTTTTAAACTCACTCCCTTTTTTTATTCTTTGTATTTATATAATTATTATCTCAGAGCACAGTCCTAACGTGGATGTGGAGGTAGGAATGTGTGTGTCTGGGGATGCACACTGGGAGTCAGAGTAGGTTTAGATTGGGTATTAGGGAGAAATTCTTGACTGTGAGGGTGGTGAGGCACTAGCACAGGTTGCCCAGAGAACTTGTGGCTGCCCCATCCTTGGGATAGTTCCATGCCAGCTTGGACAGGGCCTGGAGCAAACTGAGCTAGTGGGTGACATCCCTGCCCTTGGCAGGGGACTTGGAAAGAAACAATCCTTAAGAACCCTTCGAACCCAAACCATTCTGTGATTCTGTGATACTTGAGTTTGCTTAGAACTTACTGTATGGATTTGGGAATAAAACAACTCATTTTCTCAGACAGCGCAGCTCCTTTGTTAGCCAAAACAATTATAAAATACATTCTGCCCTCCGCACCTCAGCTTCCATTCAGAAGTAAGGCAGCTTCAACACAGAAACACTCCACAATTTTCTTATTTGTCTCCTCTTTTTTTCAAACTTGTTTAAGTCTTCAGGAGCCCGTCTTGCCCATTTGGCCACAAAATGCATGTGCATGCATGCGTGCGCGTGTGCTTCCAGTGAAAAGAAGGGAAAAAACCCACAGGTTTGAGTTTGTACAATGTTTGCCCCTTTTCCCAGCAGGGATGGGTTTTGAGAGCCAGGAGACAAAAAGCATGGCCTCAACAAGCTGAATTTAAAAAAGAACATCATTTTCGTTATGTAGTCAATCTCAATTACAAGCAAATGTTTTCTCTGTTGAGACTTTTCTCTTTTCAGAGCATTATGCAAGGCTCTTTTGTGGGTTGAGAGAAAGGATCAGTGGTCAATAGGGAGCAGAGTGTTGTGTACAGTGGATTTTTGTATCCTTTAGTCTACTACATAATGCGTTTTGTCAGGAGAACAGCCCAACATCCTGAGCAGATTTGCTGAATTAAAGAGCACAGCAGGGATAGGAAACTTGTTGCTAGGTGACTGACAACTGCTGCATGTCACTATCTCTGTGCCGGAGGTTACTCTTCCCTTTTCTTCCACCACTCAGTCTTGCCTTTTAATCTGCATCTATAATTAACTCTCTTAATGCCGTGCAGCCATTTCTCTCCCTTTTGCTTCACATGCTTCTCTCAACGTTATTTAATCTCAAACGGGAAGGATAAAAACTATTTAATTTTTGTGCTTCGTTTGGCGGGGAGAAGTTGGGCAGTTTGGGCGGCGCAGCGTCTCGTGGCGGGGCTGGGATGAGATGGCTCTTAAAAGGCATTTCAGGAGATGTATGCTCTTTGTTCATCTTAATGCTCAGTGAAACATTGCTGTGTTTACCATCCTCTCTAAAGCCTGTTTGTTTCAATTCATCTTAATTGAAACGTGATTGCTTTTAACTGTTTAGGTTTGGTGACCTTCCAAGCTCTTTCAATTGTGTATTTTGCAAAATAGATTTTCTTTATACGAGGCTCTTTCTTCAATGACTGGAAACCCAGGGCTGCATCTGGCCTAGATTTATAGTGGCAGAAGTCAACCAAACAGCAAGTGTTTACCCTGCTTTTTTTTTACTCTTATTTTTGCTCTTATTTTTCACCTGCTGATCAGCCATCAGTTGTGTTTGTGAAGGTCCGTGTTGTTCTGAGGATGGATCTGTGTTTGAGAATTACACCCCCAGTTTACACCCATCAGTCACTGTAGAAATACATTTATTTTAATTTTAGTTTTTGTTCCAACAGCTAATTCGAATACAGGGTATTTGATGAATGCTCTAATTGCAGATATGTGATTATTTGCTGGGGTTTTTTACTAAAAAAACAATGACAAGAAAATGTGTTCCACTGTTATTCCTTGCACTCTTTCAAACAGCACCTTTTTTCTTCATTTTCTGTGCATGTGTTTTGGGGAAGATAAATTCAGGAGTTCCAAGGAATTAAACCAACAAAAGCTCTTTTTTCTTCTCGCAGGTTTGCAATAAAGCTGCGATCATGGGAAGTGTGTACCTTAGGCACTCTTTATACTGAAAATTAGACAGCAATTTAAGAAGAATAGCCAGGCAGATGGGAGAAGTGCTGCTGGTGAAAATAGGTGGCAGTTGTTGCTTCTGGGAGACTGTCCCCTCTTTGTCAGTGGAGGGCTCGACTTGAGCAATTTAAAGGAAAGGGAAAAAAAATCCCAAAGACTGTTAAGTAGCTGCTTCTAAGCAGGAGCTCTTTCCTCACCAGTGCAAAGGTTATACTGACACCAGGAACTGTAAATTCTATCAGTCTCTATCAGCTGCTCTGGAAAGGGTCCTCTGAGGGCAGCCTCGGTCACTGGGAGTGGGTGGATTGATGAGCACTACCTGATTAATGTCCACGAGGAAGATGTTTTTACAAGGGCATGGAGTGATAGGACAAGGGGAAATGGCTTCAAACAGGCAGAGGGCAGAGTTAGATTGGCTGTTAGGAATAAATTCTTCCCTGTGAGGGTGCTGAGGCCCTGGCACAGGTTGCCCACAGAAGCTGTGGCTGCCCCATCCCTGGAACTGTCCCAGGCCAGGTTGGATGGGGCTGGGAGCAACCTGGGATGGTGGAAGGTTGCAGGGATCATCTGGCAGGGATCATCTAGATCCAACCCTCCACCCAGATGATCCCTGCAGATCATCTGTTTCTAACCCTCCTGTTGGAACTGGATCATCTCGCAGGCCCCTTCCAACCAAAAAATTCTACAATTCTATGATTCCATGAGTTTTGACTTTCAGTTTGCAGCCTGGGGATGTGAGTGCAGTGACTTTCGGCTGTAATTGTGGCGGTGTCTGAGTTGAAATATTCACAATCACAGATCGATATTGAAAACGTGGTGATTAAATTACGTTCTGTTAATGAGAGGGTCAAGCTCATGGCACCACCCCAGCCTCAGGCTCATGCTCTAAGCCCAGAACAAGTTCTTGCCTTTCTCTCCCTGACTCGGAGGGTGATGGACACACAGGTGTTCTGGCAAAGTAGAGGGAAGTTCCTGCTAAGTAACTAAAAAGCTGTAATTTTCCTGTGCAAGATCTAACCCCAGAGAAAGCCACTGCAGCATCCATTCATGTTTGCCTTCACCAGCTCCTGAAGAGCTGGAAAACAGGCTCTCCAGCAGGACAAGGTACAAACCACAACCATTGTCATCTGATGTCTTTCCTCCTCACATCCTCGGGTCCAGCTCCCTCGTAGCTTTTTCAGTTTTTAAAGCACTCCTTGTTACAGACGCAGCTGTTGCCACAGTCTGTCTCTGCAAAGCAGAGCCTTTTTCAGGCACCAATCCTCAGGCATGAATGGGAGAAGAGTAGAGAAGATGAAAGGAGATGGTGGAGGAGAAGGAGACAGCATGGACAGGAGGAGGAGGTGACAGACAGGGCTATTCCAAGCAAATGCCTGGTCCCTCTTCCAGCCTGACCAGTCTCTGGACACAAGGTCTGCTCCATGTGGAGTTGTTTTCCCAAACTGTGAAAAAACCTATGACCCTAGTGGCTGCACCTGTGTTGCCATTGCAGAAGTTCATTGTATGGGCAGGAAGACCATGAGAGAAATGGGGACAGGTCTCTCCAGGCCAGGTCTTGCCTGCAGTGCCTGGAGAAAATTCCAGGCTTCTTCAGGAAGGTTCTTGTCATGCCTTGCCTGTGAAGTACAAGCATGATGAAGAGCAGGAGGGCAGATTATGGCATTAACTACTCTGAGGTGACACCTGCTTGCCTGTTCTCCTCCCCAGGAAGATGAGATTCAGTTCCTTTCTCCACCGAGGAGAGTGGACTCCCCATTCATATCCCACCTCTTTCTTTTCCCACCTTGGCACACAATGGATCTTCTAATTGGCTGTACCCTCCTTTGTGCACCACTGGAGACAGATCACTCGTTTTTGCCATGGTTTTGTTTTCTAACCTGGAAAAACGTGTGAGATACCTCCATACCATACCTGAGGCAAAAAGTTAGGAATTGTGTGAGTGATGTGACTGCTCATCAGCCACCACACCTGCTTTGCACAAAATTGTAGGTGCCAGTGTGGGATTCAAATGCACTCACAGGGACCCCTTTGCTGGGGAACACACAGGAAAATACTACTTATAAAGGATAAAATATAAAGATAAAAATATAGAAACACTACTTATACCCACTCTCTGCTGGAAAAGGCAGGAATCCTAAGGGTAGAAGGAGAAGTGTGGAGCCACAGGTCTGGAACAAGCAGCCCCTCAGCAGGGGAAGCTGTTCTTCCTCCATGCAATTTTTTTCACAGTTAAGACAATAAATCCCGACTTAGACATGTAAATTTGAGAGTACAATAGGTGTTTCATACCCCAAACTATCCTTGGTCCAGTAAAAGGAGAAGCAGCTCTGCATCTCAGGGATTGTTTCCTGACTCGTCTTGATCTCACTTATTAATAAATTTATGGACTCTGAGATGACTCGGCCAGACTGTATTCTTGTCTAAATTTAGCAGTCAATTTGGTTTATTGCTTCAAGGCTGCACTGAAGAAGAACCAACAAAAAGGCATCCCTCTTTTTTTTTTTACCACTGGAGTTAGAAGTGCATTTGTGTGAAAATGGATCTGAGCTTGGAAATAACAGCAATTAATTATTTATTAAGCACATGTTGGGGATGGGCTTTTAAAAAAACTCCACCACACTGCACCTCTTTTCCCTAGGGTCTATTGTTTCTCCTTTGGCTGTTTGTTGTCTGTGTTCTGCACCAGGTTTGCCAGCACCATTCCCTGGACCTAAAAAATGCTGCTGGAGACTGTGGGGAGGAAGCGGATGTCTCGGAGCTGACACAAGGAAAAGAGGTGCTCCTGGTGATGGGCTGATGCTGGAGCTTCTTCGGGGCAAGTTTCTGTCATTTCAGGGGCCTATAAAGCCTCTCACATATTTTAATCTGCTCTGCTGAGAAACAAAATTAAATCCTGCAGTGAAATCAATAGGACCAAGTAAAACATATCTGGAGCCATCTGCTGCCTAGTTAGAGCACAAAGAGAGACAGTTTCCCAAATTACTCTTTCAATGGAAAATGAGCAGCAGGTTTTATAACAGAATTTCATCTTGTGGGAAACCAATCAGAAATGCTTTTGTATCCAAACTTAGTCACTGGCTGCATCCCTCATAATCTCTCACTGAGGCTCCAGCTCTGGCAACTGTGAAAGAGTCTGCTGTTTTGTTTTGTTGAAGGAAAAAAAACCAGTGGGAATTAGGTTAAGATCTCCCCTCCTTGCCCCAGTTCTCAGTCCTGTGAAGAGTTGTTGGTTCAATGTCTTATTTTAACTCATTCTCAAGGCTCAAGTGTGTGGGAGTGATGAAAACCCTCCCTGTGTCTTCCCTGAAGTCTCTGGTTCCTCTTTTTGAGCAACCAGCTTGTCAAAAACGCATCCAGGCTGGCCTTGAACACTTCCAGGGATGGGGCAGTCACAGCTTCTCTGGGCAGCCTGTGCCAGGGCCTCAGCACCCTCACAGGGAAAATAATTTTCCTAATATTAATCTAAACGTGCCATTTGTCAGGTTAAAGCTGTTTTCCCTTGTCCTATCACTCCACACCCTTGTCCAAAGTCCCTCTTCAGCTCTCTTGGAGCCCTTTTAGACTCTAAGGTCTCCTCAGAGCCTGGAATGTTCTGTTGAGCCCAGGTTTTTCTTGCTCTTTATTTCAAAACACTCAAGAATGACAGAAATGGAGAAAAATTATCAAAACTAGAATTTCCATTCATTATTTTCCTGCTCAAATATTAAATTCTTTAGAAATGTAACCAAACCTGTGTTTGTTTACAGAGAAGGGAGCTCTGCTGCCACTAAATTAGTTGTGACATTTTAAGGTAATTAGACAACATTAGTGTCAGATAAGATTCATTAATGGACCTTGATCTTTGGTGGTTGTTCAAAATTGATTTTTGCAATGGAAATCTATGTTGGATGGAGGAAAAAAAAATCATAAATTCACCTTTCTGCTAAAATGCTCAGCTAATTGACATAAGTACATTAATGAGAGCAACACACTAATAGGATTATATCAATATTCCCCCTGCATCAGTTAGAGACCCAGCAGCAATGGTCATTAATTATTTCTTTACAGTAATCCTTGGCAGCTTTTGTAGGAGGTGGATTGTCCTTCCTTGAGAAGATCTTTCTGCTTTTTTTTTCCCCCCAGATTTGGGGCTTTGCTGTTGTTTCTACCAATGTAACCCCATTGGTCAAAACTTCAAGGGTGGGTGCCTAAAATTAGTCTCCTAAATCTATACTTTGATAACTCTCAAAGACAGGGTTGGATTTTTTCCCCTCAGAACTGCAATTCCAAGGCATCAGGTGAAACATTTAAAAGACAGGATGCTTTTGAAGTCAGAACATAACTATGCTTGAAGGGGATTTGCAAGACCAGGAAAGATAATAGTTCAATTCTCACTAAAAGTCAGGTTTTCTAAAGAAATATATATAAATCTGTTTTAACATGTTCAAGCTGAAAATTTTGTCTAAAGATTTCAGCAGAATTCCTTCTAATTTCTGCCAACACTTCTATATCTTTTTTTTGGCTTTATTAAACCGAAAAGAAAATGTTAAAACTACTGAGTTTTAGATACAGGCCAAAATATACTTTAGAATGGACTGGTTTTGTAATGTTAAAAGCAGCAATGATATTTAATCTTTAAACAACACAGGTTTAGTGATCCTTGTTTATCTTTTATGCCAGATGTTGTTTATCACATCATTCTATTTAATTTTCACTCCAAATAGTGTAAAATAAAGCAGCCAGCACACAGGGCTGCTCACAGTGCAGCATTTTAGCCACATTTCTTCCACTGGGTTTTCCTGAACAGAGAGTATCTATATTTACATAGAACAGCAGAGATAGGGACAATAATCCACTGCTGTGTACAAGGATCTGTAACAGAAATGTCCAGTCAGTTGCTGTTTGCAGCTCCCAGAAAGGATGTCTCTTCTTCCACGTAACAAGTGACAGGAGGAGAGGAAATGGCCTCAAGTTGTGCCAGGGGAGGTTTAGTTAGGATATTAGGGAAAATTTCTTCACTGAAGGGGGTGTCAAGCACTGGAACAGGCTGCCCAGGGAAGTAATAGAGGCACCATCCCTGGAGGTGTTTAAAAGATGTGTGAATGTGGCACTTGGGGACACGGGTTAGTGGTGGCCTTGGCAGTGCTGGGTTAACAGCTGGACTGGATGATATTATAGGGCTCTTCCATGCTAAATTATTCTGTGATTCACAGAATTATGCAACGGTTTGTTCATGCAAATGCACAAGCCAATTAAGTGCAGATAAAAACGCAGCACAGGATAATGAAGCAATACTGTAACATGAAGTAGTGATGCCTCAGTTGCAGTGGGTGTGTGCTCTTTGTCCCCCAGATTTCTGCCCCCAGCTGCAGGGAAGCCTCACCTCAGCCCAGCTGAGATGCTGCTTGGCCAAATGCTCACATCTGGACATGGGGAAACAGCTGTACCCTTCCTTCAGCCAGGGACTAAACTTCCTCTCTCTTCTGCTCCTTCTCAGGAGAACTGTAAAGAAACCAGCTGTCAAACATGACTGGAAACAGCCAGTGAGGTCCAGAGATTGGGTGGTTCCCTCAAGAACAAACCCAAAGAAAAGGTGGGGTTTTTCCTTCAAAAAAAGGATAGCAAAGGGTCAGACATGCCCAAAACTCAGCTTCACTGCTGAGTCTTTTTTACATAAACAACTCCGTTTATGTGCTGAGTTATTGTGCTGAGCCCTGAACACGAGCTTTGAAAAAGGCACCAGTAATGATACAAATACACACCAGATCTTCTAAAAGAGAGCCAGATTGAGAGAGGGGAGGAGGGAAAGCAAAATTTGCTACATTCTCAGTCTGCAAAAGACTCGGTATGCAACAACTTGTCTGGATAGGCAGGTACTCTGATAGAAAGCCAGGGAGCCTGAGGCCTGAAGACCAGAAAGATTTGCTGCTAAGTGTACATAGATATTTACTTTCTCTCTGTTTTGGGTGATGATCCTAGTTAGAGCATCGTCTGTGCAACCTGTAAAATGGCCAGTGGGGGGGTTTTGTTGTCTTATAACTTACACAAGTGTCTTGCATGTGTGCAAGGGAGCATGAGATGCAGCTCTCTGGTTTTAAAACCACTTTAAAATCCCCATGCAGGGGAGATCTCTGCTCCTTGCTACCTCCAGGGCACACCCTCAGCTCACACAAACACCTCTGCTCAGGTAGCTTCAATAATTTGCCTGGTCAGAGGAAGCCAAGGAGTGAGTGGTAAACACTCTCCCATCAGCGGCCTGCAGATCCTCAGGGACTCGTGTGTGATGCTTCAGAGACCCACCAAGGGCAATTAAGGAAAGTCAGCCTTTAAAAGGCATGAAATATCGGTGCTTGCTCCTGCTGGAAGAAAGACATTTATCAATCAAAACAAGCTGGAAGTGGTTTTGCTGAGGCAGCTTAGCTTAGCAGTGCCCATTCTGTCTGACCTCGTGAGCCACATCCCAAAATTCTCCTGTGTCCAGGACTCCTCAGGCATAAATCCTGCCCCATGGAGGTCTGTGGGCAGCTGATGAGACACCAAGGGCTTCCCACTGTAGGCAGGGGAAAAGCAATTATCCCAGACTGACCCAAGAACAGACAATCATGGAATCAGAGTGGTAAGGGTTGGAAGAGACCTCAAACATCATCTAATTCCACCCCCTTTCCATGGGCAGGGACACCTTCCAGCAGACCACATTGTGCAGAGCCTCATTCAACCTGGCTTTGAACATTCCCAGGACAACTTCTCTGGGCAACGTGTGCCAGGGCCTCATACTCTAACAGGGAATAATTTCTTCCTAAGTCCTAAACCATGGCTACGCCTCACCTTTTCCTAGCCTGATCACCTCTCACCCATCAAGCCCTGCTGCAGGAGCCACAGCTGGATTCAGAGACACCCAAATCTACATGTTTCTCCTCACTGTGCAGGTGGGACTCCTCTGCAACTCACCACTCCCACCCCAGAGAGCTCAAAAACCACTCCACAGTGGGCACTGAGGTGGATGGGCTGGGGAAGCAGGGACAAACACACCAGCACTGAAGATCCACATTCGGAGAGGCTGATGCAGAGGAGGAGCAACAATCCCTGTTGTCATGTGGTAAGTGGATGGAGGTACCAAGGGTTGTGCTTATTTAAGGTCATGGAAGAAAAGAGTCTTCAAAAACTATTGGAAGTCAGTGAGGGCATGACTTTGTGAAGCACCTGGGGAGGGCTGTGAGTGGTGGCAGGAGGGGAAAGTGCAGAGGAGTTGGTACGTAGGGCATGGAAAATGCAGGGGAAGCAGGCAAAGTGGGGGAGAGCTGGAGTCATGCAGGGCACAGAGGCAAGGACAAGGAGATTGAACAAGATGCAGCAGAGAAAGGGTGAGTTAGTGAATGGTTGTAAAAGGCTGGGCTGATCTTGGCAAAGATAGAAAAGGGTTTCAACAACTCTGTTCTAACTGCATGTCAGGGAGGATGGAGATAAGGAAGTTCTAATTAAAAACTAATAAGCAAATAATTAGCGTGGATTTTTATAAGTGCAATTTGAAAGGCAGAATTTAGCCTTTCCTTTGCTTTCTCCATACACACAGGCTTTGATTCCTGCCATTTCTGGGAACAGCTCTGGTGTTTTATTCAGCTCTGCTGTCATTTGTATTGAATTTTTCTTCCTCTGCCACATGCATGGTAAATGTTTTCATTTCATCCTGGCTCAGAAATGCTCAGGACTCACTCTGAGCTCTCTTACTCCAGCTCTGTGTCGCTGCAAATCCATCAGTAATGTTGTGGTTGCCCCAGTTCTTTGCAGATGTAAATGAAAGAAGAGTCAAGCCTTGTATTTGGTTCAGGAGGGCTGACTGCCTTTTAATAGAAGCATAATGAAACCATCAAGAGTTTTCATTCAATTAGACTTTTTCTCCCTCTGGCAAATTATTATAACACATTTATAGTGTAATGGGCAATTACTTTATACTCCTTGTCTGTTGACATCTTATTAAGACTACATTTTCTGTCCCTAACAAAGAGATCAGATATAATTGTTAGGAACGACAAGGAATACAAAAGAACTACCAGAATACATTTAAGGAGAATGAATATGGATCTGTTAGTGAGACACATGACGTGCAGATTACTCTACTCCTTGCTGCTCTGGGGAAATCTCTATTACACATTCTTTTATTTCTTCATACATTAACTTTTCCTCTGGTGTCAAGAACAGTCTCTGTGCTGAGTGGGTGTTGATTATACATTGAATTCTGTGCTTGTGAATATGAGCCTGAGAGGTGTGATGAAGGCTGCAGAGGAAAGTTTTCCCCCTCTTTGAAGATAAGTGTATTGGTGGAGGCTTTTAAAACCTGCATCTGGGAGGCAGGGGAGGCAGGACAGGGGCAGGGACTGATGGAGTCAGCTCTCTTGTGAAGCACAGTGGGTGGTTGTAGCAATGCTGATGTTTTCTTTAGCTCAATGACATTTCTTATCCAGCCTCTGGAGGACATGAAAGGACATGAAACTTCCTCCAGTGCTCTTCCACCTTGGCATTTTCTGTCAGGCAACAGGAAGATGAGTTCATCTGAGTGGGTGTTGGTGGGAGCTGTGAGTACACATTCCTGAGAGCAGAGCACAGCCTTCGGGTGGGGGGAGTCAGCAAAGCCATTACAGGGCGATTTCAGCAGTAGAAATCCAACAGATTCTCACTCTGGAGCAGCAGCCTGCAGGATCCACTCTGCTTGCACACAAACTGCCACTGCTCTGGGGCTCACCTTTCTCAGCACCAGAGATCTCATGGGCATGGCAACAATTCCCTTTTGACTCATCCTGCTCATCCTGCTGCAGGGCTCTGGTCTCAGGGATGCTGTGGTCTCAGGGATGCTCCTGGTGGGAGGCCAGGAAGCCTCTCCAAGTTGCACTGCCCCTGGTTGTGGTCATCACTGTGGAATTACTCTGCCTGGAGATGCATTAGACCAGTATTGGCTGTGGCAAAGTCTGTGAAATTGTGTGGGATACGTACAGGCTTTTGCAGTCTGTGGGTCTTCACCTAAATGCTCCTCTCCCAGCCCTTGTGGTGTTCCAGCTCATTCCAGCTCCTGGTAGCAGCAGGGTGTCCATCTTGTTACTGACACTTGAAAGGGTGACAAACTGTGCACACAAAGACCTTCTTCACCTGCCTGGCTTTGTGCTCTTGCATTATCCTCTGTGATCACATAGCCGGGACTGACAGGAGAAGCGATGCCACATCCTGACGCAGTGGCCTGGAAATTTGAGCACATGCCAGAAATTCCTACCTGGCCCTGCAACACGATCAGTTCACAGCTCAGGAATCATCTTAGAGCAGCTCTGAGGATCAAGGAGGAGTCACTCAGAAAGAGACATTATTCAGGTGCTCCATCCACAGGGGGAGGTCTGTGACATTTTCCACAGCAGCAGAGTCCATGTCAGGACTATGGGAGGTTTGAAGGAGGTGGTGAAAGCAGCAAGACAAAACCACTTAATCTGTGGGTCCAAAAGACCATTTACAAGACTCTGAGAAGACTTGTTTCCAGCATTATTGGCAGGTTTGGGGTTGCTTTACCCCAGCTTCTTTTGAAACATCCCCACGTGGGTGGATTTTTGTGCGAGTTGAGTTATTGTCTCTGCTGATCTCCAGAAACCTCTCAAGCAGTAGGTGATTTATCACAAAGTCAGGGTTAAACTGATGACAGGCTTGGGGCCAAGAAGCAATTTGTGCATACATCAGGCAGACATGTGCCATTGGTTTAGGGCCACAACTTCTAACTTTTACCCACAGAGCGGGGTAAAATATCCTCCTCAGTGCCACCCAAGTCCTCACTGACACACAATAAAGGCGTTAAACACACTGAAGGTGCAAATTCAACACACTGGAAGTGTTAAAACTGCTATCAACGCCAGAGAGGCAGGCAGGGACACATCACTGGCATGTGAGGACTGGAACATGTGCTGTGCTGGGAGTCCCTCTGAGCCTGAACCTGTCACCGCACTGTTTGTGGTCCCAGGGGTGGACTTTGGTGAAGGGAGATCCCTTTCCAGGCCTTTCCCCCATAGTTCTATGCATTTCCCTTTAGAATAAGAGTGCAAACATCTGTGCTTCTGCCTACTGTTGGCTCTTGTCTCTTCTTTCCAAAGGTTAAAGCATTACTTTTTTTCGTGTTCTACCTAAATCATCCATTTCACAGCCAATCTGTCACAGATTTCATTTCTAAGTCAATTATCTGGGTTTTCTGAAATCAAATACCTGTGTGCCTTCTGCTTTAAGAGTAAATATGAATTTCACTATATTTTATTATTGTTTAATAGCACCAGGGACACGATGTTTGGGGGCAGCCTGAATTTTGATTCAAAATGTCAGGTCTTTCTGAATAGCTCCATCAGATGGGGACCTTCCCCATCAGCTCCTCCATAAAGAAAAAGGAGACAAATGGGCAGATAAGCTTACTAGGAAAGAAAGGGATATACCTTCCCTTGACCTAGAAGCCTGGCAGGACTCCTTTTCAATGCAGGGTATTATGTAGTGGTTTTCACTATTATGCATATATTTAGCAACAGCCACTCACCAACCTGCAAGGGGAATAGGGTGGTGAAAGATGGAATTCAAGGGAGGAGAGACACACGAGGGATGTTTTGTCCCTGCTTTTATATTTCAAAGATTACACTGGAATATACACAAGAATTTCTCTCCATTGTAACACGGGACTTTATAGCTTTTAATACCTCTAGCATCTCTCCATTAATGGACTTCCTGTGATATTTCTGAACAAAACCCCACTTCAAACTGCTGTCAAGACCAATCCCAAAGCAGCTCTAATTACCAGGAAAGCTAAAAAGGTGCACCACAGTGCAATGAGGAATGCAGAGATCCATTGGAGAACATACCCTTAAACAGTCCTCACGCTCCAGCTGGAGAATACATGTTGGGAAAGACTTTGCCCAGAAAGAGGATTTTGGTCATCTTTTAGGCAGGTTATTTTTGCTGGGTTCCTACTTTGCAGTATTCTGGCTTACAAAGAACCTTCTGACATCTTGAGTGCTTGGTACCTGCTGGTGTTTAGATTCTCTAATTTAAAGACCTGCTGGGGGAAAGTACCCATAAATGTCCATGTGTTGTCATTTTGTTTCAGCTCCCATCTGGTCAAAGGCAGTTCATACTGAATATTGAAGTTTGGGTATCAGAGAATTATTCACTGGATTAAACTGAACCTTCAGGGAATGTTTGATCCTCAGTTATCATCCTTCACCACCAGTCCTGACCTGGCAGAGTCCTTCTGCAATTGCAGCATGAATTCCTCTGCAAGAGGATTGGAAATACAGTTTCTGGACACAGAGGAGCTGGTACAGATGGGACATGTGTGACCTGGGACCAAACACAGGAGTCAGCCCTCAACCAGCCAGACTCAGAGAAGAGCTGAAGTAGAGCCACGTGAAAAGTTGGCATTTATGGTGTCTCTTCGCTGCATTCAGCACTGCACACATCACAGCAGATGAACATTCCTGTGAAAACATCAATAAATGGAACAAACCAAATGCTTACCAGGTGCCAACTACAGACTGTCTCTGTGTTCTTGTATTGTCCAAACCCTGAGCAGTGAGGAAAAGCCTCCAGGTGAGCCTCACACACCTTCCATGTTTGACAGCTCCAACTGACATTGTTTCTTCAAAGACATTTTTATATTAAAATGAAAGCCCAACGCATTTACAAGGTGTTCAGTCTCTTTTAAAGGCTTTTAGAAGCAAGATGTGTGGCTCAAGTTAATTCTGTCCTTGGCTCTGTACTAATCCCAGTAATGAGACAATTTCCTTGGTTATCTACCAGTCATTGCAAGCTCTATTTCAGAGTGGACACTGAAGTGACTGAGAAGGCCAGAACACTTGGTAGCTGAAGCATTGAGATCCCAACCTTTCCACAGGGAAAAAAAAAAAAAATCCAAATTTATTTTTCTTTGTCAAAGTGATTATTGATTGGCTTAAGGCAAAGCTGGGGACTAACCATATGGGGATGTCTGTTATACGATTGGATTAGTGTTTGGACCTAACCCCACTCCAGCTCTATCTCCAGGATCAATAGAAGATGCTAAAGAATGATTAGCCTTGCAGCTGCATTGTGTGTTGTGATTCTTCAGTCATACAGGGAAAAAAAGATAAACTGATCAGGGGATTTAGAAAAATTAATACCATGTCTATAAAATACCATTTTATTATTTCCTATGCTGGGAATATTCTGCAGTAATGAGCCACACAATAATATCAAACATAGGTTCTTTTTTAGTTCAACATGCTGTTCCAACCTAGAAGATGCAAAACCTTAAATGTTTTGGCTGTAAATTTGCTTATAAAAATTATCAGAGAATTAGATCAGAGTAATGTCTTTTTTAAAGGATAGAGATGCACCGATTTCACCCAAAACCACAAATTCATGAGGACATTATAAAGTTTTCTCTATGTTTTCTCAAAAATATACTACCTTCGCTTTATCCTTCTTTTAGAATATAGCACAGGGCTTTTCTGCTTAGAGAAGAATGTGGAAAAATAAGATTTAGTACAAAAGGACCCCCTACCTTCTAATACTAGAGATGGCTTGGGTTACTAATCCCTATTTCTAGGAGCAGATGCTGATTGTCCTATTAATCAAAGCAAATCATTAGGCATTAATTACACTTAGTAACAGAATAATTGCTTGGTTTACCTAAACTGTGGTAGGAATGTTTTTTTCTTTCTGAGCAGGATAAGCTTATTTAAATGATGTCACAAGCACACACACAAAACACAATGAAAGTAGAGCAGAATCTGGTTTGTTTTGCACATGCATGAGGTGAGCTGGTCTTGGAAACAGCATCTGTAGGGCTAAGAAAAGACCAGTTCAGAGATGCTCAGGCAGAAGGGATGATTGTTGAGACATAAGAGAAAACAGTCAATAAATCTTGTCTCTTGATTGGTGAAAATGCTGGGAATTGGGGTTTTTTTTCTACCTCCCCAGCTGAGGTTTGAATGCTGGGTGATGCAGTCTTTCCATTACAGCACAGAAAGGTGAGTGGCTCAAACAAAATACCTAGGTTAGCAAAATACCTTTCCTGATCAAATAAAGAGAATAAAGACACAGGGGTATGGTCTAACAGTGCATAATCATCTTTAGTGTGTTCTATTGATCAGAGTTTATTTGCTGGGGAGAGGGGGCCCTTTCTGTCAGTCTGTTGCTGCAACAAAAGGCTGATGTGACCAGACTCGTGCCCACAGCACCCACAGCAGCTCCAAGTGCTCAGAAAGGTAAGAGCTCCAGCATGAATACACACCTTGGATTAAACATCCAAGTGAACACTGTTGGCTTTTCCTGCCAACATCTTTAGAAAGACCCTGTCTTCCCTGGAAAGAAGGAATGTGCTTCTGGTGAATTAAAAAAAAAAACAAACCCAAAATATTTTTCTCAACCAAAACTTAGAATTGCTTACACCAGGTTTTCACCTGAAACTCCTGGAGCTTAAAGCTCAGCACAGATTCACAGTATTTATTCCCAATAAATGTCCTACAAATGTGACATTTTAGTGGCCTATGTGTCTGTTTTCAGTGGGAATCCTGGGGTGAGTTGTGTTTGTGCATTATTAAGATCATAATTCAGCTTTATCAGAACCACGACTTCATGCTCAGAAGATAAGCCTTTATGTAAGAGACACTCAGCTTGCTTCCAGGAAGATATTAATTGTACCCTGTTCAATTTGCAGCTCAAACAACCAAAATGTGCACCATCACAATGGAAATTAAGTCAAAGGAACCAGCTTAGCTTTTTCCCCCACTTGTTCAGTCTAATGAAAGTATTGGAACAGGGTTGCCCAGGGAAGTGGTGGAATCGTCATCCCTTGAAGTGTTCAAAAAATGTATAGACCTTGTAGCACATAAAAATAACAAGGATGGTGACAAAGTCACTATTAACTTGTTAACTTTTACACCCTTTGAAAACAGAGATACTGGGAGACTGTCCAGAGACAGGCCCAGCTCTCCAGAGGCTACATAAAACAAATAAATTTAGAGATTCATCATTGACCTAAATAAAGTAAGACTGGCCCCAGAAATGGTTACATGGTGTTTATAGTTGTTCTAATTGAAGTTTGTTTAATGGCACTAGCACACCAGGATGTCAATGCCCCATCCCTCGAAGTGTTCCAGGCCAAGATGGATGGAGGTTTCAACAACCTGGTCTAGTGGAAGGTGTCCCTGCCTGTGGCAGGGTTGTTAGAATCATCTTTAGGTCATGTTTAAGGTCCCTTCCAACCCAAGCAATTCTGGGGTTCTGTTAGTGGCTTAAATTCATCAGCAGTTTATTTGGACTCTGCACTGATTCCACACCTTTCTATACCCACATGCACTTTGGGAACTAGGGGGCTGACACCTGAAGTGGGTATGGAACTGGGATTGTGCTACTTCCACGTGCACACACCGCTGTTTGCACTTATTCAGTTTATGAAAACAAAGTTCTTGTGATCGTAAAGACACAAACAGCCAGATCTGCCAGCCACAGGAGTGGTGCTTATACCAGGCTTTAAGTACCAGCAAGAGGAAAAATCTGAAAAGCAACACGTGCTTTGTCCTTGCTCTGCTCTCCTTGGCTCTGGAGTATCAGGAATGCAAGCAGGCTCAGTTAACACTTCTCATTAAACAAACTCTTCGTACAAAACAAATCTATCACATGATAAATATTGCCACTTGTGGACAGCTCTCTCAATAAAACCATTTGTTGAGTTCAGCAGGTACCTCTAGCTGTCACTAGGAGAAAGAGAAAGAAGTGACCTCTGAATTCAGGGGTTTGGCTCCACCCAAATCCCTCCCCAGTGACAGGGGCATCCTCCATTTGTGATGCTCTAGGTGTCCCTGCATTCCCAGGAGTATATCCAAGAAGCTGGCCAGCCACGAGTCCTGTTCTGCAGCGTGCAAGCAGCTCGGCTGCAGCCATCCATTTTCACCCAGCCTGTGGGGCTGGAGCAGTGCCTGGATTAAGTGCAGCCCACTTCACAAACGAAGAGCGGCTGCTTTGGCGTGTTCAGGTCAGCACTGCAGAACAACGGGGCACGTTGTAAGCAAGCACCAAATGAAAAGATACTTTATGCCTTGGTCAGGCCAGGCTAGTGTGGCAGTGTTGAGTGCCAGGGCTGGCACTTTGCACAACGGGGGAGTTACATAAGTGGGGGCACACAGACACTCAGGCATTTCTGCACCAGGGTTTCCACATTTCTTTGCTGCTGTCTATATCAGCAATGTATTTACTTGCTGTGTCTTTACTTCAGCGTCTCCTCAGATCACTGCCCATCTAAGTTGATGTAATCAGCCATTGAGGTCCTCACAATAAGCTGTAAGAGCAGTAGGAAAGCAGAGGTCCCTGCCTAGCAGGATTTGGACACATCCTCTGAGTGGTGCCCAGCGCTCGCTGGAGCCAGCACACAGCAGGGAGGAGACACTGAGGAGATAAAGCATTTGGGTCAAAGAACAGTGACTCAGCTGGAATTAACAGGACCCATTCAGCGATCTATTTTCCCACCTAGTGTTCCATCTTCACGCTTCTTGATCCTGTTCTTTTTCTCATATCCCGCATTCTTGCTTATTTTGTGTTTTCCCACTTGTCCTCCCCTGCTTGAGCCTGTCTCAATGCCCCTGCCTTCACTTCATGTCTGTCATTCTGCTCCAGATCTTACAACACATGCAGGAGCTAAGGTTGCATCTGGACAAGTGATACTCTCAGCATCTTGAGAGCTCACCAGCAGTGAGACTGGAGGTGGCATCAGTAAGTTTAGTGACACAAATCTACTTTGCCAAAATTTATTTTCTCTCCCAGAGGATGGAAAAAATGAAATTGGTGGCCTAAAACAGTGGCCCAAGCCTGCCTTCCTGCAGGTCCTCTCTGGCTTCAGTCCCTTTGTTTTGGGAGAGCAGGTGACAGCAGCATATGACCCTGTGTTTTTCACAGTATCCTGTGCACATCTGTGACACTGCGTATAATGTACTACAAACAGAATTACCAGGGATTAAGGTTTTGTTTCTGCTCCTACTAATAAACGCCAAAATCCCCATTGGCTTTGCTGAAATAAAATCAGGCCTTAAGTGACCCACCACTGACATTTGCAGGGATCTTCCTGAACGCTGAGGCACCTTCGGTATGATGCGCTCGCCATATGGGCGGCCTCCTTTCCACCTCCCGCAGCAGCTGCCAGAAGCTGCAGTGCTGACTGGAGTAATGACAATAAAAATGGCCCCAAAAAAGGCAGTATTTATGATAGGAAAGACAAGGCTGGTTTCTCAGGCCACTGAGGTGGCATCTTGGGGCTGCCTGGAGCCCTTCACATTGACTGACGCTGCGCTGCACAGGAGCTGTCGATAAAGCCAAACCTGCTGAGTGCTGGTGACGTGCACCTGTGCCACAGATCCACCTTGCTCTGCTTGAATCCATCTCTGAAAGCACTGAAACATGCAGACATTGATCAATCCTGCCTTAAGTCTCACTACAATCTTGGGGTAAGCAGGAGGAAATGTGTTACATCTCAGGCACTAATTGTCAGTCTGTCTTTTTTCCCCCTACAACTTTTTCCTTCTTGCCATTTGCCTCTCTTTCCCTTATCAGATTTGTTCTTTCATCATCTTCCCAGACTGACAAGCACTTGAAAGGACATTCAACACTTTGAAAGCTGCTGTTTTTCAGATTTTATAAATTTCTCCCAGCATAAGTTCCTGATGACAACTCTGCTCAGAGCATGGCTCGTCAGGAACACTGATCTAGTGGGAATGGCCTGGTTTGAATTCGGTGCACAGTGCCTTCCTGAAATATCCTAACAAAATCTGGCCAGTGAGAGGAATTCCGTTTTATTTCCAACTAGCACATTTTCCAAAGGCTTAGAATTTAAGGCTTTTTCCCTTCTGCAAATGCTATGAAATTAGTGAGAATTGTTTGTTTTTACTATTTTAGTTGATGCTTTCTTTTTAATGGATTCTACATAGCTTAGACTGACTGGTACTGCGAGGCACTGATCACATTTGGTTTCCAGTCAAGTTGCTTAAAACTTTTGGGAAGCACTCAGCATTTTATCATCCACCCCTTCATTGCCTGCCAGTCTTTTTAAACTGTAAAATGTTTAAGGCCTGGACTCTTTTCATTGTGTGTAAATCAATGAGGGCCTAAAAGAAGCTGTGCCCTGTGAGCACTCTAATATAAATGGTAATTGCTACATGGGTCTCCCAGCTATAACTACACAGTAATTCAGACACATCCTTGCTTTCACTGATGGGGAATGGGAAGGATTGCTCACAAAACAATCTGTCAAGTCAAACAGCAGCGATGTTTTCCCAGCTAGGAGTATGTACATGAAATTTCCCCAGTTCTCACCTACGGTGATTTTAAAAGTCAGCTGATTTTTTTATTTAGGAGCAGCTGATTGCATAAAACTAAGTTTTATTTAGTTTATTATTTTTAGCTTATTTACTACATAGTTCCTGAAATCTCAGCCACATTTATCAATATGATTCAGCAGTGACTATTGTTTTCTCTTGCCCAGATCTCAGTCACACTGATTATACTTTATAGCTCCATGGGTCTACATTGCAAATACAGCACAAGGCAATTGTGTGCCTTGATACTTATTTATCATTTTGTCATGTGAATGAAGAGCTAATTTTGACTGCAAAATTTTAAATTTTCTGTTCTCTCTCCCTATTTATTTTTCAATATAAAATCATAGAATCATGGAATGGTTTGGCTTGGAAGGAATCTTAAACACCATCTTGTTCCAACCCCTGCCATGGGCATGGACACTTTCCACTAGACTGGGTAAGTCCCATCCAGCCTGGCCTCAAACTCCAGGGATGATGAGTCCACAACTGCTCTGGGCAGCCTGTTCCTGTGCCTCACTAGCCTTTGGGTGAAGAATTTCTTCCTAATATCTAATCTAAATCTACCCTCCTTCAGCTTAAGGCCACTCCTCCTTGCCCTATCACTACGTGCCCTTGCAGTGTCCTGGTACATTAATTAAACTGTATTCATATTACAACCCTCCATAACAGAACTTTCTATATAAGGACCAGTGCTTCAGCTAGGGAAATTTCATGTATAGTTAAATGTTACCAGCGTGGATCATTAGGTTACAAAGCTACTTTCGTGACTGAGTCACTGTACTGTTAGACATGGCAAAACCAGATAATAGAAGCACACACCTGTTTTAGTAACAACTTCCACTCAGGAACTTGTAGAGATCTAAATATTTCCATAACACTACAACCTTTCAAGAGACACACTCAATACTGAACTTTTATCTTCCCTGCCTAAAAAACCAAAACAATAAAAACCAAAGCAAACTAAAAACCACCTATCAAACACAAACAAAATCTTATCTGTTCTGCAAAACTTAACTGGTACCAAAAATTTTACCAAGTCTGGATAAAAGTAGATGGCAAATAATCCCATGGAATTAGCCTTACAAAAGTGGAGAGATGCATTTCCTGCTCCTAACTTCATTTTGTAATTTACAAAGACAATATATAAGCACTGACCATCAACTGTCAGTCTTAATATGATGATGATAACAGATAACTTCACTATTTCTAAAGCTCTGGAAGAAATCACTAAGCCAGGAGCACTCCCTTGTCAGAAGCATCACCATAACTGACAGAGTAATCCGCAAAAGACAGAAAACAGAAATTCGAATCATTATTTTACTTTATGCCAATACTTGCAAATGATAAAAGCAATCTGCCCAGCCTTTGACAATCTACTTTATTCCAGTAATGTCAGCTCAGATAAAACTCAACAGAGGAATCTGAAATATATACAGCATCCACTGGAGCATCCTTCTTTTTTTTTTCTTTTTGTGTTGTAAAGTGTTCTCTGATAAAATATTGACACTGCAATATGTGAGCTAGCTGTGATAAACGTGCAGGGCAGTGTATGCTGCTGCCAGCCCCACACTGCTGGGAATGAGGCACTCACATACCAAAAAGACTTGTGCCTCAACCCTCTGCCCCTCTGCCCCTCTGCCCCTCTGCCCCTCTGCCCCTCTGCCCCTCTGCTTCTGCTCTGGATCACAGAGACTCCCAAGGTAATGCCAAGGAAATTCTGGCAACACCGAAATTTTTCTGCTTTAAAACAATCTGACCCCAAACTGTGTTCATTGTTAAAGTAATGAGGATTGTGAGATGCTCCATGACTGTGATAATGTGGCAACACTCACCTAAGGACTACCTGTAATTCCAATACAACACAAGACAAATAATCCAAGTATCATATTGATAAGCAACAAGAATATCTCAGAATTATTTAAAAGAAAGATCTGGAGAATTCATCTCTTCTGTCCATCCAAGTATTGGCTTTTTTAACAATTCTTCAAAAACTTGTCACTACAATTGCTAATTTTGACATCACTCTGTCTACAAGTGACAGAGCATAAAAATCTACCCAAACAGTGATCCCTCTGGTTATGTGATCAGAATGCTTCTCCTGTGCTAGAAATTTACTAGATCTATTTTTTGGAAAGCTGGGAAGAGCACAATCCAAGATAAAGTGGAGGTTTGCATGAAGTAATTACCTACTTCAAAGAACAAGCTTCTTTTAAGTGCTCTGGCTGGATGGCCAACCTGGGTTCAAAAGCACCTCTGAAGTGGTGATTTCCATGCAATCTGTGATTTACATCCTTTTTTATCACAACTCTACTACTCTTTAGTTTTTGATGGTGAGTTACAAGTATTAGGTCAAGATGAAAAACTATAGAAAAAATCTAAGAAGCCAAGGTTCTGCATCACTCTCCTTCAACAAAATAACAGCAGTGGCAACACTGGGTCTGCACTGAGCAGAGGTGGTCAAGGCCTTGGTTTAACATCTCCCCACTAAAGATCATACTAATAACAACTGGCATATTTTCCAAGAGCCTCTTCCAGCTGTGAGGGAGAAAAATAAATAGGCATCTACCTATGGTAACTCCTTCAATGCACGTGGCAGTGAGATACACGAGTGGTGATGTTCATTCCCAAGGAAAAAAAGCACCCTGAAGAATTTATTGTGCCTAGTGACACTTTTTAAGCTCATGTGGCACGATTTGAAATTGTACTGTACAGCTTGGGTAATGGCTAGAGTGCTTCAGAGGCTTGGCATCTTCCTGGAATGCAATGGAAACAGCATTCCAGAGGTGCTGTAATTTTTCAGAAACATTTTTAATCACTTTTTACCCATAACTTCTGGACAGGAGCCCTTTTCAGCTGTGGCAGTGAGCAACATCACTGATCACAGCATCATGAATTTTGTGGAAACAGTTAAAACTTGCCACACATGTGCCTCAAGAAAAAGAAAAGAGCAGCCAGAGACCACACTTAGCTCAAGGCAGTCCTGATCTGGCAGAAGGGAGCAGATAAGAACTGCAAGCTCAAAACTGAGTTTCAGTATGGACTGTAAGCTTCCAAGCCTCCCACCAGTCAGAACAGCTGGTTGCCCACGAGCAAGAACTTTTTGTAACTTAATCCTCTACTTCTTTCCCTTCACCAACCCAAGCTTCAAAGGATTATGGAGCAAGTCCTGTGCTGTATGAAATAATTTTGTGGATGCTTTGTGGACTGTGGTATGATACAGAAAATTAAGTTCATGTTATTAAAACTTTTGACACTATTTCTCCTATGGAGTCATAACAGTCAAAGTATTTTCCTTTTGCATACATCTAAACATTCTATTAACATGGTAATGTCCATCTTTTGGTATTTCTTTCATACCCTTGCTTAATTTGAATGAAACTAAATAGAAGCTGCCTATTATTGCTGAATTCAAGTGAATCCTGAAAAGAAAAAAATCTGGGATGTAGCAAGGTGGGTGGAAAGATTTACCTTTCCAAAGGTAAGGTGTTGCAAGAGCTAAAAAGAGCATCATCTTCACATCAAATTAAGCAAGGTACAGGATCCAAGAAACAGCGTGCCAAGAGGCAATTTCTCAGCAAGATGTTAGCATCAGAACACAAAGTGATGTGTCTGGAAGCAGAACTGCTGAGCTGCAAACAACCTGGGTGTGAGTCAGAGAATATTAGGACAGTGCCTGTCCACCAGGAGTACAGACTTGATTGCATGTGACTTGTGTCAACTCTGGAGACATCAAGAACAGAACATAAAAGCAAGGCAACCGAGATATTTCTAAATGAGCCATTCAGCCTCTAAGGCAACGAGTCCGGCAACAATTCAAGTTTCAGGAGAAAAAAGTCAGCATTCCAGGTTTGTGTTCCACAGTTATATCCTTCATTCATTTTTCTCAGGCAAAAGGTCACCAAAACATCATGTTTTAAATCATTAAAAGAGACAATCAATCTCCTTTCAAACTAGCCCATAACTTTGAAATCAGAATCCAATTGCCTGTTCAGGCTCATTAGTGTCTTTGGATCCTAATGACCCACTCAGTTGCAGTAAATGAAAAACTAATCCTTGTTTTATGCCATTGGCCAAAAAGGATTAGCCAACTCTTGCTACCCCCGCAATCAGCCTTGTACTGGGGGGATTACAACCACCTAATACTGTAAGTCTACACATTCCAATCTGTTACAATATGTAGCACTTAAAGCTTATTTCCTTGAAATGCTTAAACGTATTAATGCTATAGTGTAAGATTGTTTTCTTAGGATGCAGTGATTCAGCTGCCCCTGTCCCCAAAGCCTGCATTTACCCACATACATGCAGAGATGCCCTGTCACTCCCAACATGAAGTTTTAATTATATTCATGGTCTTGAAATGAAAAATTTTAAAGATTGTTTTTTTCTTTGCATAGAGCCTAGACTGGGGATGAAATGATGTACAGAATTTCCATGGGGTTCAGTGCTGTAATTTAAGAGGCAGCTAGAAATAAAGCCACTACTTACAATGTTCTCTGATCAGCTCTGTGGGCTGTAACTCCAGTTTTGTACCACTTGTACCACTGCAGTTTTTCCAACTCAGAATTCTGGTTGCTCTTGTTATACTACACATAAAATCAGTGAGCAATTAGATGAGCCTACAATGTCATGACATAAACTTTTTGTTTTCCTCAAAGTATTCACACATTGCCATTGACAATTCAGTGTGGCAAAGAGACAATTTGAACACTCTCAGTTGCCCTATTCATACAGTTTTTCTGATATAAAATATGAACAACTCTTGTGGTTTTATCACCTTAAGTAGTATACATAACAGCATAACAAAATTTGTCCTGCAGGGTGGTATGCTGGGCATATGTACTTTAGATCAATATACTTGGACTAAAGTTACAGAAAATTCATAAATTTCTCTGAACATGAAACTTGATTTTTGAGTGGGAACAGTTTGCTGAATGTCTTATTTCCTATTAAAAGTGGTGTCTGAAGGCATAAAACAGCAGTACATGAAAATAAATCTTATATTCTATATTATATTATATGCCCCTGGATATAATATTATTAGTCTTTACCTCATCGTTTCTAAATTATTTTTTTAACGTCAAACTTATACAGCAGTTGCTTATTTGTCAGCCAGATATCCCCAACTACTTGTAAACATGCTTTATGCTTATGCAGCAGTAAAATTTTCAGTAAAATAGTAGATGGTGCTCCAGTCACAATGTTATGTTACTTTACAAATTAAAACAATTTTTTTATTGGAAGACCACTTTGCAGAACAAGACAAATGTGGAGAAATGCTCTCTGTGTTATTTCTGATTAGAAAAATGACATTTCAATATAGCTGTTATTTCTGTGGAAGAAAGAAAACCAAGGCATCAGTGTCTTCCTACAGCAGCAGATAGGAGTGTAAATTTCACTAGTCAATTTCTTCAAAGCTTTTTACTCAACAAATTCAAAAATTGATTTACTCAGATATCATTCTATTTCCTACAAGGTTGGTGGCACAAAATATTTATTATTAATATTTATTTAACCTAGTGCAGGGTGGTACATTAGCTTTTACAAGCAATATATCAAGTGAAATTGTTTCCTGTCAAAAACTTCCTTAAAAACTTAAGTGGAACAGTAAAGATATCAGGGTTCTAAATGGCTAGGATACTCCTAGAAGATTCAAGGTCAAATCCCTGCCTTGCTTATTTAATAGGGGTTTTTGCTGTTAGTACCTTCGGGCTTGGTTGTAAGCCTGAACTCTGTTTTACTCGGCTCAATCCAAGGAGAGAACAAAAAGGCACGCCCACCTCCAAGGACTCCCAGCACAAGTGCACAGCGTCACCATATTGCCACTTTGCTGACAGCTGCACTGCTTTTAAGGGATTACAGCTCCCAGCTGCCACTGCTTCTGGAGGTTCCTGGGCTCCAGTTCAGTTGCAGTCCACGTGTGTGATACCTGCAGTACCTGGTTTTTGCTCTCAAGCAGCCCTTGCTACACTGACAAGAGAATCTCTGTCTACACAGCTGTCAGAATAGAGATGGATGCAGCAAGTGCGTATGTAAAGGGCAAACCAAAACGACACTGGGCAGTGAGATATGTGCCAGTGTCAGCAATCCAGCAACACGACTGCTATTGATTTTATAGGCATAACCAGGCATCATTTTTAGGTGGAATTTGACAGATACCAATGCAAAAATCCCAGTGTGTGTTTACAAGCAGTTCATGGTCTTAGACCGCAGAAAAGTATCCCAAATGCTGAGTGGCTGCCTCTTCTGAAACAGCTTTCTCTGCTTTCTTATTAATCAGCCTATCCAATTTGTGTCAGTAAACATCCAGCAACACCTACAGCTGTGGTTTCTCCCACTTCAACCTGCAGCCTTGACTTCCAGACTGTAACATAAGAGGCATGGATAACAAAATTCATCAGGAAAGAGTTATGGAATAACTGAGCAAACAAATTTACACTTTCTGGCTTTCTAAATGATCTCAGAATATCTATCAGCAGTGTACCATAAAACACTGCCCCAAATAAAAGATAGAGATTCAAACTCGCCTCTACCTTAGGTTTTTCAGACTGGCAGGTATGCAGTAGATTAGAAAAGCTGTGTCTCACTTCTTAGTGAGAAGGACCTCAGCAAGATTTCACTAAAACTTCCTGATTCACTTCCAGTTAAAAAAAAAATATCCAACTTCCACAAATCTCTAAGCACAAAAATAGTCCATTTAGGAGTTTAGCAGAAAAGAAACAGTGGCATAGATAATCAAGCTTTTGGTCATTAAGGGCTTTGCAGGGCAGCAGAGGGAAAGGGACCCTAGTCCCCTTTGGACTTTGTTGACATTTTTTTGGCAGACTGTGCAGGCCCTACAGGTAGGATGCGTTTTGGTCACTTGCTCCTCTCAGTCTGTGTGCCCTTCTGACTTGTTTGTGCATTTGCAATCTCTTCTGTGAAGTCTGCTGACTGTTATGGTCCTCCTTTTATTTTGCTTGCCTGCTGTCAGGCAGTGAGTTTACTCCATAGTAAGTGACTGGGAAACCCAATTCCCTTACAAATTGTGAGGAGTTTCAAAAGTTAGTAACCTATGTTTCATATGTAACAGAAAAAATAACTTCGAAGTGATCTGGTATTTTCTTCAAAGGCCATAAATGTGAAAGTTGTGGTTCAAGAGAAGATGGTTCTGAGGGATTCCCAGGGCACAGTGCTCTGGTGGCTCAGAACAGTCAGCGTTCCTTGCTGAGTAACCCTGATATTGTCCTAACAGCCATTCTTTCAAGAAGGAAAGACCTTTGTGGAGAACAGAGGGATGTACTTGTACTGACCACAGCTAGACTTTGGGAACTGTCTCTGTCTTTTTTGAAAGACATTAGATAAAGTGGAAGAAACTTGATTTGGGGATTTTGAGTAGGAAGAAAGGAATTTAAATGTTAAGTATTACAATTGCAACATTGTTCCACTTCAGATATTAAGAAATACCAACAAAACTTTGCATAAAATTTAAAAAATGTTTATTTCAAATATTTTATAAATAAGCTGCTATACAGAGAATACTCAAGAACATTGTCTTTAATTTGAATTCAGCTTTTACTGCTACAACAGTTATTCTTACTAACAAAAGTAATTTAGTTTGTATCAGAAGCTGAAAGTTCTCAGACATTGAACTAACACACTACTCTAAAATTATATTTCTGTTTGTGAGTGCCAATTTAGCATGAGCCTATCATAAAATTTTATGAAAAAACACATTTCAAAGATAAATAAGAAAAATAAAAGATGCATCTCAAAACGTGCGGTTGATGAACACACATTGCAGCAATTGCAATAATGTATTCTTACAAGAAATGGAAGGAGAACATCAAATGCTTTGTACTTTAACTCAAGAAACTGAAAACATTTGTCAAGGCTAAGTAGGAAAAGAATTTAAAATGAAGTCAAAGGTATTCAAAAGAATGTAAATGGCTTTGTATTTTGTAAGGGAGAATGAAAACCTTTCATAGAAGGAGACTGTGATGATCTCTGATCCTGTCCAAATGTAAATGAAAAACTAACATCATCTTTTCCATCTCCAAATGCATGAGAAGTCGATTCTGAGGAGAAGGGAAAGGCAAATGCAGCCTCATTTTCTGGTTTCCCGAAGAAGCTTCCTATATGGAATACATATAATATTTATTATTAGACTAAATCTTACTGAGAGAACACTGCATTCAGCATATGCTTCTTTATTAATATATTGTGCCAAATATCCCACTGAGCATCAACCTACAGTTGCGTGTTCATTTCTGCACCAGAGATGGTATTTCCAGGGGGTCGTTACTAGAATTGACACCGAAGGAAGTGTGGAGCACTTGAATGGTTTAGAGCAATAAAACACTTCTGCATGATACATTTTGCAACAGAGGTATTGTAAACAGAATTTGTAAAAGTGTTTCTTTAGAGAAAAATGTGATCAATCATGGAAATGCTTGTACTTCTCCCTTGCAAGTCCTCTCATTTTGCTTCAAACATACCTCACACTATCCCTATTTCTTTCTTTCTCATACCTCTTCTTTTCCATGAAACATCAGACATTTGGAACCCAATATGCAAAGAAAGATTTAAGCTAAAGATTTAGTTAAAACACAAATGAGTACAATAAACCACTGATCTACATTGTCACAATTGAACATCCTTTCAGACAACCAAAGGACCCCTGTTAAGCTGGATCATGAGCCTGCCAGTCATAGAAACCCAAGCAGAAGAGAGCTGTATACACAAGTACATCTGAGCTTCAGACTTACCAATATCCTTGTGTGGGGACAGAGAGTTCAGGTTTCCCACAGAAAAATTTTCATCTGTCTGAAATGCAAACAAATTTTTAATTTAGCAAATGAGAAAGGTAAAAAGTAAACTCTAATGCTGATATGTAATATGTTCCTTTGCTTTTGGTGAGAAAGACACTGTCTCAGTGAATGTTAGCAGCCATTGCAAAATCTGTATTTAAAGGTATTTATCAGTACGTAAAGTTGCAAGGCAAGTTCTTTGATCAGATGGGTTTTATGATATTTGCATGCAGCTGCAAACACCCTTCCTCCATTCTTCTAGGAAAAAACCAGACTGATAACAGTCCAAAAGCTGGCCTGACTTACTGCTGTTCTTTTAAACCAAAAAGATTCAAAATTATTCAAATCTGTGACATTTATAAAATCTCCAAGCAGCAACACAAATACTTCCTACTGAGTAGGGCCTCACATTGCCAGAAAGTGTAGCAGGATAACCACTTGTCGCTCTTAAAACAAGTTCTTAGACTAGATTTAAAATAGATACTGAAATCCTTCAAAACTCCCATCAAACTTTAAAGAATCCCAGATCTGCTGCAGCCCGGTAAATTCTTGGTTTCTGCTGCTGAGCAGGCACAAAATAATGTGGGTTCTGACAGCACCAGGTGACTTAAAACCCACCCCATTCCTGAACAATTCACAAAACCACTCGCCATTGTGTTCTCTCCTACAGGCAGCTCATGCTATGAGATAACAACCACATGTATCTTGCCAAACTCAGAACAAAATGATGCTTTCCCTCATCCCTGCTTCAGCTTCCAGCCAGAAATCATAAGAATGAGCACACTCCCTGCAGCAGGAGCTAGCTGGGCTCAAATCCCTTATTTGCATAATGGGGCTTGGATCTACACTGCCAAGTGATACCTAAGCCCTGTCTCGTGCATACATCTATCCTGGATCCCCAATTGATCTACCTAATAGGCCAGGACAGGAAAAATTACTCTAGAGCACTGGAGTTAGGGAACCTGACAAGAAAACAGAAGATCTGGATTCCATTCCCTATTCCATTTAGTTGCCTACCTAGCTCCCCCTTTGGAGTACAACTAATCCATATTTGCTGTTCAATAGCCCTAATAGACTGTCCTTTCTTCCTTTCTCACTGTTCTTCACTTCATCAAGACAAAACCACACAGCAGAAGCATGTGAGTTGTGAATTTTGCTAGAGAACCTGAATTTTGCACTGTAACACTGAACCAGAAGCCTTTTGGTGAGTTGAGTCACTGTATATTTGGACATGATCCATATAAGAGAGATTCATACTTTGATTATGGTTAGAAGTCATCATAGGGGGATTGCCAAGAAAGGAATTAAACATTTTCAAAGGACATCAAATGTAAAATTAACCAAGATCTTTTTTTAAAAATTGCTACAAAATAACCAGTCTGAAAAATCTCATTCAGTGTCAATGGTGTTTTGTTCACATATTTTGCTTTGTGGAAATTTAATATTCACAATTAATCATTTTTACCTCATCAGATGAATTTTGTGCTCCAAACAGAGAAGAATCAAATAAATTAAAGCCAGGTGACTTTTGGGAGAAGTTCATGAGAGAAAAGAAAGCAGGAGATTTTGATGCTCCTTCTTCACAACCTAGATTTTGAATGCTGTAAATACAGAAAGGTAGAAACTACATTGTTTTTTAAGTGATGTAGATGGCTTTTTTCCTTCAATTTCTTTTCCTCTTTTTTCACTTTTTCACATCCCAATAGCTTCCATCAATAATTGCTTTTTGAATCACAGAACAGATAACACAATTCTTTAAAGTAAAGGGAAGTGGTGTTTTCACCAACTCCCTGCCCTCTTTACAAAAAAAAACCCAAAAAGCCTGTTTAAAGATAGAAATCAGAGTAACAAATATTACTGCAGGAAAAGACAATGTGTCTCATATATTTCTAAGCAAAGTACTAATCGTTCAAAACAGCTTCAACTGGAAATGATATTGTAAGATGAAAACTTAATAAATATCAAGCATAACTCCGGAAAAAATCTGAATATTTTCGGAAGAGCTTTCTAGAAAATTCTTTCTCTAGTGTCTTTCAAAAAGAGCAGAAATGCTTATACAATAAATGTGAGTACAACTTTTTGCTCGGAATCCAAATAAAAGTTGAAATCATACTAGTCAAATGGAGATGTTTTTGAGAAGTGTGGTTTTTTCCCCTTTAAGTCAGGTGTTTTAGGTGCTCTTAAGAAAGGTTCTGCACTTTCTTCTGCTATGTCAGGATTATCTTCATTTGGCTTAAAACCTGTGTGCACATCCTATTAAAAAGAAACAAACAATAATATTTATAACATATAAAATTTCCCAAAATACCATTAGTCCTTTTAACGGTAAATATGTTCCCAGTGGAGCCAGCACTGAGCCTATTTATTATAGTTCTGTGCAAGAAATGAGTTTTAAACACAGACTTTTTTCAAAACCTTTCATCAGCTCACATTAATGAAAATGTTATGCACCAATTGATAGAAAAACTATGATGTGTGTAGGAGAGTCATCCTAAACAGCCTATTGTTAGGGCAGCACAAAACCCCTCAAAACACCGACGTGATCAACAGCAATGATCACTTCATTAGCAGTTGGAAGGCGTTGATTGGTTCCTCATTGTCGTGTGCCTTATAATGACTCACTTTACCAGTTTCTGAGACTCGCCTCTTGCCAACTGAATCAAGTATGTCAAAATACTTTGACCATTCTACATAAACTTCTTACTTATGACAGAAGAAACGCTTTTCTTACTTGAGGTACATATGAACAGTCCATGTGCTCATCTGCTTTTTTATCAGCATGTTCGGCCTCTTGGCTTGCTGCACAAAAAAGACAGCACTGCCTGTATTATAACAGCATTTTAAACAGATACATAAAAACTACATTGTGGGAAAGAATCCTTGAAAAAAATTCACTAGCTTATCATTGCTATTGGGAAGGAAGTGCTCTGACTGTGGTTTTCTTAACAACCCACTTTGTGGCTCTGTCCATAACAACTGCTTCTTGTTCTGCCACTTACTCACTGTTGTTAAAGCATTACTCAGGCTGCTTCTTGAGGTTTGGTGTGTTCTTCAAACCTGCCCATTGTTCCTGAGAGTGCTGTGTTTGCCTACTCCAGCTATTGCCCTCTGAGACTGCTAATACAAATCAATAGAAACCAGGTGGCAACAATATAAAAAGTACATCCATGCGACAGTGATGAAGTGTAGTTTAAAGAACTGGGCAAGAGTCAGGATGACAAATGAGAAGAAACATTATCAGACTTTCTGCTATTAGAGTTTCTGCTTTAAGCTTCAGACTGTGCTACATCTCAGGCACTGTGGGTTAAGGTCCTAAGTTTTAGTATTCTCTTCGTTAAAAAATCTAGACTATAATCTGTTACATGCAACTAAATTAGCAGTACAATTAGAAAAAGAAATATTTAAACTGAAGCTCAGTTCCTTGTGATTCAGAAATTACAGGTGCATTTGTAACTACCCTGTTTTTTTCTGTAAGCACTCTGCATGTTTTTCTCCAGTTAATTTTAATCTTTAATAATCTTAATCTGATTCTTCAAGATACCTAAATTACTGGGTTTATTATATCCTTTTTCTTCACATTTTCTCATGCCTTCTGGGTAGATGTTAAGACTGGGTTTCATTTTACCCAAATGATTTGAGACTTGAGTGTGAACTTACAAGAGTTGCTGGATGGATCCTTTCATTCACAATGGTCAGTGCAGACTAAATCCCACATTACTGAGCAGTTCAGTCTCTATTTAAATTAGGACTCTGCCTGTCTGTTATAGTCAAATTTTGAGCCTAACAATCAAGGTGGAAAAGAAATGCAAATGGTGGCCCTCTTAATGTCAGAATGAAAATCTGGTCCCTAGAATTTTCTGGTTTATAATTATATGATCCAACCTTATAAAAAAAATTACAGTTGTACTTTACCCATTACTGCATTTTCACTCTCAAACTGTTGATTGGAAGTCAACTGCTTTGGAAGATCTGACAGTCTAAAAGACAAAATTTAATGTTTGTCTAAATGTGAATTATTTCCATAAACCCCAGCATCAAGAATGAAAACTACTTTATTTAAGAAAACTTACCTGAATTTCACTTGGTTTTGTATGGTTACTATTGATGGAACTTGGGCAATTTGTGGGTTATTTGTCCCTGCAGTGTCAACAACCATCTAAAACACAGAAAAAAACTCAAATGAGGCAGCGAATGAAATTGTCACTTCAACAATATCACTCTGATTTCTCCTTAGACTGTGGAAATCCTTTCTTTTAACTGGAAATTAAGGATCAGACAACATAAAAACTTTATCTTTGCTTTACCTACATTTTGACAGCACGATACCCAAAACCACTTCTGTAATTTTTTAATAAAGTCTTAGTCACAGCACTAATAAATAGATGTGATTAATTAACTTTCCTGTAACACAAATAATGCTATGTCATTTACAAACTTCATGCAGGTTTGCTACTGCTGCAACCTGGTTGCTCATCTTGTCAACAGAGAAAGGTCTGAAGCCAGGGCTGGCTCTGCCTCTGAAGGCCAACTGAGCATCCACATCAGTCTCAGTCAGCACAGGCCTCATGTGTGGATTGAAAAACTGCAGAAAACTTGGGAAATATTTCCACCTCATAGATTTTCATCAGAGTAGAAGCCATAACTCTTCTATGTAGCATGTATTTGTGCCTTAAGGGCAGGGTGAGGAATCTATGCCTCAGCATCAAATAACACATTATTTTACAGGCAGTGTCTAGTTCTTGTTTATTTTTAATTAACAAAATGTATCAAACGGAATTATATTCAGGGTAGGGGACAAAAGGGCTGGTTCTGCAGAATCTGTCTGCCACTCAACTCCTGTAGCATACAGCACACCATTTCTGAAACATAGCAACCTTCTTTCTTCCAATCTTTTTATTTTTCCTCAGACTCCATCTTCTTTTCCTTGTTGCCATCACCCTTTCTTAAAGTTCTCTTAACCTTGACTTACTGCTTCCCACAATTGTCTAAGTGCAATTCTAGGTCCCAGATTCCCAGCCTCATCTCTAGATTACCCTAGCAACAGCCCTTCCACCATCCTCATCATGTCCAACTCCCTAAGCCAGTCACAAATCAGAATTGTTTGAAATTTCTTCTGGTCTTGTCCCACTCAGTCCTGTCACTGCCCTTCATCTTGTCTTGTGTTACGAAGGCTTTGTCTTCTCACACAGGCTTTGCTCTAAACCACTTAGTGATTCACTCACTTCATTCTTCAGTTCCCTTGAAATTCTTAAGAAAATCACAACTCATTATGCTAACTTTTTTTACCTAATTTTTTTTTGTTCATTAAATTTTGATTTTAAACAGATGCAGTGAGATGTCCCTTAGAAAGAATGTTTAGAGATAGAAACTTCTCCAAGTTTCTGCACAGCATCACAGTTACAAACTCTTCTACCCCTTATGGCCTTACCTCCTCTAATTACTCCATTAATACTTTAACAATCCTATGAATGGTCTTGGACTCCATGAGACTATTGGTGGTTTTCACAACTTTGCAAGTTGTACCTCCAGCTTTCTTCTGGATTAGTTTATTGTATTTGAATAAAAAATATTGTATCTGAATAAAGCTGCAATTCACCATTTCAAGAAAGTGTCATAGTAACCATGTTCTTATGGGTGAGAGACAGAAAATTGAATTGTGGGCTCCTGCAGTACACCAGGAAGTGTTGTTCATGGTTTTATTCCTCTCAGCCCAGATTTGTTTCTGGTTAAACCTCAGAAAGGAGACGTTAACTGTAGACTGTCCTGTACACCTACTGCTTTATGAAGTCTTTCATTATGGAGCAGATGGCTCGTGATTTATCAGTAGTAGAAGATTCTGATCCTCCATTAGAGTTCCAAATATTTGCTACATGCAGAATCTGCAAAGGTTATTTTAAATGCTAAAAATTATTATACAAAATGAGTTGGTAAAGTGGTCCACCTCGAGTTTGGCATTAGAATACACTTTGTAAGAACATAGATATTTTCGGAATGAAAAGGCATCAAAGAAATATTTTTGCTGTGTTAACCAAGCAATTGCAGATTACCATGATTAGCAATTTACAGTGCTAACAGGTTTTATGTAAGACGTAATACCATGAGGTATATTTGAAGTGTTTTAAATTTAAACAACCACATAAAACAGATTTTATAACTTCATATTTTTACCAGTGGGAGAGCAACACACCTGTGATGGATTTTCTGCAAGGCTGGAGGAACTGCTGGTGGCCGGTGAAAGTTCCACTGGTTTCTCTTTTTCTTCTCTCCCTAAATTTACAAATATTATGTAATATTGTCAGTAGGATTAAGTATCCAAAGCATGGCATTGTTAAACTGAAGTTGGGAACAACCCTTACAAATTTACAAAACTTACCACAAAATATGAAAGTATCAAACAAACAATAGTTGTTTAATATTTACTCTACTAATGTGAACAGTGCTAAAGATATTTTAGATTTGAAATTAAATTATTTTCAGATGTTTCTGACACCATGCATCAGGTGTATCTGTTACTTTACTCATTGCACAGATAAGGGGGAAATCAGACACAGAAGATTTCCAGAACATAAAAAAAGTTAAGCACCCAACTTCCATTGAAAGCTTGGCTTCAACTATAAGTAGTTGAGCAGTTCACTGGATTTGTTACCATCAATTACCCATTCTTTTGCACTGAATATGCTCACTGAGAAGTCATTAAACACACTGCACCTGTTTCTGCTCGTTGCTTTGAGAACCTAAAACTCTCTACAGACTGGACAAATTTCTTAGGAATGCATGGGACACGTAATGTTTTATACAGCTGATGTTTCTCCTTTGGCAAAGATGGGTGTTCACGCTCTTCAGAAACCCTAAACAAATTGAAATTTTAAAAAAAATTATTCACTGCAAAAGAAAAGAAATTGTAAAATATAACTGCTTCAAATAAGTGGAATTCTCAAGGGCACTGGATGTTGTCAAGGAAGTTCTACCACTTTCAGCACCAGTAGTTGATAAAAATGAGGTTTTCTTTAAATAATATTAGAGAGAGAATATCTCTGAAAAAGAAGCCATAAAGGAGTAATAAGCCAATCATAAGAACACTGATGACTTAAATTTCGTCAGTGTCAAAGAAAAGTATTAGTATTGTGGAGTTTTACACTTTAATCAAAGTGCCTCATTATTGTAGTTCTGAAATCACATTTTCACATTTAAAACCACTTTCTCTCTCTCTCTCTCTCTCTTTGAGATTGTCTGGAATACTCACACTACAAATACACAAAAGAGAAAACTGCAGCAAGTGCTTTCACTTGTGGGGTAATTATCTGTGTAGGGTAAATAGCCCTTTACAGTGCAGAAAGACAAAGGTTAGCAGAACAATGAAGAGTAAAGTGGCTATTTGGTACAGGAAAATTTACTACTTTTTAGAATAATGAGTTCTACTTTATTTTCTCTCTGGCATTCCTGCTTAGTGCCTCTGTGCTTCTAGCTACAACATCTGGTTTGTAGCTGACTGAACAAAGCTTTGTTCAGAACAAATGAAGAACTGAGTCAGTCTTTTTGTTCTTCTTGAAATTCTCCATAAACGAAGATAAGATAAAACATAGGATACACTTTATAATATAGTGTGGAGTAAAATTAGCAACACTAATTAAAAAATACCACTGAGAAGCACTAGCTAAAATATAAGGACCTAACACATTAAATTCATATACATACACAACTGTGCTCACATAAAACCGTGTAAGCACGTCAGCCAAGTATCTCTGATGAAAAGTCTATTTTGTCTTGTAGTTACATTTATACCTGGTGCTGTGCTGGACTGAGACTGAACAAACTGTACAAAACATATACCACCTAAGAAATTAAAAACCAAAATAAATCTTTTAGTTACCTTAAGTCTAGATAAACCTGTGCCAAGAACGAATACTACAGAAAACAAGATGTGTGTGGCTGGTGTATCTTTAAATTCAGACACAGGGAGCTCAAAAGTAAGGAGGAATCAAAACTAAGCTAAGCACAGAATTCTGGCTAAACTGCTTCACTTTGTTCCAAATGGCTCATTTTCCCACAAGCATCATTCAAAGATCAATTGAACAAGGCTGCTGTGGCTGAGGTCATCAGTTAGACTGCCATAAATAGGGGGGGCAGGTTGTGGTTGGGGGGTTGGTTGGTTGGTCTGGGTTTTTTTCAGAATTTAGGATGTCAAACTCTGTTTTTAAAAGTTCCTGGAGTCAGTTTCCTTGTGCTTCTGTAAAACCTAGCAGACAACTCTATATTTCTAAAGACTTGCTCTCCATTAAATAAAAAATCCTCTTACAATGCATATTTATACAGAAGAATGCCTCAAAGGCAGTTACAAACCAAACTCAGAAGTTCTTAAGATATTCATTCTTTAAGTAGCAAAACCTTCCAAAGGAGCCTGCAGTTAAACTCAATGCATATGCAGTACACCTGCTCCCTTCCCTCCACAAAAGCACTATTGAAATATAAACCATGCACATCTTCTCTGACATTAATTAATGCTACTGGAAGAAAAATAAAACTGCATCATGAAGCTCAAAACAATCCAAATTGCAGCAACAAGAATAATCATTTGTCTTCTTTCTCTATTTCATTATTAGTAGACATCTGAGTAGATAAAAACTCTTTATCTTGATCCATACTGCAGGGGGTTTTTAAAGTGTAAAGAAAAAAAGAGATATTCTTAAGCCAAAATAAAGTGCCATTTCCTTAGTAGCATTTTCTTCTTTGTAGCATGAAGAAACCCAAGGATTAATATTAATTTCCACTACAGGAATCAAGTGTATCTCATTATAAATATGAAGAATCACACCTGCTTCTGTGGTATTTACAGCTACTGAAACCACGTTCAGTATTCTCATCCAGGAGCATTCTTTTGAGTTGGCTTTTCATATATGTTTACATTAGAAGTCCAGAAACAACTTTATAATTACTTTTCTAAGAATTATGTTATCAAGTTTTTTCTTTGATCAGTAGAAGTCAATCACTTCTGATGCAAAGATGCTGAAAGAACTGCAATAACCCACCAAGGAATCTCCTTTATGTGAAGCTTTAGCAAAAAGCTCTCAATTGGAAAGTAAGAGATGGAATTAATACATGACCAAACTGGAAAAAAGATAAAGTAAGAATTACAGAGTCATGGAATTAAATCTCTCCCAACCATTTTACAACAGCAGAGAGAATGAACACTATCTATGCCATAGCACAGTCCAAGATACCAGCCTTTCTATGTAATAAATACAATGTCTAATTGAGAAATCAAGACCAGGGCTTCAAAAGAGTTGAGTCCTGTTTGGTGATTGATGAGAACTCTTGCTTTGGAAATTAAACTGTGATACTTGTCGTGTAACTGGTGAGCTATAAATCAGCTACAAGAGCTGATAAGAGCAGAGGAATCTGTGTTTTACACTCCTAACTAAAAACTAACTGGCCAGCACTGAGTGATTCAAACAACAGGCTTTTTAAAAGAACAGTGTCCACTGCCATCAGGCTGCCCAGAGCAGAACATACATATCAGCACCTATTAATTGGCTTGCAAGTTGGCTTCTTGTCTTGAAGCCTTCTAAAGCTTTTCATGGCTATTAATTTGTACATTGTTCTGCCCAGTGCTTTCATTGCTCTCCTTAGCTCTTTCCCTTGATGCTGCTGGTTTCATGCTGCTCTGGATCAGTTCATGGAGATTCACGGTACAATTCCTTTTTATTTCTTCTTCTGTGGCAGAAGATGAAGATATCTCCTCTTCACAAAGATCTTTTTTTGCTCAGCAGTAAATTTGTAGTGGTTGCAGGACAGCTTGAAAGAAACTCCTGCCTTTGGTACCCACATCCTGCTGTTGTATTTTTGTAAATTGCTTTGAATCTGCAAAGGTTTTATTTCCTATAGATCATTTTCTCAATACATGTTTTCTGCTTAGGTGCTTTTTTCCAGAGGTTTTTTTTTTTTTGTTTTTTTTCTACAGCTTCATAATACACCCATTTTTAACACCCATAGTTACTTAAGCAGTCACTTCCATGCTTTCTTAGTGAAGATTTTTTTCAATACACTAATGTCAGGCAAAGATAGTAAAAAAACAATTTTATGCCATACAAGCCTTTATGTTGTGAAACATAAGGTGAAGGTACAAGCAGACTCCATTACAGGAAAAGAAATGTAAAATTGGCAGGTCTGGAAGTGCACCCTATGGATTCCTTACCACAAAGAGCCTCATCGAGGGATTCTTACACCTGCATACCCAAAGCATGGATCTCTGCCTCTTACAGCAGGTCTTTGATTGGTATTTTGTGTTCTGCAGACTGAACACACATGGGTTTCTTTGAAAATTCAAAGAGAGTGCTTCCCTTTTTTTTTTTTTTTTTTTTTTGCCTTGTCTTGAAACTAAGGGGATTTCTTGCTTCCCCATGTTCCTGTTCTTGCCAGTTACAAAAATCTTACATGAGAAGGTAAAATGGGTGTAAAGGCTACACCACAAAGAAATTATCATCTGAATGATTCATAGGTCTGTAAGAAGATATTAAAGACCTAAAATGTCTCTGTGAAAAGGATCTTAGGAATTATTAAAATGACACTTTTTTATAGATATATTCCTTTAAATGCCCGTTTAAAGCCCTAGAAAGATTCTTTTTCAAGCACACCATAATATAAAATCACTTAAACAAAGTCTTCTGGACATATTTTTGCTGTAAAATTGATTTTGGTTTAGAAGTATCAGCTCGGCAGATGTTTCAACATTCACAAGGACTCCAGATAAGTGCAAGATAGTCCTCATGGTGATTTTCAGTCATTGTAATTGAGCTCAAATTAAAGTGAGTCCCAGCTGTAAATGATCACTGACTAATTTACTAAGCCATTAATCCTGTCTATGAAACTTTCACTCATGCTTGTTTTTAAGAACTAAATTAAGAGTTAAATTTCTTAAGTAGTTCAGAGGTGAAGACAACTGACATGTGGAACCCTGACTCCTTTTCCAAATATGTATTTAGTAGAGTAAATGTTATTTTATCTCTGACTGCACAGTCACTGTAGTTGCATTCAAAACTACTCACACAGATCTCTCAGCAGTAGCTGATGAGAAAATGCTTCTACAAAATCTTTTTATAGCACGTTTCCAGATACATTGAGGTTCCAAGAATCAAAGTATGTCACCATCTTAAACCCCCAGAAATATAAAACTTTTAAAATTATATCATTAAATCACATGACCAGGATTAGAGAAGCTTGCCAGTCCTTATTTAAGAACAATTTGTATTTTGTAGCAGTCTTTGTGTAAATTCTGATATAGTATTCTGGATAAAAGAAAGGGGAAAAATAATTTTGAAGTGTACCTTTCTTTAAACTCTTCTGGCTTCTCAAGACTTTTCTGGTTTTTTCCTTCAGTCTTTTCAGAATTATTTTTATCTTCTTTAGTCTCTTTGAATGTCTTAAAAGATAAAGAACAAATGGCATAAAAATTGACAAAACTTGAAATATTTTAGCTACGTGCTGCAAAAGTTTTCTCAACCTGATGAATCAGTGCTCAGTAGTAGTTTTGTAGCCAAGAGGTTCTGAAGAAATAAGGAGAACCAGGTTAAAAAGAGGTAATTTTTTTTGTTGGAACTGTAATGACTGGAATAAACACAGACATTTTGGAGCATGGGCTCTAAATGCCAGAACCTGGAGTTCATAGTTATACACAAACTCACCACATCCCTTCTTCCCATATGTTTACACAGCACATCCCACATTAGGAACTGCAGTCTGTGACTGTGAGTGTCAAACAGGATCACAGAATATAAACAGAAAAACCCACCCATGCAAAACGTGCTGCTATCAGCACAAGGCAGTAAATGGAGTCCTTGATCGTCTGGTCCAGACAGGTAAAAGCACCCAGATGCAATGCTATAAAAAGTTACTAAACCTTTACAAGATTGGGCTACTCAGGCTTAAAAGAGACCTTTTACAGAGGAGTGGGTGCAAATTCTGTACTGACAAAATCCCTTTGATTTTTTTGAAGATTTTCCCTTAGGAATCAGTGCTTCTCCTAGTCAGTAGAACTGTATTGATCTCTTGTCTAAAATCAGCCAGTTTTACTGCTGGGGATTATATATCCACACATGTATTTTGGGGGGAAAAAAATAAGAAGGAAAGAAGGAATTTCCATTATTCTTATTGTAAAGCATATTTAGTTAAACACAAACCCTTAAAAGCCCAGTAGGACCTGTGAAAGCTGCACACTCAAGCCCTGGGGGTCACTGAGGAGTGGCCCTCATCTATTTTCAAGTGTATTCTCCTGAACTGACACCAAAGTCATCATGACATGGTGCCTTAGCAGAAACCGTGGCACAAACTGAGGTCAACAGAAAGCAAGCTTTAAGCACCTTTACATTCATGGACCCTTCTTCTCTAAGAAAACATATGTGATGCTACAGAAACATAATTATAAGGCTGGAATCATCCTGTTGGTCTGTGTGCTTGAAAATACACTGTGTTTTTGACATTTCAGAAAATGTGATGGTGCTATGTATGATCACGTATATAACATGGATTTATAGAAAATAAAATTAAGATACAGTTACCTTTTTCAAGTAGTCAATTTTCATTTGTAATTCTTCTGCTTCTTTTTGCAGTTCAATGGTTTCCTGAGCAGCAGCTTCAGCAAGCTGCAATGTTTCCTGTGTTTTTTTCTTCATAGAGGCACTTCCATGTCATGGAATATATTTTACAGCAATATATTTTTTCAAGCAAGGGATGCCATCAGATCCCTGACCTCTCTATGCCATAACACAAATGCTAGAGGCGCAGGAAGCTCTGATAAATCTACATTTCCTTGGCAAATCTTCAACTCTAACTTCAATTAAGTTTCTCCTAAATGAAGCATTTTGATGGGTATGTTATTAAATGAAATTTTATTTTCTTTCCCTGAAATGCTCCCATAAATTTAAACTGAATAGCTGAATTTGACCTTCAGTTTTCTCACAGAGAAATGCGAACACTGCCACTCTAAACATAGATATATAAATATATAAATAATTACTTTCTTTTCTAATAGAAAGTTGTGAAAGGCAAATATAAAACTTCTTTCCTGCCAACTGAATAAACACTAGAAATCAAGGATACATGTGTACAGCCCAGTCATTTACGGATTTAAAAGGAACAGCCTCTGCAAAAATAAAATTTACTTTCATCATTAACTAACAAATTAATTTTCTTAACAAATACAAGACAAATTAATAGATCAGGAGCATTTATCTTGGCTTAGTATCAATAACAAAAATTGCAGTATAACAGTAAACATTAAAAATAGAACTAAAAAAGAGATGAAAATTAAATTTAAAATTTTGAGAGGCTAGATGTAAAGGAATCTTAGAACTTTTTTAACCCAAGAAGTTCAATGATAAACCTCTCCCCATTACATTTATGGGTTAGAGGAAGGAATATCAGTATGTATAATCTAAATTTTTACTTGCTGCAGATTTTTTTTCTAAAAATGGTGTAACAAAGAGAATGTATTTCATTAGCTTAAAGGAAACTGTGGAAAATTGGAGATTTTCTGTATGGCACCTTTAATATGCAGTGCACTGCCAAAAGGCTTTATTGTAAAAGCATTGACAATAGCAGTACCCAGAATGTCCAAGCAAGCATCTTCTTTCCATTTGTATTTTGCACAGAGTTTCAAAACTCTCTTTTGCATTTCTTCAACTTCTTCCTTTTTTTTGTAATACTCCTGGGCAAGAGCAGTTTCTGCATATTTTTTGCCACGTTCCTGCAAAGTCTTTGTACACTGGGCTATGGAATCCTGATGCATTTTCCTATAAAAAACATGTAATTTAATTTTTTTCACAGGAAGCTTTTGTTTATAAGGGAAAAAAGCCTGTAAATTTATGGCATCAGCTCAGTTAATTTGCTGCTATCAATGGAAGAAAGTTGGATTATATTTAATATGGCAATATTTGGGTTTATTTTTTTTATTTTCCAGCCATATTCAAGGAAGACTATGCTGTGTGTAACAAAGAATAGTCCTGATGTAAAAACCAGCCAAACCTCCCTGTTCTGAAGGCAATGTAGACCGTACCATACCCAAAGGCAGCCTGGCAGATCACAAATGTGTTTTTCCCTGTGTAATTATCATGAAACTCACTGCAGGCCAAAGTCTCTGCTGGTGCATGTTGGCACAATTCCATCCGTTTTGGTGGAGCTGGATCAAAGTTACAGTAGAAGAGAATTTGGCCAAACCTCCCATATTTAGAGAGGCCTGGTGCACCACTGGGCTAAGAGCTGCCTCCAAGGAGATGCTGAGTAATCTCTGTCTGACTCAGGGAAGCCTTAAACACACACATCAGTCACACTGAAACAATAGGACTATTCATACTTAAGCTTAAGCAAACACTTAAATGTTAAAATGGCAAAGAGGCAGAATGCTCAGCTTCTTGTGGGGCTGCCCTGTAAATTAATGTTACACTAAATGCAATTTCACTGACATCATGTGAGCACATAGCTATGAATTACTAAAGTAGATAACATCAATTAATGCAGGGAAAGCTTATGTGAACAATGGAGAGGCAAATTTTAAAATATTATTACACCTAAATATTAGCAAGAAATTTCTTTATGGGAAAAACTATGGAGCATAAAAGCAACTGAAGTCAGAGACCCACCTCTTAACGTGCCCCTACATCAAGGAACAGCTCTCACTGCTTGCAAAGCACACAGGATTTCTCTTTAAGGAACGTATTTTATCTCAAACTGCTATTAATCATTTAGTTGCAGCATGACTGAAAGGCTACATTTGACAGTCATGGTTGCCCACTGGCTGTGCCAGACAATGGGAGACAGAAAAACTTACGTCCAAATTCAATACTAGAAACTTCTGCTCTTACAAAAGGAAAACAAATTCACAGGGCAAAGCACAGGAAGATTGCAATTTTCAAATAAAACTACACTCCAGGCACAAGTTCCTGCTAAACTGACTGAAGTTCAATACACTTTAGGGGAAAGAAGTGGTAGGTCAACACTGTGAACCAAACCCAGGAATTGGTATTTCCCAAACTTCACATAGAAGATGACACCAATCTATTCACTTTTCTACACTGGTGGGCTCAGAAATGTTTTTTGATTTACCCAATATTTCTGTGTACTGTACAAAATTTCCCAGATATGAAAGATGAAAAGTATTCAGTTCTATTTAAATAGATATTACAACAATAACTGATAAAAAAAAATTTGCTAATAAACAACTTCGAATGCACTATAAATAAATTTAAACAATAGAAATAAGTAAAATAATTTGTTGTAACAAGTACATTTCAATCTTGTGAATATAATCCTAAAACTTTATACTCTTTTCCCAAAATCTATTTTTCACAGGTAATATTTATGGCCATATATGCTATACTAGTCTTGAGAAATTGTCACTATCTTTAATATTTCCTCCAAGTAATTTACATCCTCCAGTTCATGCAGATAACACAGACTATTTAGAATTCAGCACTGTTCACATTAATTAGAAAAAGTTTTAATCTAATTACAACAGGAAAAGGGCAGCACTCACAACCCCCTGAATATTATGCAGATAACAATTTATTACTTTTTCTTTCTTCATATCACTTATTTTCAGGATTACCCTCCAGTTCATATAAGCATTCTTGTATGTTCTTGAAGCCAATAACAACAAAAAAATGTGGACCATTTTATAAACCTCCATTATAAGTGCATAATTAAACACAAACTGATCTGCCCATCTTTTGAAAACATCTTTCCATCTAAAGCAGCATGTCCTCAGTGCCCCCAAATACCAGACTAAAAAGAACATTCAGCTCATAAAGCTCTAAAGACACTTATTTTTCTTCCTAATTTAAATATTTAGAATTTGCTGAATGCACATCTTGCTGACTTGAACATATCATCAAATGCTTTGGTGCAGAGAGACTATATCTGAGGCACGGTTTTGTAAAATACATGAATTAAATTTATTTTATGATTTGTAGTCATGATGTCTTATAATTAAGCTCAGGAGAACAGATCAAACACTTTCACATTGGAATTGAAAGTAGTTATCTAAAGAAGCAATTTAAAAGTAATGCTTCTTTGGCTTGTCAGCTCAAATTAGTGAAAGCCAAAATGGCTTAATCATATACTCATAGAAAGCCAATTTAGCCTTATTTTTCACCAAATTTAGAACTCTGAACAGGAAGAAGAAAGATAAGCTACTAACTGAGTTAATTAAAGGCTCTCAGGCATGCAGTTTCTGCTGCCTTGGACAACTGGCAAAAAGAATGATTACAAAAGACTCAAATCCAATGTTTAAAATTACCTAAATTTATGACTCTAAACTGGTATTTAGGTATCTGGAGGGGTCTGCCGTGACTTTTGCACCACGGGGCCAAGCAGTCTCCACCCCCTCACAAGCAGAGCAGTGCAGGTGAGCAGCCTCTCTAAAACAAAGATCAGTTTTACTTTGCTAAATAGAACTTCGGGGGGTTACCTTGGCACAGCACATCTGGAACATTTCAGAGAGAATCTTCAGGGTCTTTTCTTTATTTCATTGACTGTAGGCAGCTACATTGCAAATTAATAATTTCTTTTAAATGCTGAGTCTAATTAATAAAGATGGAACACCTGAGATGCCACTCACTGAACAGAATTGAAGTTGCAATTAATGCTGACTAGAAGTTTGCCCACAACTAGTCTTAAAATGGTTTTAGACCAGGCTTTTCTGAGTCACTTACTCATTTTTCAGGACCTAAGACTGAATTTGCATGCTTTGTTGTTATTTTGAAGGGCATACAACAGTATACAAAAACTTGATTTGTATATTCTGATAATCCTATTTAATTCATATTCACAAATAAGGAAAAGCATAAAATTATCTGAATGCTTCTAACTGTTACCTGAAAACATTATTGTTTTTATTTATGGGGCTTTTCTTGAAACAGGAGGCAATCTAACAATGTTCTGAAAAATTGTAATAGGCATTTGGGAAGCAACTGAATTTCAAGAATTCATATTTTATCGTATTTTATTGGCAGCTACAAAATAACATATGATCTCAAAGTAATGTAAACAAAAATTCTTTTAATTATTCAGTCATTTATAAGTGACTAAAACCCGAAAATTTGCAACAATTTTTTAATGCAGACAGCACTAGTTCTGCTGATCAGTTTAGTCAGTTTCATCAGTACTACTGCTGGAAACCTCATCTCATGTGATCATAGATACCTCTCATTTTCTGTAGCTTCCCCTAAAGCTTTAATTTCATTTTTCAAATATTCTTCATGCTTTTTAAGAATTGCATAGGTGGGCTTCCAGCTGTGGACAAAGTAAACAAAAAACAAAGGCATATTAGTGGTCTTTCTTAGTAAAAAAAAATTAGAAAAGAAGACACCAAGCTACTTTAGCTAGCTTACTAGAACAAATGATTTATTAATTTTTTGAAAGTTAAACATAAATGGGTTTAGTACAAAAATCTTTTGCAGGCATACATTTATTTTGTTAATATTTTCAAGCAGCAAATTCAGGAAAAAAAATATATATTTAGAACTAAGAAAGATTACAAAGCACTTTTTAAGGAATTAATGGAACGAATGTCACAAATTTTTGGAGCTAATGCTAAATAATGAAGCATCTAAATCCACATATTAGGTCCTCAACACACCACCACCAGTAAATACTTAAGATATGTTGAATCTTCTTGTTGGAGACAGCCACAACTTCATTCCCACCAGTATCACCAGCACCCATCTCATACCTAAATGGAAGCAGCAGTTACAAACTCAGAATTTCCTCCATTTGCTAAGCAAGTCCTGCTCAGAAAGCATCAAAATTATTTTTTCTGCTGCAGATGGTTCTGAGAGCAGAGCAGCTTCACAGAATACTTATGACTACTGCAATAGCAGAACTTTCTCAACATCCAGGCATTAGAGATACCTCTGCCTTGGATATGGGAATACAAGAAAAACAGGCAGATAGACTTTCTGATTCAAGTGAAATTCAGATGTGATCTTTAGGACAGGCATATTTAAAAGGTTTTGAAAAGAAAACATCCTGTCTGGAAAAAAAGGAATAAGATGCATGAACCATCCAGCACTCTTGGCACAAACTGTTGGACAGCACTGGTGATTAAAAGTGGAACTACAGAATGTTATTTCACCTTATCTACTGCAAATTCTGCAGAAAGCTGAATTTCAAAAAGGTCAGATTTTCTTAAAAGCAGAAAGCAACATAATTATATAAAAATGTGCTTGCACACCAGACACTGTAATGTTCTTTTACTCAGAAAACTCCATGACCCTCTTTGGAGGAAAAAAAAAACAGATGCAAAATTCATAGAGATTTTATTAATCAGAGTACAAGCCATGTTGCAAGTTACATTTTTTGTTCACATCTATTCTGTGGACATGGAAAAATGTAGGACAAGAACACTGGTTTGTGAACACAACCAGGTATGCAGGATTCAAGCAGCACATTTACTAGTTTGCTAAATGCATCACTGTTTCATGAATCTCCTTGACAGCCATCACAATTATTTGTCCTTCCTTTCATCAGCCAGAGTATAAAAAAGATCTTTATCCACACTACTCAAAGCAATAGAATTATCCTGCAGTTTGGCTAGTGGGACAAGACAACAATTTGTTTTCCTAACTAACAACATTCTGAGTTCATGTGGCTTTTTTTAAAATTATCTTCTTTCTACTTCCATGAAATCCCACCATCCTTGCATCCAAATTTTAAAACTGTAAGAGAGACAATAAAATTGGAATAGGTTCCAACAGCAGCATTTCACTACTTCTTACTGCTCTGGGATCAACATTTCTAGTTTGAATCCTTCAAGAAACTGAATATCAGCAAAATGTCATCACTTGTCTGAAAATGTATGTTTCATCTGGGCCATTTTCTGTCTTCAGGTCTTTTTTACCTAGACCAATATGGATTTCTTTAGAAAGTACAGTATTATCCCAATACATCTGTCCCATATATCATATTTTCTCTAGACTTGTTGAATATAAGAACTTTGTATTTTGTTCAAAGTCTTCAAATCTGCTTCAATATACTCATGATGTCTCATAACCCAGACAAAACGTTGTTTCTTTGAGAGTTCTATTGAGTTCTATCACTGGCAATTAGTCAGCTGTGAGGGTGATTGTGACTCCAAAACAGTATCTGAATTTACAAAACCAACATTAGAATCATGTCCAGTATAAATGGAGTGTCAACTAGAATAAATTTTAGAAGTTTGGGGTGACTCTACTGTGTAAGTGCTCTAATTGTCTGATCTTATAGCCAGGGCTTGTTTATTACAGTTTTCAGTCTGTCGTTAAATGACATTTCCAATAATTTAAGACACAAAGTCTCTACTCTTCTGCAAGCATTGTCCTTCTATGAATACATGCATTCATTAATGAGTCACTTCTCATTTTCAGTCTCTTTACACTAATGCCATTAATTATTCTTTTAGGACTTGAGCCAAAACCCATTGAATTCAATGATTAAAATTTAGATCAGATCCTTAGTTCTACCCTTAATTTTTTACTTCTTCATTTGCATCACTTAACAGTTTATCATTTGCAAACAGATTTGCAGCTTCAAAAAGATATCAAAGGAAGCAGTGTGGATAGTTTCATAAACTTACATAAGTGTTCATTTTATACTATATTGGAGGCAAGAACTTAATGTAATGGAAAAATAGAATTTTTTTACCACGGTCAGATCTTTTCCCAACTCTTTTAATGGTAAAGCTACAAATCAGTATTGAATGGCAATTCATTCAAATAAGCCAGCCACTACACCCACTTTATTCACTAATGATTCCATTCTTTCTTTTTTTTTCTGAGAGTTCAAAATAAACCTAGAAAGGACCTCAATGCCGTCTTTACTTCCCTTTTTTTCCTAGAAACACCCACACTCTCCATTCACATTGTAAAAAAAAAATTCAAATGTATGTCATAGATATTTTTATTGAAGCATTTACCTTTAGGTACAGAATTGTAAGAAAACAAAACAGAATTTGCCAACAAATCATCACTCCAGCTGCTGAGGAACTAGTCAGATTCTGAAGAAATGGAACACTGTGATGGATTTTATCACCTGGGACAAACTGGCTGTATTGTCAAATATAGATTTGCCTTTTTAGCTACCTTTGCAAACACCTGAGGTTTTAATTTTTAAAAATTACGTGTCAGGAAGAAAAAACTCCTTGTAGCTGAATTTTCTTTTAAAAAGTTTCTGATTACTAAGATCCAAAAGTGATCAGCATTTAAAATTTGAACTAATTATCTGATACAAACATTTATGTAAGGAAAACTGTGAATGACAGGCCATTGCATTCATCAAAAGATTGTGCCCAGAAGACAAATTTTGCCGTCTGGAGCAAAACTGATACTAGAATCTGCCAGCAGAAGTACACACATATGTGTGTGTAGAGGCAGTTATGGCACATCTTGTGTGAAAATATGTATAGAACAGAAAGTAACATGAAACACGTTGTGAACAAAGAATAGAAAGATGTTCAATTTTAGGAGGTCTTTTTTTAAAAGTATTCTTAATATTGGTCAAATTTGACAAAGCTCAGATGCCTTCAAGTGTAGAAAAATTATGCTTCTATTACCTTACTACATGAATACTTTAGCATGCTGCAAAGATAGTACCTGTGATCTGAAAACTGGGGATTTTAATAAAAAAAACCCCAAAATTAAATGTAGTCTGCTTTTCTATAATTCTTCCTCAGGGGATGGGTAATACTGTAATTTTTATACCTAAAGATTTGCAGTTTAAAAAGAACAGGAGAATACTAAAGTTTTCTTTAACATCACTGCTGTCAGAACAAACCCAAACATATTTTTCCTTCACTTCCTCACTGGCTTCCTTAATGCCAGCCACAACTGAGAGTTCAGGCTCTTCCATACTTACGCATCACAGTTCTTCTTGCAGTTCTCATTCTGCTTTTGCAAATCAGCAAGTGCTTCATTGCTGGTTTTTATACTTTCCTCCAACCAAGCAATCCGATTCTTTTTTTCTGTGATTTTTGCAGTGTACGCTGAAATTAAAAAATAAAGAATTATATCCATGCATTTTCAACAAATCCATGAAATAAAAAGCCTACATTCAGAATGATTAAAAATTCCTTCCAAAAAACTTAAACTCCATAATGCAAGGTGAGTGGACAGCCTGCAAATAAGCAAAGTAACAACAAAGTGAGTTAAAACATAGGGATTTTCAGCTGCATGGTACTTTAATGATCATCTAATATTGTGAGACTGACATCATTTGTGCTGTTTCTAAATCCCAGTCCTTCTAGAACTGAAGTAACTATTAGTGGTATTCCCCAGTTCAGTGCTCCCACTGAAACACTCCAAACCGTGCACTGCTCACTCATTCTCTAGCCAGAACCAGGATACTCTTTCAAACATTTGTATTCTTTTGCAGAAGCCCAGAAAGTCAAATGTTCTGACTGGGAAAGTTGACTACAATAAAGGAAAAATAAAAACATCACTATAGGCATATAAGCAATTAGTAGAAAACAGAAAGAGAAAAATTAAAAAGGAATTTTACTCAATGTAGGAATGAGTAATGTATGATAAATTAATACAGGACACAGGTTAATTAATTAAAAAGTGCATTGTAATGACAGGTTCTCAAGGACTATGATATTTGTGGAGATTCTTAAGGCAAACTCTTAATTCTGCCTCTTCTGACAGCAGGCAGCTGATAGCACTTTCTGAATGAGTAGTTAGGGGAGAACCCATGTTGTTGAACATGATCAGTGTTCTCTTCACAAGTAAAAGCAGTGAAAGCTATCATGCATGCTCACCTTGCAATGCAATAAGCAAAACTTGCTGAATATTTTTTCTCTGCATTTTTAAATTCTTTTTTTTTAATGCAAGATTTCAGATTTATCAGTGCTAAATCATCCCTTGCTATCACTGCTGCCCTGAAGCACTAAATGCCAGAGCAGGTGGCCCTACAGAGAAGTCAATTACATCCTGCCCTTCTCATCTACTCAACTGGGAAGAGCATCTTAGTGATGCAAGATGGGCCTTGAGTTGTTGGAATTACTGCTCTGGAACTTCAGTTCATCCTGAAGTTTGGCTCTGGTTTTGCACTACTTGCTATATATTAATTTTCAACAGCCTCTGCATTTACAGCAGAAAATAAACCACTTCTCACAGAGAAATGTCAGTCAGTGAAAAGTAAAAAATTCTCAATGTAATTTAATATCTTGGGTTATCCTGAATCATCCTTGGGTTATCTTCAGTCCCTTAATATTTTCAATGTCTAAAGTCAGTAACTTGCCTTTACTTAGCATGAAGTATAAGTATTGGACAACTGACATAGCTTCATTTCTGTAAATAAACGGCTGAATGTGGCAAAATCCTGTAGAAGACTTACTGAGATTTACCAAAATATAACATAACACTATTAACAAAATATACACTTAACATCTCATTTATCATTTTTTACAGATAAGCACTTCTGTGAGCTGTTCAACTCACCCTTTGCTTTCACAAGGACCTGGTGGGTGAGATCCATCTCACCCAATGTTAGTGCAGAGACCTGCTTCAGAGCAACACACCCATGGCTGCAGCTACACCCAGCAGAGACAACTGACATTTTTAAAGTTTACTTTATCTAACTCACTTTAAACTGTTTCTTCAGGATAAGATAAATCACACTCTAAAAGTGCCTATTTCCCTCCACTGGTAAGAAAGAGACTGTAGCCAAATAGCCTGATGAATCTCACACCAAAAGTCCAAGGCTGAATGCTACAGCTGTTCATCTGCCAAGTAATACACAGAGACAAAATTACATCAGTGTTACTGGTTTTTGCTAAGTTTTTGAAAGACTTAACCCAAACTGCTAAAAGCCTGAGTGTTGGCTGTGTGTTTACACATATTTAGGTATCTCTGAACTGAACACAAAAGCAGCTATGCCATGTTACTACACAGCCTTTGGATTTTCCCTAAGAGCATGCTCATTTACCCTAAGCCTGCATAAATGTTATACAAAGCCTCATCTCTAAGGTTCAATTGTGTGACTGGAGAGTTAAACCAGAATTCAGGGTGTGCCAGATTTAGTGTTACAGATGTTTTCATGTTTAAGATGCTTCAATTTAATTGTGATAATCTTCTTAATGAATAAGTACTTGCTTGGACGTATCAGTGAAGATGATTAGAAATGTTAGAATCAAAAAGAACATAAATTAGACCAGAATTTTCTCTTTTTCTTTTTTTTTTTTTTTCCTGGAGGCTATGTGCTTGACTATCTACCTATGAAGTACCAGTGGCGAGCACAGATGTTCTCAGATTGTTTGTGGTAGAGAAACTATTCTTCAGACATTCTCATGAGTGATTCCACATAGCAGCATGATTCAAAAAATCAGTCCAGATGTAAATCCATAATATTGTGTTGTCCGTAAGCCCCAGGGGAGAACAAATTTGATGCAGAGCAAGACTTTCTCTATGGGTTTACCGTTTTGAATTTCAAATAAAGTAACCAGCTGCTTGATTGCAAAAAAAGAAGAACCAGGCTTGAGTACGTAGTAGCAACTGAGAGAACTTTCATTATTTTAAGAAAACAGAAAGAGAGAAGAAGCAGTGAGGCAGAGGTCCAAATCTGGAAAGAACAAAAAACATGAAGAAATAAAGGGAGGCAAGTGGCAGATGTATTGAGCAAGCACAGCTGAATCAAAGGGCTGCCAGTGACTGTGAGGAGCTGCAGAGTCAGAGCAGGAAATGGCGCAGCATGAAACTGGCTGTCCATGAGGCAGCTGAACAGCCTCAGCTAAAAGTCGTGAGCAAAAGCAAAGTCTGCTGGGGAGAATGAGCAAGTATTGATGGCTAAAGATGAGGCAGGGTGAGAGCAGGACACGGGACAGCTTCCACTGTTTATCCTGCTTCCGCCCCTGAGGCACAGAACATGTCCCAGGACTAATGAAACAAAATCAGTGTCCAGCATCCAATAAAACGGTAATTTATCACTACTCACAATTTATCTGATGATCCACATGTTCCTTAGCAGAGCGAGTTTTTTCTACCTGGAAAGCTGAAGAAGAAAATTAACCCTTTGTTATATACATATATACGAATGGAGCTGTGAAACAACATATGCTGTGCAGCATTAATTGCACAAACTCTGATAAACAAGTATTTTAGCAAAATATCTAAAGAGCAATTTTACTATTAAATAGCTGTTAGTGCCCCCCTCCACAACCTCCCAGCTAACAAAACAATATGTAGGGAAAGAACAAAAGCTTAATTATTACACATTTATTTGAAGTTAACATAACTGTTTAAAGCAGAAAATATCACGGTATGCAGTGCATAAGTAATTGTTAATTAAAAATGTATGGTATAATGACCTACCAAGTTTGACCAGAATTTCATCCAAGTTGATCGAAACCTTGTCACTCATTGTTTAAACTACAAAAGTAAAACGCAATTCAAGGATTTACACAGTCAAAAGCTTTGTTGATACAATAAACGAGCCAAAATTGCAAGACAATGCCACACATTTTAACATAAAAGGGAGAAAAGTAGTTTTAACTGCATTTGCATTACTATCTAAACCACTTTAGTGGAACCAAATTTCTCACTCATGGTGGTAAGGGACTTGTAAGAGTCTAAACCACAGTTCGGAATAAAGGAGATTCATAATTTAGGTAAAGCGTTGCTCCTGGAGCAGTTCTGTTTGAGAGGCTTAACGTTCTCAGAAGGCATGAAGAATGCAAGGAGAGATGCTTGTGTGCAAAATGCATAGCGTGTACTCCATCTGGTTACTAAGCCTATGGACTGCAGTGCTGCTGATGGAAAAGTTCCTTGAGCACTCTGCGCACTCCTCCCGTACAACCACCACGTCCATTTAAATCAAAGGTGTATAAATGCTAAGTGTGATTAAAGACACAATTCTCATAAAATGGAAAACGGATTGTAATAAACTCTTTCTTCTGTTTATATCATGCTGCTATGTGCAGAAATTCAGTTATGGGTTTTTAAAGAGATGGGGGATGATGGAGATCTCTAAAAGGGATGCAAGCACCGTGTATCAGAACGCTCTGGACACCTCTCCTTAGCTCAGCTGCATTAACAGTGAGCGAAGTTATCTGGACTTTAACTGTCCCACAGTGGCTTCCCCATCCCACTGTGAGAGAAGCAAAGCCAGGACAAATTTGGGATGAGGATGAGATCCTAATCCAGGATAAAGTGGAATAGAAAACAATTGCAGAATTTAACTAAAGTGGCATTAAGGCTACATCCTGCAGCACTGAGGCTGTGGGAGCGGGAGGGGGTGGAGGCAGGGTTTAAAACACTGGGTGTCTGACAGAAATGAATTTGTCTAATAGTTAAGGGAGGATCAGAACACCTAATCCAAGTGACTGGATTACCACAGGCTGTGATAAAAACTCCGAGAAAGAGATAATAGTTTTACCAAATGTATTTAAAAGATTGAAATCCTAGTTCCTAGTGCCTGGAAACACTTAAGATTGCAAATAAAAAATCTTCTGAAAATACTAAGAAAAATACTAGGAAATACCACCTCAAGCCACAGATCAAGGCAGAATATTTTTGCTTTCCCATCATGTGAAAGAAAATCCAAAGTAATTCCTTCTGATTAAAAAAACCAAATCGTTTGGAGCATGTATTAAAAAGCTGTTCTCTAGAAAGAGTTTAACAGTGTTTATTAGCTGGTTTTCTGAAACTTCCCATAAAAACTGCAATATATTGGGGCAAATACATTTTATTTATTGTTTTATAAACTGCAACACAAAGTTCCTCAATAGAGCAGACTGTATAGATGTATATTATTAAGATAGAGACTATTATATAATCACATAAAAATACAAATAATTTTACCTTTCGAATATTTTTGTAGAAGAGTACTAATGCTTTTGTAGAGAGAAAGAGGTTTTTTTTTTACTGTAGTTTAGCAATAAAACTTACGAAAATGATAAAGTTGCAGAAAATAGTGCTTCTGAAAGCATGCATATGTAAACTACTCGTTATTCTAGTATTGTTAAAATGAATTAGTGTAACTGCAAATGTCAAATGCTTTTCTGTGCTGTGAATTAAGAGGATACAGGTGTCACTAGTAGAAAGGGCTGAGAGATTCAATGGCACTGGTAATAAATACAGTGTTTGCAGATTTTAAAAACAGTAGGTAACACCAGCCTGCAACAAACTTTGGATATCTGATGTCTTCCAGGATATGACTGTAGCAAAGACTGATTCTTGGACATACTGCAGAAAAGCAGCATCAAACCATTAGCCAACTCAGGGTGACAAATTCAGACGAAATTCTCCTGTGTGGCTGATATTTTTGTTAAAGATAAATATGTAACACACGCGACTGGGTAAACCAGCTTCAGACTGCATCTATTCTTTCTAATGGGAATATTCAAAATGCTGCCAGGAGAAAAGTATTATTATGCATTTTGCATTTTTGCACGGCATTAATGTAATTATATGGAATTCAATCACGGCAATAAAGTTCCATATATTAGAAGATTGTCTTGGGTGCAGAACCCACAAGCAAACTGTCTGATGTGGTCTCAAGCCATTACAGCACTAACATTAATAATGCTATTTCTCCATAACCCGTCTGGCAACAGCCACGTTCTTCATTAAAAGGCGGAAAATACCCATAACCTGTGAGGCAAATATCTTCCTTAAAACCCACATCTCGATTCTACCAGTTGTAGGCTATGAAACAGTACTCATTTCAGTTGGCTCTGTATGAATAATTTTTAATTTAGCGAGGCTCCTTTGAGAGCAAACCTGTGCTTCCCCAATGCCATTCATTACTGTTTATGACTGTAAAGGTTGTTTGAATCTTCCTGAAATTTAGAAGAGCTTACATTTCGTGACTTTTTATCTCTGTTGATAAAATAAAAATGTGCTTCTCCTCGTATTGTTTACGCTCCTCTGCCCTTCTTTTACCACACCGCTTTAGGAAACCCATGAGGAGACCTGAACCCCGTGAGGAGACCTGAAGCAAGCACCCACTGGATTGCCACTTTTTACTTAGTCCGGCACATACCAAACAAAAGGATTTTGCTGCAGATTACTCCCTAAAGTCCTGGGATTTAAAAATTAAAACTATTTTTGTCAAAAGAGAAAAAAATGGGAGGAAACCCCCATCCTGCGGGGCACCACAGGGGCTGCGGAGGAGCGCCACAAAATGGCGGCGTGAGAAACAGGGGGCGAGTCCCCTGAGGGCGGAGAGCGGGGCCGGGGTGCTCAGGGGACCCTCTGCCTTTGGGGGACCATCAGCACTGGGAAAGGGACCAGAACGTGGCGGCCCCGCATGGTCTCGAGCGCTGCCAGAAGGGAAAGGGTGAGGAGCCGTCCAGAGACTCACCCAAGGACGCCAGGCAAAGGGACCATAGCCCCGCTCACGCCCGGACGCTGCCCCTCAGCGCCGGCCACGCCCCGCGGGGCAGCCCCCGCGTTCCGGGGCACCTCAGCCCCGCCGAAGGGTGCGGAGAGGGTGGCAGGTGCCACCTGCCCGCCGGGCTCCGTGCCGGGGGTGGTGGGAGCTGGGGTGGTCGGGCAAGCCCGGAGCAGGTTCAGCGGCCGGGAGAAGGGGCTGAGCCCGTTCACCCAGCGGAACCGCAGCGCCCGGCCGGGCGGACTCATCGCCAGCGGCCGCGGCGCTCCGCTCCCTCAGGGCACATCGGCGGGGCGCGTGTGCCCCCCAAACTACCCGTTTGCCTGAACAGTGGGACTTATGAGGGAAAGACCAACATTTCTGAGGGCTTCGGGCGAAAAGCGATGAGGATGCTCCATCTACCGGGGGCAGCGCGCAGGCGGGCGGTGGCCGGGCGGGGAGAGGAGGCAGCGCCGCTAGAACGGGACATCGCCTGGAAACCTACTGGGGGTTAATTACACACATCCACGCTCCGGGATGTGACACAAAAATAAGGAGCGGCAAAACCTAACGTGCTTTATCCAACCCTCCACGTCCCACTCGTGTTGCTGACCCAACTGGTGGAAATCAGCCTAAATCCTCCCTCATGGGCCCGGCCCTCAGATAGTTAAAAAGGGCATTAAAGCATCTCCCTTCTCATCCCGGAGCGCTGTTTCACACTAAGGATGCTGCGGAATGCCGCCGCTCGCCTCAACACAAGTTGTGTTCACAAAATTGTGTGCGTTTGTTTGTTTATGGAAGTGCAGCATTACAAGGCAAAAATGCATAGCCCGGGCGTGCAAGAAACTAGAAAATGCTTCCCTCCACGCTTAGTTGTTTTTTCCTCCCTGTTGAGATTACTGAAGCAGAGGATGGATTTAAGATTATCAATAAGCAAAGGAAAATAAGTTGGGCGGAGGGGCACAAGCTGGAGGGAGGACAAAAAGATCAGCCGATAAAAGAAGAAAGGATAGAGAAATAGAAACAGGACTGAAGAGAGAGAGACACAGAAAACTCTGCCAACTGCAGCCCAGGTGTCAGTCAGATGCGATGCTGCTTTCAGAACAGTCAATTCAACCAACAAGAAATACAGCTTCAAAGAGAAATAGCTGACCTACCTGGTTTCAGATCAGACATGAAGAAGGGAAATAAAAAAAGAGAGGGATATGGAAAGAGACATGTTCTTTTGGAAGCCAGATGTCTGCTCCGTGTACCCCGCTGGTGGTGAGACTCTGTCCTTTCCAGGAACATCTCCGACCCATCTCCCTGCCTGTCCCGGAGGGTGAGAGCGTTGCCCTGCTCCCTAGGGATACTCGAATTCCTAGATGCCCCTGGGGCCCTGCATTGCCACTCCGTCTTCCCAAAACATTAAATGCTTTCTTACAAGGAGAAATAGCTTCAAAGCTTTATCCTGCCGTAAGCAATTCCTTAAAGACCCTCTAAACTTCTCGGAATGGGAATTTAACAGCAGAATAGCAGGTAACTTCAATGATGCTCATTAACACCTCCCCGTGTCCCGGTAATTTAAGTAGCGGTGCCAAGGGAAGCTGAGGTTCCCACAGCTCCAAGGACCCCAGTTCAACCAGAAGGTGGTCAGTCAGTTCAACAGGCTTTGGGGAAAGCCGGTAGGGATTTCCCGGTTAATTCCTGTCCTGTTCCTGTCCTGCGGCCTGTCCCCACCGGGGCTTGGCAGGGCTAGGGAGCTCCTTCACCCATCTATTTATTATAAGGACTCCCAACCCGAGTTTATCACTCTGCACCCACCAAAAATCCACCTTCAGAAGCTGCAGAAAGAGGAACTTTGTATCTCACTGGTTCTGTCTTGTTTGTTTTCTCCTGTTTCCCAACAGAATCCCTCTGAAAAAAAAAACCCAGCTAACTCCAAAGCCATAAACAACCACTTTCATTACCAATGGCAAGCAGGAAGGGCTCATTTGTATTATCATCTCTAATCAGTGATTAATGGGTTGCATTACTCTGAAAAGAGACATGGTCAAGTCAGGGCTCAGAAAAGGCTCCCAGACCCTCTCCTCACTGCTGGGAGACGCCCGAGCCCATCATCCTGTTAGCAGAGGGCCACGGTGCTGCCTCTTGTTGAGCTCCATGTCCCTCTCCTGTGTTCTGGCAGCTCCCCCCAGCTCTTCCAGCTGATGGAGATGGCAAAGAAACCCAGGATCTTCCCCGCAGAGAGGACAGGGCACCCCGTGCCCCTAGCAGCATCTGTGATCGAGTTTGGAAAGGTCTCCGGAGGCACCCGGCCAAATAACCCCAGAAGAAAGCAGGGGGATGTCGCTGCCTGATTTATTGGGAAAAGGGATGGAAGGTTCCTGTCCTTATGAAGCTGCTCTGGGATAAACTGGCTCCTTGAAGCTGTAATGCTGTAGCCCAGGCAGATGCTCACCTTCAGCCGTGGCCCCAATCCTGTTTCCAAGCCCGGGGTGGTGCCTGACTCCCACATGGTACCCAAAGCTGTGGAGGAGCTCCCTGACAAGAAAAGAGGGACTCCAATTCCTGAGCAGCCTTCAACCGCAGCGAGTCACCTCCAGGAAGGGCTGGAGTCCAGCTCAGTGCCAGCGCTCAGGCCAGCCTGGACACTGGATTTCTCCCGGACTCAGCCCCAGAAAAATTCAGGCACCTCAGGGTATCTGACTGTGGTTCTTTACGTCCCCCAAACCCGCGAATTGTCCTCATTCCTGATTTCTGCTAAATAAGTGTTTTTGTGGCAACCCTCTTTCCCATCCTGGGAGAAGTTGTAATATTTAAAGGACTTGAATGGGAGAGGAGAGGAGAGGAGAGGAGAGGAGAGGAGAGGAGAGGAGAGGAGAGGAGAGGAGAGGAGAGGAGAGGAGAGGAGAGGAGAGGAGAGGAGAGGAGAGGAGAGGAGAGGAGAGGAGAGGAGAGGAGAGGAGAGGAGAGGAGAGGAGAGGAGAGGAGAGGAGAGGAGAGGAGAGGAGAGGAGAGGAGAGGAGAGGAGAGGAGAGGAGAGGAGAGGAGAGGAGAGGAGAGGAGAGGAGAGGAGAGGAGAGGAGGAAACTTAATGGGGGAGAAAAAGAGAAAAACACGATCAATCAAAAAAATTTCTATTTATTTGAATACTTTGGGATTTTGTTGCTTTTGTTGAAATTTTCAGCGAAAATCCTGATGGAAGCAGATTGAAGATTGTACAGGAACATCTCGTTGTAGAAGGAGATTTGGCAGTGTGTGTATTTACCTGCAGGTGAAGGCAGCAGCTAAACAAATCCCAAAGGATTTCAGACTTTACAACCAGGTTCATAGCTACACCGTAAAGAAAATTAAAGATCAATCTTGGGCGGTAGATCCTTTCTGTCTGCAGCCATGGTCTTGACCAGGGCCCTGTACAAGGAACGTCTTTCCTTACCAATCTCAAAATAGTTTAGATTTTTTGAGTTTTCAGTACATCTTTATTTTAACATCAGGTATGCCAGCCATGGCCTGATACTTCGTTTGACAAGTAACTTAAATAATACACAGAAGGACAAAGATTTAATGAATATACAGTGTGAGTATAGAAAGTGGGTGAACATCTCTCCCTGTCCAACAGCATTTTAGGGACTTCAGTGCTTTCAACAGGTATCAGGACCTTAAGTGAGGATCCAACCTGCTCACTCTCTCTAATATTAAGCAGATTACAGCTTCAAATGTAACTTCATTTTTAGGAAGAAATTGAACGATTGATAGCTGTTATTTCAACAGTTATGACACTCTTAAAAATAATAAGGCACGTGAAACACATCAAAACACAGGTCGCTTCCGTACCGAGCATCCCCCACTACAGCATCCTGAGCTTGAGATCCTCCCTCCATCAAAGCTCCCGGATGGCTCGGTGGGAAACGCTCCCGAAAACCCCATCCCCCCTCCCCGAGGGGGGCTGACATTTCCAGTAACCTTTTCTATCCGCGAGAGCGGGCACTGTCCTCGGGCTGAGCATCCCCCGCCTGCTCCGAGCGAGCGGGGTAAGAGCCAGCCGGGGGAGGACAGGGAACCTCCCCGCTTCCCAGTGCCCGCTCCAGCCCCGCCCGTCCCGCAGCGCTCCACGGCACCAGGCCGGATCCTGCCGAGACCCATCCAAGGCCGGAAAATCCCGGCTGGTTTCCCAGATACCCGCCCGAGGGACTGCCTGCGCTCCGGTTCTGCCGGTCAGCATCCCTTAATGAACTCCAACATCTCTGACAATCCTACGGAGACTTTAAAGTGAGGCTTCTCCTTCCCAAGGGTATGTTTTAATACGCTACTTAACGCCAATCAAGTGCTTTAAAAATGTATTCGCACCTCTGCTGCATTTGGAAGCTCCGTCTAGATAAATAATCCCCGGCGACTGAGATTCTAGGACCCAGCATAGCTGGCGAATCCTTATACGAAGGTGTATAGATATGTTGCTCAGCGTATTTTTGCTTTAAGGCTCTGAGGAGAGAGGAATATGTCCTGTCCTGAGGCCAGAACATCGTGTCCATGCAGGCCGCTGAGATGCTACAGATGTCTGGTCATATTTTTGATAAATATTTTTTCACGTACAATTTTATTTCTTGCTCTCCAGTGGGTTCGTCTCTACAGCATTAACTCCTCACTCTACCTGTGGCAAGGGTCAAGGCTGTCACCCAAATAAAAGCAGTTATCTTTGCCGGCTATTATGTCAGGAGCAGGGTTTCTATTATATGGGGGGAGGGAGGGGGAAAGAAGATGGGGGGAAAAGGCCGAAATGAAGTGGGCACGGCCAAGTGCATCCCCAGGCTCGCCCGCAGCTCTAATAAGACCTGGGGGCTGAGCCAGGAGCTTGGGCACCACAGGAATCTCGGCTTTCCCGGATGAGGCACCGCGTCCCACGGAGATGGGGTCGCCTCTGGGGTCGCTGCGATCGCTGCGGGTCGCGCTCCGGAGGCAAAGCCCAGCCCTGCCCGGTCCGGAGGTAGAGCTCTTGTGGAGCGGCGGGGCAACGCGAACCTGCCAGGGTCCCGGCCATGGATAAAATTCCCTGGGGTCTGGGAAAGGGATGCGGGGGCCCCCTGGAAGCTGATCTCTCTCGGCCCTGGTAGCTCAAAGCAAGGAGCCCCAAGAATCTTCCCCAGGCAGGGAACACCGGACTGTGCCACTTCCCCAAAACAGAACCCATTGTACCCAGCTGGAGAACAGGGGCTGGGCTGGCTTCCCTCTTTGGGTCACCCTTTAAATGGTTAACACAAGGTTCCTGGGTCCATTTCGGTGTCTCTTTTCTTTCTCTTCCTCTCCCCTCCCAGCAGTGCTGCCAGCATCGCCCCATGCGGGCCGGTTTCTGGGGAACAAAGGCTGGGGACCTGGGGGACAGCCCCTCACCCCTGCGAGCTGCTCTTAATGAGGATTCATTTCTTTAGCCTACAGTCCTGGCTTTCATTATGGAGCCTGTCTCACCCTGTTCATGGTCATTAGGCTGCAGCCCAGTAACTCCCTCGCCAGATCATGAGCATGATTTTAAAAAATAGAAAAAAAATTTAAAAAAAGACACCTTCAGTAATATTAGTAATAATCTTCATCATCACCATCCTCATCTGGCCGTTCTAAACTACCTACCCATTAACACAGGCTTTCTACCCTTCTACATCTCTCCCAGCAGAGGTTTTTCTCCATCAGCCCCGTCCCGGGACGCTGCCAGGGGCTCGGTGGGCTGGGGGGCGGCGGGGCAGCTCCTGCCCGCGGGGACGCTCGCGGAGCCGCCGAGGTCGCCGCCTTCTCACCCGCTCGCTGGGGAAGCCCGACACTCATACCGAGGAGGGCTGGAGGCTTTGTAAATTCCTGCCCTAAAAGGTTATTTGGGATCTTTCGTTGACTACGTCAAAATATTGTTTTTCCCTAACGGAGAAGACAGTGGTGGGATGGAAGGCTGGAAGAGGACTCTCAGCAATATTTATAGATTATATTCTCCTCTTCTCTAATTTTTTCTCCCTTTTTTTTCCCCCTAAGGAGATCGGCAAACTAAACCTGGGTAAAGGTGAAGCCGAAAAGTCTCCCCTTTCATTTTTTTTAAGTTTCTATGAAGTGTCTCTGAACTCGTGAGTTTTGTGTGCACTTTATGTCTCCCCAGCTCTGTCGGGTTTTATGAAAATGAGCAGTATTGAAAGCTTTTCCATCCCGCTAGCTGTGAGCCTCACATAAATGATGTAAATGGCTCGAAGGGTTTTTTTCAAGTGAACTGTGTAGATCTGTGAAAATAATATCAGGGTTTTCCGTCAGAATGAGCTTAGCACTGTACTGAGGCGTACCATAATCTGACCCGACACCTCCGACCATCTGCGCTATCTATCTGCCTTCTGATTTACCAAATCTTCACAAGCAAAAGACAAATTGTACTTGATACTAAAGAAAAGACGGCGAGCCTCAGTCCAGCTCCATTTCTGCGGAGAAATGATTGGAGAAAATGTAAATCTGTTTAATTTCGGTCTACAAGCAACTAGCAAAGGAGCTTTCTTAAAGAAGGGGGAAAAGGAAAACAAAAACAATAGAGGGGGAAAAAAGAATTGGGGGGGGGAAAGACAACAACAAGAGATCAAATTAAGAAGGGATTTTTTTGACAAGCATTCTAGAAAAAAATACATTGCAAACAGCAGAAGGGAGAACATATTGAGCTTAATTCAAAATATATGCTGCCTTCCCGAGCATAGTCCTTAATATTCCCGGGAAGAAATTGCCACTGGGCAGCTGTATGTAGAATAAAGAGTGGCTTCTTGATCATCCTCCCGTTCTCTACAGAAAATAAATCGTATCCTCGCAGCTCAGAAAGTGATTTCATCCCACTCCGAGACGTCTGGAGCTGGTCCCCCTCCTCCGAAGGGGCGGCCGGGGCTCACGTCGCACCCAGCCCTGCGGTCGCTCTCTCGGGGCACCGAGGGGGGAAAAAAAACCCGCGGGGAATGATTACTGCGAGGTGATCAATATTTCAAAAGATTCCCGAAATCTGCTTTAAGTCGCTTTCCTGACCTACAAATGACTTCTCACTCCTCGCGACTATTCTCGGCGTCTTTTCAGGACTGTTCAGCCGAAAAAAATAAGGGTTTAAATGTTAAAAAAAAAAAAAAAAAAAAAAGCTTTGGTTGAACGGGGAAGGGCGCTGGGCTCTTTGCAGATAATTCCTCGTCTTATCAGAGATGGGAAGTCATCTACAGGGAGAACGGGGAGAGTTTTTCCCTAAATCTCTGCTGTTCCTGACGTCCTCCCGCTGCATCCATTGTCAGTGACACCCCCAGCATCACGGTCACTGTTATACAGGCAGTTTTTTTATCTGATTTATCAACTCTGCCTTATTCCCCTCTCCGCCCGCGGGTGCGCGGAGCTCTGTGCGAACATCACAGCTTTACCGGGGAGAGTGTGGGGGTCCCGGCCGCCCTATGGCTGGGACCACTCCCTCCAACCTGCCGACAGCACCCTGCAGCGGGAGTCCCCTTCCCGCCCCGCAGCCTGCCTTCCCTGGGCCGGCCGGGCGGCTCTGCCCTGCCCGGGTCGGCGGGACAGAGCGGCGGGGTCGCGGTCCCCGGGGAGCGGCCGGGGCGCCGCGCGTAGCGGGGCGGGGAGCGGGGCGGGGAGCGGGGCGGTGCAGGGCCTTCCTCCGTGATTGGCAGCGGCTGACAGTGAGTGGCAGCCCCGCCATGGAAACCCGGGAGCCAATCTGCCGAGCCCGCAGCAAATCAGCCTCTCCCGCAGCAGCGCGGCGGCGGCGCGGAGCTGCCCTTGTGCCTTTTCTGCTTTCCTTTTTTTCTTCTTCTCTTTTTTTCCTCCTTTTTTTTTTTTTCCCCCCTTCCTTCCCTCCCCCCCGCCCGCCCTCCCTCCCCGCTCCATCCTTCTCCGCCTCGCCCCTGCCCACCACCCCCAGTCGCCGGAGCTGCCGAGCGGTTCCCATCTCCTCTCCGCCCTCCTCCGTCCCTCCCGCGGCAGCTCCGCCGGCTCCGGCAGAGGCAGCAGCGGAGCGAGGGGCGGCCCCGGGGCCGCTGCCCCTTCCCCGCCGCGGGGCTGTGCGCGGTGGCGGCGGGCATCGCCGGGGGTGCGCGGAGCGCGGAGCGGAGCCCGGCGCCGCCTCCATGTTCCAGCTGCCCATCCTCAATTTCAGCCCGCAGCAGGTGGCCGGGGTATGCGAGACCCTGGAGGAGAGCGGGGATATCGAGCGCCTGGGGCGCTTCCTCTGGTCCCTGCCCGTGGCCCCCGCGGCCTGCGAGGCGCTCAACAAGAACGAGTCGGTGCTGAGAGCCCGGGCCATCGTGGCCTTCCACACGGGGAACTACCGGGAGCTCTACCACATCCTGGAGAATCACAAGTTCACCAAGGAGTCCCACGCCAAACTGCAAGCCCTCTGGCTGGAAGCGCACTACCAGGAGGCGGAGAAGCTGCGGGGCCGACCCCTGGGGCCGGTGGACAAGTACCGGGTGAGGAAGAAGTTCCCGCTGCCCCGCACCATCTGGGACGGCGAGCAGAAGACACATTGCTTCAAGGAGCGGACGAGGCATTTACTGCGGGAGTGGTACCTGCAGGACCCTTACCCCAACCCCAGCAAAAAGCGGGAACTGGCTCAGGCCACGGGACTTACCCCCACGCAAGTGGGCAACTGGTTCAAAAACCGCAGGCAAAGGGACAGGGCAGCAGCCGCTAAGAACAGGTAAGGTGCTGCCCGTCCCGTCGGGACACAGGTTCCCCCTTAGGGAGGTTTCGCCCCCGCCCGCCGAGGCCGAAGGCTGCGGGGAGGCGGTGCGAGACTGCCGGCAGAGGATGGGGAAACGAGCCCGGGAGATTTCTCCCCGGGAAATGCAGCGAGATAAAGCAGAAGCAGCGGGAATGACTTCGTTTTAATAGGGGAGGATCCCCGCCCTGGGCTCCCTCTTGGCTGCCCTGTGGGGGAGCGGGACAGGGGGAGCAGGAGAGGGGCCGCCTGGAGCCACCGGCTGGAGCTGGCGGCAGACGGGCCGTGTTCAGGGGCCGAGCGGAGACAAACCCCCTTCAAAGTTTTGCCCGGACATATAAATACCGGTTTGAGATATGTCCATCCTGAGAAGAGCCAGCCATGCCCTCTGCGGGCCGTGCCCCAGCCGCCGTGCCCTGTTCCTCCGCTGGAGCCATCCGGGAGCATTCCTTGGGATGTTGTTCTTATTTCTATTTTAAATACATAAATATATAATAGAAATACTATATATAATTTTTTTTTATAAAATATGTTAGAAAAAAAATCACGGCTCTAAATGAGGAGTGTTAGCCCAACGCTAGTGACACAAGCAGACTCGCCGGCAAGAAGGGGAGGGAGCAGAGTTTCCCCGTTATCTCCTCTCCAGGATCCCGGAGCGGGGTAAATTCCCCTTGTCACCCCTCAGCCTGGCTGTCGCACGTCGGGGACGTGGGTACTCTCACCCGGAGCCCTTTTTTATCTGCTGAGGGAAGATGTAAGGCCTACTGGAGGGGAGACGCCGCCCGGGAGCTGCTGCAGGGAATTACTAACCCCTAAGATGAGGCCCGGTTTGGGGGCAGATTACGGAGGAGGGGGACAGCCTTCCTCTGGGTGTGCCAGCCGAGGAGCGGGGCTGACCCTGGGGTGAGCACTCGGTTTGTCAGACAGAGCTGAGGAACTGGGTGCCCACCCAGCTTCTCCTCTCTGCAGTCGCTGGTATAACCGGTGAGAGCTGGAGGTCGGGGGCAGCGGCGTGGGGGTGCCGGTCGGGGGAGCCCCTGGGAGGGACACAGGGGACACAGGCGGGTGCCGGGGTGCGGAGGGCGGGCGGTGATGCTGTGTGTGCCGCTTCCTTGCAGGCTACAGCAGCAGGTCCTAACGCAGGGCTCGGTGCGCTCGCTGCAAGCGGAGGAGGAGAGCGGCGGGGAGGCGGTGGGGGCCGCCTCCAGCCCCGCAGCCAGCCTCTCCAGCAAAGCGGCCACCTCCGCCATCTCCATCACATCCAGCGACAGTGAATGTGACATCTGACACCACCGCCATGGCAAACCGGGGCGAGCGGGAGGCCCGGCTCACCGGTGCCTGCCGACACGGCCAGAGCAGCGGGGCTGGCAGTGCCCGGCGCGGGCGCCGAACGCGGGGTACGGGGCGCTCCCCGCGGCCGCCGGCCCGCGCCTCCCTCCCAGCCCTGCAGCAGACTGCATTAAAAAACATCATTAAAATCGTTGTCGCCTTTATTTCTAAGGATTTGCAGAATTGATGCCTAAAAAGAAATAATTAAATAAAGCCCAGAAAACGTAAAAAAAAAAAAAAATCATCAAAAAACCGAATGCCAAGTTGCAAAATGTCTGAGCCCCTGCCCTTATCCCGCAGGGTTGTTTCATGTTGAACAGACGCAGTTCTTCTGGTTGGGTTTTGCTTTACTTTAAAGGGTTTTTTATATATATATATAATGTTTATTTACTTATTTAAGGGATTGCTATGGTAGATTTTTTTCTATTATTATTATTAATTATTATTATTTTTGGCTTGTTCTCTATGTGCACAGGTGACTTGTAGAGCATGTGCAGGACGAAACTGTATGAAGCAGCCTAAAACCATAATAAAATATTTGGTGAACGACCCTCGCATCTGCTTTGAAATGACGGTGTCGGTCTCAAGCCCGCCAGTTTACGCAGAGCAGATCTCCGAGGCCACGGGTATTTCAGCAGCAGCTCGGCAGAAACCGAACTAGCGGGTTCCCGGGACCGGGGGTGATGTCTTTGCCAGGCAGGGAGCCGGGAGGAGCCGGGATGAGGCGAAAGGAGTGGGAACGGGGCTGGCGGGGGACGCGGGTGCCCGAGGAAGGGAAGGAGGCAGCATCGCCGCAGCTTCTTCTCTCCCAAGGGCTGAAGCTTTGGGGATTATCGGAGGCGAATTTTCTGAGAGGGACGAGGAAAAAAAAAAAAAGAAAGAAAAAATTACTATTATGAAGAGAAACGGTCGGGGCACAGCCCAGCCGGGGAAATTAAGTTTCCTCCCTCACCTGGCAAAGGCAAGGAGAAGATGGGGAACGAACAGTTCTCCATGCCAGTGAAAGGCCTTAAAGGGGGCGAAATTACCCCAAATCGCGATGTGTCAGGGGCTGTCCCCACCATCCACCTCCCTCGCTTTGTTTTGCGCCGGTTTTGCTGGAGGAGACCAAACGCCAGGTCCAAAGGAGCGTGCTAAGCTTTTTTCCCCAGCAGAAGGATTTCATATTATACAATTTGACATTGATCTTTAAATCGCCTGAGCTGTGCTTTTTTTGTCTTCTCGGTCTCATCGCGTTTACTTCCCTGTCCTCAGAGAGATGCCTCCCCGGTAAGCTGATTGCTCGGTTCGTTTTATTTAGCAGCCGAAGCTTGGCACCGGGGAAAGCCGGGCGGCGCTGGGAGCGGGAGATGCCCCGGCTCTCGCTCGGCTCTGGCTGCCTGCAAGGGCAGCGGCCGGGGGTGGGGCACAGGGGCATTTCAGCTCCGTGATAGTTTAATTCAGTCCTGCTGCCTTTTATCGGGAGGTATATTCCCGTCTCGGCAGTGACCTTTCCCTTTTTTCCTAAGTTTGAATTTAAAACCTGGATTCAGGGCGTTTACACCGCCGATGCCTAAATCTGCGTTCCGTCCCCAAAATCATGTGCCTTGGTTTTCCTTTCAGACTGTTCCAGGGATGGGCCAGGTAGCAGGAATTTTTTAGCTTTTTTTTTTTCCAAAGTCAATTTACAGGAAGCTCTCTCCCTGGTGGGGTGTAACGGGCAAATAATCTACATTTTAGGAGTGCGGAAGTGTCGGATCGAAGGGCGGGGAGCGGGGGCAGAGTCCGGGTCTCCACCTGCCTTTGGGGTACTCACCTGCGGGAGGGTCCGGAGCGCACTTTGGACCCCAAACCCTGAGGTTTATTGCCTCCTGAACTCCATCGGATTTAAGCCGTGCAAGAACAGCCCGGTTTTGCTGTTCTAGCGTCAAATGAGGCTGGGGTTTTACCTTGGGTTTGGGGATCGCTTCCCACCCACGAGGTTGTTTTGGGAGCAAAAGCGGTGTTCTCCCTCAAAACGGAATCTGCTGAAACACATCGTGTTCTTCCTTTATTTCTTTTCTTCCCCGGCAATCGGTGAATCTGATTCAATTTCTCCGTCGGCTTCTCCGGGCAGAGTAGCAGCGCTTATTGTGGGGAATTAAATCTTTCGGAAAGATATAAAGAGGGCGGAGAGCACATGCGCTCAGCGTCTCGTAAAGTGGGATTTCTTTCCAACTAAAAACCACCTGGAATTTGGACAATAGGCAACGGGTTAATACTGTCTCTTTCGACAAAGGGTTTGAGCGTCATGAAGGATGCGGGATCTCCCCGAGTGGGCAGTGGAGGGACTCTCCCGCGGATGCTGGCGGCGAAAGCACAAACCAACCTCTTCCGAAAGAGCGGCCGGGGCGGGGGAAGGAGCACGGAGCAGCCCCGCTGCCCGGCCTTGCTTGCTGCGGGAGAACGGGAGAACCGAGCGTCTCCCAGCTCCGCTCTTCCCCGCCGGGGCTCCGCAGGGGCCGGGGCCGCGGGGCTGCGCCGGCGCCTTTGGTTAGACCGAAAAGACCCAAAATAAAAAACCGCGGTTTCCCCACCCCGTCCCCCCGTTGTTTTTTTTTTTCCTTCTGCCCTTTCCCTTCCCTTATTGAAAGTGAATGCCTTTCCCCCGGCATTTTCAGCATTTTTTTTTACCCCAAAGATCAGCCCAAGCCGTCACCCTCCCGAGCCTATGGTTGCTTTAAAAATAATAATAATTATAAACGGGTAAGAGTGAAGGAGCTTGTATTTACACTAAACAAAACGCTCCCCAAAGGGTCACTAAAAAGTCTGCCTTGACCCCTCTCTCTCCGGTTTAACAAAGAAGGAAAATATTGTATCAAAAGTGAAGTGAATGGAGAAGGCGGAGAAGAGAAACAGCTTTTCCTCTCTTCAGCTGGGAAGGGGGGAGAAACGTTTGAATATTTCCGTTTCTTTTGAGAAGCGGGGCAGCCCCGGGCAGGGCTGAATGGGAAAGTCTTGTAAGCGGGCTGGGAGGCTGTCAAACTGCTCAGAGTAATCACTGCTAATGAAGGGGTCTCCAGCCCTCCCTGGGACAAAGGATGCTTACGAGTGCTCGCCGGGGCTGAATACCTAATAAGTTTGCAAGGGGGAAAAATGAGTGAGCTGTCCGTAAATTGATTTTGCAAGGAAAAAAAAAAAAAAACCAACAGAAAAAACTCCTTGCAACAACAACAAAAAAGGAAAAAGCAAAGGCTTGCAGGCTGGGGAGAGAGCCTGGCCCCAGTGCAGCTGGGGACAGAAGGCCCACTTTTCCAGGCAGCATTGTCCCAGTCCCACACTGCAGAGGAGGACTGCTGCTGCTTGCAGTGGAAACTGGGGTGCAGGGAGGGCTGGGGGATGCAAGAGCCTTGGAAAAACCACACTGGCCTCTCCAGGCCGAGGGTACTGCCCCAGCTGCTGCCTGGCCCATGCGGGTGCTCCCTGTATGCCCATCCTCATGCTCCACTTTGCACAAGCCTTGCAGAGTGCTCATCCCATCCCCATCCCACAGTGCAGTCCCACAAAAGGGACTGTTCCCTATTTGTTCTGCCACTGCCTTTTGCCCCTTTTCTAACCACGGTGTTTTCTTTGCAGAACAGAAAAAGGGAGGTGTCTGGAAATCTGTCAAATATTGCACTGCCGCCAGCACTTCTCTTGGCTGGGAGGGCTCCTGTACAAAGGGTCAGCTTTGGCTTGCTGGCCTGGAGCTGGGTGCTGGGAGATGTAGGAAGGGGCTGGATTTGGGGGGAAACACCCCTGTGTGACAAGAAGAGCGTGTGTGTGTGTGTCATAGCTGTGGGAAGCAAGAGAGTGAGCCGCGTTTTGGGTGTTTCACGCATCCAATTAAAGGCTTGGGAGGATCAGACTCTCTCAGATCCAGTTACCCCTGGCCACTGCCGGGTAATACCATGAGAGAGAGCGTAATACTCCCCAGCCACGTCTGCCCCCGCCTCTCAGCAATGCCAGGCACCAGCTTGTCCATGTTTCTGTTATTTCTTTCTTCTCCAGGAGAAGATCCACATGTGTTTGCTGGAGAGAAGGATGGAGGCGTTGGAGGCCAAAGGGAAAGGGCACTGTGGGGTGCAGAAGCTGCCAAACTTTGACCTGTTCTTTCCCTTGTCCCTTCCCCAAGGCTACCTTGCAGCCCCATCACCCCAAAGGAGCCAGAACCCTGGGCTGACCTTGGTGTGCCCCCCTGAGGGGGGCCCAGAGGGTGAGACCTAGCTGAGAATCCAGGGAAGAAACATTTCATCTTAGATCCTTCGAGGCTTACAGCACTTTGCACTCTATCAGCATTTATTCTTGGCACCAGGGTGACAGAAAAAGCCCATGGATTTATGTTCCTTTCTGTCAGGACTCGCTGCAAGACCCCCAGTCAAAGGCCAGGAAAAGGCTTCCCTTCCTTCATCACTAGTTGCATCCAGTCTAAACTCCCCCAAATTGCAGAAATTCCCAAGAAAGCTCATGTCATGCCACTGCCTTCTGATCTGTGGCATAGGCCTCTCTGGCACACACCTTCCCCTGCAAGAAATAAGGTTAGGAAGGAAATTTCCGGCTTCAAACTGTGTAAAAGCAAAGTGGGTTTACATATTTGTACCCTCTGCCTCTTCCCAGAGGTGGGAGAGAGGCACTGTTGCCCCATAATCCTCCATACTTTGTTAATTTTATTCTTACACTTAGCAGAGTTGGTGCCATTCCATCCCACTGGAGTCAGCCCAGAGCATCAGGCCTCACCACTGCTGCTACTATTTCTGTCCCAGAAATCCTAAAAATGATACCAGACACCCAGTGTTCTCCCTTTACAGGCTCTCTTCTCGCTGTGAGGAGTAAAACCCAGGGGACTTGTCTTGTATCTTGGGATTGTCCAACAGTGCTGAGCTAAACCCCCTTCTCTGGGTGACCCTGACACCCAGCATGCATGGGATGGGATCCTCACCCTCCCCATTTACTGCTGAGGGAAAAGCATCTCCGTTCCAGCAATGCCCAAGGAGGGGCTTGATGGGACCTCCAGGACTTCTTCCACACCATGCAGCCAAATAAATGCTGTCAGACAACCTTGCAGCTCACTATCCCCCAAATCTGGATTTGCAGCTCATTTTCAGGCAACCAGGACAGCCTTATCAGGAGGGTGTCCATATGGAGACCAGACTTACAGGGTGGTCTCTTTTTTCCCTAGCACACCTTCATCCATCACACACTCCTGACTGGAAAACACCTGGCAGAGTTTTATCTCTTTATTGTCACAGTACCTGCCATGGAGCAGGAAGACACTCTGCTGGGTCTGTGCTATTAAATGACCGGTCCTGACACTGCTGCCTGCTGGTGGGGCACTGCTCCATGATTTTCAGCTCCCTCACCCTCCCAATAATATGTCTGTGTTCATGGGAAAGACTCTGTATGCCATGCTAGCTATTGAGCTCTTCCCTAGGGATCGTGTGAGACAGCTCTGCCTGGTCTGAGGCAAACCTGAGCCAGGGACTCTTCTAACGTTTTAATAGGATAAGTGATGAACCTCAGTGCCCTCATATGCTTTAATGTACAGATACAGCCAGACTAAATCACTTGAGACATCCCAAACAGCCTAAAGGATTTAGACACATCTCTTTATTTCCATTTAAAGCTGTTCCTCTTGATACCCTCTTTTTTTCCTTTTCTTTTTTTTTTAGCAGTCTGATAAAAGGCAAAGATGTGAGAGGAGAGGTTGTCACAGTCTAGAGGTAGGAACAGAACAGAAGCATCTATTTGTCCTGAGCACCCACATCTTATTTGCAGCAGTCTCAGAAGTTCAACCCCTTAGAAAACTCCACAAAAGCTGGATAAAGGTTTCAGAGTGGAGCCTCTAAGAGATAAATAGCCACTGCTGAGACCTGCATGCACGCACAGGTATTGATCAGCAGAACAAGCTTCTCAGCCTTTATTCAATAACTCCATAGTAACCCCAATGACACACTATTTGGGGCTTCTCCAGGACAAGCAGGAAGTTTTAACCCAGAACTACCTTCTCTTTTTCAAGACCTGTTGATTTCAACAGACAGCTCTACAACGGGAGAGCAAGACTTGATTTTTTTTTCACCTGGAAGCCTTTTTCTCATCTGAATCTTCTTTCAATGCTTTTAGTGGTTCTATTCAGGACAAAGCCATCCCATTCCTCCCAATTTCACCCACTGAAATGCATGTGCTGCTTCAGAAGCAATTCTTGAATGCTTTCATAGCATGTAGTTGTAATACCAAGGTAACCAAGGATGGAATGAGAGCTCTTGTCTTGGAACTTTGTATAGGAGGGTAATTCCCCATTAAATGTACAGTGAAGCAGTCACACACAGGGACACTCAGCTCCAGTCTCTTTCAGGCACCTCGAAGAAACACAAGAACTCACAACTCCTCAGGGAGCAAATCACTGTGTCTGCAGGCTGGGAAAAAGCTTTCTCATGAACATCTCTATCAGGACACTTATACTGGAAACTGCTCTTCAGGCCAGGTCATTTCTTAAGCCAATTTGAAGACTTTATAGGTGGTTCTTCAAAATTACCTTGGCTTGCAACCATTTTCTCTACCACACCTTCCACTAGTGCAGGTCAGCACCTGGTCCCTGGAGTCACCTTGGGGATAGATGTCCCCAGAACTGACATGGAGGGGTTTGATCTCCAGGGGCTGCTGTGTGGCCAGTGGGAGAGAGCAGTGCTCAGGCAGGTGACTCAGGGTGCCTAATCCCACCCTGGCTGTGCTGGTGCAGTAATCCAGCCCCGTCAATCTGGCTCTGTTGCCCAGAGAGCCGGCGCCACCCTCCTCCCCCTCTGTCCTTAGCAGCAAGGAGATCTAGGCAGTTTTAACCAAGATCAGCTCTCTAACCAAGTTCACTGTCTGCCAAGGCTCATCTCTGCCTGTTGACCGCAGAGTGAGAGGAGGCTCCTGAGGCCAGAGCTGATTTCTGTGAGTATTGTTCCCACTCAGTCGGTGATCCTTTTTATCCCCTGAGAGCCCCAAGTGCTGAAGGAGTGATGCAAACCAATTTGGTTGTTAAGATTAAATTGCTGGAGTGCTTCCTGGCAGACTCATGTGGCAGGTCACTCCTGGGTCAGAAGGACTTCAGGATTCCAGTGGCAGGGTGTCTTCTGCAGGGAATGGCTCTTGAAGCAACACTAGAGCCACACTGCTGCTTAAGAGCACAAAGTTCAGGGCTTCTTGGTGGATCTCATTATTTTTCAAATTTTTTTAAGCTATTCTGCCTGGTAATATTTCAATTTATTACTATTCAATGCTAATAAACATTCCCATTACAGTATTTTAGCTGTTTTCTGCCATTTTCTTTAGGCTTTGCTTCTGATGGAAAATCACTGTCTCTTTGCTAAAGAAATGAGCCACAGGAACTCTGCTAAAAATCTTCCTCACAGCAGCATCCTTGGTGTGCGCCGGACTTGATGGACATGGCTGTTTACCAGCATCAGGTCTTACCTTTCACCCATCCTTCATCCCACACTGGCTTTCAAGTGTCTCATCTCAAAATTAAGTGTTTGATGGACAGGGGCTTAAAGCAGATGAAATATAAAAAATTAAGTTTTGTAGCACAGTCTCAGGGTAAAGTGAGTGAGCTGCTCTGCCTGTGGCTTGATTTTTTTAGAGACAAAGTATTTGTTCTACTACTTATTTATGTTGCTAATTGCCATCTGAGCATTTGGAGAGGCAGGGCAGCAGGCTGCTTTGCTGGATGTGGAGTCCTTTTGATAAATGAGCTCTGAGAAGCAAAGAATTTGCTGTAGCAGCCCTGGAATATGTGCTGCATTTTGCAATATGTGCTGCATTTTGCAAAGGCACTGAGTGCTCTCCATCTCCTCGCAGAGAGAGCTGCTGGTGCTCAGCTCTTTTATTTAGGAAGCCACAAAATGCAGCTGTCTCATTTTAAAAGCCTGAATTTGAAAATGCTGACCGAGGATCTTAGGTTTGGGCCATGCTTGAATGCTTGCACGTTTGCTTTCCTGAATCAAAAACAGATTCTTCTCCCTCTCTCATGCCCACACACATCACACACATCTACACACACAGAGGGAGGAGAGGGAGGAGGCTGCAATTGAGGGAGCTCTTAGTGTTCTGTCCCAACTAAATGTCCATGATGGAAATAAACATGCTCGAGGAAGAAAAAAAACCATTGCATCCACATTAGCCACTGAATAGGTTATTACTTTACATGTACAGTATACAACTTTTCATATAGCTGATATCTTTTGTACTGGAGCATGAACATTAACCTTCTACTGTTCACCTTGGTTTGCAAACTGCAAGAATCAATTCACTGAAGATGGATGTTCACATCTAGTTAGCTTTCTGCATTATCTCAGCTGGAGAGGTCACTAAAAATAGTTGTATAGCACTTTAAATTTTCAAGAGGGAGACTTTATTATCATTTAGATCCCTCATCGCTGCTTTACCTACCACAGTTCTTCCAGCTGAAATAATGCACAGAGCTGGTAGTGGCTAAGTGTTTTCAGAGTTCATGCACTGATGAGCAGGACAGCTTGGACAATATCTGAATTGCTAGCAACAGCAAACTGAGCAAGCTTCATGGACAGTGTAACACTGGTTCGGTAAATCTCCACTGCTTCAACTATTTCATCAAAAAATGTCAGGTTTTTTTCTGCTCTCCTGCACTGCAGAAGCAGGACTGATCTGTCACCGTGTGCTGCCCTGATCCTGCACAGTCACTTCATGATCAGTAGTCCCCAGTGTCCCCACAGTCCTACTGCAATCAGTGGGACATTTGTGGTGCCAGGAAGCATTGAGGGGCTGCAGGATCACACCCACATTGTGTGGGACAGGATGACAGAAGAAAGGCTGTTCTTAGCAGAACTGCAGCATGACTTTCACTTGATATCTTTATTACTTTTAACAATTTCCTGCACTTTGTTATGATAAGTCACCTTGCCAAGGCCCTCACGGCCTTCCAGGCATTACAGCTTGCTGTTCACATGTCACCTCCATGTGTCACTACATACATGAGGTTGTAGGGATACATTTTGTCTGTTCGGGTTTGTTTGTGTTACAGGACTGACCCAGCCATTGTGAGGTTTCTGAGTTTCACCTTCCAAATATACACACGTGAAAGCACAGTGCCTTGGCCCAGTGCCTTGGCCCAGCTGCTCACACTGGCATTGCTGATCTTGTTTGCACTTAGAGAGTATTTATTTAAGCCATGAGGGCAAGGTTCAGAGAAGACAAAAAATGCCTGGAAGCACAAAGTATCAGAAGACACCAAGAGTGATGGAGCAGAGGGATTCCTTCGTTACATTGCAAAGTAAGTGTAACTAATTAATTGCTTCTTTCATTTATTTAAAAGAATGGTATCAATTATTTGTTGCATAACTAAATAAACAATCTTTCCTTCAGTATTAATTGTTGAGATCTACATTGCATCTCGCTGTCAATTCAAGCCGGAACTAAACACATCTTAAGACCAGAAGCCAGGTTCTCCTTGACTTCAGTGGCCATTAGATCAAATCCTTCTACAGCAGCATGAGAACACAACTCTCAGGGTTTAATTACCTGGACATTAAAAACTTTGTAACAAGCTGCACAACAGAACCTAATAGAAGTCTCTTTCCCTTTCGCCCTTGCAACTCTGCATCCTATGTCCAGAAGAGGCTGTGCTGCCGCACATTAAGAAAATCCAGACAGTAACTCTCACTGTCTTGGACCTTGGGGAAATGGGCTACAGCTTCCCTTCTGGAGCTAGAAGGAAACTCTCACAATGGGTATCAAAGTGGATAAAATCAGAGAATCATAGAATGGTTTGGGCTGGAAGGGACCTTAAAGATCATCCAGTTCCAACCTGCTGCCATGGGCAGGGACATTTTCCCCTAGGCCAGGTTGCTCCAAGCCCTGTCCAGCCTGGCCTGGAACACTTCCTGCGATGCAGCATCCACAGCCCCAGTCAAATTAAAATTAGCCATCACGCAAAAGTCTAGGAATATTTTCAACTGTCAACATGTTTGTGAGGGATAGAAGAAGTACACAGATCTGGGTGTTGTGTGGTCTTATTTCTGTCTCTCATTCCCACTCCAGAGAAGTTTCAGAAATTGGTCCTAGAAAAATGAGCTACCTGTGTTTTTTTATCTTGCAAATGTTTATTCACAAGGAGACCCCTTCAGTGGGTGCTGTTTTTACAAGTCAGGCCTAACCACATCCAGCTGGCATCTCCTACCAACCCAGGATGAAAGCTCCAGGTTCCAGGGAAGCTGATGGACCTTTAAGACAGGGACACACGAGATTAACAAAGCTTTTAGTAGAAGTCAGCAAATGCACAAGTCTGTGAGCTGAGAGCTATGTTGACATGGTGGATTAGTCATGGCTCTGGTGTCCCACAAGGACAAAGCACACAGACCTCCTGACATTGTTCACACTCATGGGACAACTGTGGCCCTGCCACAGCCCCAGCTCACACCCTGACCCCCTCAGAGTGCCACCCACCCCAGGGCACTGGGATCCCTGCAGCACTGAGGCATTAGAGGCACCAGACCCCAAAACCAACGGGATTTGGGGCAAGTCTGAAAGCACTTGGAGGAAGTACTTGAGTGTTCTCATGGTGGATCCTCTGCCCTGCAGTGTCTGTCTGCTCATCACAAACACTCCCTTGTCCATGAGCTCTTTCCTTCAGCACCTTTTCATGAAAGACCCCGTGGTCCCCTCCTTTCTGCTCCCCCTCTTTTCCAGCCTCCTCCCCTCACCCTTGGACAGGTCCTCTCCCCATATCTCTGGAGTTTATCTAATCCCTACTGAGGCTCCCGGAAAGACCTGGCACCAACGTGGGCCCCTCTGCTAACACTAAACACCTTCTCCACAATGCCCCCACCTGTCCTTGTCATACCAAACCCAGAGGTGAACGTGGCCTGGCAGGAGGAGGAGATGCCAGAAAAGAGCAGAACACTGTGGTCCTGGGAGGAACCCCACAGTGAGGGACTTTTGAGACAGAAAAGGATTTCCCACCCACGAACCTCCCTTTGAATTGTGAAAGCTTTTGCCACCTAGAGCATCTCATGTCTCAGCACACCTAAACATTGGACAAATTGTCACAGCATCACCTGTCTGGAAATTCTGCTGTGAGCACCTTTTCTCACATCACATGTAAGAAAAACAGCAACCAAAAAAAGCATTGTGTCTCTCCTGCTGTGACAGTCACCCATCTCTTAGACCCATGTAAACCCCCTGAGTTCTTGAATATTAATTCAGAAATTCTCCCATTCATGTATTAACAATGAAAGCATTGACTGTTTTCCATATGGGTGTCTTCTGGATGTAAAATTTACAAACAGATACAAATACTGCCACACACGAGAAGGATCCAATGTTGGTTAAAATGTGTTATTCACAGAGTTTATGGGCACAGTGGGACACTCCATGGATAATGCATTTGAATCTTAGATGTTTAGGGTTGCAGGTGAAAGGTTTAACTAGCTGGAGAAGACCCCAATAGCACTGAAAGAAATAGAGAGGATTTCAAAGGAAAGCAGGTAGTCCCCTAATTGATCTTCAGTCTCTACCCTCACTCTCCTGAAAGACTCCCGTTTGTGTGTCTTGTCTCAGAAGGGCATTTCCACATTGAATTGCCAGCAAAGTGAGCGTGGGACTGCAGGTGTCCCAGTCCATGCTGAGTGCAGAGCACAGCAGAGCCTGAGGGTGGCCTTGGCGGCACAGGGGAACAGACATGATGGTGAGCAAGGTGTGGAGGAGCCTTTGCCTGGCATCTGTACCCTGACAGACCCTGTAGCACAGTCAGATGTGTTTGCACCCCTCTTTTCATCCACAGTCCTCTGGGAGCCCCTCTGAGTGTGTCCAGGGGAAGAGGCTGGCACAGCCCCCCACACCTGTGCAGCAGATATCAGATCCCAAAGCCAAGTGTACCATTTCCCCACTGACATGAGCGGGTCCCCTGCTGCTACTGCTGGGGCAAAAATGGGTAAATTCAGGCTGAGGAGAGGAGATTCTGCTGGAACACACAAAAACCAGCCCCCTAGGACCATCCCTTTGCCTTTTGGGAAGGGGCAGCAGCCTGGATTAGGGCTAAACGGATTTGTGCTTGCAGGACCCTGGGTCTCTAATTGGGGTTTTTTTTAATTCCTGTAATCCTGGATGATTTGGAGCAGATGCTTCGAGATTACTGCCAGGGCCCAAAGGTGACTGCAGGAAAAAAACACTCAGAGCCTGGCTGAGCAGTGCAGTGGGCTGGGGGTGCTGCTGTCCTCGGGGGGCTTCTCCCCTGCTTAGAGGGGCTGCAGCACCAGCAGGTGTTGGCCTGAGCTGGGTTTTGGCCTTGCAGCAGGATTTGGGGTTACTGGAAGTTGCTTTTGCTCTCCCAGCAGCCTGCAGGTGGGGGAGGATGGAGCCCATTTCCCAGGAGATGGCTGATGGGAAAGACAAAACCATACGGAGTTGCCAGAGAGAGTTCATTTTTCCTGCCTGCTCCTGGGCATGTGTGAAAATCCCCTGGGTGTTGGCAGCAGCCCTCACACCTGAAACCCCAACATGAAGCTGTGAAGGTGCCCTACCAGCCTGCCATGGCTTCAGCTGATCCCATGAGCCAGATCTTCCTGTACAACCCATCAAAGGATGGGCATTCAGCTGCTGTTGAGTTTAACACATCAAATACTGACAGACTTTTAAAAAAGGCAATAGGACAAGGGGTAACGGTTTTAAACTAATGGGGGGTAGATTCAGTCTGGATATGAGGAAGACATTTTTTATGATGAGGATGGTGAGGTGCTGGCACAGGATGCTCAGAGTTGGTGGATGTCCCATCCCTGGTAACATTCAAGGCCGGGTTGGAGAGGTCTCTGAGCAACCTGGTCTAGTGAAAAGTATACCTGCTCACTGCAGGAGTTGGCTAGATGGCCTTTAAATGTCACTTCCAACCCAAACTATTCTGTGATTCTATGAAAACCTGCTAAACACAGACTTGGTCTTGGCTTGGCACCATCCTGCAGCTCTTCTCCAGGCTGCTAATGGAGCTGAGAAACTCCTGTGTGGCTTTCTCTGGAGACACCAAGGGACTGCATTGACCAGAGACACAGCAAGAGGCAGGGGACAGGAGGGCAAGGAGTTTGGTCCAGGGGATAAGTCAAGGGGTTGCTCAGCCTGGAGAAAAGGAGGCTCAGGGGGGACCTTTTCACCCTCCACAACTCCCTGACAGGAGGGTGCAGCCAGCTGGGGGTCAGGCTCTTCTCCTGGGTAACAAGTGACAGGACAAGAGGGAATGGCCTCAAGATGCACCAGGGTAGGTTTAGATTTAATATTAGAAAAAATTTCTTCACTGAGAGGGTGGTCAGGCATTGGAACAGGTGGAGTCACCATCCCTGGAGTGTTCAAAACGTGTTGTGGATGTGGCACTTTGGGACATGGTTTAGTGATGAACATGCCAGTGCTGGGTTATCAGTTGGACTTGATGGTCTTAAGGGTCTTTTCCACACTTAAACAATTCTATGGCTCTATGAAAATGAACTTTCCTCTACACCAGCTCAGGGAATTCTGAGGATATTTCAAAAAACTCCAGTCTATAACCACCTCCTGCACAATGTAAAAATTCATTCAGAATGATGCCCAAGAACACTTGGGTTTTCTTGGCCCAACAGGATTCCTCTGTCCATTCATTATCTCTTCCTTCCTTTCTCTCTTCACAGCTCTGGGTAGGATGAGCTGTAACTGTACTTGATCTTTGGGAAACAGCTGCCTAACCTATACAAAACGTTAAGAGACTGGATCCAAAAGCAAACCTGTGTTTGTGGGTTCCAGCAATAATTTTGCAAGTCTCTAATGCTGCAACTTCAAGCAGCCATTTCAGCTGAAGTCCCTTCCCCGATCTTAATTATTTAACAAATACCATACAAAGACATGTAATACCTGCAATATTCATAGCCTTGGCAGCAGACTGAAAACACTTGGATTTGCACAGGGTTATTCAAGGTTTTCCTTTGAAGACCAGTAGATTTCCGTTGCTCCTCTGTCACCGAGCATTGCCATACAACATTAATAGCACAGAACTGATTATTCATAGGCCATTTGTGAGGAAATGATGGCTCAGAGGTGGTTGCAGTAAACAAAAGCACATCTTAAAAAGCTTAAACAAGATGTGTGTGCAGGCTGACTTGTATGAGGCAGAGATTAACTACGATTATTAGTAAATACAAGCCCCAAGCCAGGGAAGCACTTAAGCACAATCTTCTGCCCCATTGGCTTGCCAGAGCAGCCTCTCAAAAAATGCCTGGGATACTTCAGGGTGTTCCCAGGCTCAGTGCTGGCCTATGGTGCGCAGGATCTGGGACTGTGATGCCAGGGCTGTAGTGACCCTTTCACATGAAAGCTGCTGTGCAGGAGGATGGCAGCGGTGTCTTCCTCGTGGGACAGGTATTGTCTTCCTCCATTGCTTAGAAAGGAAGAGTTTATCTGGTAATGTTTATGTTAAATGTTTGGATAGAAAAGCTTATAGCCAGGCAGTTTTTTCGCTGCTTGGCAGAGCCACCTGCTTAGAGAGGCTTTGGGTCAGGCTATTTAAAGGCACCATTGATCCCCAGCCTACTCCCTGCAGCTTAGAAGCTGTGGCTGGAGAGGAGTGAGACCTCAGACCTGCTGAGGGTGGCAGGGAGAAAAGGGGTGCAGAACACTCCTGCTCCAGGAAAACATGCAGGATGAGAATGGAATATGTGCGTGACAAAGGATGAGCAGAGCTGTGTCTGTGTCCCCACACACCATGTCAGGCTCTGGAACTGTCTCTGTGTCAAGGCAGGGCTCACCTGGCTGGCACCAATCATCACTGCATGGATCAGCCACACAAACACTCCCCGTACCCCATCCTGAGCTCAAGGGCTGGGCCAGCTGAGGTGGCAGCAGGGACAGCCAGCAGGAGCAGGGGGTCCCTGTGCTCAGGGAGGGGAGCCCATGGCCATGGGGAGGGCTGGAGGAGCAGCTGGAACTGTTGGGATTTCTATAATTTTCTTTTTCCCTAGATAGTAATAATTTATTTTTTTCCTAGCTGGTAATAGAATTATCAGGGAATGGTAGTCACTTGGGTTGGAAGGGACATTAAAGACCACTTTGTTCCAATTCCCCTGCCACGGACACCTTCCACTAGACCATGTTGCTCCAAGTCCTGTCCAACCTGGCCCTGAACATTTCCAGGGATGGGGCATCCCGAGCTTCTGTGAAAAACCTGTGCCAGTGCATCACTGCCCTCACAGGGAAGAATTTCTTCCTAATATCGGATCTAAATATCTTTTAGTTATAATTCTCTTTTAATTTAGAACAGCTCCCCTTTGTCCTGTCACTACCTGCTTGTGTAGAAAATCATTCTCCCACTTTATTATAAGCCCACTTTCTGTATTAGGAGGCTGCAACAAGGTGTCTCCTTCCCTTCTCCAGGCCGAACATCCCCAGCTCTCTCAGACTGTCCCCACATGAGAGCTGCTCCAGCTCTCTGAGCATCTTCAGGTCCTCTCTGGACTCACTCCAACAGGTCCGAGTATACCTGAGGCAAAGTTCTGGGTAAGGATCTGACCCCCAGTTCCCACTTTAACCCCCCTCTACCTGATTAAAGCCGCTCCCGCTGACTCAGCCCCTGGCTCAAAAAAAACCCTTAAATTTGGGTGGGGGGTTGGGTACACCCGTGCTCGCTGCCGTGCCCCACAGCCAAATTCCGAGTCTTTGAGAGAAAAGTAAACTCCTGGCTGTCCGGGTGGGCTCGGGGCGGGGCTCGGGGCGGTGCCAGCGGAGCCCCCGCGGCCCCTGCGCTGCCGCGGAGCAACAGCTCCACCGTGTGAGAGCCGGGAGCGGCCGGGAGCCGTGGGCACCGTCCGGTCAGCTCCCACAGCCTCAGCTATGCCTTTACTCACTGATTCATTTTTATTTTATTTTATTTTATTTTATTTTATTTTATTTTATTTTATTTTATTTTATTTTATTTTATTTTATTTTATTTTATTTTATTTTATTTGTCTACAAGTATTTTTAAAATCAAACCAAGACAGCCCCGGCACCACCACCCCTCCCACTGATCCACAGCGCAGCTTCTTCCAGGCTCTCACAGAAGGACAAACTGATTATGGCAGGAGTGGACAACACATTGTTCAGTACTGCCCGAAGTGCAGCCTGCTGCACTGCATCTCCTCAGAGCCCGCAGTAATTCTGCGTGGGCTCCGCTGTTTGCTTTACCCCGTGTCTGGCTGATTGCCGTGGGACGCGGCCTCCCGCTGATTCCCTTTTCCTGCTTCTGCCGAAAGGACGAGGTCACAGATTTGTCATTTTTTTGGTTTGACTTGTAATCTCAGCGAGGGCTGCAATGGTTTAATAGTCCCGCTGGAGTTTGCCTCTTGCCAAAACAGTCGGAACAAAACAAACCACAGAGCCGTGTTTTGTGCTTACTCAAATGCGCTTACTCAGGGTCCGATCCCACCCTGATGCGCTTCTCTTCTCAGGCCAAGCCCAGCCAGGGTTCACCCACGGCCGCCCCAGAGTGGTGACGAACTGGGTGTCAGCTCCAAAAAGCTTAGCAGGAGCTCGGGCACACCCCAGAGATTATATTTGTGGGATAAGGGCTGGCAAACCTCATCTTCCAGCCTCGCAAATAAAACCATGGGGTTGTGCTAGAGCTGTGTGAAAAGAAGGACCTCTGGGGCCGCAGAAGTTGTATTTGGTGCTTCTCCCTGGGGTTTCTCTCTGACTTTGCTGCCCTGTAAAAAAAAAAACCTGCCTCTTCTGGATGCACCAATAGTGGGTCAAGCTAGGAGGTTATTCTTTCCTAGGGTTTTTGGTACCTGCTGCCATTTCCCATTGCTCACTACCCCTTTTCCCTCGCCACCAATCCCCTTGCTGCAGATTTTTTGCTGGGAGGGGAGCACACTGATTTCTTTAGTGATCCCCCCAGGTGTTTGCTGTCCATGCCTGCCCTTCCCTGATGAGATTTGGTGGACAAACACCCCTGCAGCCCCCAGGAAGGCGGCGGTGTGTGTCAGAGTCGGCTGACCCTTCCGGGGCAAATCCCACAGCTTGCCCTCTTCCCTCTCAGGAGAGAGGGCTCTGGCCGCAGTGGATGCCGAGCCATCCATCCCACGGCAGCCCTAAATCCTGTGGGATCTGAGCTTTGGGAGAGGAAGCCCAGGTCTTTTGATGCCACCTTGTGGAAATCTCGCTATCCTGCCGGCACCAGTGCCAGCGTCACCTGAGGGACGGCATTGTGGGCTGAGGGCTGGAGTGCAGGAGACTGGGAAATATTTCGGGCTGAGGTTGGGTGCAGCTGATCTCATTGAGGCTCAGGCACGCCCAGAAAAGCCTCTCTGGAGGGAAGAGGATCCTCCCATGTGAGGGTAGCCCAGGCAGTCCCCTGGCAGTCGGTGTCACTTGTGTTGTCACCACAGTGGTGGCAAGAGGTGACGCGAGGATCATGAGCCTTATGTCACATCAAATGATACACTCAGGGGAAAACAGATCAGCTGTTGGGCATGTGAGTGCCTGCCCTGGCTTGTGCTCCTTGTGCTCCTCCATCCTCCTGTGGCAAGAGGCACAGCTGCTCTCAAAGGGATGGTGAGAGCTGGAGCGAGCCTCGGACAGCTTTGGGTATAAACCCAAAACTGCAGGGCAAACTCATGTCAGCTCAGCAGCCAGCCAGCCAGCAAGGTCCAAATTCCTGCCCACACTGCCTGGGACAGAAAATCCTCCATGCTTGCACCGCTGGCCAAGCCTGCACTGGCCGAGTCCTCTATTGTGGAGAAGGGTAACCGGGTAATTCTCGTGTCTCCAGGTATGCCCTTGGCATTTTAATACATGAACAGGATCAAGGTCCTTATTAAATGGACTTACAGGCATTTTGTGTTCATAAAAAACACCCCAAAAAGGGGATCTGTGCATGCCCCATCCACTGCAGCTGTAAGAACTCCAAATGCACCCATCCCAGGAGAGGACCCTTGCCAGCAGGCTACAAGCTGCAGGATTATGGATTTACTGGATGATGCCAGAGGGAACTCCTTCCTCATGTTGAATCTGGACAACAGCAAAGTCAAGAATTTTCCTCTACTCTTTGTTTACCAGGCTTGTGCCTCACTGTCTTCAGCATGAGAAGCTTTTGGCTAATCTGGCAGAAAAATTAATGCCTGAGTGGCACTTCTCTGAAAGACAAGCAGAGCCCTTCCCAGACATCACACAGAATCAGACATCCCACAGATTACAAATTTGCACAATCTGTGCCTTAAATCATTATGAACATCTTGCTGTAAGTGTATATACCCTGATTTCAACCCCTATCATTATCTTCTGATACCAAATCCAAGCACCTTTATGTTGTTTTAATTTGGAAAGTGTGGGCAATGACCAAGTACCTATAAAATCTGAAAATAAATAGGAAGATGATGTACCTTGGTGTGTTACTCTGTATTTAAATTTGTCTTCCTCTTGTGTTGGCATGGTCTATCTTATAGTTTAGAAATCCCAATAACTTCTAGAACAGCAAAAGCTGAAAATTAAATGACCCTAAATCAGGTACCCACATGGAATACAGTCAGTGGGACCTGGCTGATTCACATCCAAGATGTATTTCAGGATATTGGCACTTTCAAGGTACTCTTGCACCTGGGGTACTTTGGAGGAGTAAAACCCACAGAGGAGGTCAGCAGCAAAATAATGGTTATTTTCCAGATGCAGAACTGGAAAGCCCACAGGCCCATCACTGCTTTGGGAGGGGAGTCCCAGGGATGCTGCTCTGCCATTTGCATGGTTGAGAAAGGGATTTATTGAGAGAATGAGGAAATATTCACTAAATTGTGTCCTGTACCATGAAACTTCTGTTTGGATACCAACAAGTGTGAAATCCCAGGGAAGGAGTCATAACCAACGCCAAGCCAAAAGCTGTGAAATTGTGACCCTCTGAAAAGTCAGGTTAGGAATTCTTTCCTAGCAGCGGTTTTCAGCTTGATATAGATGTTATCACTTGAACATTCCTTGGTTTGTACCACTGGGATTGTCCTTGAAAAGGCACAGCATGATCTCATGTTTTCCTTTCCTTTAAAAACCTTTAGGATTGAACCACAAGAGGTATTTTCCCATTAAACCCAGCTCCTCTGCCCAAGAGGCCACAGAGATGGGCAGCAATACAACATTCCTTCCCAGGTCTGATGGAAATGCATCTGCATTCATAAATTTAAACATCTGGCTCCACTGCAAAGTAGGTCAGAGCTCATCTGTCAGAGAAGGATTTGTCAGAGATACAGGGAATTGTATTTTGTCCCTCCTGTGTCATTTATACAGCAGCAAAAGCGGAGCAGCCGTTCCCTCCATAGGTGCTGGAATGTGATGGCTGGGCCCCCAGGATGTGAATGTTCCCCTGCAGGGGAATTAAAGTGTGACTGATCCCTTTCCTGTGTCCTGTACAGGGGAGATGTGGCAGATTGTGATGCCACACCAGTGTGCACCAGTCTGTCCCTGAGCCTTGGCAGGCCGATGGGAACAAGAAAATGTGGGAGAAAATCTGTATTTCAGCCAGTGCTGTGGTTGTTGCTGGGTGTTTGCAAATGTGCTACAGGCAAAGCTGTCGCCCCAAGGTTTAGGCAGCACCAGGCATGACCATGGCCAGCTCTGTGCTGACCATCTCCAGGACTCCTCTCTCTTTAACCTGAGCACCATTCCAGCCTGGGAAAAAAGGCTTTCCAAAAATGTGTATATCTACAGAAAGGGACAAGAACAGTTTCTTGAAACAGCATCTGCTGGAAAGTCTCTCTGACAGGCTGCTCTGAGGGCAAAACCCTCTGGTCTGGGTGTCACCTCCACATCTCCTTGGTGTGGTCCCTGGAACCTGATCAGCACCGTGGCACCAGCCTGGCCACATCCAGCCCCACCAGCACCTGCCCTTCCCCTGCTGTCAGCAGATCCCACCCTCCCCGAGGCACAGCCCTTGGGTTCTCCTGCCCAGAAAGCCGCAGAGGGAATGTTTCAGGCCGTGATATGGGATGGGTCAGCCTCACTGCACTGCCCAGCCCAGGCTGCTTCCAGCCGCCGGTCCTGCCCTGCTCCTTTGTACCCGTGCCCTGTGCTGAGAACAGCTCCCAGCAGCGCTCCGGACACGTCCCAGCCTAAGGAAATGCCCGAAGCACATGCTCCAGCCCGGAGGTAGCACAGCGGGTCCACTGCTGCCTCCCGGGCTTGCCAAAACCTCCGGTAATTAAAATCCTTTCCCCGCAGTCAGCAAAGGACGCTGCGGTTCCCAGTGCTGGCAGGGGGAGCTGCCTCAGGGGGAGGTGAGAGCGCTGGGATGTGCTTTTAGGGCCTGAACCCCACAGTGGTGGGTTGGAAATCAGAAGAGGATAAGATTAGAACAAAAAACATAAGAAGACTTCTGAGAGATGCTCCTGTGCAGGTGTGGCCATATCTTGGCTGCCCTCAGCTGCTCCGAGTGACGGCAGTCGAGGCTTTCCCACCAGGGGATGAGGGAAAATTCAGGTCCCTGGGATGCACATCTGCATGTGCATGTGTGCCCTTATGCCACGGAGTCAAAAGGGATGGCAGAGAAACCGGGAATCAGACAAATGAGACTTTTTTATCCTGAGGAACAGGAGGAAAAGGTGTCAGTGAGCATGTTGCAGGAGGTGTCCTGCACTGCATGAGATTTCCTGGAGGAGGCTTTTTCTGAATGCAAAAAGCCCAAATTTCCCCACGTTCAAACATGAATGAAATGTTTCCCGTGGTTTTCCAACACTTGCTTTCACCCCAAGCAGCAAGTGAGCTACAAAACATCAGCTCTGCCTGTAGAATCAAAAACCCAGAAAAAAACCCCATGCATGCAGAAAACTCAAGATTTATTGCCAAGTTTTGATGCAGGAGGGACAGGACTCAGTGCCTGTAGTGTAGTGAAACATTTACATTTCTTCTGCTGAATCAAATTCAGACTGCATGTGACCCTCAGGAGCCCCAGCCCTTGGGGACAGACCCACTGGGAGGGACCCTGCCCCTGCCAGCTCTTGGATGGGGCTCCCAGCTCTGTGCATCATCCAAGGGCAGCTGCTCAGAGTGCACAGAGATGGACCTGGAGTTGGCTCCAGCTCAGGCCAGGACCTGATGTCCACAGCACCCAGACTCCACCTCTCATGAAGCCCTGTAGGCTTTGGCCTCCAGCTGAGCAAAAATTGCCATGTTTTGGTTCATTTCAGCCAACTGAGCGCTGTTCATTTTGATTTCTCCCCCTCAACCCCCGCCCAAAAGCTGAAAGATCCTGACAGCTTGCGCCATTGTGTCAGCCGACTTTTCCTTCCAAAAATAATACTGTTTTTGATGCAAAATCCTCAGCCTGCTCTGTTTTAACTCTCTCCAGAGCCCTGTAACTCTGTGTGTGCAGGGATGCCTGTGTGTCCTCTGGCACGCTTTTCACATGGAAAGAAAGAACTTTTCCCTACCTGAACGCTCGTTCCCGTTATTGAACCTCTTTGAAGTCGAGCAATAAAAAGTCCTTGTGCCCACGTGCAGAGCTCCAGACCAGCCTTTTAATGTCTCAGATGCAAATCTCACTGTAACAGTACCAAAAATGTGGGAGGCTGCTCCAGATTATTGCACTGATCTCATGACTGAGCTGTTCTTCAAATAAATACCTACAGATTAGACAATGCCCTCATTCCATCCACGAGGTGTGAGCATCTCCCTGCTGGGAGCTTCTTTGCCCCATGGCCGTGTGGCTCTGGGCACCTCACTATCAGAAAGGCTGTAAGATGGGAAGAGGAACTTGGGTGATCACTAAAAGAATGAAATACAAAAAAATCTGTGCCCTTGCACTGGAATAAATAATTTAACAAGGGAAACCAGGACATTTCTGGCAGCAAATGCAGCATGAACTGTGTTTATCTGCAATCCAGCAGCCATGGTGGTAGATGTGAGATGTTTTGGGGTACAATAAAACACTCAGAGCCACCATGGCTCTTTGATCTGAGATATTGCAGTGCCTTTTTCGCACTGCATCACTTTTCCTCCCAGTTAGACAGAAAATAAAGCAAAAGCCAGAGGTGGAGGGATTATTGTAACCCTGCTGGCAGTAGTGAGGGGAAAGCCTCCTTTCCCATAAGGAATGTGGAGTTAGCACCCACCTGTCTGCCCAAAAGCACCCTCCAGTCCATGCTCCCAAATGGGGGCCAATGATAGACCTCAGTAACTGATGTGTTCTTAGCCTGTAGGCCCATGAAGAAACCTCCTTCCACCTGCCCCATGGGGATGTGTCTCAGCTGGAGTCCCATAAAAGCTTGAAAATCACTCCAGGATGAGCAGAGAGAAGGTGCACAGAAACATCCATGTATGGGAGAGTGCTGAGCATGGAAGAAACAGAGACAGATTTGGGTGCATTTATCCTCAAAAGGAAAACTTTTTGAGTTTTAGCAGGCAGAGGCACTGGCTGGCCCAGCCTGGTTTTCAAGACATCTGAAGGCACAACCACGCTAGCAACCAGGTGATGTGGAGACGTGGGTAAGGCAGCTCCTGGGTGACCTTGGGTACATCACTATTGTCCCCTGGATTACCTCAGACATGGTCTAACTCCTTTTTCCCCCACTTCCATCACCCTGCTGCCAGCTCTTCTGTTACAGGAATTCCACATTGCTATACCAGCCACATTCCTACTTGGAGCAAGCACAGTGCCCAAGGCTTCTCCCCTCCTGGACCAGGCTGGTGTCTCCAGATGATGGTCTGGTCCCAACCCAGCTACATGAGAGCCCTTGCCCAGTCCAAACACAGACCTCTGCCCAGCTACAACCAGGAGGCACCTCGGGAAAGTAGAAAAACAAGCAGTGAGAATAAACATCCGGATGAGGGCTGAGGAGGGAAACCAAAACACTGAGGGAAGCCAGGAATAATAAGAACCAAAAACAAATAGAAAAGAGCTAACAGGAGCAACTGATCTAAAAATAAAATGAAAGAACAGCAGCAGGGTGGAGGGGCTAGGATATTTTGGGGTCTGGCAAAGCATGTAGGGTTTGTGGGGCTCAGTTTTTGCTGTGGTGGAGCTCAGCCCTGGGGCAGAGCCAGATCCTCCTCTCACTGCCTTCTCTCACTGAAGTGGGGGAGGATGGAGGGTGTAAGCTGGGACTCCCAGGAGCTGTTTGGATGGCAGTGATGACAGCAGGCTGCTCTTCAACCCCACCACATCTCCCCTGGGGGCAAATGTGTTTGCTGCAGATGCTGTCCCAGGAGCAGATGTCCCATCCAAAACCCTTCTCAGCCCCCAGCAGAGGTTGCTCATCCCTCCAACCTGCCCCCGTGCTGGCCCATGGCTCTCTGTGAGGCAGGGGCCATGTCTGCTCAAGGACTGGGGGGAGAAGATGTGTCTCCTGGACACCCCAAATCAGGGATGTCCTTCCACAAAGTGAACCCTGGTTATCCTGGGAGCTGCCCAGATATGGCTCTGCAAACCCTGTCAACACAGAGCCATTCACTTGCTCCAAAATTTATATCCAGAGGTGAAACCACTGAAAATCAAACCACTAAAAACCCATTTGTTGGTTCCCTGAAGCCCCTCAGGCCCAGATCATACAAAATCAGTAGGGGAAAAAAATACTCTTTTTTCTTTTTTCCCCAAAGAATTAGCTTGCAGCGAGAAGGCTGTGCAGGACAGACTCTGCACCTGGCTGTCCCAGGTGGACAGGGAGCATGGAGTGCACAAACCCTCAGCAGCTTGGAGACAGGCATGGGGCTATCAGGGTCTAAATCTCCCCCTGGGAAGACACAGCTGGGCAAGGACTGACCTCCACTTTCTCCAAGCTGACCACAGGGCTCCTCTGCATAAGCACCTTCTTTTACCTTTCAGACATTCGTTTTTCCTTTGTGGTTGCCCCCATTATTCCTGTTTTTAGGGCTGGGAACTTGCCCCCATCTTCTTTCTCTGCCACCAACGCTCCCCTCACCCTGGCACCAGTGCTGGCTCCTTGAGGTGGCATTTCTGTGGTGGGACTGAGGAGCTGCAGGCAGACTGGCAGCATGCTGGAATAAGAGAAAACGCCCCGGCCACCACTTGGCCCCTGACTCGGAGCAGTTCCCCTCTCTCAAAAGCAAGACAAGCTGGGTTGAGGCATTGCTGCCACCGGATTCACCACGTCAGACCTCCCCTTTCCTGTTCTTGGAAGCCCAAGGGCTGCAAGTCCACAGCCACCTAATCAAAACCAATGGTGAATTCTAAGGATGGGGGAAAATAAAACCATAAAATTCAAAGAAATCAGTCTGGATGGAAAGCCAAGGAGGCCACGTGCCAGGAAAGTGAGCTGCCTGCCAGTTTGGCACGAAGTGAATGCTTGGCCTTTTGAGACGGAATGCTGGAGCTGGGCACGCTGAAGAGGCACTTACCATCTTCATGGGGAAAGGAGAGGCAGGGAAGAGGGCAGCCATGAGGACCAGACAGAGCCTGAATGACAGATGAGTCCCAAACACACACTTGAGTGTGAGGATGGGTGTGGGGCAGGATCAAGGCATGTCACCACCAGGGACTTGTCTGGTGTTTGTCAGCACAGCCTCATAAATGACAATGGTGCAGCTGCTGTGGACAGGCTCCCACTGAAGCCAGAGCTGGAGATGCACAGAGCAAGGGACATTCCCCAGCAGGAGTGATGAGGGCACTGGGCTGTGGAGCAGCAGGAAAGGGCTCCCAGCAACTCAGGGAGCAGAGCAACTGGACAAGGAAGAGAAGGATGCGGCCAAGAGCAGCATGTAATGCACCCGCCCCAAGAGTCAGATGTTCAACAGGCATTGAAGGCCCCAAATATCTTTCCCTGTGCAGGAACAAGACACCCAAATCATCACTGAGTGCTGAAATGGGGGTGCAGGTCATACCCCAGCAGGGCAGCAATGCCCAGGCTCCTCCCAGGCCACCCCTCACCAGCGGCAGAGGAGGTGGGGAGCCAATGCGTGACTTTCCCTGCTTCCCACCTCTGGCAGCATGTGCTGGCACAGGGCACGGGCTGCTTTCCAGGATCCGGTCTCTCCCTGGCTGCTTTCCCCGGCTCCCCAGGACACGGCACAGCAGACAGCAAACCAGCCCCTCTCTGTGGGCTTCTTAAGACCCAGCGCAAGCAGCCTGTGAAAGGAGTAGCCGCAGCCAAGTTTCCCTTTGTTTTTACTTTCCCCGTTTCATTTTGTCTGGGTCCAAGTGGTGGGTTTCGAGCGCAGCCTCTCCCTGTCGCGGCTCTCCCCCGCTGGTCCCAGCAGCGCAGCAAGAAAACGTCGAGTCCCCGGCAGTCGGCACCTCCCTGGCTCTGAAAGCTGCACCCGGCAGATTCCCGGCTGGATCCTGGGATGGGATTGCAGGGACTGGTGGGAATGAGCTGCTACTTTGTGTCTTTGCTGAGAAAAAAAAGAAACTGGATCTTTTGAGTGTGAGTCCAATCTTCCAAAAATGAGGGGTTTGCTCTCAAAAGTCTCATGTTTTTGTTCACATGTTTCTGGACACCGAGGCTGGACCTGCTGAGCTTTTCTAGCAGATTTCTCCTAAAATCCCCAGCAGGCTCCTCCACTGGCCCCTGCACATCCCAACTCCTGGCCATACCCCGCTGCAGCTGCTCCCTGCTCAGGACCAGGCCCTCACAGCCCTGCTTCCCAAAGCTGGGTTGCCTGTGAGAAATTAATGCATTTCATGCATTAACCCACACAGGTAGAAGATTAAAAGGCAAACATGGGCTCGGTGCTCTCTCCCAGATCTGCTGGGTCCTCTGGGCATTGCCTGCCCAGCTGCACAGCATCCCTGCTCAGGAGCTGACAGGACAAGTGACGGGTAAACAGAGCTTTTCCATGGAAACATTTGTTCAACAAAGAATTGCAAATTTTCATGGTGAGTATCTGGTTTCCTCCAAACTTAATTGTTGTTTCTGAAAGCTGCCTGGCCGGTCTGGATCTGGCTTTCGTGAGCCTTTTTTTTCCTCTAATGCTTAATTTTCAGCAATTAGGATATCCCTACTTTTTTTTCTTTTTTCTTTAGTTTTCTATCCTTTTTTACAACATAAATGGAGGCAATGGCAGCTCTTTTGGGCTTTTCTGCAGGTCACGAACTCTCTTTCTCACTGACAGGTTAATGGTAATGATCATAGAATCACAGAAGGGTTTGGGTTGGGAGGGACCTTAAAGGACATCCAGCTCAAACCCCCCTACCATGGGCAGGGACACATCCCACTATCCCAGGTTGCTCCAAGCTCCTTCCAACCTGGCCTGGAACGTTTCCAGGAGTGGGACATGGACAGCTTCTTTGGGCAACCTGCGCCAGGCCCTCGCCACCCTCGCAGTAAAGAATTTCTTTCTAATATCCAATCTAAATCTCCCCCTTTTTGGTGATGGGGGACCCTGGAAGGGACATTTAGATTTTTAGGCTAATTGGAGAGAATCGGAGAGGTGGAACTGAGCAGCTGCTCTGAGCCACCTCAGCACACAGATGCCAGGGAAAATCCAGGCTATTCACAGAGCCAAAGAGACGTGGGGATAATTCGAGGTAAAGCTCCTGAAGGACACACATGAACACAGAAGAAAGCAGAAGATCACGTCCAACTATCCAGAAGGAGATAAGAGATGATCCCTGCAGGGTGCTTTGGTCCCCCCGGGGTGCTGGGCCATCGGGATGTCCCTGTGTCCACGGAGCCCCGCGGGCTCATCTCTCCCCACCCCTGCGACCCAGTGCTGCCTTTTTCCCCCTGGCGTTTTCTTGCTTAACTTCATTTTCTCAAGGAGTGGGGAGGCAGAGGCACGGCGTGCTCCCGGCCGGTCGCTGCCAGGGATGCGCCCGCGGAGCCGGCGGGGTCCCGGCGCAGGGCGGTGACAGCAGGTGGCACTGCAGCCCCAGGAACCAGCCCCGCACGGCCCCTCCGCTCCCGCTCCTGCGCTGCCAGTCCCGCTCCCATTCCTACATTCACACACACCACGCACACTCCCACTTCCATACTCTCACACTCACACTCCTATATCCCCACTTCCACGCTCCCACTCCGACCCCCACACTCCCAGATCAGCACTCGGGTACAGAAGCCTCCCTGCGCTCCACAGCGCATCCCCCTCCTGGGACACCGCCAACCCTCATGATTTCAGCCACCATCAAGCAGGAGAGTTTGGGGTATTATTCCTAACCCACGCCAGAGCAGAGTGTCCAGGGAAATCCTGTGCATAGTGAGGGTGTGGTGCAAGGATAAGACCTGGAGCAGAGAAGCCTCATCCTCACTCCAGCAGCAATGGGACTTGCCACTGCCTTTTTGTGATGCAAGAGGCTGAATGTGCCTGTTGCTTGTGCACAGCAAAAGCAGCTGGAGGAGGGAAGCAGTCCATGAAATCAAGGTAGCCTGGACAAAGTGCAACCACCAGCCACTGCAAACCTGGGGGATTTAGGGAGGAACACAAGTTGCCGTAAAACCATGAATGTGAACACAGCATTTAAAAAAAATCCAACATCCTTCCATGAACTGTACTGATTTATGTCAGTAAATTTACACCCATCTCTCCAGTTGTGCCTGCTAAGAATAAAACCAGGGATGCACCATAGCCTCTGTTCCCATCCTGTAACTCCTCTGTGAGCTCAGGCTTTATTTTTAGCCCAGCTTCCTCGGGGCTCTGTCTGATCTAATTTCTCCAGAGAGAAGATTTTTTCTGCTAGATGCCACCCTCCTGCTGGAAACCCCCATTTCTCCCCAGCACTGCTGAAGGGCTTGACTTTTTCAAGCAAATTGGAAAGATAATTCAGTCAAATTTGGGGGGGAAAAAAGGCAGCCAAATAGAGCAAGACCTAAAAGAGCATCTTGGGGTGAGATAGACAAGTGGGATGCAGACATTGGAGTAGCTGGTCAGTGGCTTTAGGAAAGGCAGGATTACTGGAGGAGGAAGGAAAAGGGGATATTTTCCTGCTTTCTTGCTTTGATTTGGCTGGTGTATCATTGCCAAGCTCTTGGTGACAGACTCAGGCAGTTTTCTGCGAGGGCTCAGTGCTGGTTCCTGGTGTTTGGTCCTGTGATGTTGTTTCTGGCCGGCAGCGGGTTGAGCTCATGTCTTGTAATTAGTGGGTGGGCTTGAGGAGACCACTGCGGCTTCCGATCTCTCGGGGAAAGAGAGAAAATAAGCAGGATTAAGGAATTTCAGAAAATTATAGGCATTTTCATTCCACATAAGCTTTGCCAGGAACACCAAACCCTGGAGAAGGACAGCCACGGCAGGACACGTTACCCATGGGCAGGACTAAAGGACTTTGTTTCTCATCAGTCACCCAAAAAACTCTGAGTGTGTATTTTTGTGTGTGTGTGCGCACATGCAGCCTTCCCTGGGCTGGCAGCGGCCCTGGGAACACGGCACCTCTGCAAGATTAAAGGCATATATTCCATCTGCAAGCACAGTTTCATACAGATTTCTCTTTTATAACCAGATTACTGTAGGTGGAGGGACCTGAGGGATGAGGAGGGATGTCAGAGCGAGGGGAGAATTGGCTCTTGTTCATTTTTAGCCAAGTCTATCTGTTGAGGTGATAATGCCACATGTGCAGCCCAGCCCACCCTGGCTGTTGGACCCCACTTGAACTAATCCCCTCCTAGCTCACATGGTTTTCTTGCAGCAGGGAGAGACAGAAATCCAGCCACAAATTCCCCAGGAAAATGTCAATTGTGAAGCTGCAGCAACTGAGCAGGAGTTGTAGGAGTACACATAGCACTTGGAACTGCTTTCACTGGGATCTTTGTCCTTGGTGTAGGAACCTGGCAAGGGGTTGGGAGCCCAGCTCCCCAGCCTGGCTCATCCAGCACCTCAGTGGACATTTCTGCTATGCATATTCGCTCAGCAGCATTTAAAACTCATGAACAGTCAGTTTTTTGGTGCTAAATGCATAAAATAAACACAAATACTGTTTCAGGTGGTCATGTATCGTCCTGCTTCTGCTTCAAGGTACAGGATCCAAGCATCCCACTCCCATCTGAGTGAAAGGAGGTTCCATCTCCAGCATCCCTTGCTGCCATTTTTCCCAAATAACAACTTTTGTCTTGAGAAAAGGACTGACATTCAGAGCAGGTGAGATCTGATCAGCCAGATGATGAGGCACATGCCCAAAACATGGCTTTTAGAATTACAATAGAGACAAAAACCCCACTATCTCTTTTATAACTGCAAACGAGATCTAATCCTGCACCTCCTGGGAATGGCTTATCAGGTGAGTTGTTCTACAGGGTGACTCTATCAGGTGCATTTATCTCTCATGTACATGTACATCTACATGTACAGGAGATGTTTATGTATTCGGTCTCCCACTCAGTGTAGACATTAATCATGTGCTGCTCCACCCAAAAAAACATAAAAGTTGCAATGGCTGCTTCCACTGTCACTCATGTGACTCTTATTTGAGGGTTTATTGCACCAGAGCTGCCAATTGCAAGTCTCTAGACCCTAAAAAAACCCAAAGCTCTTCTCACTAAAAAGCAGCGAGGTTTGGAAAAGAGCCCACTGCTTTTTCTGCAATTGCTTCAGGCAACAATTGCCATGCCATGGGGACATCTCGTCCCTGGGATGGTGGCCTTTGCTGGCATCCCTGCCATGCTGCACACATCCAGCACCCACCTCCAAACCAGCCAAGAACCTTTCTCTCCCCCCTCTCCTTATTTCAGCTAAATAACCGCGCGATTATTTTTCCACATGAAAGTGCCCCGGTGTTCAGGTGGACAATCTGACTCCGGCTGAGCCGCCTGGAATCCCTGCGGTTTTGATTTTCAACAGGGAACAATCTTATCAGCCCAGATTGTACACAGAGATAGGGAGCCCTCGGGTAGGGTTGCATAAGCACAGATTGCCTCAGCCGGGATGGGGAAGGCTCTGCTCGCTGTATTTATTTGTTTTCCCCACCGCGGGTTTCAGGTTCTCCTGGTGACCATCATTTCAGCTTTCCTTCCCCGCTCATTGTTTGAGCACCCGAGCCTGCCTCGTGGATCACTGGGCAGGAGGTTCAATGTAAATCTGGCCTCAGCCCCTTGCATGTTGCCTTGAGGGATTTCTTGCAAATAGGGCTTTTTTTTTATCTCACCATGGTCCTTCTCTGTTCGAGGATGGGATGGGCCCCAGTTTGGGATGGATGTGATTCCTCCCTCCCTCGGCACACCCATTTTGGCCTCTTCCCCTCCTGCCAGCTCCTCTTTCAGATCTGGCAGCTGCGTGGGCACCTGGTCTCCGATTGCACAGGCAGGATATACCGTTTCCGTGGAGGCCACCAGCAAATAGCTGTGGCTACGTAACCCTGGCAGAGGAGAGGGATGAGGAGAGGGAGGCATCCTGAGCAAAGCAAAAGCCCCCAAAATGTCACCAGAGGAGCACAGGAGGGAGCAGACCCAGATACCCGGGCATCCAAGGACAGCACATCCTGCAGTCCCATCCCATGCCATACAATGCTCTGCTGCCAGGGCAGTCCCCTCTTGTGCTGCCCAAGGGCACGGAGTGGCAGGGCCTGAATGCACCCATGAGACATCCATGCTGGGTTTCTGGGAGGTTGCTGGGACATGGCACGAAAAATCACCATGCAAGTCAGAGTTTGTCTTTTAGAAAATGTTCTAGGTTTGAAGTTAACCCGGCAGCTGTTGGGGAGCCGTCGTGGTGTGCACCTTGAATTCTCCTTTTCTGGGGGAAAATGTTATGTCTCGGTCCTATTCACAGCTTTGGCTCCTTTTGCCTCTTTTCCTTTTGGTTTAGAGGATTTTAATAAATCCCCCTTGCACTGGTGCCTTCAGATCATGCAACATCATCTCCTTTTCTTATCTAGCGTAGATTACCAAATTTGACACATCCGTGAACTAGAAGGGACCACTGGGATGAGCTGGTTGAACATTTGGTGTGTCACGAGCCTGGACCAAGCCTGCTAAACACCTCCCTGAAAGTCATCACCATGGTAGGGGATTCATTCTCCTCCCTGCTAAAATTTCCCTGCTAGTGTTGAATTCAGCCCTGAGTGGGACCAGACTGGAGTGGTGTGGTGGGGGTGACCGGCTGCTGACTGTCCTCACCATGACCATCACAGGCTTTGGCCACGCCGCTGTCCCCCACCACCCCAGTACCAAGTTCCCATGGGGTGGTGCAGGTCACAGAGTCTGCAGCAGAGCCCCAAAGCCCCTCACCTGAAGGTCTCCTGCATCCCAGCCCTGCCTGTTGGGGAGCTGAGGCAGAGCAGAGGTGGGGGTCTCTGAGCAAGCTGCCTGCAACTCCCCATGCCTAAGCCCTGCTTTGCCTTTGCCCTCTGAGGGCTTTTTGAACCCAGTCCAGTCACCTCTGGGACCTGGAGGGGTCAGAAGCAGATTCTGCAATAGATGGGGCTGGTACAGCCGCAGGTGGCATCAGCCTCTTGGCCGACTTGTTGCACTGGGTACGTCTGTCTGCTGCAGTAGGCACCGTGTCTTCTGGGAACAGCACAGCTCCTGTGTCCCTACATCCATTTGCCTGTGCTGTTCCCTCCAAGAAATAATCCCACCTCCCTGTCAAGCACCTCCTCAGCCTTTGAGGATGTTGCCTTGAGGGGCACTTCTGAAAACAGAAATTCATAGGAGTTCATAGAATTACAGAATCATAGAATGGTTTGGTTTGGAAGGGACGTTAAAGGCCATCCCATGAGCAGGGACACCTTCCACTAGACCAGGTTGTTCAGAGCTTCATCCAGCCTGACCCTGAACACTTCCAGGGATGGGGGATTCCTACAGGCTCAAGATTCAGCCTCTCCCCCTTCCCAGGGCAGCAGTGACACGTGTCCCAGCCTGAGATGTCCCCTCAGTGTCACACCGTGTGCTTCCCCCACTGTTCACCCAACAGACGCCAAACACCCGAGGGAGGTTGGAATAGGCCAGAGCATCCTCGTCCCAGATCCAGGGAGAAGGGCACATGGAGTAAAGCACCAGGGGTCCTGTTTGCCCACAGGGCTGGAAGCCACCACGACAGGGGACAGAAGTGTCCCCTGCCATGAGCATTGCTGAGCCTTCACAGCACTCCCAGCTCCTGCTCACTTTGGTCCTGCTCCTGCAGCAAAGTCCTGCTGGGTGGGCAGAGGGCAGCCGCTGGCTCTGGAAGAGCCGAGCAGCTCCTGGCAGGATTCTGAGCCAAGTTCTGCGGTTCCTTTGTGCCAGTGCCTCTGCCCAGCCCCTGGGAGCCCCTGAGGGCTCCCAGGAAGGGAACAGCAGTTTATAAACTGGAGTTCCTTCCCTCTTGAACTCTTTCTCTTCACATTTCCCTGCCAGCTCCAGAACACTGGGCGTACAAAGATCTTTATTCCCTAAATACATCTCTGATTTGCTCTAGGATGATGCTGCCCTTGTGTTGAATGAAGCACACGCCAAGGCTATGCCTGCCAGCAGCCCTGGGACTGCCACAAAATCCCTCCTGTGCCCTCATGGACAGAGCTGCAGGTCCCTGTGACACCCACCACCCCATACAGGGTAGTGGGAGCAGGGGTGGGGGGACACAGGCTCCCGTTGGGGCTCAGGAGAAGCGCCCTGATAGTTTGCAGATGTGATTTCATTTTTCAATTGTTTCTAATTTGCTTGAGGTTTTTTTATTTTTTTTTTCAGTTCTAGAAAAGAGACAATTTCTTCAGGGAGTGTTAGCCACAAGCTTCATTTGGCATTGTTTTTTAGTCAATTGGTTTTTCTCATACTATTAGGAATATTGTGTTACATAATGATAAGCTGCAGTGACTTACAGGGACTATAAAGGGAGGCAGCGTGGGAGTGCAGAGCACCAGCCGCCCTCCCCACCCCATCACCTGCCCTTGCTCTGACCTTCAGGAGGTCTATCATCTCCCCAGGTCTCGGTTTCCCCTCCTGTAAAACAGGGTTGATCCATGCTCCAGCTATTATCTTAAAAGCTTTTCCATCCTTAAGTCAGGGGGAAAAAAAATTTTTCCCTTTTCTTCCATCCTGAGATGAAGGCATGAGGATTTTCCATACCTTTTCTACCACAGCTGAAATTCATCTGAATCTGAGCAGGTATGACATCATGCCAAAGCATCTCTCTCCCTGCAGAGCTAAGCTGTGGATAAGAAGCTAAGACAGGGATGAGAAGGAGTCACTCTGCCCACAGAGGCATTTTCCAAAAGCACTGGACAAGTGAAAACAGGAAACCGTAATTGAACTAAATCTGCCTCTTTAACCTCATTATTAGGATTGGGATTATATGCTTCGGAGAAAGTTCAACCTCTGTTTAAAATCTGAGGAGATGTGGATGAATACTGTAAACCACAGGGAGAGAGGGAATGTTCCTGCACTTTGTGAAAAGTCCAATTGGAAGGAAAGACAGGGTGGCATGGAATGGCAGTTCAGCCTGGTGCCCTCCTTCCAGACAGCATGAGGCTGTTGTTGGAGTGAGCACTAAAAATCTCTGGGGAGCCTGGTAATTTGCTCTCTCTGCCTGAAGATTAAAGCAAATTTTCCTTCATTTCCATATTTAAAACTGTGTCCACATCCAGTTGGGAAAGATGACGGCGTCTCAGGTTACTTCGTACACTGCAGCCAAGCTCCTGCAGATCCGGCCTCTGCCACCTCTGCTTCCCCCACACAGCACCTGGTGCCCTCAGAAAACCTGACGGCTTCAGCTGCAACAGGAACAGCAAAATCCATCCTTGGGCATGGATTGCCCTGGCCAGGATGTGCAAGCACTGTGTCCTGCTGCTGTTCGTGACATGGGGCAGCTTGCAGCACCTGCCCTGAAGGCGGAGTTTGTACAGAGACCAATCTCCAGCAGCGTCACCCTGCAGTGAGCTCTTCCTCAGGTGCAAAATTGCTGACAGCAAAGCACACTGGGTCGGCAGACGGAGAGATTTTCCACCTGTGCAGTGTTCATGAGCTGAACTCTGGAGAAAAGCAGGAGCAAGGCAGAAGCTCAGAGGTGAAGAGTTATCTCAGGGGCATGTGCTGTTTCTTTTACAGACTCTGCTGATCCTGAAGCACTTCAAGAATAGTTAAACAATTGTTAAATAGTACTTAATCTTCAGGCTGGATAACAGCAAAAGCAGCCACTGGCTGCCTAGTGACAGGCAGCTCCATAAAAACACCCACTCAGGAGAGAGGGAGTTGGGATGCCTTGGCCTAATCCTGACGGTACCGCACACCTGGACTCATTCCAGCTGCTGACATTCCCAAACCTGTGAGCTTAAAATGAAACTCTGACTTTCTGGCTGTTCAGGCCTAGTTTGCAAAGACACAGAGCACAAATGTGCCACATCTTGGCTCTGGGCTCCTGGAATTGCAGCTTGGGATGTCAGGGACCCAGGCCTGGAAATGTTGGACTTAAATCTGTGGGCTGAGCAAGCATCCACTCCTCACCAGCAGTTTCTCTGGAGAATCTGCCAGCATGTGGCCCAGGACTGTGGGGGCTGAGAGTGGGACTCTACCAGAGTCCCTGAGACTCTACTGAGAGTGGGACTGCCCCTCGGGGGAGCTGGTGGGGAAGAGGAGTGGGCAGGAGCTGGCAGCAGGACAGGGGCAGAGCAGGAGCGTGGCTTGTGCACAGGACGCCGCTGGCTCAGCGTGACCCAGGAAATTAAATGAGGAGAGAGAAGGGGGCTGGCTTTCTCCTTGGGTGTTCATTTTTATACACTGAATTTCCTGCTTGGGGAATCTAAGGGCACCCCACAGCCCCTCCCCAGGCTGTCCCAAAGGTGGAGGTGGGCTGTGGAGCAGTGGGCTGCCCGTCTGACTCCGATGGAGGAAGAAGCGTTTACGGTAGAGGTGACCTTTCTAAATCCCTGCTTTGGACAGACATTTCCAATAAGTGCTGAAGAAAAGCCTGCCAGTTCCAGCTTTCTCAGCCTGCTCTCCATTTTCCTTCCATCCTCTCCAGGCTGAATTTAATCCGAGAAGGTTCCTTTGAGCTTTTGTGTGTTGCTGGGGGAGATGTGGGCGCACAAGGGATCGCGTTACAACTTTCATTTCCTGAAATGTTTGAGGGAACATCCAGGGTTTTATCCACACATCAGGCAAAGTTGAGGGCTCGGATTTCAGGTCTTGTCACTCAGCTGTCACCAAACAAATGAGCCTCTCAGAGCTGGAGACGGAGAGAGCTACCTGCTATTCATGACCCCAAAAGCAGGTGATCACTCATGGGAAAAGCAGGTAGAATTAATCATTCTGCTGTTCTCCATTTCCTCCCCCTTTTTTGGCTGACCTGGACACAGTGTGAAATCTGTCCTGGGGGGTGAACGGAAGTGGGGGGGAGGGGGGGGGAATTAACTCCTTCCTGCTGGTAGAAATACAAAGCAGAGCGAGGTGAGAAAGAGCTCCAGGCTGCCTCCCCAGGCTGGCTCTGCTGTGAAAAGCTTGCTGCGAGGTCAAGCCTAATCGAGGAGAGCTCAGCAACCTGTGCCTGGCTCAGCTCCAGGGCCTCCCTGCTCCTACCTGACGACTGGCCAGGGAGTTATTTCCAGGGGGATGCCCTCAGCACCCTCCATCCCTCCTTTCCACCATCCGCCTGTTGCCAACCTCATCCCTCTCCCTTTTGGGGAAATAGAGAGCCGGGGGGTGGGTAGGGGTCTGAAGCCGGGGGCCTGAAACTACCCCCAGTCTAGGCAGGTGTGTGCTGGAAAGGGGGATTTGGGCAAGGGGGGCATCCCATGGCATCTTCCCCAATCCTTTGACAGCCAACCCTTTCCCTGCCTGCAAGCGGGAAGCGCCTCTGCACTGTTTGCTGTGAAAGTAACTCCTGGTTTGCGAGTCCTTGCTTGGCTTTCCCGCCGTGCAGGGCTGGAGCCCCGGGCAATATTTATCCTTCCTCTTCACCGAGCCCGTGGTTTGGGAAAAAAACGGAGCTGGAGCTTATCCATCCTCGAGGCGTAGAGCCCGCAGCTGCTCTCCCTAGAAACCTCCTTCATTTCCCCGGGGGTTCCCCCTTTTCTGCCCGAGGGGATGGGAGCGGCTGCGCTGCTTTCTGACGGATCACGGTGGAGCTGGGGAAGGGCGAAGAGGGCGAGCCTGGACCGGAGGGCACGGACCGACCCGTCCCATCCCCTAAGGTCCCGGCGGGTGGCACAGCGGGACCGGTCCCCTTCCCCAGCCGGACAGCCGAGGTCGGGGTCGCCGCACACCGAGACAGGGGGGTCCATGCTCCCCCCGCAGCGCCGGCTCTTTCCCCGGCTCCTTCCGCGGCCGCAGATGAACTCAAGCAGCTGCGCGGCCCCCGCGCGGTTTGCGCGTCCATGAGCGGGATTTGCGCTCTCCGCCCTCGCCCCCACGAGCCAGGCGCTGTCCCGGACGGCCGGGAGGTCCCCCCCTGCCCCGGCCATGCCCCCCCAAAAGGGTCGTGGGAGCAGGAAGCCTGGCGGGATCTGCGCCGGGTCCCCCGAGGGGGCGGCCGGGGCCCGTCCGGAGGGAGGAGAGAAACTATCCCAGGATCCCGGGCCCCGGCTCCCGGCTCCCCCGCAGCCGGAGCCGAGGAAGGCGAGGGGTGGGCACGGATCCGCTGCCCCGTCCGGCCGCGGGTGGGGGTTCCGCGAGGGGCTCTGGAGCGGGGCCGGGGGCCGGGGCCCGCTGAGGATCGAGCGGGAGGGACGCGCAGCGCTCTGGCCGGGCAAGACCCTCCTGCAGAGGGTGACATTTCTCCACGGCCCAAGACCCCGAGCACAAACACGGCAGAGACATAAATAAACACGCACTTAATGATGCAAAACGCTCACAGGGAGGACCGGCACCAACGAGGCCCCGACGGGGCGAGCGGCGGGGCCGGGCGCTCCCTCCCGGCCGGGCACCGGGCTATCTCGGGGCGACCGCAGGCAAAACGGGTCCTCCAGCCGCGTCCTTGCCCCCTTACGAAGCCACCGCCTTCCCCGCAGCCCCGAACCTCCGCTGCAGCCCGTGGGGAGGGGGTGAGGGTGGGCAGAGGGGCACGGGCTCGCCCCTGCAAAGAAAAGCGCAGCCTGGGTGTTCTGCTATCAGCATTGTTTAATTTAGACTGTTTAGGTACAATAGAAAATAAACCCGAAAGCACATGCGATTTTTGGTAACAAATACTCGAGACAGGCAGCGTCATCCACGGGCTCTCTGCAAGCCGGAGGAGGAAGGCGGCGAGCGGGCACAGACGGGAGAAGGCAACGGGGAACTGGCGGGGCAGTTTAGGAGAAAATGGCTGTCGACTTTTATTATTACTATTATTATCCTAATTTTTAGCCACATTGATGCATTTCACCACCGAAGAGGAGAAAGGTGGGGGACGTGGGTCCACGGGAGCCCACTCAGTATCTGCCTCGCACGGCCGCGGTCAGACACAGGCACTTCGTAAAACTCTAATACTGCAGCTTTTGATTCTTTTTCCCCACTCTTTTTTTTTTTTTTTTTTTTTTTTTAGTTTAAACTATATCGAAATCTTTTTGGTAAGGCTAAATATGAAAAATGTAAACGTAACTTCTCCTCCCGCCTCCCACTCTGACACAGGGCTCAGTACAGCGGTTCTCTCCCTCTGTCCCCGTCCCAGCTCCTCGAGGACCGGGCCAGGAAGGAGCAGGGATGCGCCGGCAAACCCTGCCCCACCGCGCCCGCGGTGCTGGGATTTATTTGGGTGGAATCGGATCCAGCTGGGGTTGGGGTTTTTATTTTCTTCCCCCCCCCTTTTTTTTTTTTTCCTTTTTTTTTTTTTTTTTTGTAATTCCCGTTGGGACTTCATTTGAACTCGAAGGGCTGGTGAGGGTTATTGCTGCTCTCTGCGTTTGGCTACGTGGAAAAAAAAATAATTAAAAAATCGTGGTGATGGTGGGAAGCGCTGGGGGGGAACTGGAGCAAGAGCCGATGTGGGGTTGTGTGAAAAGAGCCGATAGTCCCGTTAAGAATCAGCGGGTGAGCTGTAAAACCGGGTGCTGTCCTCTATGTACAACCCAGAGCCTCTGTCCCCGAGCAGAACCTCCTCTCCGGATACTCCGGCCGCCCGCCGAGGCCCTTTAGGATCCCAGATCCACCAGGCTGGACGTGAGGGGTCCCAGCAGCGAGTCCTGGAGCTGGTGGCCTTGGAGGCTGTGAGGGGTCTGGGATGCGGCTAAGCCGCTCAGGGAATAGCCGGAGCTCCTGGCATGGTTGAGGTTCCCCTGCAAGAGCAGGACCGAGTTCTGATCCGGGCTTTGGGGAGGAGAAAACTCTTCCTCGGAGCTCGACATGAGGGGTTTGCTCCCATCCAGAGGCGAGAGTTGGTTCGGTTTGTTGGTGGCCGCGTTGTTGTTTTCCGTGTTCTCTCTGCGGAAAGGCAAAAAAAAAAAAAAATATATATATATATATATGTATAATCCCACAACGGGGATGTTAGGGCTGGCATGAGGCGGCGGGGATGGGCATTGTGCTAATGTCCCCCGTAAATCCTTCGCGTTTAGTTCCAGCGTGGGAGCAGATGCTTCTCAAGGGGGCAAAATAAGCCTTATAATTTCATAATGGATGGTCCCTATTTCTTTTACACCTCCTACAAATAGGTACACTGAACAGACCGGTAATTTAGGTGAGGAGGGAAAATTGGAGGAAGGGATTTTTTTGAGGGGCGGTTTTTCTTTCTTTTTAATTGAAAATGAAAGTGCGGCCCGGGACGAGCAGGGTGGGGGATTTTGTCTAGGAGGCTCAGTGTGGAGGTTGCTGAAGGAGATGCCCTCCGTGGCTCTCTGCCTCGCCGGGCCGAGCGGCCACCTCGCACCGAGGCCACCGCGTCGCCTGCCGGGGTGGCCTCGGCCCGGGGCGGCGGCCCGGCCCGGCCAGCGCGTCCTCATCCCGGTCTCCCTCTGGTTCCCCCCACCTCTCCATCCCGGAGCTGCATCTCTCTCCTCCGGGCTTCAGAGCTACCCTGCCCGACCCCCGACAACACACGACCCGGCATTCCGACCGCTTCCCGGAGGCTCCGGGTCCGCATCGCTCCCGGTTTCCTCGGGGAGGCAGGCAGCAAACAAAGGCGGCGGAGCGGCCTGGAAGAGGACGGTGAGCGGCTCGTTGTTCCCCCAGGGCAGGTGAGGTCGAGTGGATCTCGGGTGAAAAACCCATTTGGGTTTCCACGGAAGGGGAAAACACAACGCGGTTTACGGAAAAAAAAAAAAAAGAAAAAAAAAAGAAAAAAAAAAAGAAAAAAAAAAAAGTGGGGGGGATTAGGAGGGAGCTGTGTGTTTTCGTCGCTCCCATCCGGCTCCGGGAACTCGCCGCGCTCTCGGAGCAGCTCCCGGGGCTCCCAAACGTCCCCCGCACGGCGGAGCAAGGAAAAAAGCGGGGGACGGAGGGGTGGCACGTACCTTTCCTTCGCCTCCGCCGCTCGGTCCCGTTGCCTCCTGTTCTTGAACCAGTTGCTGACCTGGGTAGTGGTGAGACCGGTGGCTTCCGCCAACTCCCGCTTCTCCCGGGGGGACGGGTAGGGGTTGTGGGCGTACCATTCCCGCAGCACGCCCCGGGATTTCTCCTTGAAGCAGTAGCTGGTTTCCTCGCCATCCCAGATGGTGCGGGGCAAAGGGAATTTTCGGCGGACGCGGTATTTGCCGACGGCGCCCAAGGGTCTGCCCCGCAGCTTCTCGGCTTCCACGTAGTGCGCCTTCAGCCAGAGCTGCTGCAGCTTGGGGTGGTTGTGGGGGGAGAACTGGTGGCTCTCCAGGATCTTGTAGAGCTCGCGGAAGTTGCCGCGGTGGAAGGCCACCACCGCCTTGGCCTTGAGGACGCTCTCGTTCTTGTGCAGGTGGTCGCAGGCCGGCAGCGACCAGAGGAACCGGCCCAGCCTCTCCAGGTTCCCCCCTTGCTGCAGCACCTCGCAGACGCAGGCGACCTGCTCCTGCGTGAAGCCAAACGACGGCAGCATCGACATGGCCGAGCGCGGCGGCGGCCGCAGGAGGACGAGGAGAAGGAGGAGGACGAGGACGAGGAGGAGGCGACGGGCACCCCGCGGGAGCGCGGCGGCGGAGGGGCGCGGAGTAGGCGCCCGCCGGGCCCGGTCCCGGTGCTGATCCCGATCCCGGTGCCGGCCCCAGAGCGGGGAGGCGCTGCGGCAGCCGGGGGCGGTGTGTCGGGCGAGCGGGGATGCTCGTCGCGGTGCCGGGGGGACTTTGTCCCCGCTCCGCCGCCGCCGCGCTTAAAGCGCCCGAGCCCCCGCGCAGCGCTGATTGGGCACCCCCGGCCCGGCCCGGCCCAGCCCGGCCAGCCCAGCCCAGCCCAGCCCAGCCCGGCCCGGCGGGCAGAGCCTCGGCACGGGCGGGCGGGGCCTGGCGGCGGGGACACGGCCCCGGCCGCGGCTGCGCGTCCCGCCGCCGCCTCTGCGCGGGTGCGGCCCCGGCGGCTGCGGGGGGAGCCCCGCCGCCCGCGCCCCCGGGCGCATCTCCGGGGAAGCCGCTGCCGGCGGGCTCTTGTCTTTCTTTCTTCCATCTTTTTTCCGCCCCAAAACTCCTGCCCCCCGCCCGCTCGCCGTCCCCTGCCAAGGCAGCCCGTGTTAAATTACCTTAGAGCTGGGGATGAATAAATACTGCTTTAGTGAAGAGCTGAATAACGCGCGGGGCCCGTGCGCCCCTTCCTGCCCCTCGCTCTGCCCCGTTCGCCGCGGGGGGGGCCCGGCGGGTCGGGGCAACCCCGTGCAGACCGCGGGCAGCAGCGCTGCACCCACCGGCGGCGCTTTAATTAGCCTAATCCTCATTTGCACACCCCCGCTCAAAAGCAATTATTTAAAAAATTAGAAAACAATTAGGCTCCCTAAGCAAAGATAATCTATTGTCAGCAGGGAGGTGAGGACAATGCGGTGAGATAAGGGCAGGGCGCTGGGGGCCGGGGGTGTCTTTATGGCTGTATTTATCTTTGATTAGATAAGTCGAAGCCCGTATTTTAAGCACACTCCAGAACGCTTTGGATTCAGGAATGAGTTCGTTCCGCGGGTGCTAAGAGCCATCGCGGGGCTCTTTAAAACCTGTTTGTCCTCACTAAGACAGTCGGATTTATTTGACCTACCAAGTCGGATTTGAGTTTACTGCTCCAAGGGAAGAGGAGCCCGTTCTCGGCTGAGGAGGAGCCGCAGGGCTCGGAGCCGGGGCCGGCGGCGCTCCCGCTGCCCGCTCCCTGCCCGCTGCCTCTGCCCGCGCTACGACGTGGGAAAGGCCGATATTTTCCTAAATCCGTATTGTTGTTTTTCCCACGTACTTCGCGTCTCGGGTCTGTTTAAATTAAGCCCCTGCCACCCAGTCTGTACAGCGACTGTACTATGTCCGCTGGAGTCAGGGCGCTTCCATATCCCATGACCATGTGTCTGGTAATTTTCCCTTGCCATTTTATTTTAGTACTTATGATGTTGCAGATGAAGTCTTAAAGAGCTGCAATGTCCTCCCAGAAGGAATGTCTACTTGGAACAGATCCTTATTGACAAGGCAGCTGTGTGGGGACCGGAACGAAGCCTTAAACCCGGCTCTAAAATCAACTAATACCCTAAAGTCTGGAGCAAGTGCGCAGATTTATAAGGCATGGACTCGCCCGCGGCCACGTCCTGGAGGAGCAGCGCCCTGCCCAGCCTGGGGGTGGGCTCCTCCATCCCTCATTTCTATTGTTATTAATTTAAAATTTTATTTTCTTCTTTCTAATGAGGGGCTCAGCTCGGGAAGAGCACGGACCTGAGGGTTTGTGACTTCTGGATGAGGAGGAGAGAAACGCAGCGCGGGACTGGGGGAAGACCCTGGGCACTATAACGAGAGCGGGCTTCTCTTGCCCTCACATTTCTCCTTTTTTTGTTGTTCTCTTTTTCTTTTCTTTTTTTTTTTTTTTTTCTGCTGTAAAAGGCCGACCAAAACAAACACCGCTCTTGCTGGGAATAAGCAAATTATCCCGATGCGGCCGGCGGAAGAGCTGACAGACACGGGCGAGGGCTGAGCCGAGGCTTCCTCGCGATTCTTGAGCGGGACTTCATTCTTCCGTCTCATCAAAATTCCAATAAGGAGGGGACAGACCCGCCGGGGTCTACCTGGGGGTTGCTACAGGCAAGGACCGCTGAGCATCAATGTTTGTTAAGGCTCCGGGGTTGGTTTTCCTAAAAATTTGGAACCTTTCATTTTAAACCACAGAAAGAGGCAAATGTATTTCCAGAACACCCCATCCCATTTAGCCCTTGAAAAATCACAAAAGCAGCAACAAAAAAAAGAGTTTCGAGCCGCTCAAAAAATAAAATATAAACTAGGGCAGATGCAAATAAGCAAAAAAGCTACCGCACAACACAACGGCGTTGGGGCTGCCGCCGGCCCCTCTCGGTCCTTCCTTTGCCGGCGGAGCAGGAGCAGCCCGGCAGCATCGCTCCGGCAGCATCGCCCCGGCAGCATCGTCCCGCTCCCCGCCCGGCCGGACCTCCCCGGGGCTGCCCCCGCAGCCGGGGCCTGGCCCCTCCGCGCCCGCGGAGAGGCGGCGGCAGAACGAGGGGGCCTCCGCTCCTCGCCCCCATTGCCCGGGCACCCATCGGCTCTGCTTGTGCGGGATATTCATTCATTCCCTTATTTATTCGATGTATTTATACAACGCAGGGAGGGGATGAAGATGGAGCCCACGCAATGCGCTGCGGGTTTTTCCTCGATTTCGCCAGAAAATCAAAACAAAGCAGAAAAAAAGTAAACCGAATACATCCCCCATCTCCTCCCGAGCTTAGAAATAAAGCTCTTCCCCAAGCAAAAGTAAAATTTATTTGTTTTTCTTTAAGTGTGAGGGTCTGAAGGAAACAAATAGAGCAACAAAATAAAACCAGCGGCGATTTTTTGGGAGCCGCTTCTCGTCGGGATGAGAACCGGGACTGGAGGCTGGGAGCCGGCGGGGCAGAAACACAACGCTGCCGTTCGCCGAACCTTTCGAAGGCGAAATCCAAAACCGACCCATTAAGTCAATGAGGTTTGTGTTGTAGAGGCTCCTTTCCCATCCACTTGCTGTTCTGAAAAATAGATCGCATTTCGTTATCTCGAGTGAGGATCTGCAACGTGATACCGGATCCGCGCCGCCTTCCCTGCCGAATGCGAGGCGCAGGGAGACAGCCAGCTTCCCGGCTTATTCCCCAACAATAAAGGATTTGTATTTTCTTCCCCCCCCCCCCTCTCTCCCCCCTCCTTTATTATTCTATTTTTTAATGAGGAAGAACAAATCCCTCTCCATATGCACCGCTCTTGTCTTGCAGGAGCCTCTGGCCCGGCTCGCCTGCAAACCGGTGCGACCTTTAATTACTTGTTAGTAAATTGCCCTCCCGACACCTGTAAAAACAAAGCCGGTGTCCGCAGGGCGGGGGCCGTGTCCCTGCCCGGGCCCCCGCGCCCCGGGGGTGCCCGGCGAGGGGGTCCCCCCGCACCCAGCGGGGTCAGGCCGGGCCGGGGCTGTCGGAGGAGGGCCGGGCCGGGATGGTGGGGCAGGTTAAGGATGAGGATGAGGATAAGGCCTTCCCGATGTGGCCGATCCCCAGGGCACAAAGGGCTCTTTCTTCGCGCACTTACCGGGACATTTTTCAAAGCATTAGAGGTGATCACGCGTTGTTTTTTTCTCTCCGAGGGCCGATACGTCTTTCTGTCCCTGTCCCCCCCCATTCATCCTTATTTCCTCCTGCTTTTGCCATGGGACCCCCAGATCCCCCCTCCCCTAGCCTACCCCCCCCCCCCCCCTTTGCTCTTTGCTAATGTACCTTCTGAATGCTGATTCTTTTAAGCTACGAAGAATTTCCTTTTGGGAGGTGAAACCCTCCAGCTCCTCCTGTTCAGAGGAAAGTGCTATTGATGGTAATACGGGGTGACACTAAATAAACAGTTAAAGCAGGGCTGGAAAGATGGAGTTAATTATCCAGTGAGCTACATTTAAACCGAGACCAGGAGGGGCTGATTTGTTTTGGCGCAGGGAACTGAGAAGGAGACGAGCCACCGAGGTCTCCTTGCTCCTCTTTGGTGGCTCTTTAACTTGTCCTTGCTGTCGCCAGCCCGGGGACTGCCGTCCTTTGGCCCGGGTGGGGGAGCGCCCGGCTGGGACCCCCTAACTGCGGCCCGCCCGGCCCCGGAGTCGCAGCGCTGGGAGTCTCTGTGCGAGCCGTGCATGGGAGCGGGCGTTTTCAGGGGGTCCAGAGGTGATTTTTTCCATGTTTGTTTGCTTTTGTTTCCCAGAAGTTGGATCAATTCTCGTCCATGCGGCTTGCCGGTGCCTGTGCTCTCAGGTAAGTCTGCATCCGAGCAGCAGCCCCGCGATGTGCTTTTGTTTTTTAAATTTTCCCTCCTGCTTCTTCCCTCTTTTCCTCTGTTTTTTCCTCCCTCTGTTTTTTTCTTTTCTTTTTTTTTTTTTTTTTTTTTTCTTTGAGAAGTCTGATATTAATAATCCCCGTATGCCCCGCTTTCCGGGTCATTACGGTACTGCTGGTCTCTAATCAATCCTAATGCGATGGCAATTGGAGTCTCTGATGAATGCATCTCAGGTTTCTTGTAATGGCTCTACCACATTTTCCTGGACCTCCTTCTTTAACCTGAGATGCCAGGGGGACGTCTCCGTTCTCAGCTGCTGATTACTTCAAGATGTTTGGGCTGGTGTGGGGAGAGAGGGAGCGAGCGAGGCAGCCTGCCCCTGAATAATCTGGAACTGAATTGGATGAGCCATTTCCTAAATCAAAGGACAACGGCGGGGTTTAACTCCTTTTCTGCACGGAAGCCTGCCGGCTCTCCTTCCAGCCGGCTCTGGCTCTGCTGCCTCTCCCCCGCGTGTTCGTGTTCGTGGCACGGCCCTCGGGTACGCGACGTGCGCAGCTCCCCCCACCAGTTGCAGTCCCCCCAGGCCAAGGGGGAGACCCCCACCCCCTCCATCCCCAGCTGCTCACGCCGCCCCAAAGCCCCTCGGTGACGCCGGGCGGGCTTGCAGCCCCACCACGGGGATGGGATCCCCACGCCGAGGGCAGAAGAGGTGGTGAGATGCCCCCGCGGGCGCGCAGGGACGCGCGCAGCGGCCGCGCGGTATTAGCGCGGCGATTCGCGTATTCGCGACGTTGTTTTTCTCCCTTTTCTCAGCAAAATAGCACTTGCCGTAACACGAGGCAATGTTAACTGCAACTTCTGCCTCTTTCTTAATTTTTTTCTTTTTTTTTTTTAAATAAGATACTGCAGCAGGAATTAGGCTGCGGCCAAACCAGGCACGGAGCTGCCGCGGGTTCGAGTGCTGCTTCCCTGCAGCCGGCAGGATGTTCCCTCTGAACGCGAGTCCTCCGTGGGAGAAAAACACGCCCCAGCTGCCCCTCTGCAGCCACTGCTCGGTCGGCTGCGGCATATGTCCCAGCGCCACCCAACACGCGTGGGCAGCTTCGTCTGCGCCCCTATAAGATGAGGGTGTGTTGAGGGCGAGGGGCGGAATAATATTTGAAACGAATAATTGAGTCTCTCTGCGCCGGATGCGATGTAAAAATGAATCCCCGGCAGAGGAGCAGCGAGGGGCAAATCCAGCCCCTTCCCCGCCGGGTCTGGCCCTGCGTGGGGAGACAGCAGCACGGTCGCGGGTGGGGTATTTGTACTGATGGCGTGGGTGGGTCCGCGCTGCACCTCAGCGGTGCCACATCTGCCAGGAATGAGTCACTCGCAGAACCGAAACAAACCACGGGCGCCTTCTCCGCGCCGTGCGCTCGATGAGGCGGCTCCGGCCCGGCCGATCCCCCCGGGGTGCCGGGGCTGAACAGGGGCTGGGGGGCACCGCAGCCCCCGCCCGCACCCAGGCCGTGCCCGCGCTGTGACACCCACCCGTGTGTCACCCCACACACCCTGCATGTGCGCTCCCACCGACAGGCACACACCCCCCACCTGTGCCCCTCCGTGTGCCCATACCCCAAAATCCACTCGTGGGCACTCCCCACCCGTGTGTGGGACACTCCCCCTCCCGAATGCACCTCCCGTGCAGCTCCCCATGTGCAGCACCCCATGTGCAGCTCCCCATGTGTCACAGGCACCCGTGCCCGCGCTCCCCTGGGCACACACCCACTCACCTGTGGGCCGACCCCCGTGTGCTCACACCGAGCCATGTGAACGCTCCCGTAGCCCTGTGTGCACGTACCCACTCACGTGTCCGCCCCCCACCCACGCGTGCGCCCCCACCCGCATCTGTGACACCCACCCACACTCACACGGACTGTCCCCACACGTGTCTGGGGCAAGGAGTTCAGGAGTGGCGTGCGGGCAGGTCCCATCCGTCCCTGCCATAGGTGATGACGGGGACAGGGGGGCGCTGGACACCGGGAAAACTGCAAAATGACCCCAAACTCCCTTATTTAAAAAAAGGAACAACAACACAAAAAATAAAACGCAGCGAGGGTGACGGTTGAATTTTTTTTTTTCTGCAACACATCATTGTAATGATTTTAGTGCAAAATGCTTGGAAAAAAATATAAACTACATTTGGAGTCCTCCCCGGGTCGAGGCAGGGACTTCAGGAGTTCTCCTCCCTCTGTGCCATCCCCCAGCACAAATCCTGCTCCCCACCTGGCCAATGCATGATCCACGCTGGGAGCAAGGTGCTGCCTGGGGGCTGCGAGGGTGGCAGCTGGACCGGGCACAGGATTTACATCCCAAGCTCTGTTTGCCTATGTGTTTGCATTTGGGTACTGAACAAATATTTCCATTGATGGGGGATTGTGCCAGTTTCGGCTGGGCCAAGGGAGGAGGCACCATACCCTTTTAGATGGGTGTGCATCCCTGTGGCGGGTCAGGGGGCACCCACATGTGGGAATATGGGCTTGGGGGGCAGTGATCGCCTTCAGCGATCCAGTGTTATGGGGCCCATCCCACACCCGCTGTGCCGGTGCGTTTCCAAGCTGGCTGCAAGGAGGGGACCTTTCACCTCTCATTAGTGATGCCATCAGTGGCTTGGCAGAGCAGAGCTGAGGTCATGTTACATATGGCACACAGTCTGTTCAGCGCCGGCAACGCCAGCTTTGAAATTTTAGAGAGGGGAAAGGTCACCTTGCGTAAGCCGAGGTCTGGGGGTCCTCTACTCTGTCTGCACCCTGGGTGGGTCTCCATATGCCTCTGTCGTCGCCAGCCTTGCTCTGTCTGGCCCTGAGAGATGCTCAGCCCCTCTTCTCTTCCACCTCTTGAATTTGCAGGGAATGCTTTCACACTGCTTTTCCTTCTCCCTTAAACAAAGTCTCTCCCAGCGCTGCTTTTTTTCTCCTTTCTCTTCCCAGCATAAACCTGTCTCTAACAATTGTTTATTTTTTCAAACAACATATAATGCAGCTTTCCAGGAGAAAATGAGTTTTCTCTGTTTATCAGCAGATCTGCCCAGACGGATAAGTTTACCCTTCTCAGACCTGGGTGTATAATTTCATAGACCTTCAAAAGTGTCGTGCTTCCATGGTGATTAAAACTAGCTCCTGAATCTTGCTGGGGCATTTCAGGTTTCATGCCGCTGGATCTTAGAAAAGCACATCTGTACAGCCGTATTTCTTTCATCTGAAGAGCTGAAAAAAAAAAGCAAACCAAATATATTTTGTGTTTGGAAAAATATGACACACTGCAATAAATTAATTCCTGGTGTAATTCACTATGTTGAATTTCAGCAGGATCCTGTTGGAGCTTTATCTGGAATGATTCTGGAGGTGGTGACTGCAGGGAAGAAGTTACCAGTTTCCCACGTATCATGACTGACAGGTAAGTTCATGCTCCTTCTCAGCTCCACTGCAGAATCTTACTTTACACTTTATTTTTTTAAATACATGGGGCCTGATCCTTAAGCTCTTCAAGTAACTTGGCCGGGAGTCTCTGGCATGCAGCTGTTGCAGGGAGATCTTCAAAAGGACATTTGCTTCTTCACAGGTCATAACTAAAAAGGCTCTAAATGAAATAGATGCTTATCTTGAGAATCAGGGAGAAGCTGGAGCTGAACCAACACGCAGTGGATTCAGGATATACCTTTCTGTCTGCTTCAGTGAGACATCCAAACAGCCAAATTAAAGGGAGCTTGGTCTCATTTCCTACAAATAGGGTTACTTGCGTGGATTTTAATTTTTAAGTGGAATATTCTGCCTGCCAAAGAGAGAATTTGGGAGCAGAGGTACAAGGTTTATTTTCAGAAATGAAGATGCCGCAATCTGTTTATGGTTTTTTTCATAAACGATGTTTTCCTAGTATGGGGCTAAACTGTGCCCTTGGTTATTGAATGCAAATCTGCTGATTTAATGGACTTCATTGCAAGTGGGAACAGGATTTAGCCATCATTTTCCTCTGCTGTCTAATCACTGTAGGCTGAAGAAAAGCAACATATGTATAATGGTAGCTGAGATGCAGGAGGGGTGGAAGCTTTCTACCAATGAGAACCACATTAAATAATTAATTCCCAATTGCCTTTCTACATTAGTGCTTTCAGCTATAAAAGCTGGTCAGCTTTGTAAGGCCCCAGGCAATGAAACATTTGGTGCATTGTCATTCCAAAAGTGGAGGTAATAGATATCCAGCGTGGCTGGAAAAGTGCTACTCTCCATCCTGCCATTTACATATTCCAGCTGCACAGCCTCATTCCTCATCCCCTCCTTTGCCTTAGTGAAGTTTGACAGGACAGCATCTCTTCCAGCGTGGCTGCTGAAGAAGCCAAAAATATACTTGTTTTATCAAAAAAAGAGGATCTTAATATTTGAGTCTAAAAATGGAATGTACAAAATTGGTCTCATTGGCAGAAAAACCTGAGGGGTTAAAAAGGAAAAGACTGAACATCCCCCTCCTTTCCCATTTGCCCCCTTTGCCCCATCTGCTGGTCCCCCAAGCCCAGCCTGTCACCTCAGGTCACGATGGGATCTTTTGGGCTTGTACGTCATTTGCAAGAAAGGTCTTGCCATGAGAAATGACTTCACAAAGCCTTTTGATGTGCGAGTCATCAGAGGCTGCTCCGCTCACCCTCTGAGATAAAGATACCTGTGCTTGTGTGTGTGAAGCCAAAGAAGAAAAGGAAGTGTTGGAATAAATTGCCTGGGGAGGTGGGAGATTCTCTGTTTAAAAACAGGTCTAGACAAACATCTGTCAGAAAATACCGAAGACGTCTATTTGATCTTGTCTTGGAGCTGGGGGAAAGTCTGAATGGGCTGTCAAGCCCTTTTCAGCCCTGAGAGAACACAGTTATACACATATTTTTATATATGTTCAGGTGTGTGTGTGTATATAAATGTATCTATTTCCACGTTTTCAGGAACAAACTCTTGGTCTCTGTGATAACTTGTGTCTGTGAATCTTGTAGGTTAATTACACCCAGGTTTGTTCTCTCTTGGCTTCATCAAATTTGAGTTTCAGCTGCATTTAATGCCCTTTGTGCCCCGAGTGGATCAGATCAGTGCCTAATCTACTGACTGTGTTTTTCTCCCCTCCCCTTTTCCTCATGTTCAAGCGAAGCTCCTTCAGTTCTGGGAGATTTTCAACAGTTCCACTCACTCCCAAAGCACATCTGTGAATGCACATGGGGTTGCACTTCTTGAGGTAAGGTCGTGGTAGTAGAAATTTACTTTTATTATCAGTTGTAATAGATGGGCACTTGGAGTTGTTAGGCTGAGCATGAGGATGGCATGAAAAATTTGGGTTTTTTTACAATTATTTTTGTATACAGTCACTTTCCAAAGCATTCCTCTGCTTTAAATACAACATGGTCATGGCCGTTGCTGGCACCCCTATAATTTCTTCCCAAGCATGCAGATCTCAGTGGGACCTCTGAGCTGCAGGATGCAGCTTTGAGGAGTGTGTTGGCAGCTCGTTTGTGTCTGTGCATGGAGGATTGGGAGACACCAAGGGCCAGGATTTGTGATCCTTTACACAGCAGCCAAAATTAATTATAAATAGTTCTATTAAAATTCATTTGAAAAGGAGTTTTATCACCATGAGGCTTCTCTAAAGATGGGGTCCTGTGCAACTCAGCTTTGGAGATAGAGGAGAGTGATGGAAAACTTACATTCCAGGTAGGCAAAAAAGGGTTTTGCAGGGTTGATGTGGAGGAAGCTGTATAGAAATTGTTCTGTCACTGCCTCCAGAGCACAATCACACCAGGCAAAGCCAGTACTCCCTTAACATCCTGGTGTGTGGAAGCAGAAGATGCTACAGCAATTTGCAGGAATAAAACACTACAATTTTGTAGCAGAAATTGAATTTCTGAAGACAAAAGCTGGGATGAGCCAGGCTGCAAAGGCTGATTTGGATTTTAGCTTTCATGAGGTTTCAGAGGTGACTTCTTTTGCTTATCCACCTTATCCTTCCAGAAGATCTTTGTCCCCCCATAGCAAAACCCTTTGTAACCACATTTGCAACCTGATGTCCTGGCTGAAGTCACCTGCTCCTGCAGAGTGCACTGGTGCAGCAATGACCATGGAGGGGACACATGGCTACTTCTGCCAAGACCACAGAGAGGCAGAAACCTCTGTCCTGGGGACAGGCAGGGGCAGAGAGCCCTGATAGTGCCTGAGAACAAGCAACCAGCACTCGTGAGTCTGTCCTTGGGCAGGGTTTAAGAGCAGCTGTGTGTTAAGTTCACATTTTGGATGTACCTTCCTGGCAAAGCTGACCTCTCCTGCGTGTTCATTCAAGGATTGTGAGCAGCAGGGAGGAGAAGGTGAATGATGAGCTCCTTGGCTGCAGAAAACCAGAGGCGCTCTTGCAGGGTGTACTGTGTGCCAGCTGATGATGGCTGTGACACAGGTTTTGACATCAGGACGAGGAACCTTTTGCAGGCCAACCTCTGGGAGAGCTTGGTCAGGCTGTGCAGTAAAGGCAGGGTGAAAGAGGGACTGTGACTGTCCCCTGTAGCCACATCCAAGAGGAAAGAGCTCTTTCAGGGGGACAAGTGAGCGCAGGCTGACTGTGAGCACACACGAGCTGGACGTTGGGACAAGGTCTCCAGCCATGGGCTCGTGATGCTCTGCAGCAAGGGTGGTAGAAATCACACTCATTTTACAAAGGAGCCCGGTGGATGTACAAAGGGCTGAGATGGGCTGTTCCCCTGCTCTTATCTCACCCTTTAGCGTTTTAAACACCACTTTCCCTAAGGTCTGACCGCACAGGGTGGGGCGGGCAGGACACCGAAGGCAAAATTCCTGTTTGCCCTTCCCAACTGGCACATTTGCATGCACCGGAGGCATCAGCCGTGTCAGATGGTCTTCTGGGGGTAAGGCAGAGGAGGAAGGGGGGGATCTTCCCCCCATTTTGTTTTGTGTATTCCCTTTGCTGGTGAACCCTTACCACCGTAGCTGGGGCGGTTTGTCTGATGCCTCTTGGGTTTGTTCTGAAGCCAGCACTTCTGATTCTGTCTGGCCACATATTGTGTTTGACTGGTTGTCTCTCTCACTCTAAAAATTCCTCTTTTTTTTTTTTTTTTGATTTAATTTTTTTTTTCTCTGTGGCATTTTAATATCTCACAACTGTCTGGTAAAGGTCTGTAAACAAACAGCTGTTTTACAGGCAAGCTTTAACACAGGTAACAAGTAAGAAGTCCTTGTAAAAGAGAATTTGGGGAAAATTTCTTGAGTGTGGGTAACGCTTTTAAAATATTTCTTCCACAAAACTAAGGTATTAAAAACAATTCCTGAGCTAACACTCAAGTAAACCACCAGGAATTATTCAGGTAATTAAAACTTTAAAACCATTTTAGGGGAAACTAGGAGAGAGTGAAGCTGTATTGACCTTGAAAAGTTTCTACAGTGATGAGAGAAAATCCACATGGTTTTGGATAGGGAGTGGAGGCAGTTCAGCTGCAGGGAATGAAAGAGAAGAGCCACAAATCTTTTATGCTGATAATTTGTTTCACATTCTGGTAGAAAAACCATTGGAAATGTATCCAGGATTGTGCTGGAACTGCCTTGGCTCTGTAGGTCTGGCCTTTTTACTGAGGTCAGTGAAAGCACTTCAGAGCTGTGCTTGGCCCTGGGAATTGGGGAGAGCTGGATGGTGGGGATTGTGCAGCCAACAGACTCGTGCAAGGAGCAGGGATCCCTTGGCAGGGAGACCAGGAGTGGGTTTGTCCTACTGTGAACTTGTGTAAATGCAGTTTTAAACCAAACCCCTTCCTTTCGATGATCTAGAGTAGATCTTTTTCCTTTCATCACCTGAGAGTTTCCACGTTCTGTTCTCCATCAAAACTTTCCATCTGGTAAGTCTGGGGAGCTTCTTGCCTGGCAGGGCGTCTCCTTGTCCTGCATCCACCCCCTTCTGCCTGGCACACGACGTGGAATGCATTAGCAGGTGCTGGGAAGCTGCAAGGTCAGGAGTGACAGCAGCTCAGAGCCCTTCCCAAGGGCTGGTTTTGACAAATCCCGGCTGGCCCAAGGGCGAGGACCCCTCAGCCCATGGGAACAGCGTGGCCCAGGCTCTACATGGAACTGGTGTGCTGTGGGACATGCTGAGGCTGTGGAGGGTGCTCGGCTACAAGGACTTCAGGACAGTGGTGAAATGAAGGGCAAGGAACAGCAGTGTGGAGGTGGATTAGCTAATTAATGCACAGCTTGATTAGGAAGTTGGAGCCAGGCATGAAAGCCCTGCTCTCCTCCTCTCCTGGTTCTGATCCCTCTCACTGTGGCTGTGACATAGGGAGCCACTGGAGTCCACTATAAGAAAAGTAAATACTGTTGTTTCAAACAGAGAATGGTTTATTCTGTAGCAGAACAGAGGGTGCTTTTTCTTTGAGAGTCCACACTGAGCTCGTGGGATTGTAGCTCACCCAGGAGGCTGCTCCTTCTGGCAGTCACAAGCCCAGGTGCCAGGTGTGCCACCCTAAACCCACAGGTGACAAGGGAATGTGTGTGGGGCTGCTGTGAACACAGGCAGTGGCTCCAGAGATGGGCCATCACCTCTCCCCTGCAGGCAGGTTCTTTGCTGGTGTTTGGCCAGGTGCCCAGGGCAGGATGGAGCCACTGAGGTGCCAATGGAGCTGTGAGGGGCAGGATGCAGTGGGAGCAGGCGCAGAAGCCAGAGATGCTGGGAGAGAGGAGGGTACAAGCTCTGCCCTTCCACACTGGAGCTGTGTGATCCTTTGTATAATCCCTTTAGCTTCGATGGCACCATGGTGATTTACAGCACTAATGCTTTGATCCAGAACATGATGGACCATGGGACATGAATTAAAATATGAGAGATGACTGCAAAGCACAAGTTTCCATATGTGGCCAGCTATTTTGTGAAGACGTGACCACAACCAAGTGTGAAGATCTTGCAGGAGATGAGGGGAAACCAAGCCAGTCCAAACAGATTTGTTAGAATGTGAATGGGAGCACAGCAGCGTAAGTGCTATTAATAGGATTTACACAGATTAGTAAACTAATCTGTGCATTTCAGATTGGATTTCATATTATGGAAAAGAAAATTAAGCCACATACCATGCAGACTTTCCAGGCAGTGATTTGTGAGTGTGATCTATTTGCTGGTAGAAGTGGCTGCTCAGAAAAGTTGTGGCAGCTCTGTGGGGTGGGTCAGTGACACCCATGGGAACCCAGGAAGGGTGACAGTGTTGTAGGATGCAGAGCTGTGCTGGTAGATTTGGGAGACAGACAATGAAAGGAGCAGTTTGTTTTAGGAATGGCTCTTAAAATGCATTGCCAGGAGGTAAAGCAGTGTCCAGCCTTGGCTGCATCACCACTGGTGAAGAGTTGTCCTCCTGACTCAACTAAAATGGGAAGCTGTGGCTGCCCCACTCCTGGAAGGGTTCAAAGCCAGGTTGGATGGGGCTTGGAGCAGCCTGGTCTAGCAGAAGGTGACCCTGCCCATGGGATGAGTTTTAAGGTCCCTTCCAACCCAAACCATTCTATGTTTCTCTGAAAAATTTCCCTTCTCTGTACATGGATTGAAGAGCAGAAGAATTGGCCAAGTGTTACTCAAGTGGGGAGGTAAAGGCCTCCTCAAACAGAAGGGCAGAGTTCTATTGTCATGCCCCTCTCGCTCTCCTGGTGCCAGTGTGCAGGAAGTGGGCAGGAACAGGGAGATGAGAGGCACTGGCACAGTTTAGGGAGGGATTGAGCACCCAGGACAATTCTGAGCAGTTGTCTGTGTACAGGAAAAGTTTCATAGCATCCAACAATCCATTATATACATTATGTATATATAATATAAAATACATAATATAATATATGTTACATATGAAAACATAATATTTAGTATATGTAAATATATATTATAAATTTAAATACATATTTTATATAAGTAAATATGTTTGATCATTAGGGTCTAGCCTCAGTATTTTGACTGTGCCATTCCAGATGAGTGAATCCCAGCCCAGCTGTACCTCTTGCCACAAAGAAGGGAAATGCTATTACTGTTGTTGTCCTGATGGGGAGATGGAAATCCAGATGTTTAGGGACTGGAGTTTTGGTTTCAAGTGGTTAACATCAGCTAATCTTGGGATAGTTACAGTTCAAGCTGCCTCTGAGTAGGGCTTGAAATATAAAGTATAACCCATCTTTCTCTTTGTGCTTCCTCTTATTTTGCGAAAAATACAAGTATTTGGAACATTTTAACACCCATTATAGTCAGGACTGAAGGAAGACCACCATTAACCTTTCAAGTTTCTGTTTCAGGCCAAAGCTTTAAGAGGCAGAATGAGCTGAGCAGCCCAGTGATTTTTCTTCTTGCAACACCTTGTTAGGTTACAACAAATAAAAATCCCAAAATTTATTTGGTTTGTCTGGGAGAGCAAACACTTTGGATTTTTCCTGGGCCAGGGCTGAGGGTGGCATCTAGTACAAGGCACATCAGGAAAGTTTCCCTCCCTTTTCTGTCTCCTTTTCCACAGCCCCTCTGGTCCTTGCTATGGGTGATAACTCAGCTGAAAACCATTTGTTAAAACTGGGAGCCATTTGCTTGTGATAATTATGGGTACACCAAAATGCAATTTGTATGCAGACATGTACTGAAGTGTGGTGTGGAGTTGAGGTCTCAAGTAACCTGGCATGGAATGGTCTGTGCTGTCAGTCTTGGGAGCTGCCAGGAGCAGGATGCTCTGGAAATCCTGCCTGTGTTACACAGGGATGTAGAATAAATTTACTTGAATTCCTTAAAAACAGAACTACTTTTACAACTGCTGATTTTTAAGAAATGCATTTGTATGATTTTTTTGAGGGGTTGTTTTTAGGTCAGTGAAATGTTTCTCTAACTTGGGTTATACTGAGTTTTTTCTTTAAAAATCAGCTTTACTGATAATACTGCAATAGTCTAGAAAATTAATGCAGAAGCCTAATTTTAAGTTTATGAAAATTTGGGTCCAGAGGCATATTCTCTTGACTTTGTAGACCATTTATTAATTTTATTTCTAAAATGGCACCTATTTTATACCCTTGTTTATTTTCCTGAAGTGTCTTGTTGCACATGGTGCTATCAGACCCAAAGGTTTGGAGAGCATGAGGCAAGACCAGATTTGAGATAAAATGCTGATTGATAGATAGATAGATAGATAGATAAACGTGATATACCCAAATTTATATGTATTCTCGCTTGGAGACCTTCAGTATTTCCAATTTTTTTTCTATATTTTAAAATTGGGAACTTAAGAATGAAGTTGAACAGGAAGCTGTGGCCGTAATCCTCATGCCTACTTCCCCTCTCTCACCATCTACTTAATATTGCAAAGCACATAAATTGCGAAAGTTGACAAATCAGAGCATTGCTTAAGTATAAGACTGAGACTTGGGGCCAGGAGATTTCCATCCTGCATTATCTGGAATATATCATTACTGACAGACTTGTTGGGATTCGATTTCTACCGGCTATAAAGTGGGATTCTCAAATTATGTCATGCCAGCCTTGTTGCCTTTGATGACATGATCCGCTGCTTGGAAAGGGAAGAGCCATCAGATGTGACACAGCTTGGCATCTGCCAGCCTTTGGTGCCGTTCCATGCCCCAATGAACTGGGGAAATGTGATCTGGGCACAGTTTCCCTTGGATGGGTGGGAAATTGTTCTGAAACAGGGATTGTCTTGTGGTTCCAGGTCAAAATACTACAATCTCTTGATCAAGTGTTTCAACTCAGCATGGTGTTAGGCAGTGTTTACAGGGACATCTTGGATGTTGGAAGAGGGTGTGCTTATTAAATACAGATAAACTGATGATTCTGCACAAATTTCACAGGGTGGAGACCTGGATCCTGAAACACAGGATCCTGTGGTGCCTGGAATGGGAGTAGAGCTTGCAGGGCAGGAGGCACTTCTGCTGGGCTTGGCTCTGGTAAAACCTAAGCAGGAGTGTTGTCTAGTTTTGGGCTTAGGTATAGCTCTCCTGCTGCCTTCCAGTATTACGAGTATGTTAAAAGCAGCTGCTTATTTCACATTAATTTATTATGGCTTCTAAAAAGACCCTAATAACTGAGAATAGTTAAGAGATGAACAGAAATAGGTTCTACCCTGTGCTTTATTCTGAGGGACTGGTCCTCCAGGCCACCAGCAAATGACTATTCCTTCTTTGTCATGAGCATCATTCACCTGAAACAAGTCTTGCTTTTGTAACCCAAACTGATTCAAAATGTTAGTGGAAAAGATTCAGTCTTGGTGAAGAAATCTGAAAGGAACAGGAGCACTTCTCACTATGTACAGGTGAGCAATGCTTGCTGCCATTACTGGATAACAAAAACAAACCATGAGCAACTGGTCAAGTGGTTTCATTTGCTGGGACTGACTTTTCCAAAGGAATGGGATGAAGCTGTCCTGGCTTGAGGCTCAGGTTAACTCTGCCTTTGGTTTGCACAAGGGAAAAACCCACAACAGCTACAAGAAACTGAGGCCAGAAGGGGTTTACTGAGACCTGCTGAGTGTAGCAGGAGGTGCCAAATGTCCTCCTGGCACCCCTGTATGGGGCCAGTGAATTGTCCTGGAGCTGTGGGGGGGCTGGCTGGTGCTGTGTGATCTCTGTCCTGGAACCAGGCATCCTGCAGCACTGCTGGTCAGTGCAAGGCCACTGTGCCTGGAATGTGCAGCATGCCCTGTACTCCTGGGAGCGCTTCCAGGCCCTCCCTGATAAAGCCAGACCTCGAAATAGGCTGCTATCAACAGCCTGCTGCCAGGTACCACTGTTTTTGGAAGTCCTGGGTCCCACCTCATATCAAGAGGTCTTCAGGGCTGTGGGGAAGATGGCAAATGAGAGCAGTTCCTAAATTCCCCCCTTGGAATTTATCTGGGGGGTCCTGGGGAGGTCACAAGCAAAAAAAAACCATGGGAAAGATGCCATAGGGGCTCAGCTGAAGCCCCTCAGTGCTCACTGACCTGGAGGCTGGGCCTGCTGTGGTCTTGCACCCAGTCCTTGTCCTTGTGGGTGATGTGTAGAAGTGAGTCTTACTTTTCTGGCCTGGAGTTCATTGCATTCTTGGCAAAGCTGGGGGACACCAAACCCTGAGCGTGGTGTAAGAAGTAAAAACACCTCGATGTTTTGAAGCTCTGGGGAGAACACCACTACATTAGTAGGAAAGAGGAGGAGAAGGGCTATAGCAGCCTGCAGAAGCTGATGTCACTCCCCACATAGGGGTGTGGTGTGCCTAAATCCCTCCAAATGCAGATGGTATCACCTTCCCAGGGTTTGCAGCTCTCTCTTACTGATACTGCTCAAGCCTGCCTCTCCTCCAAGGACAGGACTAACAGGGCAGTCAGCCCCTGCTGCCTCTGCTGCTCTTCTGCCACAGGCTCTGAGGAAATCTGAACCTGTCTGTGGTGGAGTTTTGGGACCAGGTTCTAATATATGTTGCCTGCAAGAGGGAGAAGAGGCTGCACCTCTTGCACAGCTTCATAGCGAACCTCAAAATGAAGATTATTTTTTTAGTCTTAAGCCGTCAGTGCTCACATCCACTTGCATGCATACAACACAACAGATAATGTTTTTTAATACAGACAACTTGTATATTTGTATGTGCATTGTAATTGTGCTTGGGATGGTATTGAGGGTGGCCTTTTAGAACTGCCTTCTGATCCCCTGGCCTGCCTTGGTTTGATTAAGCAGCAGTAAAGAGCAAAATCACTAGCATCTCACAAGGATGTGAATAACATCTAAATTGTCATTTGTTCTTGATGTATTCTTTTAAGAAACCACTGGCTTACGACATGGAAGAGCTTGCACAGCTCAGGCTCTGGACTAACCCTTCCTCATTACCCTGAGCATTTCTCCCTTCTTCCTCAGCTCCTTGGACTTGGTGGGAGATGAGTCAAACCTTTCTCAGACTGCCTTGATCTGGAAGCAGGTGGCTTTGGAGTCCTCCAGGGCCTGCATGTGCATCACCTTGACGCGGTGATGCGGGCGGGAGGAGTTTTTTGGAGGCTGAGTGCTTGGAGGTTCGGGGATGCTGGTCCAGGGCCAGTCTAGTTATCAACTGGGCTATTGGTCGGCATGAGGAGGTGGCTGTAAGCACAGTAAATAAATGAAAGAAGCAAGCTCAGCTCTGGTGTCAGCAGCAAGTCCTCCCGCTGCTGTCAGGGGACGTCGCATCCGAGCGGGATTGGGCTCCCGAGGAGGTGGCGTGAGCCAGTGGGCAAAGCAACAGGGGGAGTCAGAGACCTGGCTTTGCAACCTGCCTGTGCCACCCACTGACTGCATCGCCCCGGGCACATCACATCACCTCGCCTCCCTCCCCTCCTCCCTCTCCTCTCTCCTCCCAGCCTGCTTTTATTTCTGTGCACTGTAAGGGCCTCAGGGGAGGGGCTGCATTTTCAGCTGCAGGCAGTGTAAGGGATACCACGAACACCGAAATCGCCGGCTGTCAGTGCGCAGACTAGGGAAGAAAATGATGTGGTGTAACATTCTGGGAGCCCTTTCATAACACCAGGTCTATCACAAAGCACTTTGGCTGCCACAACAAAGCTTATTGATCAGCCTCAAGTATTCCAAATTGTGTCTTTCTGCCCGAGAAGTAGCAGGATGAAGAACTAAAGCACTTACAGAGGAGAATATAGTACATGAGTTATTGAGTAACCATCAGCACTGCTTCAGGGCTGCTCTGTTCCTCTGGACTGTGTGCAACTTCTGAACATTTTATCTCTTTCCTTCAGCTTTTGCAGGCGTGTGCCAGCTTCTGTAGCATATAAACTAGGTGCTATTTTTATTGAATCTGGCTTTAATGCTGTAGATTTTTCACACGTGTGTTGGTTTTTATTGTTGGTCTCATTCCTGAACTTTCTGGCACCTCTAAGTGTGAAGTCAGTTACGTGCACGTTGCTTGGCAGATGAATTCCTATTTCTGGGAATAATTTTCCTTCTAAAATGTATTTTTATATTAAAAATGTGATCTGTATCCATATACTGGCCTAAGATTCCAGCCGGAGCTTTCTGCAGCCAGAGATCTCCACAACAGGGGATGCAGCCTGGAAGGAGACCTCTGCTTTCCAAGCTGTGAGTATTCATATTAAAATCTTGTTTCACTGACCCAACCTCTGCCTCTTGGAGCAGCAAAATCCCCTTCTGATCTGGCACCAGGGAAGAATCAAGACAAATATAGAGGATAATAAGTGCTGTCTTCCAACACTGTCTCCCTTCCCAGCTTGTCTCCCTGCTAGATCAAGAGAAACCACCCATCTCCCCGAGCCTTCCTACTACCAGCTCTACCCCAGCTACTGCCTTGGCAGCTCCCCATCCTCCCTCCAGCACCTCCAGGCCCTGTGTGAAAGGCGGGGGCTTGGGGAGCCAGCTGCCCATCCTTCCAAAGGTGCTGTCCCCCTTTTCTCCGTCTGTGCACGGGCTGCCAGGGAAGAAGGAACAGTGGCTGTGTGTGGTTTTCTCGCCCAGGGTGACCTGGAACACATGTGCGAAGCCCTCCGAAGTAGCAGGAATGCGCTCCGTTAGGACATGATTCATCCTGCATACCGCATGGGTGGCTGCTCAGGGAGAATTTGGACATTTGCATACGCTGCCGAGACTTTCCGCTTCTCGCTTGCTCTCAAACCCCTGCACTTCATCCAGAGCGTGAGGGGCTGCGCAGCCAGAATTCCCTTCCCGAGGGATTGGCTGGAGCCAGCCCAGCAGCGGTGGTCCTGGTGCTCCTTCCCCCGGCTGCATTGTGAGGCAGAAACCAGAGAAGCTACTCCCAGCCGTGTTGAAGGATGGTTTTAGATCCTCTGCTCCTGCTGCAAGCAAAGCTGGGGCAGAGCTGCTGCCTTCGGATCAATTTGGGATTTGGTATCTGCAGGGCAGGAAAATATCATCACAGACCTACTGCTCAGGCAGAACCAAAGCACGGCAAAGGGAAGCGCCGCGAACAGGACTGAGTGAGCGCGCTGCTTCTGGGAAGGAAACAGGAATTGGGCAACGAGGCGGTTGGCTGTACCTTAGGGCTAATCCCGGGTAACTGGATTTACTTTGGCAGCTGCAGAGTCGGATCAGCCTCAAGCAGAGAGGGGAGATGCTCCCCTGGCTGGGAGGTGACTCCCTGTGCTTTGCCAGCTGAGCTGCATGGAGCGAGTGGGACGCGGCTGCAATGAATGGGAAAGGTGGAGGAATGGTGAAAACCACTAAGGTGATGTCTTAGTGAATAAGAACATCATGGATTTCATGTTTTTTAACTGTATGTATTAAAAAAACCCAAACCTCTCAGACCTCACCTTGCTTCCCATTGCCTAAACACAATTTAAGGGGTAGAAGGGTGTTTTCCTGCTGGCATGTGCCGGCTGTTAATTATCTCTAAGGTATATATAGCTTCAGTGAGGGAAACTATTTCACCTGCGCTGATTAGTCTGTTTGGATTTACTGTTGTTCATTTTGGCATCAAAATCGTAACCAGGCAATCCTGGTACTTGGAACACAGATCTGAAGTAATATGGTAATGTGTTTAAATCCTTTAATATCAAGGGAACATAACATTTCAAGCTGTTCTCAAAAGGCTGCCAAAACCAAGTCTGACACTATGTGAAACATCTTAAAGAAAAATTTCAACAAACAGGAATTCAGCAAATAGGAATACATCTACCCAATAAAAGCCCCTGACATGGCTTTCTAGCATGCCAATGTCATAGGAGCCACAAATAAATACTGACTAGTCCTAACTAGCAGGTGGAAATAGATTTTAATAGTATCTAACTAATTATGGTATAAATTTGGTTTGAGATACAAATAGGTTTAATAAGAGGTATAAGATTTGTGGGTTTTAATTTAGTATTTTAGAATTCCAACAAAACCCCCTCAAGTCAGCAGAAAGTCTCATTCTTGCTTAAATAGGGTTTAGATCAAATCCCTGGCAAGCACAGGCATTCCCAGTTGCCATCACCTTTCATGATGAGTCATTAGAAGCCAAGTTTCTACTTCAGATTGCTTTTCTAACTCAAAATTCAAAGCCCTTACATGACATGCAAACAGAAATATTTACACAAGATGTGTATAAATATAAAGTTTATTCAGTATAGTGTTTAGAAAAATAAGTTCACATCATCTCAGAATACAAATAAAACACTTAATTGTCCAGGCACAAACCCCTATTACAGTACAACAAACATACATACTTTAGATCTCTTTGGTTGGGTAACTAAGCACAGATATGTTTGATGACACACTGGGGCAGCATCACCTAACAGTGCAGTAAAGTCTTCTTGATTATTCCCTCCTCTAATGCGTACATTCCGCTTAAAATTCATATTTGTTGTAAGGCACAATAAAACCCATATTGGAGAAATAACTGGTTAGTTCTGGACAAACAGTACATGCAGCAAAAGAACAAACATCCTCTGAATGTGAATCCTGAAAGCCAGAAGATTCACCCCCTCCTTGAGTTCAGAAATTTAAGAAGCAAGTTTTAAATTATATGAAACATACAACTAAGGTATAAAATATCCTTCAAGACAATAACTGCTAGGAGATAAAGGAAGACTTCAGGTATCCTTGCTTTTAAAAAGAACATTATTTTTGTTTTCAGAATGATAAAATTACTATTCTTTTTGATGATTTGACATTCTTCTCGACCACAAGCACTGGGCAGTTCATGCCCCCAGAGCCCTGCACACTTATTTCACATGATACTGGAGGGATGCACCCTCTTGTTCATCTGCCCTTGCTACAAAGTGCACAGATACTGGAAATCGATGTATGTGAAAAGCTCCCGTGCACACAGGGCCAAATTCCACCCTGATTTATTTAACTGAAAATCGTGACTGAGGTGATGTTACAGGATTTGAAGTCGAACCTGTCCATTATTGACATCAACCTCAGACAGAGTAATAACAACAGTTCCCAGCCTCGCTTCTGGGTAAAGTCACTTTCTGAATGAGTCTTCCTGTATCCACAGGTAGGGGAAAGCAGTAAATGGGAAGAGGTATATCCTTTGATAGACTGTGACTGTTTGGTTCTACCCAAGTGTCAGCCTTGTGCTCTGGTTTGTGCTGCCACCGTGTATGGGGCCAAATCCATCCCTGACCTAACACCAGTGAAATGAATGGACCATATTCCCAGCTGGCATGAAAGGACATGAAAGTCCATGGAAACGTGCTAGTTTAGCCCAGCTGAGGACCTGGCCAATAGGTGTGTGTGATTTATGTTGCTGAAATGTCCTAGCAGGTAAGACCACAGGGCAAATGCTGCAAATTGTCCACACAGAGCATTCAATCTAATCTATTTCTGGTTTCCTGCAAAACTCTGAGTGAAACAGAGGCAGCTTTAATCAAAAGTAGTAAAGAAGAGAGGGGTTTTCAACATCATGCTTTGTAAGAATTTGCTTGAACTTCAGGCGTATTTTTCAAAGCTGAGTCTGGGACCAGAAAAGCAGTAGAATTTGGCAATATTTTCTGTAAGATTTTCAGTGGACTTATAAGTTACAAACATATGTGAAGTTGAAATGATCCTTTATTCTCATCCATAACAGAGAGGGAGGGAAGAGAAGGAATGTCAGAAGAATGCCAGGTAGACATACCTTCCATTTAAACAACAGAATGTGATAATAAGGGCTGTCTGTGGGGCTTGGACACTCACTGCCTTCCCATGCATGGGAGACCAGCATCCAAATCCCCTAAACACCATGTAAAAATCCTTGGTTTGGGAATCAGTGGAACAATGCCTTATTTACAGCAGCCAAAGATCTGGCCCTGGACACTTTTCAGGGCTTTGAGTACTGTCTATTGAGAGCAGTTAGCCTGCCTGCCTGAGGGCCACAAAATAAAAACTTACCCTTGAAGGAGTAAAACTACTTATTTAAATTTCTATTTTAAACACACTGTACCGTGCAATGAGTCTTTATATTGTGCATATGTACCTGCAGAAAACATGAGATTATAACTACATTATCTGGAGGGAATGACACTTATTTTCAATGGGAGAAAGAAAGAAAGAGTAAAAGATAATAAGAAGTTACTCGATATCTGGAAGACTAGAATAGATTAATCTTACTTTGTCCCAAAACACTGCTTTTATGTACATCCTCCACTCCCACTGAAGAGTGGGAGGTCTCCTATTAGAAGTACCAGACACTCCAAGAAACGTGACACTGTAACAACATACACAGTTTTCACATCAACTGTGCTGCAAAGCCATGGAATTCAGAGCCTCAGCAACACAACCAATGCAAAGAAGGAAAAATTAAAAGTAAAGTAACAGGTACTGTTGTAACACCACAGTCTTTTCAGTAATGAGACATGACCACACCAACAACTGCTCTGAAATATTCCCTAGCTTGCCTCCAAATATAGTCTGAGCTTCACAGACCAAATGTTAATCCACCATCAACTCCTTCAGAGCCAAGTACACATTCTCCATTAAAATGACAGCGATATAGGGTATTTCTAATTTTCCAAACGGCTGAATGATTTCATGCAAAGCATATACAGCTACTGCTACTGTCATCACCATCTTAGTCACATGGGTGAAGAAGAGGTGGGAAACAGATTGCTTATGCTGGGGCCCAGCAAACAGATAAACAAGCAGAGCGGATAGGAGAACTCTGGACTATCTGATTCCCTGCACACGCGGAGCTCCCGGGAACATCAGGGAAAGTTGTGCCAGGGGAACATAGAGCTCCATGTCCTGCTTGTGATAATCTCTGCTTTAAAGCACTTGCCTCAAACACCCTGTTTGCCTGGGAGCACGTGGGGACAGCCAACTGCTGACGGGCTGCTCCTGCCTGCAGAGCATTAGCAACTCTGTACAGCTGCTAGTGCTCCCCTTGCACACTCGTTCTTCCCTTTCCCTGCACTTTTCCCTGCAGCCCTGGAGACTCTGGCTCACAGCGTGGACTCCAGTGCTCACTGACAGAGCTCAGCTTCAAGGTTCCACAGAAAGCCTTGCAAAATACGCAATATAGTGCAAAACTACGAGAATGCCAATGCCGCGCTCACGGCGCACGGAAAAACCTTCATTCCCCAAAAGCTTTCCATGGAACCAGCTAAAGCCAAGACAAACACACTGGGATATGCCCCCTCAATTATCTTTCCTTTCCTTTTTTTTTTTTGTCCTTTACAAGTGATCTTGTTTTGTCCTGAGCCTGATTCAGAGCCCACAGAAGCTTACGAGAACATTTCCTGTTGCCTTCCAAAGGCTTCAGACCAGGCCCCTGATGAGGATGAACACATGCTTTAGTTACTGTATATATTCACATTAGGATAAAATACAACAAAACCAAACCCACAAAGATTAACAGCATGTCATTTTTGTACATCTGAATTATTATTATTATTTTAAAGCTTAAAGGATGTGCTTTTCCATGCTACAAAAACTCCTCTGGAGGAAAGGTTAAGATCTGTTCCACCTGCCCAGTGCCCACCTGCTTCTGCTGTCCCCAGGGAGAAAGGTGTGGAGACCCATCCCCAGCCAGGAAGGGACCACAGCTGCTCCCAGAGCCCTTTGGGCAGCTGCAGTTCCCACCATCAGCCCCCAGGCTGCTTGTCCTGGGAGGATATATATAAATACACACTCAACTGCCTCCTGAATGGGGACCTTGCTCTACCAGCAGCTGAAGCCCTCCCACACGGGCTGTTTGGCCAATAGGCCAGTGTAAACATGGGGTTCCCTTCCCTGGCCTGCCCATCCAACCTTTCCTGCTCATCTGCCTGAGGCCAGAGCCAAGTGCTTTCCCTCAGCACAAGGGCACTGCCCGCGGTCCCTCTGCAGAGTCCTCCTGTCCTGCTGACGTGGTGCAGGAGGACCCATCCTTGGCTCTCTGCACTGCCAGGAAATGTCACCCACGATGTCCAAAAGACTCTTAAAACTCTTCTTACTCGTGCAAGCAGGGGCACCCAAGTCAGCGGGTCTACTTGCAGAAGTAAGGCATCAGGATTTGGCCCTGAGGACGGATATTTGCAAATCAGTGTTTTTATTCCTCCTGCCACTGTGCTTTAGTAACAAAGATAAGGCCACTAGGAAGAAAGGCACATGGAATTCTGTAAAAAATACACAAAAGGGTTCAACTAATTCGCAAATTACTAACAAAACAAACAAAAAAACCCCTGAACACAAAGACAAAGGGGGTAGAAACAGTGACCTCCTGGGTTTGTGAGACTGGGAATTAATTTTCTAGTTTCAGTGTGATTAACATTTTACTTTTACAGTCTATTGCTTGAAAAAAACTACAAAAAAGTAAAACCTTGTCAGAAATAACTACGCTTACTTCCTGCTCAAACAATAAAATAAATTAAACAACCAGAAAACGTTTTCCTTTTCAATGCATTGTGTCTAAAGTGAAAGGGAATATAAACCATAAATAAAATCCATTGTACTAATTAAAAAAAAAGTCTCCTTTATAGGAACTGAAACAATATTTACATTCATACTGGATAGAAAGCTTCTGAATTGCATAATTAGAGTTTCAAATGATGCTTTTTCTGGTGCACTGACAAAATGCTAGCTGTAGCATTTAGAAACCTGTACATGATTGATGTGAGATTTTTGGTTTGAATGCAAGTCTGCTGGGAAAAAAGCAAACATACCAGTAACAATATTATGGTTTCATTTTGTTTCTTAACCTCAAACAACATAAAAGTAGCCGGAGAGGTATCGTCTAGAGTTCCTTAGAAATCTTTCAATGCCCGTGGACTGGAAGTAAACAGAAAAAAAATGACTGCATTGTTTTTACGATTTTGGAGTGAGATTTTTGTTTTCTGTCTGAAGTTAGGAGTGTATACTTACTGTTAAGAGTATGTTGTACTATGGAGAGTCTAGTTACATTTTCAGGGTAGTATCTGGTAGCCAAACCTGTACCCATTCCTCAGTACTTGCCCTGGCCATTTCCTTTCTCCTTTAATCTGCTTAAAAGAGAATACTGCATGCAAACCAAGTGTGGCAACCTAATTCCATTGCCGGAGATTCCTCTGTACATCGATTCAGACCATTTAAATGTTCTTCTGGTTTCTTTAAATGAAAAAAAAAAAAACAAACCACCAAACAAAAAAACCCCTACAAACACCTCACTCAGTGTTTGTTAGGGCCTCAATAGGAGACTTATCTATTAAAAACAGAAAGCAAGAAAAAAAAGAAGTTACAAGTCTTGCATAACTTCATCCATCTGAACTGTCTGCAGTTTGGCAAGTTCTTTTTTGTCCGTTTCCAGTTCTTCACATACCGAGTCAACCATGTTACTCATAACATACTTAGATTTGGAATCCAGCATCAGTAAATTGCCAGTTGATTTACTCTCAGAATTAGGTAAGAAATTCTCTTTGACATCGGGTACGGCTTGCAGAACTAACCTGTGCTCTCTGCCAAAATCCTGGTGCACTTGTGCAGGGGGGTGGCTGACACGGTCTCCACTTGTCGAAACTATTTCTCCAAGCACGGGCTGTGCTGTGGAAATGGACAACAGATCCTGACTGGTGATGAGGGGACAGTTCTGAAGGGTTGCATAGTTAGTGTTGCTGATAGATATCACTGTAGAGGTACTGGTCACGGGCGATGACATGGACTGGCTCTCCGAGATACCAGAGCTCAGTTCTGCAGCATTTAAAAGAGTTGGTGGTGTGAGGGAAAAATTATGTGAGGGCGTTACATTCACTAATGAGGAGGCCAGGGACTGGAGTCCTGCGCTGGATATATTTTCAGAAGACATGTTGACATTCAGTTGCATGTTCTGACTGACTGGCATCAACTGAGAAAACACCAGGCTTCTTTCCAGTCCTTCTTGCTTGACAGATCCTACTGCCTGGCCTGAATTGGGAACTGTATAAACCACTGCACTCGGAGCGAGGGGGCTGAAGAAAACCTTTCCTTGCTGCACTGTTGAAGATTCAGTTGTAAAAGTTCCTCCATCAGATGTGCTGGGATTTACTGAAACATTACCTAGGCAAAGGGAAGCAAGGGAAAGGAAAACAGAGATTACAGTTGGTAGAGAGTTATGCAGTCCTGGTCTTTTTACCTTTGCAGTATACACACATCACACACACACACACTAATATTCCATGCAACACTGAACAGCAATTTTTGTAGCAGGTGAGAGAAAACTTGGTGTAAAGAAATCAATGCTGTTAATAGAAATTACTTCTGGAAAGTTTAAAAAAAAAAGTTTCTGGTCTATTAGAGTACCTATCTTTCAGACTCTCATTAAGGGGCAAACAGTCCCCAGCCATGTGACTAAAATGAATGTGCTTTGGCCTTCACTAGTTGCCACCACTCAATTTCTATCTAAGAATAGAAGCATGAGAAGCTATTAAAGATAGTTCAGTGACAGACTACAGCTTGTGTGTGGGAACTGGAGACACGTCACATGAAATCCACTACTGCTGGGCAGAACCTGCCCGAGCCGACCTGCACAGAAAACATGAAAAACCGGTAATTTCTATCGGTTTAACTAGGTAATCCTCAAGCACTCAGCACTATTCCCTTTCACCTGCTTCATCATGTTTTTCTCAAATCCTAACCCTACTGCATCCACCATGCTGTGAAAAGTCACCAGCACTGCCTGCCCTTGCTGAAAGCCAAGGCACTGCTCGTGTGATGCTGTAGTGAGCCAAAGAAAGACGAGGTGGCCAGAGATGACCTGAAGTTGTTTCCACTGGACATGCTATGTCAGTTGTCATTATGGTAATTCCTAAAATAAGAAATACTGTCTCTTGGGACTGAGTCCCACTTGGAACATCTCTCTTTCTCAAAAGCAGTTTAATTATAAGAGACTACAGTTGGACACAGCTGAATTTTTTAGAACAGCACTGAAGATGAATTTCTCACATGAGGAATACTTCAGCTCCCTATTAATTTCAGGTAATCAACGATGATTTTTTGGGAAGATGTTATGCATAAGGGTAAACTAGAATAATAAAGCCAGGCAACTTGAAGTTACCTGTCAGTATTATTTACTGGGGCTTACTCAAAATAGCCTGCAGCATGCTTCACTTGGAATAGGCAGCCAGCTATCCATCCAAGAAAACCAGAACTTCTCTCTGCACCAGAGATATGGTGGATCGCTCTCCAGTGGGCAACCAGTATTTTTAACAATGGGGAAAATGGTCAGAGAAAAGCTTATTACAAATCTTAGGACTTTCAAATACAATAGTCCTACAATACTTAAAAGACAGAACTCTCACCTTTGCTGGCTGTTTATGCCTTGGAGCATGTGGATTAAGTGGCTTTAGTAATTACAGGTGGCATTTAGACTAAATGTCTTCTCTCTTTAATCTTGGTTAAACCATGTACCAACAGTGCCTGTGAGTGCCACATTTTAGGACCTTATAATTGTGCAGCCATTTGAAATGTGGTTGCACAGCTTCAGTGTTCCTCCCCGTGCTTCAGCAAAAATAATTCACACCCTATACACATTAAATTCAAAGAAGCACACGAGCACAATTTGAATTTCATCATAGTATTCACAGCTCCTGAAACTAGAGAGAATCATTCCAATTTAATCATTTTCATAATCAAAGATACAGTGGCCAATGAGTAACAAAGATGTTCAATTGTGCTTTTTAACTGACCTGCTTCAAAAAAGCGATCCAGAACTAGGTTTGTGCTCCCTGGGATTCTTCCTGGCCAGCTGCAAGATTCAGACTATGGTATGTTAAGACCAACTCTAAAGCAAACTTGGGGAGGAGCCTGCACACTTGGCACATGAACCTGTGATGACATATTTCCTTTGGACTGAGGGCAGTTTTATCCAAATAGCCTCACATTTTATATCTACGAGCTAGTGCTTACTTCTATTGTTTCCCTCAAGTTTAATCTTTCTTAATTATGGAACAGAAAATGTACAAGCAACTGCTTGGTCTTGTTGTGTCTACAGTAATTCAAAATGTATTTTTGAGAAATGCCTTCGTTAAGAAAACAAAAAACCAAAACAACCACCACAAGAACAACAACGGTAACAATTTCCAGCTGCCATAATTTTCATTTTTATGAACCTTCTCATTAAAAGAATTCAGTGGCAAATGGGGAATATTTTGAATTACTGAAACATGTAAAATTTACAGATATTTGTGAAGACTCGTATCACAGACTTCTGTGAACAGCATGAGATGAAAGGGGTGTAAATTACCAGACCTCCTTCCATGCTCTTAACAGAGCAGCTCAGCCTCATCTAACAGTCTGCCTGTGAGCATAACCCACTATAAAGGGAGGAAAACGGTATTATTTGATGTTCTGTGTGTGGCCATGGCTGAGATACAATGTTGATACCTGGGAAGAAAAGGACCACAGCTTCTAAAATGCTAAGTGTGCCTGATTCCAACTTTTTCTCATACCTCTTACTGCAAGAGGCAAAGTTTTTACCTTGTGAAGCTGCCACAGAAACAGGAGGCAGCTGCAGAGAAGAAAAACCAATGCTTCCGTTCAGCAGCTGGCCATTTGTTCCTGAATTGGGGATCTGGACAATGCCATACTGGTTTATTTGGACAGGAGCAGTAAAAGTAACTACAGAGCCTCCATCCTGGGAAGCAGCAGTTTCTACGCCTTCCCTTTTCACCTCCGAGCTCGGTATCAGTCCTGGGAAAGTGACTGGGATGTTGCTAGGGCTGAAGGCTGCTGTGGCATTGGGGACCGAAGCCTGAAGGAGTTTGAAGTCTTTAACATCTTCTGATGATGATGACGACAGTATGTCAGTGATGGACACCCCATTGCTCACGACACTCGATGCAGTTTTGGGAGAATTTAAGGTAACAGTCTGTGAAGTGCCCACGCTGAGTCCATTGAGTATGACGCCATTGGGTCCCTGAAGAAACGAGCTACCATTGAGGAAGACAGGAGAGGTACTGGCAGGCATGAGGTTCCCATTCAACAAGACACCAGATGAGCTCAAGGCTATTTTAGTGTTTCCAAGCTGCTGCATGTAGACAGGCTCCATGTGGCTGGGAAGGCTGAGGCTGGTAACGCTGTCGGATGAGCTGGAGAGTGGATGGGGAGATAAATCCTCTCGCCCCTTACTGGATTCATCTTCTGTGCTAGGGTTGCCATCTGACTCGCTATGGGAAAAGATGGAGAGATGACATTGCATTACCACAGCATGCCAGGATCTCTGAACCAAGGGGGACTTCTTCCTTTGACACAAGTACGTGAGAGTTTCCACAAATAATTTTTTTCTGTGTTTTGTCTTTACAAGGCACTTTAAACGAATATTCAAGCCAAGGGAGGAGGTTTCTTAGAATAGAACACATCAAACCAAACACTCGCCGAGAAGAAACTTTACAGACTGGCTTACGGAGTTGTAAATAAATTCCTCCACCCCGGCGACCGAAGGGGACTGCCTGGGCCCCCCTCCGCCGGCCCGGGGTGTCCACACGTGTGAGACCGGCCGCGGCCATTTGGCAAAGCGCTGGGAGGTGAGGCAAGGCCGGGAAGCGCCGCCGGACTCTCCGGGCTCTGCCTGCCGCCCCCGGCCCGGGGGAAGGGGAAGACCCCGGTCCGCGCTGCCCCGGTGCCGGCGGAGGCACCTCCGGCAGTGCCCGGCGGCCGGGGGGAGGGACGGAGGGATGGGGGGCGGCCTTTGTGCCTCCGCCCGGGGCTGCGCCGGGTTTTTTTCGCTGACTGGTCCGCCCTCGGCTGCATTTTTCGGTCGCTCTCCCCTCCCTCCCCCCTCGCCCTTTGATGTATCCCGCGGAGAGGGGCCGCGGCGGCACAATCGCGCCCTTGGTTGAGAAATGCCTTGGGGCCCCCTCCGCCGGCCGCTTTCCCTCCTTCTCTCCCCGCTCCCTTCCTCCCCCTCCTCCCCGCGCTTTCTCCCCCCTTCCCGTCCCTTCCCGGAGGAAGGCGGGGGGCGGGAGCAGGGAGGTCACCTCCACCTGCCCGCGCCCCCACCGCCAGGCGGGGGGAGCCGAGCCCGAGCCGCGGGCGGAGCGGGGCCGGGGCCGCTCTCCCGCCCCGCAGCGCGGCCGGGAGCCCCGGGAACCGGCCCCGCTCCCCCGCTGAAACCCGAGCCCGGCCCGCTCCCGAGTCAGGTTTCAAAACAGAGGGAGCGCCGGGACCCCGCGCGTCCTCCGGCCGTCAATGATTAACTCTGTCAGGCGCGACAATTGAATAAAAACAAGGAGCGGGGGGAACAAACACCCCCGTCCCGTCCTTTCCCGGGAGTCCGCCCAGCGGCTCCCCCGTGCCCGGAGCTCCCCCAGGAGCGCGGGGCGGCGGGTCCGGGAAGTTTCCCTGCGCCGCCTCGCACGCCCGGGCCGGGTGGGTGTGTTGGGAGCGAGGGAGCGGGGAGGAGGAAGGAGGGGAGGACGAGGCGCACCGAAGGTAAGCGCCATGTTTGCAGGGGAAGAAAGAGCCGGGAGAGGGAAAGGCAGGCGGGAGAGGGGGCGGGGAGGAAAAGTTTTCCCTCACCTTTTGGACTGGGTCTCGGAAGGGTTGCGGTCCCGCTGCCTGCGGTTCTTGAACCAGTTGCTGACCTGGGTGAGGGACAGCCCGGTGATCTTGGCCAGGTTGCGCTTCTCGGCGGGCGAGGGGTATCGGTTCTGCTTGTAGAGCTCCTTCAGCGCGTTGCGGGACTTCTCCTTGAAGCAGTAGACCGTCTCCTCGCCGTCCCAGATGGTCCTGGGCAGGGGGTATTTCCTTCGCAACCTGTACTTGTCCACCGCCCCCAAGGGTCTGCCCCGGGCTCGCTCCGCCTCGGTGTAGCGAGCCTTGTACCAGAGCTCCTGCAGCAGCGGGTGGTTGGAGGAGTCGAAGTTGTGGCTCTCCAGGATGCTATAGAGCTCGGCGTAGATGCCCTGGTGGAAAGCCACCAGCGCCCGGGCTTTCATCAGGCTCTCGTTGCCACGTAGCAGATCGCTCGGGGGCAAAGACCACAGGAACCTGGCCAGGCGGTCCAGGTTCCCACCTTGCTGCAGCGCCTCGCACACGCAGGCGACGTGATCCGGGGAGAAAGCCAGGGGGGTCTGCGAGGAGGAGGAGGAGGAGGAAGAAGATGATGAAGAGGAGGGAGAGGAGGCAGCGTGGTGATTCCTGGCCAGGAGTTCCGTATGGAGCAGTACCTGTTCCGCGGCTCCCTCCTCGCCAGCGGCGGCGGAGCCTGCGTGCTCCATGGGGAACGGGGCAGCGGCGGGAGGGGGCGGCGGCGCGGGCCCGTCGGGGGCTTCGGAGAGCATTTCCATCACATTTTCCTCCTTGATCTCTACGGCGATCACGATGTCGTCCGCGGCGGGGGAGGCAGAAGACATGTTTCGGTTTGTTTTTCTTTTTTTTTTTTTCTTTTTTTTCTCGTGTTTTTTTTTTTTTTTTTTCTTCCTTCCCCCCCACCCCCCCGCGTTCCCTTCTCCTCCTCTCCCCCCTTCCTATCTCTCTCCTCCTCCTGCTCTAGCCGATCAGGTTTCCCCCGGCCCCGCAGTGACCATCCGGGATCGCTGCTGTATCCCGGCCGCGCTCCGCCGCTCCCCCCGCCGCGACTCCCGCACCCGCCGCAAGACTATGTGGCCCCGCCCACCGCTGCCCCGGCCGCGCCCGCCCATTGGCTGCGCCGCGCCGGGAGGGCGGGGCTACAGTGTCTCCAAGGCAACCGTCAATCAAGCGGCCGCGCTCCTCTCTCCGCTCCCCCCCCATCTCCACCTGGAGCCCCCGGGAGGCGGCGGCTCCCGTCACCTGCGGCTTTTCCTGGAAGGGGAAGGGTTAAAACGCTCCCGGTGCTATCGTTACTGGGGGTGGGGGAGTTTTGTTGTGTTCACTTCTGGGCCCCTCACTTCAAGAAAGTCCTTGAAGTGCTGGAGCGAATCCAGAGAAGGGTAGCGGAGCTGGGAAAGGATCTGGAGTAGAAGTCCTATGGGGAGCGGTTGAGGGAGCTGGGGGTGTTTCGCCTGGAGAGGAGACTCAGGGGTGACTTTATCACTGTCTGCAACTCCCTGAAAGGAGGCTGCAGTCAGGTGGGGGTCGGGCTCTGCTCCTGGGCTACCAGCGACAGGATGAGAGGGCATAACCTTAAGCTGCGCCAGTGGAGGTCTAGGTTGGACATTAGGAGGAATGTCTTCACAGAAAGGGTGATTAAACATTGGAGTGGCCTCTCCAGGGAGGCGGTGGAGTTACCATCCCTGGAGGTGTTCAAGGAAAGACTGGACGTGGCACTTAGTGCCATGGTCTTGTGGTCAAGGTGGTCTTTCCCAAAGTGATTGATTCTGTGATTCCTGTTGGTTAGCCATGGGTGAGTGTCTCCCCTCTCCCCCTGTTACAGCCTGAGCTCTGCGGCCGGCTCACCCCCCAGCTCCGCCGCCGGGCAGGCGCTGCCGCCCCGGCTCGTTCCCGCTCGGGCCGGCGGTGCCGGGGCCGGGTCGCGTGCGGAACGCGCGGGGTGGCGCTGGGCGGCGGCGGGGCCTTTTGGCGGCGGCACAGGAAGGCGGAAGGCGCGGCGGGAGGAGGAGGAGGGAGAGCGGGAGGCGGCCATGGACGACCTGGGCTGCCCGCGGTGTAAGACCACCAAGTACCGCAACCCGTCCCTGAAGCTGATGGTGAACGTCTGCGGGCACACGCTGTGAGTGGCGCCGGGCCCCGGGGGGGAGCGGGCGCGGTGCGGAGTCCCGGCTGCTCTGCGGGGCGGCGGGGCCTGGGGGAGGGGGTCGCTGCTGCGGCCGGCCCGGGGGTGGGGGCGACAGCGGCTCCGCCAAACCCGAGCAGCGTTTGCGAGGCGGCTCCGGGCTGCTCGTGCCGCCGTTTCCTCCCCCGGAGGGTCCGTGTCAGCCCGGGCTGGGTCCGCTGTGGGTTTGACGCGCTGCCTTCGCTGCCTTTTCTGCAGTGAAATTCCCGGGAGGGGAAGCGGAGAGGAACCCACGGGACACGGCGTGAGTTCGGGGCAGGCTCCTGTCCCACAGGGCCGCGAGGCTTCGTGGTGCCAAGCGGGTTATGCAGGGGAAGAATACATTTCCCGTCGAGTTACACATTTCTTATTTGTATTTAAAACTGTACTCGGGTAGTAAAGAAAGAAAAAGAAGTTTTTTGTTGTATCCTTTTAATGTGTTCATTCTGCTGAATGAAGAATGCTTTGCTGAAGTTTTGATGCTGGTTTAAATGCTGGGAAATCCTCTTGGGAACCTGTGCTGATGGTAGTCTGAAGTCATTCGTGGTTTTTTTTTTTTTTTTTTCCCCCAAGTACAGTCATGACTTTTTTTTTTTTCTTTTTCTCCCAAAACGCAACACTTAGGTAGTACCCAGCACTGGCTCTTGCTGATTTAAGTCACAAATAGTCTGAACTCATTCACTGTCAGATGGGGAGATCTTCCACACTAACCATCCTTAGTGGAAGTTTAAAGAGCTGTACTCTAAATTCTTTCTGGATGTATGCCATAAAAGTCCAATACTGCAATATTTTTTAATTTTTATATTTGTATTTTTATTTTAAATTTTTGTTCGTTTTGGCATTTTGTGTCTTTTCATCTTTCCTGTGATATGTATATTTTTTAAGCTACACGTGAATTGCATTCAAAAGGTGCAGCCTGAGAGCTTTTGCTTGCCTTGCTACATTGCTGTAAGGGAACAGGATGAAGGAAGTGAATTACAAGAAAGGATTTATCTTATTGTCTTAGGGAAAAAGTGTTACTTTTCATTCTGCTCCCTGCTTCTGTTCTCTGGTCACGCAGGCACTTCTGTTGCCACGAAGATGTGGTGGTGTGGGAGAGGTGGCCTCAGGAGTGTCCCTGTGGTGGACAGCACTGCTGTCTGTACAAGGGCAGCGTTAGCTGGAGTTCAAAAGGCAGCAGCCCCGTTTAGGCAAAGCTGTGTGGGTTTAAAATGATGCCTCGATCTTGTATTCACCAAAGATCAAAGGACTTGGTCAAAGTGGTCCTGATGCGCTTTCAGGCTCCTCCAGAGCCACTTCCAGCAGAGGACAGCATGTCTCAGTTTGCTCTCCTGCTTTGGTTCTCAGTTGTTTTGGTGTGGTTTTTTTTTTTTTTTTTTGTAAGTGAGCTTTTCTTGAGAAAATTGTGTTTTCTGCTTTACTGGGTGCAGTTGCTGACACCGTGTCGGGGGCTGATGTTCTTGTCTTGCTTCTTGCATCTGCACAA